>NC_072826.1:18502500-19195000 GCF_027744805.1 Dunckerocampus dactyliophorus
TTCTTCCCTTCCATCAGGCGTAGCTTGTCCACTGTGTCGTCCATCCCCATGGGTAGTAGCTTGTCCCGAGGGAGCCACTGCCTGCAATTTAAATATGTTCAATGATGATGTTGCACCAAACGTGAGAAAAGTTTTCTCCACTTTTGAGAGAACGGTACATTTTGAAGTCGTGGCTTTTTATGACATCATGAAGGAAAAACATCCTTTCTCATCGACATGATGCCAACTCTGGCCCACCTCTAGCTAGATGAGCCCACTTCATGTGCGGGACAGCTTTGTTAAAAAAAAAAAAAAAAAGAAAAACAGAAAAATGGACGGAAAAAGGGGCTTCCCTACACATCTTAAAATCAATCAATCTGAGCTGTTTCATCAGAATGCTTGGATTGCCCTGCCTTGGATCTTACCAAGTCCTTTTGGTGTCAAAGAAGAGCACCAGGAAGAGTTTTTCATCAGCCTCCATTCGCCTCCACTCGCCCAGTTTGAGCACCTCCACAGGAGGCACTGGGATGGGGACGCCATTGTGAAGGAGTCCTTCCTGGGGCATCTCTGGGTCAACAATCTGTACCAAGGGAAATGAATGTTAGTGGCATTCCACTGAACACTTGCTCGATTACGTCTCACTTTCTTGGCGTTCTTACCATGGCCGGGTATGATGGGTATCCTCTGCATTTGGCCCAGACCAGGTCCAGAGGAGCCAGTTCTATCTCAGCATCCAAACACAGAAGTGTCGGCTTTCCTGTGAACACCACAGTCCAACAGACAGTTCATTTGCAGCTTGAAACATGGAACTAATTATTCATTTTAGAATAAAATGTGTTTAAAACATCTGTGTTCACATCATGTAAGACTGATTGCAAGACTCTTCTTGAATCTATCAACCTAGAAGCTGAAAGAAAGTCATTTTGCAAAGGCAGTTACTGAAATATAAGACTCTTCCACACAATCGAAGCTAAAAGAATGCAATTTCACTAATAAAATTAAGAGTACTAACTTGGGGTGTCAACGAGATCTCGTGAGATTAAAACATGACAAGGTTTCTCGTACAGAAAAAAAGGGCACCGGCCTGGGATGATAATAAATTAATCACATGATAATGAAAATTATTTTTTTTAAATTAAAATGTGCCTGCGTGTCTGTTTTCCTATTCTCTTGCCTCCAAACAGACAAGAGATTTCAGTCCCGGGGTGCATTTTCTACATTAAAAAACCCCACAGCATGAATGGAGTGAGCCCTCTTGTCAGTACAGTCTCTTTGTCTAGCATACACACAGCAGAAGAGTGTAGTAGCCTTGCGAGGAGCAATGCAAGGTAACATACAGCAGCAGGAATTAGAAGGAAAAAAGCTGCTTGCAAAGCCAAAAGCCACAGCTGCGGTGTGGGAATATTTTGGCTTCAAATTGAATAAGCAAGGTGAGCTCGTATGCCGAATTTGTTCTAAAGTAGTGGCAGCTAAAAAACCCCATAACCACCCGACCCAGTTTTCCCATCTGGGGAAATAACTAAACATCATAATGCAGAACCTCAGTCCCGACAGTCAACACTGAGATGTTTGGTTGGCAAAGTAAATACAAACGGAACAGTGCACAGAAAGTCTACTTTGCTACATCGCAAAAGAAATGCTCCTCTTTAAAACAGTTGAAAAGCCAGCATTTCAAGAAATGGTGCAAACTATTGACAGTACAAATCACAAAACATGTCACAAACAATGTTACAACAGTGAAAGATGACATATTAAAGGAAATATTGCATTATTGTGATATGATACTGTATATGTGTGTGTGTGTGAATACTGTACGTATAAAGTGGTGTGAAAGTGTTTGCCCCTTCCTGATTTCTTAATTTTTCTGCACGTTTCTCACACTTAAATGTTTCAGATCATCAAACACATTTAAATATTAGTCAATGACAACACTTTTTATTATTAAGGGAGACAAAAGATCCAAGCCTACATAAACCTGTGTGAACAAGTGATTGCCCCCTAAACCTAATAACTGGTTGGTCCACCCTTAGCAGCAACAACTGCAATCAAGTGTTTGTGATAACTTGCAATGAGTCTCTTACAGCGCTGTGGAGAAATTCTGGCCCACTCATCTTTGCAGAATTGTTGTAATTCAGCCACATTGGAGGGTTTTCCAGCATGAAGCACCTTTTTAAGGTCATGCCACAGCATCTCAATAGGATTCGGGTCAGGACTTTGACTAGGACACTCCAAAGTCTTCATTTTGTTTTCCTTCATCCATTCAGAAGGAAAACATAGGAAAATATATATATATATATATATATATATACTGCCCTGTCATTTATCATATTTTTGATAACATACAGTAAAAATTGTCATATTTCAAACCGTGATTAATCTGATTAAACTTTTTAATCATTTGACAGCCCTAATATACATGTATAAATTAATGTTAAAATCTCATGTCATTCTTGTAAATCTAATCGTGTATCATCTCATCTTGTGAGCTGAGTGTCTTGTGACACCCGTAGTAATAACAGTATATCATACAGTCTGAAATATAAGACGAGCCCTCTTTTTTAAGACTCAAGTGTGGTTTATACAAGTATGTACGATGTACTGGCTTGCTCCACACCTCCTCCAAAAAAATCTAACTTCGTGCTGTGGCAACGTGTACCATAAAGGCTGTGATTGGTGGGCTTATTTACCTTATTTCCTGTGTGTATATGACTCACTCAGGGGGCGTATATCCCACCTTTGCAAACGCTCTTAGAGAAGAGCGATACGTGCTTTCATGTTTGTCTCCAATAAGACCAGAAAAAAGTTGCTACATTTGTCGCTCGTCACTTTTTTGAAAAACTGAATCTAAAGGTGTTGCTGAATTGGCAACACTGATCCATGCTGCCATGTTGCCTTATTCTCTGGAACACCAGGTGTGTCTGGAGTTGTAAAGACAAGCCACACCGACAGTCCCATTATAATGTGTTTATACGGAGGGCCAACGGGTAGTGCCAAATTTATTTGTGGTGGGCCGCTACAAATAAAGTGCAATGGAAACACTGCAACATGGGCATCAATGCGCTAATAGGGCGACACATACTGTGTGTGTGTGTGTGTGTGTGTGTGTAAAGTGATTAGTCCTGAGACAATTGTGCATCATGTGACAGCACACCTCGGAGACAAGCTCCAGAGTTGCGATTGGACATGAGGCAGAAGATTTTAGTAAAACAAAAGGTTTTCAAAGAGGAGGATCTCCTGTGACAACCAACCAGATTCCGAGATGTCTCCGTTCTCATTGTTGGGATCCTTGGCCAGAGCAGGTTTGCCTCGACTGCGTTTCGGCGGCGACGCCGTGCAGCTACAAGGTAACAAGAGAGTGAGTGCTTTAAAACCACTGACCGTTGGTAAGTGTGCACCACTCACTTCACTTTCTGCTCCTCCTCGTGCTCTTCCGCTTTTTCATTTGTCAGCTCTAAACAGAATAAGAGCAAAGATAAATGTGACTTTTCTCAATGTGTGCTGTTAAGACGTTAACTGCTCACCCTCCTCAGCAGGGGGCGCTGAGTGTTTGTCCGCCTCACTTTCAGAGCTGTGACCTCTGGACCTGAGGTGGTGCGAAGAGGGCGAGGGAGGAGTCGGGGAGGCATTGGGAATGGAAGGTAAAGCGGTGAAGCCGTCCAAACCATTGCTTTGATCTTTGCCGTTCTGCCGTAGCGGAGATTTCTTTTTTGTCGCTCTTGCCCCGTTTTTTGCCTTCTTGAACAGGACGGATGTACGCCGACCCACCCCGACCACGGGCAGAGCCGGCGGCGATCCCAGCGGTGTGACCTCGTGAATGGCCTCCGGTTGGGACGACGGCGTCTCGCCGACCTCGGCCTCGTCTTCACCCTGGTTTTTGCTGCCACAGCGGGACGACCTCTGACGTTTGTAGGAGCGCCCTGGTGACCTCTGACCTCCTGTTGCGATGCCCAGGACGGGCGGTTCCAGTGGGGCGTCGCCCGGTAGCGGGGATGACACAGGACACGTGAGTTCTAACACAGGAGGAGAGTCATCTAGATGAGGAGAAAATGTGTTAGGTTCAACATGTCCGCTAATAAACTAGAATGACATTTGTGGCGTCTCTTGCGGGTTGTGGTTAAAATGCTTTGGAAGACATCCTAACATATACTGAATGGAATACAGATATCGTCAAAATTTTATGATATAACAAATGCTCAGTGACTTATGGACAATTAGTAGGTAAGTCCTGCCCGTGCCCGTGCCATTTTGCTTGATGGCGGCCATGTTTTTGATCAAATTTTGATCTTGTCAGTCCCCTATAGGTGTGTAACAAATTCTGTGGTGATTTGGCTAAACACCCTAACGTTACAGTGGGAGTTTCTGTAGAGTCCATTAAGCTGTGTGAAATTTCAAGTCAAACTGACATACAGTATGTGGTTTAATAGGCGTCACCATGTGGTGTATTTGCCAGAAAAAATAATAGCAAAGGCAACACAGAAGGGGTGCATGTTTTGACAAACATTCACTCTTTTGTGTGAAACAAGAGTTATCTTACACAAATATATTCACACAATAGCACAGTGATTCCCAATAGCGCAGTAGTGTGGAGTGTGCTGCAGGAAATTATCCAATTTTCAAGGCTGGGGAAAAACTGCTACATCACAACTTAACTGGCATGGAAACAAGAGTTCTGAACACTCAGAAAGAGACTCTACATGCCTTTAAACATAATTAAAAACAAAAACAATTAACGGCTAATTTTCCACATAATCAAACAGAGTTCAGGTTGGCTTAACACCAAATTATACACTTTTACAGATACCACAGTCCCTCCAGGATTTCACTGTTTTTTGTTTATTTTTTATTGTTGTGGCCTAAAATGCCTTTGTGACAATTCTTTCTAAAAGTTGCAACCGTTTGAGGCCGTTTTTCTAGACCGTTTGAGGACTAGCTTTTTAAAAAACTTTTTTTTTTTTTTTTTTTTTTTTTTTTTAGCAAAATTCCATCAGCTTGTGATTTTACGAATCTGTTATAAATATAACAAAGTGTTCTTTGTAAGCTTAACCCCAAAAAAAAGGGATTTCATTAAATCTGACAAAATATGCTTTATTTGCACTGAAGTTTTTGAACATTGACAGCAATTTACCAGTCCTCCCAGTATTTTGCAGGCCTTTTTTGAGATGTCTGATTTCCTGAAGATGCCTGAAGAGTTTTTCGCTAAATTTGCAACGGAAGTTGAAGGGTTTTTTGAGGGGTTTGACTGACAAAAGCATCTCTATCAAAACAAACACATGTATTCCTGTACAAAAAAGACCAAAAATGATATCTCAGCCTTCGCATGGGAAAAAATAAAATAAAAACTTTCTCAGATAAAATTAATTATGCTCATGAGGACTCAACAATACAAAATAACGGGCCTTACTATAGAAATGAAACTTTCTATACAAGCTGTACACACTCTAAAGTATATCCAAACTTAATTTGTAGTATTGTCACGTAAAAAGATGTGCTGTAATAAAAAATGGTTGAGATACATTTCTTAAGTTACCTACAGTGTGTTCCATCTGCTGCCATTTTTACACAAATACGTGCATAATTTGGAAAACAAAGGCTCCCTTATTATTCCAGGCCTTCTCAGTGTATGTTTTACCCTTGAAAAGTCCTTGTTTATCATAAACCTTCGTTTATGTTCATTATGTATATGGAAGAATCTATAGCAGTTATTTTTGTTGTTAGTTTGTTGTGAGAGACAATGAGAGATTATCGTCACACGTCCACATCTCTGTCAATGTAAACAAGAAAGTGAGGACGTGGGTGGGGCATGCAGGGACAAATTTGATTGGTGAGACAGTTGATGTCAGACAAATTTGACTGGCGAAAATTATGATAATTGACCAAAATGTGGTCAGGAAAGTTGCGGGCCTGCGCATAATTTGGGGTCATTGGTTCAATTAGTGTGAATGGGCATGATTGCAACATGGTCAATCCTGGAGGGTCTGTTACCGACTTCCTGCACATGCCTGATTTTTGTTAATGACATTAACCCCATTCTAGTCACTGGGATTTGAAGGAAAATATCAAAATAATTCCACATTGATGTTGAGAAGTTTTTACAAACAAAGATTCTATTTTACCTGCTGTCACAACTCCATTATCCACAATTTTCCTTTTTTCCTTCTTCTTGTGTCTGGCCTCTTCTTCCTCCTCCTCCTTCTCTTCTTGTCCTTCGTCCTGCTTTTCATTGGCGGTAACCGTCAGAGCGTTGTGCTGCGGCTGTTGGTTCACTTTCTGTCTCACAGCGTTGATTTCTCGCCTTAGTAATCGTATGCGTTTGGTTCGTCCGCCGCTGGTTCGCATGGATGTCACCACATCCAGTTTTTCCAGCAAGGCCTTGAGCTGCTCCTCGGTGCTTAAGTGAAGTCTGTTGTCAGGTTCCAGGAGGGAGTCCACTGAGAAAACAGAGAGACATGTGACGGTGTTGTTCCAGCAAATTATGAGTTACACAGCAAGCCAGGCCCTCTCACCGTCATCCCACGTGGACTGATCAAAGCTGTGCTTGTTGGGAGACTCTGGCAGGTGCATGCCGGTACTCGGGTCCAGGCCGATGGTCTGAGACTGTCTGTGGGCGTGGCGGAGAACAGCCCCGCCCACCTCCCGTAGTTGTAAGGCCGTCTGATGGAACATAGTGTCCTTCGAGTTGTACTTGAGGCAGTTGGAGATCATGAGGTCAAAGTCCTTCTCGAGGTCCACGATGGAGCAGTATGCGTGTCCCTCCAACTTGGCCCGCATGGTGGACAGGTCCATGGGCTGGGATATGAACTCCAGGTAGTCTGGGACCTCGATGGATCATTAAAAAGGACAACGTCAGCTGCCTTGAATTGGGCGAAAAGTCTTACAAAGTTTCAAACACCAACCAACCTCTGATAGATTGACAGGCTGAGAGAAGATTTTGGCCGTGTCCTTCTCCTGCAGCTGGTCCAAGGTGGATCGGAGGAGTACCAACGCCGGTGTCAGCTTCAGCTCCAGAGCAGCCTGCTGAATTTTCATCTAAGGTGTCCCCAGGGAAGGAAATGCATTGGCCTTCAAGGTTAACGTCTAAGAGACATTGTTCTGCGTGACAAACCTGTTCTCTCTTTAGCCGCTCTCTCTTGCGGATGAGTTCCACCAGAAGTCTGGCTCTCTCCAGATCTTGCCTCAATTTTTGCCAGTAGCGCAGCTCCTCTCTGGCAGCACTCAGCTTCTCATCTGGCTCCTTCTGGATATGAAAAAGCACACAAATACTAGTATCTATACAAAACTATCTATTAACATGCAGTAAGATAGTTTCACCAACACAGCTTGACCTCATAAATCCACGTTTCCACAGACCTGTTCTGTGGTCCGGTGGGCCTGCATGTGTGAGTGAAGTCGACGTATCAAAGGCATCCCGTTTCTTGACTGTCGTTTTAGTAGCCAGTAGTTATGAAGCCTCTGCATGAACTGATTCTTCCGCTGGACCTCCACTCCTGTGCAAATCTTGTTCAGCCTGCAGAGAAGATGCATGCATTACATTTAAGTATTTCCTTTCACCGAATCCAAAGAGGATGTTTATCTCACCTGTGAGAGGGTATCTGAGGCACAAGCAGCACAGGCACATTCGAGCGACGTGTGGACCCTCTGGTCCCTTTAGTAGTCTTCTTCTTTTGGCCCTTGGACCCTTTCTTTGCTGGTGGCGTGGGGGAGCTCTGAGTGTACGACCTCTGTCCCCTGTTACCTCTGCCCCCAACCAACCTCCCTTCCACTGACTCGTCCCCAGAACCATCCCTTCGTGACCCCACCGGGGAGTGATGCTCGCAGAAAGCGGTCTTCTTCACAGAGAAGGTGGTACCGTTGATGCCCGTCTCTCGGACCGGGTCTATCTTCATGTACAGGCCAGCCTTCTGAGCGCAGGTGACGTGAAAGGCCCGGTAGCAGTTGGCTTTGTGGCACTGGATGGACGCGCCCCTGCCTTTCTGTTTGCACAGGTAGCAGGTGAGCTTCCAGCGGGCAGGAGGGATGTTCTTGACCCCCTCTACGGGCTCCAGAAACACCGTGTTGGCAAAGCACACCTCCGGGATCCAGATGGCGCACACGACGTGGGCCCAGCGACCGTCGCTGGTCTGCTTGAAGGCACCTCCTCGGTTGGGGCACAACACACAGTCTACAGGACGGGAGGGGGACTGCAAACAGCAGCGGCACAGCCACTGGCCCTCGGGTACGTACGGCACTCCATAGCACTCCTGGTGCACTGCTAGGTTGCAGATGTCACAGAAGAGGATGACGTTACTGTTCAGGCATTCATCGTCGAGGCACACGCAGCAGAAGGCGTCCTCGTCGACGGTGCACTGGGCAAGCGCCTGGCTGCGGGACTCCAAAATGGACTCCCTCTCCAGGCGGTCAATCAGCAACTCAAAAGTGTCCGCTGACACTGAGGCATGGCCGTCAGACACCCGCTTTTGGTTCACCATCTCTAGCCAAGCTAGGTCTTCTTCATCCATGTCGTACTCGGCCACACTGTCCAGCTCTTCTTTGGACTTCTCGATGAAGCGGTAGTAGGCTGCAGGCAGGGGAGGCGCCTCTGCGGGGAATGTCGAAACCAGTGTTCGGAAAGTGGGTTCCGGCAGCGGACTTTGGATCTGGAGGGAATTCGTAGATCCAGTTTGCTGCAGGGAACCAGATAGTTTATTCTGCTGTGACATGTTTTTACTGCTTCTTCTCCCTTTGCTGTTGCAGGGTTTCTTCAAGAAGCGGACTTTGCTCTGAGTCTGCACGCTGTTCTCCTTGTTGCTGTTGCACTCGGCAATGTCCTGTGCCATCATCTCGTCCTCCGTGATCACCGGCAGAGAATCCGTGATGTTGATTCGGTGAAGCCTGCCTTCCAGATCCACCTCCACTATCTTCTGCGCCTGGGCATATGTCAGCGTCTCCCGGGATGGAGAGAGCTGCAGTCTGTAGGGTGATGGCGAGCGCAACCCGCCCGCTGAGCCTCTGCCCCTGCCACGACCTCTGCCTCGGCCACGACCCATGTTGAGTCCTCTTCCAGCTGCCTTACATTCCCACCTCCTTGCTTTCTGCATGGAGAGGTGTACACCAGCTACCTTGGACATGCAAAGGAAGAAGAAATGGGGAATAATTAAGGATACCTATTTGCCAGTTGGTGCTTGTCTGAGCTTAATTGTCCAATTGGATATTGTAAAAGATTGTCATTGTATAATTTGCATAAGGGACATGACACAAAACTCCGGCTACAGTGAAGCTTTTCAGACACTCCAACTCAGTGTTTGTGTGTGAACGAGTTGCAATGACAAGCTACGCAGGCGGTCCCATTATAATGTGAGGAAGGACAAACAGGAAGCTGCAAATCTATCCATCTATGGCAGCCGCCCTAAATAAATGAATGTATGGGAAACACCGATCAGAATGAAAGACGATGATAATGAAATTTCCTGTGCCTTACCATAATGACGATAATTATGAAAACGTTGACAACATTGACAGCCAATCAGCAGGGAGTGTACGTAAAAATTAAAGCGCTCACCCATTTGCTACATTCACATTGTAATGTTTTATTTGATCTACCAATAAAATACCAAAGTTGACCTTTTTATGCTGGTCTTAGCCAGCTCCTTTTTTTTGGTTACTGGTTAGAAAAACACCCCCGTCCTCTTTCTCTGTGCTTGTCTTAACATGCAGTATACAGATATCTGCTGATGTTATATTACCACCTACTGGTAACTCTTGTCAGCACTTATCCTTACAAACATGTACTGTATGTTGTACATGCTATGTTTTATTATTCATTTAATTCATTCAGGACATCCTCGCTGACAATTTTACACAATCAAAATTTACTGTATTTTCCGTGCAAACTCCGGGAGAAAAAGACAATGATTTGAACATATAACACTAGCACATTCAACATATTTTCAAAAGTGGGTGTCAGTACTTTTATAAAGGTAAAATATGTAATATAACTCTTGTTTATGGTTCTACTTCGACTCTCTAGTGTACCTAATACTGTGACCGACGACCGCATACTGTCTGTAAAAACACGCCTCCTCCGTCTGTCGCTCTCTATTAGTCCAATAAAGAACCAGTACGCCTGTCAAGTTTCTATTCCTCCAATCACATTTCCGTGTCCTCTTGTTGCTGTGCGTAGTTTGGTTGAGCAGCGCTAAATACCGAGTATCTACGTCCGTCAGCCATTTTAAGCGCACAACACACACAGCGACACAATAATATATGCAAACAGCAGCAAAAACACACATTATGCATTTATGCATGAATTAGATTACACGGCACTGCTGTATTAACTGTTTAGAACACTAGTCGGTCTAGTGTGACAGTAAAAAGGGCTATCTATGACTGTGATAATGGAGGAGGACACAAACACAAGTAATACAACAAAATGGCATGTCGCCACGTAAGACCCAAAGCGCTCAACGTTTTACATTACCTTGAGAAGTAGTCTTCAGCGGTGCGAGTGGCAAACAGGAGACAAACAAAAGCACCACTAAAATGTCAAGCCAAGTGACAAGACCAAGGCGGACATGCTAGCCTGTTAGCTTAACCTAGCCGGTCATTTCGGGGAGCGACGGCGTCATCTTCTACGCTTCAGTTAACCACTGTGATTTCGATTAACCCGGCCGTTCACATGGCTGTCACATAAACCTTCCTAGCTGTGCAGGTCCACGCTCAAATGCGGGCTTAACCAAGAGGATATCAAATTAATGTACCTTGGATATGGCTAAATATTCAGTCGAGATGGCTCGAAAAATACGCCCCTTTTTGGAAAAAACGCCCGTAGCCAATCAGAGTGCATCGCTTCACAGCGCTGTCAAAGCGCACCACTATGTGATTGGTTGGCTTGGCACAGGCAATTCACCGCACTCGCTGTGTAGCGTCTAACAGGGAACGCAGTGAGAAAAACAACGGTATGTGTATTGCGCGCCTTTTGGCCTTCGATAGACCCCATAATAAACTCTTTGACACACGCCTGCTGTTCTCAGAGAAAGGAGATTTCTAAAGTGAAGCAAATAAGCAATGAATGAAATGTAGTTACACAATTTATAGCTTTAAATCTGTGCTGTGCAATAATTGTGACGAGAGCTGTTGGCTCATAAATACTAATTTAAAATGTTTAATGTAGGAATGAAGGAGAATTAAATATGGACTAAAAACACTCTTGAGAGCTGCAAACCCAACTTTTATAACTCAGAAAATTAAAGAATATTCCCCTGCAACCCTAATGAGGACAACGGCATAGAAAGTGAATGAATGAATGAAAATATGTTTTTAAAAAAACGAAGTACATATAATAACATACAGTAAGCATTTAAAAACATGAAGGGCCTCTAACTTTTCTCCCGCCCCTCCAATTGTCTTCACACAGCTCCTCCCACCACCACCACAACTGACGTCATTGGTTATCCTCATGAATTTGGCCTCTTCAGATCACTTGGTGGCTCACTGTCTTGAGGTCCCAGTCCAGCTGTTTCCACCGATTTGGACTCTTCTCAGGTGCAGTGGTAAGGACATCCCATCAAATGCTGCATTTTTAATAACAAAATGTTATTTGTTCAAGTCTTTGCTCCTGTATTAATGGAAAAGTCTGGGTTAACCATGTAATGAACACTACTTGTTTTTGCGTAGGCAAAGTCAACTAATCAGGATGCTGTTTGGCTTCTTCTTATTCTCTGTTGGACTCCTCTTCAGCATAAGAACATGCACTGCAGGTAAGGAAGTTGCAGAAAATAATACAAAATTACTAAACTTTTTTTTTTTTTTTACACAAAATATTGTTTTTTGTATCCAATCGTGTCAAAGTGTGACCTGGTCAACTTCCTCTTCTCTGTTGCCAAACTCCCTCTGTGTTTTCACTGCCTTGACATGGCATAAATACATAATCTGTCAGCTCAGCTCTGAATCAAAGTGTTCCTCCACATCCTGTCCAACTGCTGAGATGGACAAAGAAGCAGAAATCCAGTTGACTTCAATGCAAAAATAGTAATAAATCATCTCTGTGGGGCTCACACAAACATAAAGAACCAGTGTGTTTCAGAGTGACAAGGGTTGGAAATGCTTGTATACGTGTCATCTTTTCAAAAGGAGGATCTGACGGTTGTTACGGTCGCGCCCCCCCCCCCCCCCCCCCCCCCCCCCCCCAAGGTGATGCATCCCCCTGAGGCCTTGGCCTGAATCAATGCTTTTGATACTCTTTGACTGGCCTCCTTGGTCTCACAGTGCCGTGCCATTGACGACCTCCAAACTAAACATTGTTTTGAGACAAGCGTGGCCAGAAGGAAAATACATTTATGTTCCTGAAATGTCCACCTCAAGTTAAATGCACAAAGGAATCTTTTATGTAGTTAAATTTAGGATGGACATGAGCCATTAGTGATATGTTGCCTTGTTGTTGTTTTTTCTAGTAGTTTCATTTAACTATAGATCTCATAAGCATACATACAACCCATACATTTTAATTGAAATAGGTCGATGCAACTTTTTGGTGGACATGTTGTAGAAAAAAACATTTATATTTCAACTCCAGCATTTGAAATCTGCCGATATTTAAACTCTGCCAAGATGAAGATTTTTATTTTTGGTTTGTTTATTTTATTTTCATTTTTTTCAAATTTATACTCTCCCAAGGGGGAAGACTTCTCTTTTGTTTTGTTTTTTTTTAAATTGATTTTTTAATATTTCATATTTTATATTATTTTTTTGATATTTTACTCTGCCAAGGATGAAGATTTTTTTTTGTTTCATTTCTTTTTTCTTCTTTTTTTCATATTTAAACTCTACAAAAGATGACAATTTTTCTCTTTTTTTTTTTTTAAATAAAACATTTGAACCCTGCTTTGGATGAATATTTTTCTCGTTTTGAGGTTATTTTATTTGGTTTCCTTTTTTGTATACTATACTACTTTACTACTATTAATATGCCCCCTTTTACTCAATGAGGTATTATAATTGTGCCCTTTTTAGGAAATGGCTTCTTCAGACTTCCGATTTTTAGCTCGTGTGGCAAAAATAAATTAATAAAATTAATGTATGCATGGCATGCACTTAACATCCTGTAATTGTATTTTTTCATTAATTTGGGTTAAAAAAAAATCTACTTCAGGTAGGGTGCGTCTAGCCTATTCTATATCTGACAAACTTAGAAGTGATCATTCTAACTTCTTGTTCCTTTTGCATTTCTCCCCGTACCTTAGCACAAGCAGAGTTGAGGATTACTACAATAATGGTAAGTATTAGTGTCATTACTGTAATAACGGTGCATGCACAATAATTCACCTTTAACAGATCTATACCTTTGGCTGTATAGCAAGAGCCTTACACGATGTCCAAAGGCTCTCAGCTGGAGGGTTTCTGCATGGACCTGCTGTCTGAGGTAGCCAAGAAGGTGGGCTTCAAGTACAAAGTGCACCTGGTCAAAGACAACTCTTATGGCAGGCAGGATGATAACGGACACTGGAACGGCATGGTCGGCGAAGTCGTGAGAGGGGTAAAAACAGAATGAACGGCATCAATAAATTAGTTGTTGCTATAAGGCTTCATTTTTGGCAGGAGGCCGACCTGGCCATTGCGCCGCTGACGCTCACGGCGGCTCGGGAGAAGGCGGTAGGGATGACGAAACCCTTCATGCAGACGGGAATAAGCATCCTGATGAGGAAGGACATCTCAGAGGAAACGGGATTCCTTGATTTCCTCACCCCCTTTTCAGCCAAGACGTGGGCTGGCATCATTGTTGCTTACCTGGCAACTGCTGCTTGCCTCTCACTAGTGTCCAGGTGGGTGGAGAAACACAATGTTGCTGAGCAAATAAAATGGAAATAATCTGCTACAGGGTCAAACTGTCGCCATCGGCGTTTCCAGGTGCATTTTCTCCATTTTTATTTAAATTTCCCTCCTCTGTAATGGATACGATTTAAAATGTTGCCAAATCCAATACTTTAAAGTCTCCTATAGCCACTAGCCACTAGTACTTTCTACAAAAGTAAATAACCGCCAAGGTCTCTAATTAACACTAGGTGAAACAACATTGACGTTAACAGCTGTGGCTGTGAGAAACCTCCACATGTGTTTTTTTGTATTAAGCCTGCAAGATGCCAGCAGCTGCATTTGAAGTATCATGACTGGTCAGCAGCCAGCAGCTTTATCCACCTCTGCATGCGCTGTAAAATATCAGTTGATCTACTCAGCTATTGGCGTGAAAGGCACGAGTGTTACACTTGCCGTACTGTTGCTTACAATGCACTCATCAGCACTATTTCTCCCGGTTGGGCAGTTTTCGTGCTATTACAACATTGGGTCTGTTACTGCTGTGTTGTGCAATATACTTGTTAATAAATGAACATGTGGTGAAAAAGGGCTTTCTCATGCACTCCAGTTCATTGTTAAAGTTAAAAGTTCAATTATTGGATGATTTTGTGTAACTTTTGGAAGCAAATCTAGAGGCTCCACAATAATTGGAAATTATAATAATGTAGTCATACATTTAACTGCCATTTTCCCACCTTTCCCCCCCACCATGTTGCTGTTCTGTACAAAAGGAACTGACATGAAATGGGCGGATGAAAATGACCCGGCAATTTTCCACCTTCGGAGATACTCTCAGAGCATTAAGAGAGGTGGTACACTGCCTGGGGCAGGGGTGTGATACGTACAGTAGCTCTGTGTGAAAGGCACAGGCGGGTAAATGGCGGATGGGCTGTTACAGCGCCGATTTAGCAATTGGTGTGATCTCTTTGTGAAAGAAGCTAGTGGTGGTTCTTTTTTCCAGAGTCAGCCCGAGTGAGTGGAGTCATCCTCAGAGTGAAGAGAACATCTTCAGTCTTCCGTACAGTTTGTGGTATGCAGTTGGAGCGCTGACTCTGCAAGGTGACACGTCAAAGCTGACGTTTTTGTTGTGTTTGTGTGTGTTTCTCTGCATTTGACGCCTCATTATTTTGTTTTGCCAGGTGCCGGTCCGCACCCCCGAGCCCTCTCGGGCCGAGTCATCTGCTGCAGCTGGTGGTTATTCGCCGTGGTCATCCTGGCTTGTTATTTCTCCAACCTCAGCTCGTCAATGAGCCCCGAGTCCACTCAGCTGACGGTGAAAGGATTCCAGGACTTGGCCAATCAGGATGTGATCCAGTATGGATGCTTGAGCGCCTCCTCCACTCTGGCTTTCTTCAAGGTGTGCTTTGTTGAACTTATCCTCCATCTTCTCGCCCTTGCTTGTTTCTCCTCTATTTTGCTTTTCTTTCCGCCAGAATTCCGACAACCCAGTGTACCGCAGGATCTATGAACACATGGAGAGAAGTAGAAGTTATGTGTCGTCCATGGATGAAGGCATCCAGCGAGCAAAGGAGGGCAACTTTGCCTTCATAGGAGAGTCTGTCTCTCTCGACTTGGCGGTGGCGCGTCATTGTGACCTCGTCAGAGCACATGAAGTAGTCGGCATGAGGGGATACAGCATTGCCGCCACGCTCGGTGAGGCTCATTAGCATTCACATGAACACTCTGAAGGCCCCCATCTTAAACTTTGGTCCTAATGAAGTGGCTAAAAGTCTGATCCTCATCTTGAATGCTTTTCAACAAAATATCATATATTACGAAGACAAATTAAATACTTATCAGAGGAGATCTGACATAAGGTAAGACATTTAAAGTCTAAACAAATACGAAAAAGTGCATACCCATTGTTAAAAAAATGCAGGTTCAAGAAATTCAGCTAGGAATTTGTACACAAATAATATTTTCTGAATAATGAAAAATACAAAATAATAATATTTATTGGTGAATAATAATGGAAACTTTTTTCAGGGCTGCACGGTGGCCTAGTGGTTAGCATGTTGGCCACGCAGTCAAGAAATCAGGAAGTACTCCGGTTTCCTCCCACATGAACATAAGTTAACTGGCGACTCTAAAATGTCTCTGAATTGTCCATAGGTATGAATGTGAGTGTGAATGATTGTTTGTCTATATGTGCCCTGCGATTGGCTGGACCAGTTCAGGGTGTACCCCGAGTCAGCTAGGATAGCATACCCGCATTGCCCGACCCTAGTGAGGATAAGCAGCATAGAAGATGGATGGATGGAAACGTTTTTCAGGTTTTTTATTTATTACATTGTAGTAGTCCTACAAAAGATTATATAATGCTATTATTAACATTTAATATTGTGGTATTGTATCAACTCAATTTTTTTCATAAAGGATCTCAGTTTAAGCAACTATACTGATAATATATCTATTTAAAATAAATAATAATATAAAAATAATAAAATAAATATTTTAATGCATTTATTTAATTCTGTTGCTATTATTTAATATTTTCTGATAAGTGTCATTGGAATGTAAATATATATACTGTATATATACTGTATGGTTAATAGTGTGTTATATTCTGATAAGAAAAAACGTCCAAATTAGGAATACTATTTCACAATTAATGAGTCATATTTAATAATACAGTTGAACCTTGGTTAGCGTCATTAATTCGTTCCAGAAGGTCCGACTCTAACCGAAACGAACATTAACCGTTTTTGCCATAAGATGTAATGTAAATCTTAAACCCGTTCCATAAAGCCAAAAAATGTTAACACAAAACACCTTTTTTTTAATAGTTTTACAATTATAGTTTTACATGCAGAAAACAATTTGAAATGCATATAAACACAAATACATGATCAATGAAAGGGATAAATGAACATTTAAGGTCACTTTTACCTTCATTGAAGACACTGCCACATCGTGTCTTTTGGAACATCTTCAATGAAGGCAAAACTAACCTTAAATGTTCATTTATCCCTTTCGTTTGTCATTTTTATGTAGTTACAATTGTTTTATGCATGTAAAACTGTACTGTGTTCCCTCGTTTATTGCAGGGAATAGGTTTCCAAAATAGCCGCAATAAGTGAAATCCACAAAGTAGCCAACTTTATATTTTTACAATTATTATATGTGTTTTAAGGCTGTAAAACCCCTCACCATACACTTTATACCCTTTTCTCAAACAGGCATCATCATTTTCTCACATTTCTCTCTTGTTTAAACACTCTCAAAAAAGTTCAAACTGTTGTTTGAATTTTAATGGTCAACCTATGAATTCTGCTGTAATGTAGAGTTTTTGTATCCTTGTTGAAACATATTGCTCCTGTCATAGCATTTTCCTCCTCCTCGTCCTCCTCCCTGAACCAAAGATTCATTTATTCCGTAATGGCGCCCTAAAGCCGCAACCTTACCTTCCTTCAGCATGTCTAGAGGTCCAACTTTTTGTGCGATGGTTAGCATCCTCCTCTGCCCTTTGGGCAGAACGTTTCGTCAACATCGTGGGTGTTGTCGGGGATAAAACATTGCAAACATACAGCACTTCAGAGTCGCACTGCTGGCGATCAACCATTTATGGAAATTTGGCCAGCCGAACGCCTTCTGTACTGCACAGGAAGGCGTGGAGGAGATTGACTGACAGTGGTCTACAGTCCCTCAGGACGCATAACACAATGCACGTTCACACACTGTAAAAAAAAAAAATTCCGCTGACCAGTGAGTCTGCAAAAGGTGAACCATGACGCAGCAGGGGAACACTGTAATCCTATAAAAACGTGTTTTGTGTTAATATTTTTGACAGTCAACCGCTGATGACATCATAGACAGACGACGTAACTTTCGGTTCCAGTTGCCATTTTGTTTATCTAGCTAATAGGATGCTAACAAGGTAGGACGTTTTATGATTAAAAAAAAAACCACATAACACATTTGGACTCACGCACTGTATTAGTAACATGACAAGACGCGCGCCATATTGTACACTAACCAAAGAATGCACGCAAACCGAGGCAAAATTGTGGTGTAAATTTGTGACGTTAACTGAAAAACACGCTAACCGGTGTGGACACTAACCAAGGTTCCACGGTAAATACCCCAAAATATCCACTTGTAATATATTTTTTTAAATAATAAGATTAACATTACTACAATATATTGTATTTAAATATAATACAATTCTTCTTTTTGATTTAATGCAATATATAAATATATACGTCTTCTAAAGGTTCTCCAATCCTAAAGAACCTGAGCGTGGCCATCCTGCAGCTGAGTGAGGCCGGCGAGCTGGCCTATCTTCAGAGTAAATGGTGGGCCAGCAGCTGCATGGTGGACAAGGCCAAGTCCACAGCTGTGCAGCCACACAGTCTCAAGGGGATGTTTGTGGTTCTTGCGCTGGGCCTGACACTGGGAGCTCTGCTGGCTGTCCTGGAGCTCTCCTCCAGGAGTCGCAGCAATGCGGCAGAGCAGAAGGTATGTGCTGAATGACATCCATTATGGATACAACTCCCATTTTAATCACAGACTTGAACTCGCAGCTCAATAGCAGACTTATCAGTCATATACAACTAAAATGCAGCGACATACTGTTTCAGTTTTTTGTATTTTACTGCATCCTGCACACAGAAAGCCTTCTGTCGGGTCCTGACTGAGGAGCTCAGCTTGCGTTTCAGGAACAAGAATGCAAACAGCGTTCAAGATCCTGCTGATGATAAAGATACAGACAAGGCATAGAAGCATCCTTCAAAAACTGACACAACCTCATTTTCTTCTCATTTGACAGAACCGCTAACTGTAGGTTAAGCTAGTGTACCTTATATATAAAAAAAAAAAATCATTGTTTCAAAATTCACATTGTTAGTTAAATAATAATTAACAAAAATGTTCATGAACAATTAACAATTCTAACTGAGCTAACAGCAATATGCATAAAACATTTTGTAAACAGTCAGCATGCAGTAGGATGCAATTATTACAGTAGGCTGAACTCGATTAAAAGTGTCTAAAAAGTGGTTATCAAGTGTGTTTCTTGTCATTTTACTTGGACACACTTCTTGTGGTAATTTGAACAAAGTAATAAAGTAAGAGTGCTGTCTAATCCTGTTATATTGTGATCTTTGCCTTGGCTGAGGCTTTGCAAGGTTGTCTTTGGCGTCATCCGTCCATCTCAGCCAGCTTTAGGGACCCTATCACATCCTTCTCATGGTGAGCCCCTTTCACACAGCCTGTAGGACTCGGCATTTTCCCCTCTGTCACTGTTTTGTGTAAAGGGAGAACAGAAGTCGACCCGCCTATTTTACAGCCTAGGACTTAGTGTCCGTGTGTCCGTGGTGGTAAGTTGCCTGTGTGTGTAAGTATTCCGCAACGCCGGGAAGGGGTGTGAATTGTAACACCCTGTTGTGTTGAAAGTAGCTGTAGCTGTCTGACAAGGAAATAACATCCAATTATCTGCATGTCACTGTATAAAAGTGCACACTTTTGTGACAACGTCTTCATTCCCTGGGTTCTGTGTGAAAGACGAACCAACAAATGCTGGATCTTTTCTTACGGCTCTTCAGGCTCATCAGTACCAAAGTTGTGGACTTTAGTTACACGACTTGGACTTGAGTCAGACTCAAATCACAATTTTGCTGACTTTGGACTCGACTTGACAATATCATCAAAGATTTGCAACTTGGCTTGGATTTTGACGTTAATGACTTGGGACATGACTTGGGACCTGGCTTGGACTTTAGTCTTAGTAAAATACTTAAGGTTTTCAGTGAATGTGTTGAGTAAAATGTGTCCCCCTGCGCATTAGTGTTGCGCAATGGGATGTAAACAAAGAATAATAGTAGTGTATAAGGTGACTATAGGGGTGTTATTTCATGTCTACCGGGCTCTAATAATGGTAAAAAACTAATTTAGAAAGTCATAAACAAGTTTTCTATGCTCTAACTACAAAAACATTCAATTTATTAATATTGAATCCTACCTCACGGAAATTCACTTATCGCTGTCAGGTCTGGAACCAATTAACCACGATAAATGAGGGACGACTGTACTACGGTTTGTCTTGTAGAATAGAAAGCTGCCTTTTTGACCCTTTATTGCCACTGTACCTCTCGCTTGTGCTCGACAAAGCCGGAGCCGGTCGAGCAAGGCCCAACAACTCGTGGTTACTATAACCTTTTTCAAAGAGACAGTACATCTGGCATTTTTCCACATTTGGGAAATGAATCAGATAACTCCATGATGTCAGTGCCAGCGTCTGGTGTGACGTATAAATTACTTGTTGGACAGCGACCATTGCTTTCAACACAACAGGAAAGGAGAAGTGCGTGTTGGAATACCCTGACTTACTTTGTTACACATTGTTACATACTACCTCAGAATTGCTGGGTCCACCTCAGACCCACCCTTTCTGTGTTGGTGCCCTTTCTACAGATGTCCATTGATACGGCAAAAAAGCAGGAAAATGCCACTTAAGTTGAAGTAACTTGGATTTCAGTAAAATACTCCAGTCTGGATATCAGGGAGTAGTCCTCTAAAAAAGAACCCAGCTTACTGACTCACAAATCCTGTTCATCAAAAAAAAGTGGAGATTTACATCGGATGTCCCTCATCTTCTTGTCAAAAAGCGCCTTCATCTCTCTCTGCAAGGTGCCGTCGTGTTGCTCTGAGCCCGCTGCTACAGTCCTGGCACTTAACTCCAGGCTGTCTGAGCTGCCATCACTGCTGGATGTGCTGTCGGACAAGCACAGACCGTTGGGTATGGTCCGCACCTGGCGCCAGGTCTGCTGCCAGTGGGAGGAAGAAGGCTTGCGGATCACCATGGGAGTGAGAGGAGAGCTGCTGTGTTTCCGGGGACAGCTGCTTGAGCGAGCTTTTGTCCGTATTGGGGTGGAGGGTTTCGGGGTGGCCGGGGTCTCTAAAGTCCTTCGGACCCGTGGAGGGGATGGCGGAGGATTAAGAGGGGAGAATTTGGCTTCCCAGTGTGAGGGAGGTTGCGGGATTGGAGGTGGAGGTTCTTCTGGTGGTTCTGGGTCAGTCTTTTGGATTGTTCCTGTTTCAGTCGAATGCTCTGGTCCAAATGTGTGTAGCTCCGCACTGTCAGATACTGAAGACTGAGGTTCATTCGAGTCAGGAGCTGGGCACTTACTGTCCTCGTTTGGACTGTCCGGACATGGACGAGTGTCTAAGTCAAAGCTGTCCTCCAACACGCAGTGAGCCACCGTGTTTAAATCCGTGGAGGACATCTTGCTGAAGATCCT
The DNA here is from genome assembly GCF_027744805.1 of Dunckerocampus dactyliophorus. Taxonomy (NCBI): domain Eukaryota; kingdom Metazoa; phylum Chordata; class Actinopteri; order Syngnathiformes; family Syngnathidae; genus Dunckerocampus; species Dunckerocampus dactyliophorus. The sequence goes on from NC_072826.1 coordinate 18,523,542, forward strand.
TCTCCTGGTCTCTGCAGGATTGTGAATTCTCACCCTATGAGCACGTTTCACGGGTTCACTCATGGCGCCTTTGTGCACAGCAGCCCTGACCGCTGGCCCTTGAACCAGTGGAGACATGTCTGTGTTCCTGCTGTCCTGGGAGAAGGAGTCGGCGTCCTTGCGGAAGAACAAAGGGGTCCAGTCTTCCGAGGACTGCACGGAGAAGTCGAGGGATGGCTGCCTTTGGTGGCCCTTCATGTGCTTCTGGGCTGCTTTTTGGATGTGCTTTTTGGCCACTTGGACGGCATTGCTGGGCTTTATCTGAGTTTTTTAAAAAGAAAAGTGTTAAATGACATCTCAGTTAAAAGGACTTGTGATTTTAAGGACCTTACCTTGCCGTCAATGATGGAAACATGAACAAAAATGGAAGACTCTGCCATCCCCTCCAAGTACACGTGTCGATAACCTACCAGTTTGAATGCAGTTCAATTCATGCTCATACTATATGCCGTTGTTATTATAGAAGTTAATCATTTACCTGGCATCATGCTTTTCAACGCTAATGTCCTCTGGCCAATGAAATCCCGTCCAATGGGGTCGTGATCCCAAATTTGGAAGCGCACCAGGGCAATCTGTGGCATTAGAATGTTGAATACCAGTGTCTCCTCCCACATGGGGTTGAAGCCTGGAGGATCAGTAGAAGGCACAGATCATCCACTTTATCCTTCTCATTCATCTACAGTCATGACTCGAATCACCGCAAAATCAAAAGGGAACTGACAAGAGCATGCGTGTAAACATTGAGCGAGATTGGGTAAAAAAACATGACCGCCATCAACTAAAATGTTGTGACAGGATCAAGGGTGGGACTTTTGACCGCAGCATTTTGACCACACCCCTTGGGGGCGCCACAAAGGTCATTACAATATAATTGCTTACAATCTATACCAGGGGTCACCAACGTGGTGCCCGCGGGCACCAGGTAGCCCTCCACGACCACATGAGGTGCCCGCAAGCCTGCTTTTCATTCAGGTTTTCAGTTAATAATGAAAGAACAGTAGAAAGAAATGCATTCTGAAATACAAAATTTTGTTAATGTTCTGGTAAAACAAGCATATTTGCTTTGTTTGGGTTTAAAATAAGCTCTGAAAATAAATGTTAGAAAAATGAGTCGCTCTTGGCCATTTTCATTTTGTAAAAGTAGCTCCCACAAGGAAAAACGTAGGTGACCCCTGATCTATACTATACCATTATCGTCCACCACTCTTGTTTGCTGCTTTGAACAATCGACGGGTAGACCGATGATCTCGACCTCCACAAAGGGATCAATGATCTGGAAGTTGTGAGAAACATCATAGTAAAGTATTTTTACAGAATGCTAAATGTTGCCGACAGTATATATGCATTTTACAGACCTCCCCTCTGTCTCCAAACATGGAGTCTTTGGGTTTGGGAAGCTGCTGACCACTGATGATCTTTAGCACTAACTGAATCTTCTTCTTCCCTGGAAGCGGATCCTCCAAATTGGGATTAAAGGCACCTGAGAGAGAAAAAAACCTTACAAAAATCCAACACATTAAACGCAAATTGCATTTTGAATATCCGCATACCTTTACACATGATTTTAGGTTTGAGAATGTATCCACAGTTTCCGTTGGTTGAGAACTTGGCTTGGTTCAGTTCAAGCATGCGCCCCTCTGTTTGATAGTTCATGGCCACTAAAACACAAAAGAACAGTGGGGGAAATAATGATTTGATTTGTAGGATTGCCGCTTACAAAGACATAAACAGTCCATAAACTTGACAGTCTCTGGACATTAATCCTATTGGAAATTTGTAGACAGCCTCGAAACATTCAGGATTTGGAGTGTATCTGGAAAGAGAAGTGGACCAAAATCCCTCCTGCGAGAAGCATCGGACCTCTGTGCTCGCCAACATGAGGTTTCTCCACCAAGTACTACAGTAAGTAACAATTTGCTTGGGGATCAAATACTTACGTCATTGAATCAACTACATTAACTTGTTACCTTTTATATAATGTAAACTGTTCATTTCTTTGTCTACAAAATCAGTAGGGGGTCAGATAAGTACTTTGCCCACTGTATATATTTTTGCTCACAGGTGTACCTAATGATCAGGTCATACCCATGTGACATCCTGCATTCCAGTAGGGCTGCGGGTTGAAGTTGCTGGAGTCCACCCTGTAGTTGGACGGGTAGACTCTGAGGAGTTGGCGCTGGTTGAAGCGGACCAGTGGACCGGGCTTCAGCTGCAGGATCTGGTTCATGACGGTCTCATTGAGCGACGACACCTGCCAACTATTGGCAAACGCTGCCAGACACAAATGGACGTTATGAGCATTCCCATTCCCAGATCTTATAGCGACCCAAGATGCCTTAACTGAAGGGTACCTTGTGTTTCTATGTCATGCACTCGGACGGATTTTGTGTACTCGACGAGGTCAGAGAGAGCGCGGGACAGCCTCATTGTTTTCCTCTTCCTGTCGACAACATCATAAATATATACCAGAGCGCTCAAAATGCATTGTTGTCATTCGAGTGAGAAGAGAGACAATTAGTGGATTGACCCCTCCCTTCCAAATTTAGTTTTTTTCTGTGGCGGCTATGTTTTTCCATCAATTTAGTTCAAACTGTATGCATTTGTATATCTCAGTCCTCTAAAGTGGTGTGCCAAGTTTGGTGTCGATTGAGTGAAAATTAAAACAAAGAAGCAGAAAAATAACTAAAATAACAACAACATATTTTTTCCCCAGGCAAATTTGATCATTTTACTCCTTAATAGACAAGCCATCATACGACGAATTGCTTAGAAAAGTAATAGCACAGTCCATGTAATAGAGGTTCATCTTTTGACCAAGTTTCATCTTTCTGCACGCAACGGTTCAAAAGAAGAAGCTGGTAGTAATATGCGTAAGGACACACCATGGGTATGTCCTTATTTTAGCACGACTGTAAATGGCGATTTACACACCAAACACACCTGTGTACCAAATTTTGTGGTGATTCGACCAAGCACGCTAAAGTCACAGTGTGTTTTTTTGTAGAGCCAAGCTGCATTAAAAGGTCAAATTTGGGGGTTTAATAACAGCGCCACCATGTGGTGGTGTATTTGTCAGCAAAATAATAGCCCAGGCAACACAGCAGGTGTTTATTTTTTACAAATGCTCACCCTTTTGTGTGCAGTGTTTCAGGACTACAAGAGTGAGCTTACTTGGGGTGATAAACAATCTGTGTCCTGTCCCTGCTGCTGCTGCTGTAGTCCGACTCTCCATCAGACCTGCCTTGACTCCTCACTCGGATTCTCTTTTTTCTCTGCAACAATAACACATCTCCTGTGTTTAAAGCCTTCTTAGCTTGTCCATATCTATTTTCCAAGAGGAAAACAATAGGACCTTGCGTTTGAAGCTCCTCATGATTGATCTGCCGAATCGTTTCTTCTTCTTTGGTTGGCGTGCAGCGAGACCGCTGTTCTCGTCCTAAAAAGAGTCATGTGATCAGTACATGGCTGCGTTTAACCTGTTCATTTCAATCACAAACTTGCCTGTGAATTCTCATCGTCTTCCTCCTCATCATCGTCTTCCTTGTCATCCCCCGTGTCTTCATCAGACACGTCTCCTTCCTCAGCATCAGGGTCAAGGTTTGCCGGGAGCTTCTTTCCCTGAAACACAGCAACCAACACACAAATACGGTAGCTGCACTATAAACACAATATGCCCCTAGAGCAGGAGACGCGGAGGAGACGCGGTGAACTGTCAGGGGGTCGTGAGGCAGGGAGGACTTTCACTATTAGTGCAGACCTGAATATGCTTGTATGTTTCACTGCTGTCCATTTTGTTGCATTTTGCTGGTTTCATTTTCGAGTTCACTCTCTACAGTACGGATAAATAAATAGATTTGATCAGGTTCTCAATAGTATTTGAAATTGGGGGGGCGCGAAAATATTTCTGTTCCCTGGTAGGGGCATGACAGAAAATAATTGAGAACCGCTGCCCTACAACACACTATTTTTGCCACCTAAATTGCATTGAAAAGAAAACAGGAACAAATTTCACATAAATAATAAAAAGTTTGACTGTACAAACAATTAATGAACACAAGAGGCTTATTTTTAAGTTAAATAAAACTGATAAAACTGCACCGGTTTCACTGAAAAAAAATATTAATAAGTGTCTCTTTAATAAGTGTCTCTTTAACAGAAAAGCTGCAACAGTTCATAAATACGCAGGACTTGATGGAAAAAGTCCTTTGGGCCAATAGATGGTAATCACATGAGGCGTGGATGTTGAGAGTGGCATGGGAACTTTATCTCAGCCATTGGAAGGATGTACATTTTGGGACACATCTTCAGTATGTACCTTTGAATCGGTAGGCGTTTCGGCCTTTCAACACTAGACAGCCTCATCAAAGGCGGCCAACTACAGTGTGATCAAGCCTGAGCCTGTGTCCCATGCCCAATCATGAGTAAAGTAGTGCCTGGAAAGTGGAGGGAGATGAGCTAGGCAGTAAGGTCCCGACCTGGGATGAAAAAACTGCCCCGCCCACCGGGTCATGGCTCAGAAGGGTTTAAAACTTCTTTAGGGTCATCAGGTGGGTACCCTCCCGTCATTGGTGTTTCGATGATAGGCCCATGACACCTCCAGAGAGCTCATCGGCAACACCTGGCGTCCCAGGTGTGTGCCCCCCTCTGCTTTGAGCAAACGCTCCTGTCATATAGAGGATCTTTGACTCGCATTGTTGCAGTAGGGCCTTAAGAAAACCAGAGTACTCCTGTCCTATCAAGGAGCTTTGTGGTATCATTTCTTGCAGAAGATCCTTAAAAACAGCAGAGCACTCCTGTTATACAGAAGATCTTTGCATTTTTGCAGCACATACTTAAAAAAAGTGTTGCTGTCCTATAGCTGATTTTTGACTATAGCATTTTTTTGCAGTAACTCCTTAAAAACAGCGGAGCACGTCTGTCATAGAGAAGATCTTTATGGTATAATTTTTTGCATTACGTTCTTAAAAACAGCAGAGCGCTCTTGTCATATAGAGGATCTTTGACTGCCCAATTTTTGCAGGAGGTTTCAGTCTATCACAGCAGTCATCAGATACCATACAAAGATGCATCTGTGGTGGATCGTTGCAAAATGATTGTACAATTGGCAAGTGCTGTAATCATCTGGCAATGCCAAGACACGTTTCTTGCATTGTTGTTAATCTTCTTACAGAAAAAGTCTAATATTTGAAAACCAATGCATGTTTGGACTGAGAAAAGTCCGACCAACAAAGAAAACAATGTGTATTTAGGAGCCTCACCTTCACCAATATTTTCCCCTTCAGGATTTCAGGGGACGGCAACTTCTTGCATTCGTAGATGTTGACGTGGGACAGGTCCAGCTTGTCCTGCAACACCTCTCTTAGGTACTCAGCCATCTTTTTCTGCTGCGGTACCGTGCAATGGTTCTCTATGGACAAAATGACTGGGTACCTGCAAGGGGGTGTGGTAGTAATTCTAGCCGACAAATTGTTTTCTTTTAGCTAATTAGCTGAATCGGTACATACTGTGATTTGGTGAAGGCGTATTTATTGATGGTTTCAATGACATCTTTGAAGAGTATTTTCGAGGTCAAGGTATACCCGTGGTGGATGATGGGCTCCCCATCTGGTCCATCCCAGCAGTCCACTGCAGAAGAAGATTTGAGATGAATGATGCAACAAAAGCTGCTGCATGTTGAAGAGGCTCACCTTCCACGCAGCGGCATCCAGCCTGGAGGACGTAAGCATACATCTCCACGCTGGACTGAGACAATAGCTGGTCCCCAGTCAGGTAGGTGTTGTGTGATGTGGCGATGAAGTAGTTGCACAGAGGCTGTGTCATGTCCTGGTTGACCTCGTTGTGCTCCGGGTTGAAGATATCCCCACCTGGGCTTCGCATGTAGTTGGTGAAACCTGATGGAAGCAAGTTTTAATAGAGGTCAGCAGATGTTTTGTCGAGGAGGTGCCCCGCTTTTGCTCGTACCGTCTATTCCCAGGACCATGCGCTGCAGGTTCTCAGGACACGGCTCAAACTTGGCCACTATGTCAACCAGGTGCTCTCTGGCGAGACCTCGCATCTGCCAACACAAACATTTTAATCAATTGTGGCATTTACCGAGAACAGAAACTGAACGCTTTTGACCCTTTAAGGCCACAGTACTTCTCACTTGCGTTTGACAAAGGTAAAGTGAGTCAATCAAGGACAAGATCCCTGACAAAACTGGCATATCACAAGCACACCTCTACACAGGGTGGCTTCTCTTTGCACTTTTTCTGCCCCACTGGCAATTAAAAAGATTACATTGCCCAGGCAAGCTGGCATTTTCCCACCTTTTTCTATTGGAAATAGGGAACCTGGCAACTTTCCGCCATTCGAGGTACTATAAGAGCCGTAACAGAGGCAAGGAGTGCTGTAATCATGGTATGGTGATGTGAAGTTTAACACCTCACACTCATTTCACACAGAAATCTTGCCAAATGTCTGAATCAGAAACCCCTTTCACACTGCCTATAAAAGCTATGAATTTTGTACCTCCAGGGTGAAAAGCCCCGACATAAGAATTTCATACAGTAGGTCGTGAGGTGTAACAGAGGTGGGATGATGCCTTTGAGAAAGGGGACACTCAGTGTCAGCAATTATGGCTGTCTGACAAGTGTTTTATACACCAGATATTGTGGTAAGCCATGTCATTATGTGGATTGCGCAACCACTGGCTTCACTGTGTTCTGCAGAAAAGGCACAGGCAAATAAATGCCAGATCTACTGTTATGGATTGGATATGCCAATTTTGTGGGGTCTCTGTGTGAAGAGTGGAGTTATATTTTCCGCCTGTCCCTTTTACACAGAACTACGCTCTTTTGTGTAATGCACTGAATTATACTATTGCTGTAAACAATATTGTTATTTGAAAACACACACTGTTGCGACAATATCCCACTTTTGCTAGGTTCTGGGTAAAAAGCACAGGTAAAAATACTGTTACATCTGTAATGCTCCAGTTTTGCGGAAACTGTGTGAGATTTGTAACAGAAGATGCAACATTTATCCACCTGTGCCTTTTACACCAAAAATCCAGTGGCGAAGAAATATTGCCATTTTTCACACAGCAACGTGGCATTCAGAATCAGATAAATCAATGACATCCAGCCCAGTGTTCGATGTGTGTGGTGTGTGTATCAGATACTTGTTGGACAGCGACAATTGCTTTCAACACAGCAGGGCACAAGAAGTGCCCTGTCTTGGCGTTGCGGAACACCCTTTCACACTGGCATTGTCCTGCCTCTGTTACACCTCTGATACCATACCCAAAGTTGCTCAAAGTCGGTGCTTTTACAGCGATATTTGATTCGTAGCTTATAAGGAGTGTGAAAGGGGCTTCTGATGCTGCAATTTTGCAGGATCTCTGTGTGAAAGAGGCTTCACCGGCAACAATTGCTTTTAACACGACGTAGCAAGAGGAGTGAACGGCAGGTGTTAAAATTCACACACCTGTCTCAGCATTGCACAGGTGTCCCTCCTCTGTTACAGCTCTGATGCTACCTCAGAAGGTGGAAAATTGCCAGGTAGACTTCACCCCCCCATTTCTTCATTGTACCTTCTGCTCATTCTCTAAAAAGCGGGCAAGGTCATGCAGGTCCATGACTTCTTTCTGATTACTGTAGGATATCAAGAGAAGGTAGAGGTCTCTTCGCGTGGAGATCATCTTGTAGAACGAACAGAATTCCTCAAAACCCAAGGTGCCCTGGTTCTCGTCCGTGTCTGCGTCCTGCAAAGATAACGACACAAGTGGTCTGAGCGGGGTTTCCAGAGGATGTTCGACCTTCAGGTGGCCTTACTTGGAACATCTGCCTGACTTTCTGCTTGGGTAGATTGACGTTGAGCTTGTGGAGCAGCTGGTGAACTTCTCCGATGCTTAAGGTGCCATCGCCGTTTTTGTCTGCCTCAGAGAAAGTCTGCTGTAGCCATGTAAAGCAATTAAGGAACCATGAGAACCATTTATTAATTTATAGCAGTGGTTCTTAAACTTTTTACTCCTCTCTCTGGTGTTCCTGAGTACCACTAGATATAGCCCACACGTACCTCATGTGGTACTCGTACCACAGTTGGAGAATAATGATTATTGCATGAAGGATATTGATCTCTGGTGCGTTGCCTTCGAGCCAGGCTGTCTTCGTCGCTGATGCCAGCCATGAGGTACTTCAGCCCGGTGATCCATGTTCGGGCCTCCTCGGCATTGGTGGTCACCAAGTCCAGGGACTTGACGCGCTCGCCGTAGTAAATACTGAAGCAGCAGTTCGGGTCAAAGCGGTTGTCTGCGTACCTCCTGAAGACCTCCGACTTTTTGCCCTCGCACACCTCGTGGATGGAGTCAATAGTTACTGGAAACCATGAAGGAAAGACAGCGCTGTCATAACTTTAATATGATTGATTCTGCATGATATCTTGGTATTGCTATGATAGGCGGTGATGATTTCACCTTTTCTAAGCCTTCATTTTTTTGTTATTTCAGATCAGCAAATCAGTAAATTAGCAAAGAATGTTTTGATTTTAATAAATGCAAGGATCATGTTTTTTTAAAATATATATAATATACTTAAAAATGTTCACAAGTGAAAATTTTTATTTCAAATTTTAATGTATTACAGTAATTTAAATTATTTTTAAAAAGTAAAGAAAAAAGGGTTACAATATTTTTATTATGCCGGCTGTAGTTTGCAGTAATGCTGAAAACGTCAAATTTTGTTTTAATCTCATCATGTCTGGAAAAAAAAACAACTTCAGTTATTTTAAGTTCATTGTTTTACTTGAATTCTAAATTCTTAATTCTACATTTTAATTCTAAATTCTTAATTCTAACATTACAACTTTTTTTTTCCAGATGTGACATTTTTTTTTTTAGCAAGCAAAAAAGATGCTTGATTTTTTTTTTCCGCCCGGAAAAATATACAGCTATTTTCTTTCGTTGGGTTATTTGTTATTGTTCACAATTATTAGGCAATTTGCAAGTTTGATGAAAAAAATATGGAACATCTGGAAATTATATTACTTTTACTTGAAAATAAGCAATATTTTTTTGGGAAAATGTATTACTTTTTCATTTTTACTAAAAAATATGCACATTTTTTCCCCCACTTCTTTTTTTTGGGATAATAAACAACTTTTATTCTTGGGAGTCTTCCAGTATAATTGTTTCTATAATCTTTTTGATGTGGTCCTCACACGTTTTTGTAAGTCCTGCCTTTAATATTTACTTTAAAATTTCGGTAGCAAAATGAGAGGCACAATATTAGGAATGCAGGCAACTTTGACAGCTCTCAGGTGTACCTAATGTTATGTCTGTTGAGTGTTACTCTGTAAAAGAAATGATTGCTGCCTTGGAAAAAAAGAACAATTATAAGACTATTTTAGCTCAAAATGAATAGTTGGAGTAATGAAGGCTCACTTTTGGCTTTGTCATGTTTCTTGGATGGCCGCCACCTGATGCAGGACCTGTGCTCGTCCAGGTAGTAAAACCTCACAAGGCCCTTCTTCTTTCCCTTCAGTTTGCTCATCTGTGTTCCCATCTGCATGGTGCACATGGACCTCTCCACTATGGGGGATCACACATATACACTAGTAGATGCAATGCAGGCCAGGACATGTTATTATGAGATTATAGTCTGCGTCACACTGGTGTGTGTTTTTTGTGTGAGTAATCTCAAACAAGTACATGTGACACAGCCTGGCTCGTCATGCAGGCTAATCCTAAAGGATTGTCTCAGCTCCATATGCCCATTATTGACTCAAGGGCCTCCCTCGCCTATGCTTCAAGTCCTGCAATTGTCTCCCTAATCTTGCAAGAGTTCCAAGAGTCAAGGTCTTACCTATCTGCCCCAGCCTCCATTTTGGCTGGGCGACCACACTCCCCCCGATCCAGAAAAACTCCTCTGCCAGCCTGGAGATGGAGGCTTTCTGCCACAGTTTAGGTGAGCTCATGATGGACATGGTGGGGGAGTTTGGGGGGTTGGATGGCATCTTGGGGCTGGATGGTGAGAACACGCCCGGCGACAGCGAGCCCAGAGACTGGAAGGTGGTCTTTTTGGGTGAGAGAGAAGCCTGCAGCGGGGGGGTTCCACTCATCCACGGTGATGATGGAGGCGCCATCGCCGGGCTGATCCCTGAAGTGGACATTTGGGGGTGCTGTCCCATGAGCCCTAAATGCCCACTTACATCCCAGCTTTGTTGTCCTGTCGGTGGCTCATCCTGAGATTGGGTTCCCCCTCGTCAGCCTGGCATAGGTCGTCCATGTATGTTCCCTCAGAGAAGAAAAGCGCAGCATGTGACTGCCTCTAAATCTTCCTCAAGCGCTAATCCCGCAGTCTTGCCTTCATGGAGGGATTTTCACGCAACCAACAGGAAGGAGGAGCAAACATTCACGACGCAACGTCCTGTCACCTGAACTTAGACAACAATACCTGAACTTACAGTACCTTACAGATATAGTCAGCTCTGCTTTAATAGATGTCTAGCCACAACAACCATTTCAAAAACAAACACCACACCTCAAATAAACACCTCCTTCCTGTACCGCCTCAGAAAAAATACCAATTTCTGCCTCTAGATGGCAGCAGATACCAACACGTGTTGCAGTAGAAGTCTTTTCCACCCCCTGCTGAGTCCACATGGCATCTGTAAAGTTGATGTGGAGTGATGGGGAGAAAATGCTGACCCAAAAATAAAAAGCGATAAAAAAAAAAAATCATTATTATTTGCATTTTTTTGCTAGTTCGCTTATCCTGGCCAAGGAAAACTGGAGCCTACATTATTTATTTGAGAAAATTAAAAACTCATAATATTATTATAAAATAATCCAATTGTTTATCTGTATTATTAAAGATCAAATACAAATATTCTACAAATAAAATAAAAAATGGATTTGGACTAATAACATTTATTCTGCTTCCTCCTCGTTTAACAGCATATTTGATGAACACAATCCTCATTATTGTGTCTCTCCTATATGTGGAACAACACCAACGTAACATGAGGTGTCCTGGCTGGTCCACCAGTATTTTAGACCCTTAAAGTAGCTGATGTGGTGTCGCCATAGCAACAACAGTTATGCTATTCTCCTTATAACAGTTCACCATCAATATATGTTTTGAAGCGTTAAATTTGATGTTGAATTATCACATACTGTATCTTTATTGTACACACTCCTTGTTTAGCAGCATATTTGATTGACACAATCCTCATTATTGTGTCTTTCCTATGTTTGTATTACATATAATGATATTTTTAAAATAAATGGTATGATATATAATATTTGGAACAGCACCAATGTCAGCGCTGACACAACATGTGAAGTGTCCAGGCTGGTCCACCAGTATTTTAGACCCTGAAAGTAGCTGATGCGTGGCCGCCATAGCAGCAACAGTGATGCTATTCTACTTCTGACAAAAGTGTGTGTCATCAATATATGTTTTGAAGTGTTTACGTTTAAGTTATTACGTACTGTATCTTTATCATATTGCCTCCCTTTTAGACCCTTAAAGTAGCTGATGCGGTGTCGCCATAATAACAACAGTGATGCTATTCTTCTTATAATAACAATTCACCATCAGTATGTTTTGAAGCGTTCCATTTTATGTTGAATTATTACATACTGTATCTTTCTCATACTCACTCATACTTTCTCATACTCACACATGTAATTCACTGACATAATCATTTCCTATATTTGTATTAAATATAATTGCATTTTAAAAAATAAATATTATTATATATAATATTTGGAACAGCTCCAACGCCAGCACTGATACAACATGTGAGGTGTCCTGGCTGGTCCACCAGTATTTTGGCTGATGCGTGGTCGCCATAGCAACAACAGCGACGCTATTCTCCTTCTGACAAACCATCAATGTCATCAATATACGTTTTGAAGCATTTACTTTAGGGTTGAATTCTTACATACTGTGTCTTTATTGTATTTCCTCCTTGTTTAGCAGCATATTTGATTGACATAATCCTCATTATTGTGTCTCTCCTATATTTGTATCAAATACGTTATACACACTATACTCTGTATGTCACTTGGAAAAACACCAACACAAAATGAGAGATATCCTGGCTGGTCCACCAGAATTTTGACCCCTAAAGTAACTGATGCCGGGTTGCCGTAGCAACAGCTGGTGATCGTATTGCTCTTGTAATAGCAATACACTATCGATATATATTTTGAAGCATGAGATTTAAGGTTGAATGATTAGATACTGTATCTTTATTGTACTCCTTGTTTAGCAGCATGTATGATTCGTGTTTCACAGCTTCACACACATTTTTGCCAGTAAAAACACAATGTTTATGATTGACTTAGATTTTAATTGGTATCATACACATTTTCTTAAGGACAAAAAATACAGAACAAACAAGTGAAAAGCCTACAACCAAAGCAAAAGTACAAGAGCTATAGAGTAAGAAAAGTGTATAAGGAGTGCTAAATAACACTGTCGCCAACAAATACTGAGCCAGGCTAACATGATGATAAGACATACAAGCGTACGGCGTGGCTTCTACTCTACAGAGATTTCAATTTGTCGCTTTTTGGTCTGTGGCGTCAATATATAAATCTTAATATACTCTATTTATCTCAAAGAAATCATCAGAATATTCTGTTGGTCTGACGGCTTCGTGCGTGATGACAGGTAGGCAAAATGCTGCTTTAAAAATCCAAATATAGTCTCTTTTTGGTTTCAAGTAAGGACAAAAAAGCAAATAAAAGGGAGCAAGCCAGAAATATCTTATTTACAATATTGTGGTATTTACATCAGAGCATACTGAGGGGAGCGTGTGTTTAATTATTCCAACTTAATAATGTAATGGGGGAACAATGCAAGGTTAAAAAGTGCAATTCCTTTTTTTCTCTTAAAGTAAAAAAATATATATCCTCATCTCGCACTTATATATATGTAGAAATGTTGTTCATAGAAACGCCATTTGTTGATTTAAGAGCCCTAAAAATGAATGCTTCCAAATGCGCCATATAAATGTCATTACAGTACCAAATACAAACTCTGAGGTACCGCATTCCAAAGAAAACAAACAGCTGTTTTTTTTTGTTTTTTTTTTCCTTTTTTTAAAAGGGACATTGTTTGCCGAGGAGTAGTAAGGCCACACTGAAAAGTAACAAAAATGTTTTATAGTACCGGTATAATTCTGGAAATTTACCAGACTTCTTCTAAAAAAAATGTACTTTATTTATATATTATACTTTTGAGAAATAAATCACATTTACTCAGAAAAAAAGGTGCATATTTTGGAAAAAAAAGTTGTTTTTTTTTGACAAAAGTATTTTTTCAAGGAAAAAAGTCAAGGAAAAAAAAGAGGAAAATTGTCATATTTGTTTCATAATAAAAAAACAGAAAAAATCCATCCCCAAAAGTTGTATTTTTGTCAATAAAAGAGTTGAATTTTTGAAAAAAAATATATATTCTCATATTTCTAAGAGAAAACAAACATATTTTTTCATAGTTGTATTTTTTGAGAAATAGCTGTTTTTGTGAATAAAAAAACTAATTTTGTTCAATTGTTTTATATTATTTAATTAACTATTAACTATTAACTATTTAATTCTAAAACATTGAAAAAAACCCTACTTATCTCTTGTACATCTATTCATATTTAAGACTGATTTCTAAAAAAAACAAAATTATGACTTTAGGCTCATAAAATGATAACTTTTTTCTCAAAAGACCTTTTTTTGAAAAGAAAATTTGCAACTTTATTCTTGTGCACTTCCAAGTAAATCTCCTATTATGACTATTATTATTATTGTTTCTTTTCAGCGTGTCCCTAATATTCCAAATAGGAGCGCATCATTAGCAAAAAAAAAAAAAGAATGTAGAAGAAGATATCAAGCTATGAAAAAGCTCCACATCCATACATAAAATATGAAAGCCTCCAATAGTTTTTGTTGTAAATGCGTTGTGTTTTGCATATGGAATAACAAGCAATGTTAGTTGAAAATCCTCTACATACAGTATACAGTATATAAAAAAACAAGCTGATATTCCAGGTAACTAGTGGTAAACGGTGTCTGTTGCGTCCAGTGGTCTGCAGTGACACCTTGGAGTGTACCAATACTTTTTGTGGCACCAAGAGCTGCTGCACTGTGCAGCAGACGTGTAACATGTGACTTCCCTTCATATTCAAGTAGTTGTATGTGGCCTTGCTCACTTCTTTCCAGTTCATCTCACCATCATGTTGACTTAAAGTACGTTGTCCTGTTTATTGTGCAGCTTTAGGACGGGCTGCTGTGTTGTGTGCTGTGTCCGTCTGTGTGCGCCGCCCCCTGCGAGACCCCCGCGGCAGGGGGCCCGTGCATGTCGGCCTGCGTGAGCTGGGACTGCAGGTCCCGAACAACGCTCTCCAGGTTCTGTCGCGCCTCCCTCTCCTGTTGCAGCTCCCGCCTCAGCTGCTCGCGGTCGTCCTCGGCCTGCTGAAGATGCACGTGTAGCTCGTCCATCTGTAGACAGAGGTCAGAGGTCAAAATCAAACACGCTTTATCTATCTATCCATCCATCCATCTGTTATTAAACCCCATAAGTTGAATCGACTTGAAATTTTTCACACAGCCCTACAAAAACAGCCAGTGTAACGTTACAGTGGTGAGACGAATCACACGAAATTCGGTACATACCTTTTGGAGACTGACTAGTACGTGTCTAAAATTGGAGCAAGAATGAATGAAAAAAAGTTTTTTTTTATAGAAGAAAGTTTTATACTGTGTATGTACACTATATATATATTTTAGGGATGTCCGATATTGGCTTTTTTGCCCATAACCGATATTGTCCAACTCTCAATTTCTGATTTCGATATCAACAGATACCAATACAATATGTGTAACATCACATATCACCTGTCTTGGACTGTCTGGACTGGACAGGACTGGACTTATTACCTTATTATGTATTATTACTACTATTTATTGTGTATGTTAAATTTTGACATGATCTGTTCCGTATTCTTATTCTATTTTGTTCTTTTTCTTTTTCTTTGTTTTTTTATTTGGTGATTAAGTGATTAAGTTCATTATGTCATCTATCTATCTATCTATCTATCTATCTATCTATCTATCTATCTATCTATCTATCTATCTATCTATCTATCTATCTATCTATCTAACTGACTAACTCATGCAAATTTCTACGTGTCATCCTGGGCATGTGAACATGAAAATGTCCATCTATACAGCATTTATTAAATATCGGTTTTCATTATCGGGAAAAAAACGATGCCAATATCAGCGCTAAGGACGCTAAAGAGCAACATAGATACACACCATGAAGACGTGAAATCGCTTGAGTGTGATTTTTTTTCCCTCCCCCCCAAAAATGAAAAAAAAAACGACCTTTCTTTGCAGGGGAACCTAAATAATTTACCATAAGTCACTGACTATTTGTCTAATGATGATAAAAGTGCACTTTTTTTTTTTTTTACTTTGCCCATCATCCACAACCCTTATGTGAAAGTAGAACACATATTTATTTCCCTTTTCCGTGTGTTCTAAAGTATTGTATTTGTATTTGTACTTTATTTATCCCACAGCGGGGAAATTCACTTGTTACAGCAGCAAGCAAGATACGCAAGTAAAGAATACAGTGTAAAGAATACATAGTGAAGAGAGAAAACAAGTTAGCATGAGGGAGCTAACAATCATGGGACCCACCTATTTTAACTATAAAGCCCTCTAAAAAACCTCTAACGTTTCCATCCATCCATCTTCTATGCCGCTTATCCTCAGTAGGCTCGTGGGGGTATGCTGGAGCCTATCCCAGCTGACTTCAGGCGAGAGGCGGGATACACCCTGGACTGGTCAGCCAATCGCAGGGCACATATAGACAAATAATCATTCACACTCACATTCATACCTATGGACAATTTAGAGTCGCCAATTAACCTAACATGCATGTTTTTTTTAAATGTGGGAGGAAACCCACGCACGGGGAGAACATGCAGACTCCACACAGAGATGCCCAAGCGGAGATTTGAAAGCGGGTTTTCCCGATCTCTCGACTGTTTAGAAAACATGCTAACCACTCGGCCACCGTGCAGCCTGGCAACGTTTTATGGTTTTATATACATGCTGTGATCATGCATTACCAGGTACAGTCATGATCACATGTAATACTTACAGTATTTTGCCTTATTTTGATCATTTTAAACATGACCGGAATTACCAGCATTGTTAGCTCCCTCATGCTAACTCGTTTTCTCTCTTTAGAACGCACAGAAAAGGCAAATAAATGTGTTCATGTATCACATAAGGATTGTGGATGATGGGAAAAAATCCCCCAAAAGTGCAGTTTTCCTTTAATAATGTCTGTATTACATGTATTAGCATGCCTCCAAAGTATTTTGACCACAACCCATAGGGGGCGCCACAAATGTCATTTACAGCCGTTTTACGATTTGCAGTTCAGGCCTTACTTCTGCTGAGTACTTTCCCCGTAGACGATCGGCCTCACATCCTTTGTCACACCCTCTCAGCTTCCGCTCTCTCTCCAGGTCCTTCTTGAGCCGCCCGCTGGCCTCCTCCGCCTCCCTCATCTTCCTCTCCCAGTCCACACGAAGGCGTTCTATCTCCTTGCGCAGGTTTCTCTTAGCCTCCACGGCCTCACGCAGGCGGCCTTTCTTGGCCACCCTCACAAACTCCAACTCCTGTACAAAAAAACGGCAAATATCTCATTTTGCTGTCTAGTTTTTAATGCAAAAATCAAGAAAAATTTGGGCTTGTCTACCTGTTGAAGGCTGCGTTTGGCTTGCACGGCGGCCGCCAGCTTCTCCTCCTGCTTCAGCCGCATCTTCACCACCTCCTGTAGGAACTTTTCTCTGGACTCTTTGGTGTCCAGCCCGGCATAGAGCGTCTGTCTCAGGGCGTCAATCTCGGGGCAAGTGGGCCCTAACAGCCAGGTGACTCCCTCCTGAGGCTGGAGTGTCAGTGTCTGGGGAGCGCTGCTGCAAGCTGAGGGGGGTGAAGCCAGCGAGGACGCTGCTAGTGGACCTGCACACAAACACTTGTAGTTATCTACTGGATGCTGCAACAGTCGTACATATTCAAATTTGTCTTATTGCAATAAAAAAGATAGTTAGGCTAAAACGCAAAAAGAATTCAGTTTTTGATGGCAACTGGAGGCTAAATAACAGGAAAAGTGTCACCTGTCTGCAGAAAGACCATGCACGCATCGCTAATATGATGTCATATCATAACATAATTATACATGAAGACAAATAATTCAAAAATATTTACAATTACTAGCAACGTATTCAAAGATCAAACCATTTTTTTAAACCTTGTAAATATTAAAAATAAATGAAACACCTAAAACTCTATTTAAATTTAAAATAAAAAGTATAACTTTGAATGTATAGCATTACATTTTTTCTTACTTTAAAAATGTAATAGTCAAATCAATGAAATAAAACATGAATAATAAATAAATACACAAATATTACAATAAAATAGTAATAATCTAAACATTTTCATATAAAATAACAAATTATATTGAATCATGAATACATAAAGAAATATATTATTATCTTATTAAACAATATAGCGGAAAAAAACATAGCGAAACAACTTTTTAAATACCAGGCAAACAGAAACGAATATGAATTTATAAGATTGGAATACGAGCTTTTCTCTTCATTATTATGAAGCCACCATGACTAGAAAACACATATTGAATATTGGTGTCATATTACAAAACAAGCAACATAGAACATGGATGGATGGATATTATAAAAGTACTAATGAGAAAAAAATCATATAGGCAGCAGCGCTGTGAACGTCTACGTTTGAACACCAGGTGTCGCCATTGCACAGTGATCACTGGACTCAGCTTCTGTGTACCTCATTTCCTGTCCCTCTCAGTTTATAAGCGTGTCTCCTAGGGACTAAGGTTCAAGTGGTTCACAGGCCGCGTGATAAAATCGACTCACCATCATCACAGTCATCCACATCAATCTCTCCGTCCGTGTCCATGTCGTCCAGGAGGGACTGTTTGGCTGCGGGTAGCATGTCGCCATTGTGCTGCTCTTGCTGGATGGCTTTGGCCCCCCTACCAGGTGCGTGGCTGTCCTCAGGATGTCCCAGAGGAGCCGGGGGCTCCCTACCCTTTGAGTTGCACCTGCATAGGCAAAAAAAGGTCCATTTGTGTCGTCATGAGACGATCCTGTCAGCTATCCTGTCCACTCACCTCTCTTGCTCATTCTGAGAGGCTGCCTTAGGAGACCAGGGTCGGAAAGCGGACGGTCTCTGCTTGAACTGGACTTGTTTCAGACCCTAGAAGAGCAGAAAAGAAAGCAAGTCATGTGATGGTGAAGAAGCATCAGAACATTGCGTGGGCCGTGACTGACACACTCAAAGAAGCAGTGGCATTCAATGATGGTCGGCCATTAAGAATAATCACAACACAACAGCTCCGGCGTCATGGCTTTGATCTCTCACATGCGCGTTTCACACAAACCTTGTGCGTGGACAATGACTGCAGCCACTCGGGTTTGCGCTCGCTGTCAGCTGACGGTGATGCCGATTTGTCCACTTTGGGCCTCTTGGCTGTGACTGGGCTCGGCGACTGTGGAGAGATGATAGGCGTTTAATGGTAGTGATCATGAAATAAAAGACATGTTTCTTTTGGGTATTCCCCTCACAGCGAGTCAATGGCATGAGTGATTTGGCTTAGTTTTTACACCGGATGCCCTTGGGTCGGCCGCTTGGGTCGGCCACTGTACATCTCCAATGGCTGGGCATGTACCGTTATACCACCAGGACACATGTGAGCATACTACATACTGCATGCAGTTAATAATAACATAAAACAAACAAATAATCCACCAAGTCAACGAAGTAGTGAAGTGATGGGTCTGTGTGAGTACATCCTAAGATATTACTCCACCTGTGTTGTCCTAGCATTCACGCACAGGAGGGGAAAGTGTCGGTGTGCACGGCTCCCGACTCTGTCACCAAAGTGCTTGCTCATGTGGGGTTCACTTGTTTTTTTCGGTCTTTGCCATATACTACACATACTCCAATTAATACACCTATTTGATGAATTGTCTCCTATGGCCACCAAAAAGCAAATAACCACTGGGGTCTCTAATTAACACCGGGTCAAAAAAAACATTGCCGGCAACAGCTGTGGCAGTAGACAACCTCCAGATGTAGTTTTAAACAAGCCCAAACTCCACAAGATGGCAGTAGTGGAATCTCAAGTATCAAGAGTGCTTTAGCTACCTCTGCATGCGCTTTAAAATGTTGTACTGTATTTGTATTTGTATTTTATTTATCCCACAGCGGGGAAATTTACTTGTCTACTGTTGCTACTGCTGAGCAGTTTGCTCCTTAACGCTATTACAAAATTGGTTCTGTTGCTGCTGTGTTGTGCAATACTGTGTATTCTTGTGTGGGGTTTGCGTGTTCTCCCCGTGCTTGGCTTTACCCCATGCATGTTCGGTTCATGGAGACTGTAAATTGAATGTGAGAGTGAAAGTTTGTTGAGTCAGGCGGTCAGTCCAGGGTGTACCCCACCTCTCACGTAAAAGCCAGCTGGGATAAGCGCCAGCTCACCAGGATAAGTGGTGGAAAATGAATGACTGAGTGTCGAGACTTGCCTCCCTTCTGGCAAGTCTCCGTGACGCATGGACAGTTACTTCTTCAAGCTTGTTTTGAAGGTGAAGGTAAGGTTAACTTTAAGCACCTCCAGGAAATGAATGCGAGTCAATGTAACGTCCTTTGAAAGAGTGGAAAATGACTGTGCGTGTTAGCCTGGATGGCAGCCAGCAGGGCTTCACTCCTCCCTTTCAGAGGCACCGTCAGGTGGAGCACATCCACTCTCTTAACCGCAAAAGTGCTAGGCACGGCAGGCGACCGGCGAGCGAGGCCAATTAAAGTCATTGCGCTCCGCCCTGACACACGAGCTGCAATGTCTTTAAATGCTTTGCAAAAAGCAAACGCAGGGTGTTGCTGGAAGGTGTGTGTGAGCAGAGTGGAGATATGGAGAACTTCCTCCGCCCTCAGGTCTGCACTTGTCACACACAAGTACTGTATATGTTCACCTCGGCGGACGTGGAGGCTCGCACAGGCCTGCTGCTCTCTTACTCACTACTATGACATTCATGCCTCCAGCTAACAACAGCAAGCACTCCCGTCTCCTCAATGCAACACTCCTGATCTTCTTCTCTTCTCACTGCAGTCCCCACAAGATGCAAATGAAAATCATCTTGTATTAAGACACAACCGTGGCTATTCGTCCATCGCAGCTTTTCCATATTCATCTATGAGTGTGTGTGTGTGTGTGTGTGGAGCGATGTGTGGAGAGATTGCTTGGTGCATATGTGTGTGTAGGAGTTTGTGCATCTGTGTGTGTGAGTGTGTCTGGGAGGTGTTAGTCGGGTCTGGCACTGCACACCTGAAGGAACCATGATGATATGATAATAAAATATAATCTAATCTAATATTCTATTCTATTCTATTCTATTCTATTACAAGCGGTATAGAACATTTACAAAGTAAAAGTGAACATAATGTTGGACCATCATTTATTAAACAATGAATGTATTGATGGACCACAATTTACTAAAGTGAGTATTTTAATTAATTTAATTTCAAACTTATAAAGTAAAAGTTAACGTATTGTTGGACCATGGCGACATCATTTACTAAACTGAGTATTTTAAATAATTAAAATTAATGTGCTGTATTGGTAGATCATGGGACCATAATTCACTCTATTTAGTATTTAAATTAAATTAATTTAATTGAATTTGTAAAGAAAAAGTTATAATATTGTTTAATATTAATTTAAGTAAAATGTCAATAATTTCACTTTAATTGAATGAGTAAGTGTATTTTTTTTTTTACATTTTAATGTATTTTGTTTTATACTTTCATTTTGCATGCCTTCCTTGAGAATAAGGTATGGATGACTTGGGAAATGGAACTAAATATGTGAAAATATATTGAACAAACAATGAAAATAACAGCATTGAAAAAAACCTTCCAAACATTTCCAGCTAAAAGTTACCTTTTAGATAACGGTAACTCCAAATTTGTGCCGAAAATTAGTACGAGTACTGTATTATCATTCTTCCTGCTGCTTTTTTGCATATGGTGTGCAGGACATGTTTGTCTGGACACTCCCCTCCTGTCTCCCTGACTCATAAATGAATGTCTCCTGTACCTGTCTAACCAGTAACCACTTTACATACACACCCACACACACATACACACACACACAGTGTTTAGTTTAGCTTCTGTGTGTGCAGCAATGACCTTGTCTCACCTGCCCAAAAGAAGCGCTGCAGTGCTTGCTTGGCTTCTATTTTCTTACCCTAAGTTGTTTTTTTTTTGCATCTCCAGGAAGGTTTGGGGACGCTAGACATAATAGAGGCGGAAAGCAGACACTCCCCAGACACCACAAGGGAGCTGCTAAATGTGACCTCACACGAGAGCGGCCGCACGGGAAGGAGGGGGGAGTCATAACATCCTATACTGCAGCTAAATGACCCCCTTTCTAAAACTCCAACCCTCTTCATCAGACTTCTTCCCCCTGTGGGAACATGAGTGGGAGGGAAGGAGAGAGGGAAGAAGCACTGAGCTGCAGGAATGTTGACTTGAAGGCCAAGTCCAGCCTCCTTGAAGACGGCCATTCAAGCGTTGGCCTTTTCTACTTGCTATTGTGTGATATTTCTTCAAAGCTAACCTGCAGGCTAAACAAGCTTTAATAGCCTGGCGACCGGGACAAGAGTAGACATGCTTTATTATTTTTTTCGTTAATTATAGACTGCAACTGAACTATTCACAAGACCGCAAATACAGTCATTTGTTGATATTGTGCTAACTGGAGCGTGACATGGAGCGACTGTAAGTGACTCTTATCTGCATATATGTGCCGTGGATGTGACTAACTAGCTTCAACGCTAAATTGAAGGGTGCATTCGCATTTGTCATGTTTGCTTCGGTTAAAGCAGGGGTGTCCAAACCCTCTCGTTTGCAATAAATGTGACTGTTGGAATTATGAGATTATATTCAGCTCCAGACGCCTCCCCTTCTCTCTTCAATTGCCACTGTTCACTCGTGACACTATTTTTTGTGAGCTGGTAAATATAGCAAAATATAAAAATAAGCGACAGATTCAACCAAGCAGACGACCTTTTGGTTTGGAATATTTGTATTATGTCACGAAAGCTGGCCAGTCAAGTCCTCGCTTTATGGATATGTTCCTTCCTGTGCAGCATTTGGACCCATGACAAAAATACCGTGACCACGTGTGAGTGTCATCTTCATGTCAGTCTTAGCACATGCTAAGAAAGTTTGCCTTTTAGTTGCAGCAAATTTTTGGAAACTCAACCTATTGACACTCCAAAAGATAATCAATGTCAATGTTTTCAAAATGTTTAGCATGACATGGACGGTTAGCATACCATTTTTATTTATATTTTTATTTAATTTGTTTTTGGGGGTTATTGCAACGATTTAATTAGATTCAGATGCTGAAACCTCCGCTTCTCTCTTCAACTGCCATTGTTCACTCGTGAAATTTTTTGGTGAAATCTAAGCTGGTAAATATAGCAGAATATAAAAATAACCTACTTACAGTGTTAACAAATTTTGTAATTAAATATATAAAAATATATTTTTCTATCTAAACAATTATTCAAATAATTGTATTTGCTTAATTTAGAAATTAAATCATATTGTAAAAAAAATTATTACAAAAATATTATTATATTTTTAATTAATTATGTTATTGAAATGTATTACCATTATTGTCAATATACTACCAAGTGGCTGGTGGTAGCCTCATAATGAACCTCTAAGGGTATAAGGATAATAATAAGGATATAAGCATCTAGCATCTGTTCTGTGCTTCAAAAAAGCCCAAAAAATAAACCAAGTGATCCAACGCTCCCCCTCCTTCGGCATGGCATGACAGAAATAGTCAGCTGAACTTCCTGGGGGGGGACCATGATGTTGTGTAGCTGCACGATGATATCGCTGCTTTAATAAGAAAATGCACAGCAACGAGAAGACACAACAGTTTCAGATGACGGCTTCCTTCCCTCTCTTAAACCCCCCCATGTAATCCCCTGGCTCGACATGTGCTTATAGTGGGGCGCTGTCGCCCTCAAGGCCACACCAACTGGGCACCGTGTGGCGTAATCGGATCCCTGTGCTTTTTGGTGCACCCTGTTACAACTCTCACTCGCTATACAGGACACCCCTCTTCCCCCCGGTCACCTTGCAACAGCTGGGTTCGGGGGAAAAGGGGGTTGGGGGTGTCCACCCAACATATCCCTGAAACTCCATCCATAACATCGTGCTCCAATTTCCCCTCTCTTAAGCGTATTCATCAGCGAACGCCAGCGCTTCTACTTTTAGGGCGGCTGTGTTTGTGTAGCTGCACTGAGCCATGACAGCGCCGACAAGCAAAGGCGGCCTCCGG
Source organism: Dunckerocampus dactyliophorus (assembly GCF_027744805.1). NCBI lineage: Eukaryota > Metazoa > Chordata > Actinopteri > Syngnathiformes > Syngnathidae > Dunckerocampus > Dunckerocampus dactyliophorus. The sequence continues at coordinate 18,547,046 of NC_072826.1, forward strand.
GGCTCGACATCAGGTCGGCATTACAGGCCAAGCTTATTGGATTGTCCTAATTGTCTTTGGGATTGAGACTTGATGAGATCCCAGGCCGGGCGGATAGCACAAAGCGCTGCACCTAAAAAAAGGTGCAACAAGGCCTGACGACAGACGGAAACACTTACTAGTGACATGTTTCTACACAAGAAGTACTATGTTAACGCTAGTCAAAGATCCTCTATATGACAGGAGCATCCTGCTGTTTTTAAGAACCTAGTGCAAAAACGCTAGTCAAAGATTATGACAAAAGCACTCTGCTGTTTTTAGGGACGCACTCCAAAAACATTAGCCAAGGATCCTCAATCTGACAAAAGCGTTCTGCTGATTTTAAGGACCTAATACAAAAAGATCATCTATATGGCACAAGCTCCCAGCTGTTTTTTAGAATCTACTGCAAAAATCCTAGTCTAAGATCATATACAGTATATGACAGAACTGCACTGCTGTTTTTAGGTATCTACTAAAAAAAAAACCTCACTCATCAAGTACAGTATTTTTATATGAGAGTTGTGCCATTTTTAAGCATCAGCTGCAAAAATGCTATTCAAAGATCATTTCTATGACAAGAGCGTGCTCCTGTTTTTAAGGGCCGACTGCAAAAATGCTTGTCAAAGATCCTCTGAATGATACAATATGACATTAGCGCCCTGCTGTTTTTTAGGACATACTGCAAAAAACATTGGTGAAAGATATTACTGTACAGGATATACACTACATACAGTATTACAGGAGTGCACTGTTGTTTTAAGGCATCTCGTGTAAAAAAAAAAATAGTCAAAGATCCTCTATAGGCTCTACAATTTTTAAGGATCGAGTGCAAAGTTGCTAATAAAACATCCTCTATATCATCCTATTTGGCACAAGCTCCCCTGCTGTTTAGGACTGCAAAAACGCTAGTCAAAGATCCTCTATCCAGTGTGTTTTTAGGAATGGAGTGTTGTGTGTAAGAAAAGACAGAAAAGTCATGTTGTGGTTGTATTCAGGTGCAACAAGGCGAGCATGTCGTGTGTTTTGCTTTTCTTGCTTTTTTTTTCTAGCAGGCGATGACCTCACAGCAGGCGGAGCTCATAAGTCATTTCAACACAGCTGACGGGTCTCCATTAAGACTTTGTAACAGATATGGATACACTTCGGACATTATTAGCGTGGGCATGATCACTATGGTCATCATGCGAAGTTATCTTAGGAGGAAACGTGTCACACGTATTCATGCACGTAAAGTGTCAAATACTACCTGCTCTGTGTACTACATATAGAAGACACTTCCTTAGGTACACCTACACAGGCTCACACTTTGTCAGAGATGGACTTATCTTTTATTCCCGCAAATGTCTCACCAGCTTGACTTATAAGGGCCTGAAAAACAAAGTTTTATTCTAATGAGGAATGTGGGAACAGCTAATTCAGTGAATGGAATAGTTTCATTTCATGAATAAAGTTGAAATATTGTTGGCGCACGGACCGCAATTTAGTAAAATGAGTGTTTTGATTGAATTTAATTTAATTTCTAAATGAAAAGGACAAAGTTTCATGTGACCACAATTTAGTGAACTGAATAATTTAATGTGAATTTCATTTAATGAATAAGTAAAAGTTAAAATATTATAGGAACATGGGACCACAATTCAATAAACGGACTAGTTTATTTAAATGTATTCTAATTTTGTTACATTTTTTTACGTAAAAGTTAAAACATTGCAGGAACACACGGCCACAGTTTAGTAAGCTCAGTAGTGTATTTAAATTGATTATGATTTAATTTTATTGCTTAAGTAAATATTTTAATATTGTAGGAACATTATACCACAATTTAGTAACCTTCATATTTTATTCACATTTATTATGATTTTATTTAATTTATGCAGTAAAAATAAAATATTGTTAAACCATAATTTAATAAACAGAGGATTTTAATTAAAATTATTTTGATTGAGTTGAATTGAATTGCTAGTATGGACATTACATTTATTTTGAATTTTATTTGTTTTACTATACAGTATAAATACATATTATTATTTAGAATGTGTTGTAGTGCAATACTTGCATGTTGTAGTGCAGTACTTGTATTTGTGATACAAGTGAATTAAAGCATTGATAATTTTATTTATGAGCTTTTGCTGAAATACCACACACACACACACACACACACACACACACACACACACACACACACACACAACGTTTCTGCTTCTTTTCACATTTAGCACACTTACAATGCAGGAGCAGCTGCAGCAGTGCTAACCAGGAGGCCGGAGGGGATGAAGGTTTGAGAGAAAGAGATGACCTACACTCACATTATTATTTTGCCTTATTTCATTATTATCATTGTCATTATTAAGATGTTAAGTTCGTCGATTTTGTTAGCTTGCAGGCAAGATTTGATGTTTTCTGGACTTACCAAGTGTTCATCCAATTGAAAAGATGTTTGCTACATTGCATGGCATCCCTGCATGCAGACCGCCATACATACATGTGCGTGCTTTCACACAAGTTGATCTCCGCTGTGCACCAGTGCCAGCGCCATCTTTGCTATGCAAGCTTAATCCCTTGGCATTACACTGACCCTCATCCGGTCCTTGCCTGCTGCTGCTGCTGCTGCTGCTGGTGGTGGTCATGCACCGCTCTACATGTTTTTATAAACAAATCAAACAGAATTATTTTGGAGTGCCTGCATACTTAAACCAAAGACTAACATTTGACTGGAGTGTAGTGATAGCGTTAGCATATTATGGTATGCCGTATCAATATTTTGTACCACCCCTGGTCCCTATAGTGGAGTAGCTTGCAACACAAATAGGTGCATGATATTGTGATACCAAAACACACAAAAACATCCACAATACTGTATTTCATGACATCTATCATTGTGAAGAATGAATTGATCCATTATCCAATTTATGTGAACTATAACAGCTGCTTTTTAAAAATATACGCCTTAAATGGGATATGATACTTTGCCGTATCTATATTTTCCACGATATCACAACACAAAAACACCCAAAAAGTCTAGCACCATGTGTATACAGTATGTGACACATACTATGTAATATGACTGAAATGGGATATTGTGCTGTATATGTATTTAGTAACTCCCCTAGTCCCAACATTATAGTATCTTGCATCCATACATCCATCCATCTTCTACGCCGCTTATCCTCACGAGGGTCACGGGGGTACGCCGGAGCCTATCCCAGCTGAGCGAGAGGCGGTTTACACCCTGGACTGGTCGGCAGGCAATCGCAGGGCACATACACACAAACACTCATTCACACTCACATTCAGAGTATCTTGAAATATGATATAATCACAATAGTGTCATGATTAGCGATTCTGGCAAAATGATAAATGAGAAAATACTGGTGAGACAGTTCTGAAATACACAAATATCTGTACAGAAATACTTGTGACAGGTGTTTCTGTGTAAAAGTATAACTATGCCAGAGTAACAAGTCATAGATGACATTGCTTTTTTCCCCCATTCATTTCAATTGGGGACTACTTTAACCATCACAACTGACAACCATACTTTGCTATATTGATATTTTGTACCACTCAACCACTAAAGTCCAACTTTCAATCCAGTCTAATATCGAAATGAAACCATCCATAACCAGAAATTAATAAAATGGACATTTTCAACAAAAAAAAAAAACAGAACACGATGACGGGTGCTGACTGTCTGCTCCCAAAATCACAATCTTCCTCTCATCTGTCTGTCTCCGCACTGCAAAATACCTCCTCCCCTCCCCTTCCTGTTCAAAACAAAAACAAAACACACTTTGCTCTACACAGCAAGACAGCAACATCAGCGTCTGACCGACTGAGTTTTTAATCCCACGGATTAATACTAATGCCACGGCAAAGGAGGTCCAAAGACGATTAAAATGTCACTGGATAACCTCCCTGCAACCCAAACAGTAACAGCTCCAAACACACACACACTCATTATATCAGCAGCAGTACCAAGTACTGGATCACACCTCCTGCAGGGTCAGACACGGTGAATAAATCGGGACAAGAAGCTGACTCTGAGATACAACAGGTCCAGATACAGTATATTCAGGTCTATCTGAGAGATTGACACATCCCACTGTTCACCACTGGGGGCGACAGGGAGCAACTGTACGATGCTTTGATGACATTGTAGATATGGAAAACATTTTTTTTTAAAAAGACTGAAAAAGATTGTGTCCCATCATCTGAGCACCAAATGTGAGAAAAATCTATCATCTCCCTCCACTTTTGAGAGAAGAGGCGCTTTACAAGTGTAGGCTTTACATGATGTCATGAAGGAAATAACTCCTTCCTCTGAGCCGCCCCTAGTTAGATGAGTCCGCTTTGTGTATTTTATATAACTTTGCAAAAAAGCAGGCTATAGCATCACTATACATCTTAAAATAACAAAACCAGGAGCCAACTTATCTGTAGGAGCTGTAAGTTTCAGCATGTTGTGTCTCATCAAACAGGCTATACAAATGTGTCTAATGTTAGCACTGTAGCTCACATCGCTATGCTAGTTTTGTTAACGCCTGTGTCCCCCTGTCCCACTCCTTAATGTTCCATTTTTTGGATGTGATACAGTATATGGTATCTGTTACGTTATATAATAGTATAATATGGGACCTTTCATAGAAAATAGACTGAAAAGCAAATTATTGCTAGTAATAAGTAAGTAGCCCAAAGCAATTGTGTTGTAACACTCCAGACATAAGTAATTTACCCCAAAATTTGCAACCACTTGTATAAATCAACAATAAACAAGTGGCTCAATTGTACTCAGCAATTTGGCGAGCGAAAAGGGAACTTTGCTGGAAAACGTTTCAGCACACAAAAGCAGATCAGGAGTCAGCTGAGCGGCGGTTTTGCGGCGTCGCGACCGGTAAGCTGAGCCGCATGACCACGTGCTGGCCACCCCCCGGCAGTGGAGAAGAGAGGGCAGGTGGCAGGTTTATTTGGAAAGATGAAAATGGATGAATACCAGAGGTTAAGAGGTGTGAGTGGGGGCGGGGCATAGGATAGGGTTGTGGTGTGGAGAGGTCGCTGGGGGCCATAAAAAAAAAAGCCCTGAGAGGGCGAGGTGAAGTTAGGGTCACTGCTCACTCAGGGTCCCATCTGATGTCATTTCACCAAGTCTTTCCTGAGAACTGCTCCCAAGCTAATTGGTTGAACCCCAGTCATAAATCCTCATGAAATTTATAGACGCCATTGTGGACTTTTTTTTTCTGTGATGAATGCAAGCATTCTTGGTCACCTGGTTATGTCAGTGACTCTTGTGACCATAAAAGACTGACATGTGAAGACATAAAGTGGCTTTTGTGTGATTAGCTTTGAACTTCACTTTGCTGTAGGATGCTAAATATCTTTTGGTAATATTTTATGATTTTATTATTCATTTTGGGTTTTTTTCATAATTTGAATATATGCATTTTTGTCTTTAATCTTCATTATTGTGATTATCTTTTTGTTATATTTACAGGGGTGTGAAAAAATGTTTTTTTTTTCCCACGTTTTGTCACACTTAAATGTTTCAGATCATCAAATAAATTTTAATTAGTCAATGACAACACAACTGAACACAAAATGCAGTTTTTAAATAAAACTTTTTTTACACCATTGTATGTTGGATATTTAAATATATAATTTTTGCAATTCAGAAATATTTATTCATTTATATTTATGAAATGTCATGTTCATTTGTGGGACCCACTGTTGGCCAACACAGTAACAGCCTGGAGATCGGGAAGATCTGGGTTCGATTCTCCCCTGGGCATTTCTGTGTTTGCATGTTCTCCCCGTGCGTGTGTGGGTTTTCTCCGGGTACTCCGATTTCCTCCCACATTCCAAAAACATGCATGTTAGGTTAATTAGTGCCTCTAAATTGTAGGTGTGAATGGTTGTTTGTCTATATGTGCCCTGCGATTGGCTGGCGACCAGTCCAGGGTGTACCCCGCCTGTCGCCTGAAGTCAGCTGGGATAGGCTCCAGCATACCCCTGCGACCTTAAAGAGGAGAAGCGGTATAGAAAATGGATGGATATTCATTTGTAATAATTTTTAAATTTGTATTAATTTGTATAGTAACTGTAAATGATTTTTTGAATAAAATAATGGCCCATATTTCCAAATTCGATATCCCTTTAAATATTAAATGTGATGTAGTTTTGTGCTGTGACGCACAAAAGGGTGCGTACTGTAATATTTCAAGATTAAGTAGCGTTTTGCTTGTTTCCACTTGTCCATGGAGGTCCATGAGGGGAAATATGGGATCAGACACCCACAACATCCGCTCCTCGGATCACACATTCCAGCCTTAAACACTGCTTTTGCCTCCCTCCTAGCAAAACATATCTTGCTTACACAAGCAATTAGGTGAGAGAGCTTCCATTAGATGGGTAAAAAAAAAGAAAAGAAAAGAAAAAGAAAAGCATGTACGTCAGCCGCCCCCCCCCACCCAAAATTGGGGCAATTTTGCCGTCTGTTCCTTGATTCTGTAAATGTCCTTTCCTGGATGCTTTTAGTGTTTTTCTCTCCATGGCAACCAGGCCCAACTCAGCTCTGACTCAATAAACACAACTCCACTAAAAAAAAGAAAAGCCATTTCATTGCCAGGGTTTTCCCCACTCCAAACCTTTCTCTCTCTGGACGCCGGTGGGCTCTGATGGCGGCCATGTTGATGAACTGGGGCCCATATGTGACATGGACAGGCATGCACTGGGTCCAACAGGCGCCTCGCATGCCTCAGGTTTTGCATGGGTTCAACCTGACACACTCAGTCGGACAGGCCAGCAGCTGAGCTTGGGCGAGGATGCGGGAAACGGCCGCCTTTAAAGTTACAGCAGGTTCTGAATAAATAGAGGCCTGAATGTTGGTCAAATTAATTGATTTAAAGCCACCGTATGTCCAAGTACGGTCGTCCCTCACTACAGTACATTGCGGTTTGAACATCGCTCTCTCTCTCTGTCACGTTTTTTCAAAAATGTATTCATTAAGAAACAATCGGTGTTTCGTGGGTGACTGTGGCCTGTTATTAGTAAAAAAAATATCGAAAGACCAGTTATATGTCGTATTCTGGCCACTAAGCATCAGTAATGTTACATGGATGAGACACAAACATTATATTACATTACCTTGACACCTTCACACTGCATGGAGTCAGCCATGGCAAAAAAACAAAAAAAAAACATTCAGTCGTAAGTTTTTGGGTTCTTACTATGTCCTATGAAACATTTTCTTAAGTTTAGAATAATTAAACTGGAGAGGCTAACTAGTTAGCTCAGTAACTTGCTATGCTAGGGGCAGCCGTCTCTAATGTCCCCGCAGTGATCCTGTAGCCTGCACAATGTGGTGTAAACAACGAATAATAGGAGTGTAAAGGTGACTATAGGGGTGTTATTTCATGTCTACATGCCTCTAGTAATGTTAAAAACCATATTTAGAAAGCCATAAACAGGTTTTCTGTGCTCTGACTACAAAAATATTCAGTTTATTAATATTGAATCCTAATTCGCGGAAATTCACTTCGGTTGTGTCTGGAACCAAGCCATCAAGCACAACGTCTGTGCACGGGCACCTAACTCATTGTCAGTAAGTCACTCAGCATTTGTCTAATGATAATAAAACTTTGTGCATGTCTTTATTTACATGTATGCTAGCATGTCTTCCAAAGCATTTTGACCACAACCCATAGTGGGCAACCACAAATGTCATTTACACCCATACAATTGTATCGGAATCTTTGCTGTTCTGCATACCAACATTCATGCTTTTAACAACTCATGACACACATTAAGGACAGACACACACACACACACACACACACACACACACACACACACACACACAGAACTCCCACCACCACCTGCGCTTGAATCATACACTAATCACTTAACACAAGAGCAGAGGATTTAGCTTGCTGCCTCCTCGTTTGCCAACTGCCAGCCTTCTTGTCCCGACTCGTCGCTAGATGCTAACTAAATTGAAACTTAGCAACAGCAACGTGCTGCATTTGTGTTTCAGCCAGCAGCTGTGAGCAGGCCAGAGTAAGACATTATTTGCTAAAGAAAGCTTTTGCTGCTCCCTCGTATAGCACATACACATTCACGCACACACAGAGGAGTATGCCACAGGGAGGGGAGGCCCTACACAGGAACTCAATAATAACTTTCAGCAGTCTAGCCAGGAGGCTGGAAGCCCAGACTGTGGCTGTTCCCTCCTGCCTGACTCCCTCCCTCTGCTTTAGCCCCACGCTCCTCCCTTCATCCCTCCTCGTCCTGGCCTGCGTCTGCTCCACAGGACTGATGCATTCTGCAGACACGTCCTGAGAAGAGACACAGGCCACATATTTATCCTCTGATTCAACCCAGTGGAAGGAACCACCGAGCACCGGCGAGGCCACCGAAAAAGGCTTAAAAGAAAAAAGAGGGTGTCCAAATTTTTTTTCCATGAAATTGAATGATGCATTTTGTACATGAAATCTACTATAGCTCAATATATGCTAAACTATCTGAACAAAACATCATAACTTTGTGTTATAAGTGACAAAGCAAATTAGTGTAATATCTAAGCATATATTTCATTAATAATTCTTTCATTTTATTTTTGCAATATGCCAAGGGCCAATAAAAAACAACCTGCGGGTTGAAAATGGCCCCCAGGCCGCACTTGCATTATACAGGGTTTCCGCTACATATAATTAATCGGGGAGTGGCGCCCCTACAAAATAAAGCCGCCACACCTTAAAAATTATGTTTTTTTGAAGACTTGAAAACAATTTTAAGTAATATATTGCATGAATGTATATATATATGCTATAGAGATACATATATCGATTATTATTTACGCACATATTGACAACAATTAAAACGATTTAAAATATCATAAACATTTTTCACTGCGCTTTATTTTGATAAGCATGCACCGGAATCGCCTGTCTTCCTTGCTGTCACTTGACCAGTGACACACCTTGTGTTGACTTTCACTTTGTTTCTTGTTATCGGGAGAATGAACAACAGCCCGTAAAATGTGCAGTCAATTGACAACTTGTCACATGCTAAGCCTATCTATGCCAGCGTGTGCGCGATCGCTCACGTTTCAGTCTCATTCCATTTCTGGCATTTTTGTTGACATGCCTGGCTGGCGGCATCTCGCTAGCTCGGAGCTCCAAGCGGCTATCACGTTCATGAGATACATCAAGCATCGATTATCATCACAACATCAGCTGGTGAGCTGATGTGTTGTTCACCAAAGAATATTTGCTTCAGTGTTCTATTCAAACACGACACCTTTACTTAAGGACAAATGAGCACACTGAGTGGAGATGCGCTTTGCAAATAAAGTGCCATTTAAATGTTAGTAAATGTTAGCAGTGCTCTCAGCAAATTTGCCATTTAATTAACAGTTTTGCAACGTTCTCGGTTCATGTTCTGCTGGTTGTTGAAAAACGTTGATGAAAAATGAATAAGCTAATAAATAAATAAATCATTAAAACAATTGCTATCTGTCATTTTAAAAAAAATTGCAGATGCAGCAGCGGCACAACACACAACACGCGGCAGTCTGCCCTCCCATGCAGCCCACCACCACAGCTTCAAAAAATCTGAGGAGGAATCCTTTTTATATGTATTTTAATCAACTACTACATGAGGAAAATCGTCATGTAAGATACATCTACTGTTGGCTTCACTTCTAAATGCTGGAAAACTATCAGCAACTTATCATGCAATCACAACAAATATTTGTAATAAAAAAATAAAGAAAAAATAAAGAAAATGACTGTAGTATAAGATTTTTATTAGTATTTTTTTTTACTCCAAAAAATAATTAGATACATTATATGTATAATAATTATACACTTTTACATGATGGAAACCATTTAAGATACGTATAATACTGACTTCACTTCTAAATGCTGGAAAATTAGCAGGAAAAAAATGACTTACTTACTGCACCTTACTGTCCATCACGCATTTATAAAAAATACCTTTTATTAGCATTAAAAATAAATAAATAAATATTTATATTTACTGTATATTTATACTTTTTTGCCTTGTAACTTGTTTACTTTTAAATGCTGCACCTTTGTTACCTACCCGGTGTGTTGAAAACACTACGCTCAGTCTGAAAGGTTGCACGCTTACTATTGTTATGACATTTTGAGCATGGGATTGTTGGCTTTTCCAAGCTAACACAGCATTTTCATTGCACCCATGTGACAAATAGGTATACTTATCTTTGCTTTTGCACATTTTTGCCACTTTTTTCACACCGGTGAACATCCAGGGAGCGGACATAGAGTTGGTAGACAGCTACAAATTCCTGGATGTTCACCTTAACAACAAACTGGACTGGTCCGTCAACACCCACGCCCTCTACAAGAAGGGCCAGAGTCGCCTTCACCTGCTGAGGAGACTGAGATCCTTTGGTGTGTGCAGGACTCTTTTACGGACCTTTTATGACTGTGGTGGCCTCAGCCATCTTCTATGCTGTGGGCTGCTGGAGAGGGGGCAGCACGGACAGGGACTGGAGCAGGATCAATAGACTGATCAGGAGAGCGAGCTCTGTCCTGGACGGTTCTTTGGACTCCGTGGAGGAAGTGGGGGAGAGAAGGATGTTGGCTAAGCTGACGTCCATCATGGACAACACCTCTCACCCGCTACATGACACTGTGGGTTCCCTTAGCAGCTCCTTCAGCAGCAGACTGTTACACCCACGGTGTAAGAAGGAGAGGTTCCGCAGGTCCTTCATACCGACCGCTGTCAGGCTCTACAACACCTGCACCACCTGAACCATGTTGTAGTCAATATGTATTCTTTACACTGTACTCTTTACTTGCGTATTTTGCTTGCTGCTGTAACAAGTGAATTTCCCTGCTGTGGGATAAATAAAGTACAAATACAAATACAATACGTTTGAAGAAATGCGTCATTATTTAAGTGGCTTCAGACTATTTATTTATTTTGTATTATTGATTGAACTGAAGGTTAAGACTTCTGTTTTTTCTTTTTATGTTTTATAAAGATAGATAGATAGATAGATAGATAGATAGATAGATAGATAGATAGTGTTCTGCGTCCTTGTGGTGTATTAAAGCGACCTCAGTGCTCTGTTGTATGTGTCTGTTATTGTATTTACTACTGCTACCAGAGAGACCAGTGAGAGTTGAGTGCCTGGAGTAATCCCTCCAGCTAGCTAAATATAGAGCCACAACAGTCCTGATTGGCTAAGGGAGAACCCACCCATTGTGTTCTGTGTTCTGATTGGCTGTAGGTAATTGTCAATCAATCTCCTTCATGTACCACTGCCTTTGCCAGCGATCATGGTTGTATGATCGCATAATGATCGTCATTATGGAATACTATAAATTAATTTTTGGTTCATGGAGGACTACGAGGAGGAGTAAAAGACTACAACAGGAGCAATATGTTTTAACAAGGATACAAAAACAGCTAAACGGTGCCGGGATGAGGCAAGCCAGAGGAGTGAATACAGTGAGTCACTTAATCATTTCTTGTGTCCAAAAGATTGATCATTAATATTCAAATGAAACTTGAACTGTGAGAGTGTTTAAACAAGAGAGAAATGTGGGAAAATGTTCATGCCTGTCTGAGAAAAGTGTATTGTGAGGGGTTTTACAGCCTTAAAACATACATAATAACTGCAAACAAATAAAGTTGTCTTCTTCACGGATTTCACTTATTGCAGGCTATTTTGGGAACCTACCCTCCGCGATAAATGAGGGAACACTATACAAACTTAGTTTAGTATAGTTAATATATATATATATATATATATATATATATATATATATATATATATATATATATATATATATATATATATATATATATATACACAGTATATATATATATATATATATATACACACAGGAAAAAATGCCTTAATGCAACTTACTTATCTATCTTCACATCATTAAAAATACTTGGATTACATTTTTTTTAAGTTATTGTAGTACAAGAATATTTCCAGTATTTATTACACATATTATATCCAAACATGTACTTCGTCTATCTATTGTTACACATCCTCTATTCCAGATATTGCCTAGGTTCATGGCCGAGACCAGCGATCTTGGGCTCAAAAAGGTTGGTGACCACTGCTCTATTCTTTTCTCTACCTGTTATGCAATGGTAACGTTGAAACACAGGAAAAGAACAAGCTATCACTAATTGCTGAGACATGGGGAAGGGATAGGATTAAATAAGCTCTGCTTCTTTCTACTGCTTTTCAGCTTCAGACATGTTGAATTGCGCAAGTGTAAACATGTGGCGTTCTTCAATGTCTGAAATGAACTACCTGTAAACCATTACCATTACGATAAACCGAGGAGCCTAGTCGAGTTGCCGATGAAACTGTAACAAATAAAGCGAGTGACAAAGTCGAGTTCCCAAGAAACAATAACAAATTTAATAGAGTTGAGTGACACAGAAACCTACAAGGGCGTGCCGGCCAAACACGCTCTTATTCTTCTGCTGTCAGCACTTTTTTCTTCTTCTCTCTCCATACACAAGGGGAGAAAAAAACAAAACTATCAGCAACGCCAGAATGACGTGACTCATTTTAACCTCAAACATCTTATTTGTCATTAATGCTTTAAAGCCTGAAACTGTGTCACCTTAAATCAATACCTGATCTCAGCCTTTGTGCTTGTGTGGCTGTACCAAGTGTCCAACCAATGACAGGAGCTGATTCAAGGACCTTCTTAAGCCGTCCAATTTTAGTCCTACAAGTCAAAATAATTAATATTCTATGAAATTGTTTGTGTGGCCGCACGGTGGCTGTGTGGTTGGCATGTTGGCCACGCAGTCAGGAGATCAGGAAGGCCTGGGTTCGAATCTCCGCTTGGTCATCTCTGTGTGGAGTTTGCATGTTCTCCCCGTGCGTACGTGGGTTTTCTCCGGGTACTCCAGTTTCCTCCCACATTCCAAAAACATGCATGTTAGGTTAACTGGGACGCTAAATTGTCCATAGGTATGAATGTGAGTGTGAATGATTGTTTATTTATATGTGCCCTGCGACAATTTAACGTATGTCTGTTAAGGCTCTCCGACTAGAAGCTAGTGCTTTTGTAGCCGAAAAAACCTTTGCATGTCATAGCACACAACACTGGCGCATTTAAGGACCGCCGAGCAAAGTGCGAACTCTTATTACTTGACGAGAAAACATTTGAATTTAAGCATAAAGACAAAAACATGTAAAAACCGTGGGCTTTCTAACAACGGTGCATGCATGCTGTCCATTTTACCTGTATTATCACATTATAATAAATTATTACCGACTTTTGATGAATGTGATGTTCTTTCTGCTGAAAAAACTGCCTATTTTTAGAGAAAAAATAAGCACATGATCATAATTTTGCAATGGGCTGTGAATGCTGAATCGCGAATGTGCGGACATCCACTGTATTAGCTAAATAGACGACTAAGCCTACCACTTATGTACTGTTCCGCTAACATTATTCATCTTTATTAGTATTTCATTAACTTACCAACTTAACCAACTTCAAGTTTAACTTTTTACTGCCACCTTGTTTGTTGGCAAATAATCTGTCTCAAATGAGCAGCCTAGCTAACAGCCCTGCTGTTAGACGTGAGTACTGCACATGCGCCATTGAAATTACTAGCTGGCCTCACAAGCTTTTATTTAAACATAGTTTGGAGTGACAAATCTGCATATTTTGAGGTAAAAATGCAAAACTGCCACGCAATATTGGCAGATCTGGACGTTTATGAGTGAGCCAAATACAGCCAGAGTTAAAAACTACTAACAAATGACCCACATTTTTAGCTTTTTTTTTTGGTTGTTTTTAACTTTTACACTTGCATGACACTTAAGAATATTGAAAATCATACCTAAAAATGGCCTGCATAATTAATAAAGGTTTTTTTGATGGTGATATTTTGACTCAGGAACAGATTATTTCAATTTACACACACAATTTCCTATGGGGAAAAATCAGCGCCATTTTAATACCAAAGACAATGTTTTTAAATGACCTCCTTCCTGGAACAATAACAGCATGGGATGTAAAACGCCAGCGAGCACATGCACAACGCAGTAGCCACGTTAAAATGATTGACATAGCTCCAGAACCTCCTCTTGAAGGAGCTGAAAGGGGTTAGAAAGGCCTCAGCTGCAGCAGAACAAAAGATGAAATCTCTGTGGGAGCTATCAGCGCCAGAGTCAGCAACAGCCATCCTCTGCAATGATGATAACCTCATTTTGGAAAAGATATCAACTCAGCATCCAGTCTAACAAGCACCGACCCACACTACAGCCTCTTCAAACCATGGAGGAGAGCATATTCCAACAGAACATGAGTGAGCGAGACAAAGTGGCAGAGTCTAATAGAACTGAATGTGAGGGCTTGTAGCTTGGGTACAAAAACAAATGTTGGCTAGCCTGTGGTGTGCAGGCTGGCTTTGGAGACGAATGACGCATCACCAAATCACACCAAGCACCATTGAATCATCAGTGTTTACTGTATGTGCCGCCACATCATTCTGCACCATCTGCAGGACTCATCTTCGTAGCGAAGAACTCTGAAAAGTCCAATCTTGTATTTTACTTATATTGTTTTATACAAGCTCACACGACTAAAATGACTAAAAAGCACCTGAAAACATTCCAAATAATCACTCATGGCATTGATATAATAACCATATACACTCCTGGTCAAAACGTTAAGACCAGTTGAAAAAGTGCAAGAATTTGCATTTTGCACTGTTGGATCTTAAGTTGAGCTTCAAAATGCAAAACAAAAAAATGGGAGTGGGACAAAAAAAAAAAAAGATGAATAAGCAACTTATTGCAAACAAGCATTAAAGTGAAATAGGCTGTTCATCACCTTATCAAAAGTTTAAAACCACGGCCTTTAAAAGCCCAAAAATCTTGGTAAAAATGTGTATTCAATGTCATTTTCTATCAGGTGTTCACACTGTCATGATCTCTTGATGGCAAAGGCAAAAAAAGCTTTCTCTCTAGGAACACGGTCGGGGGTCAGGGGCGCCATCATGCTATGTGGTGCTTCCTTCAGGGGAACAATGGATCTTGAGGTTGTGCAGGGGCGTCAAACGGCATGTTTTTGGCCGTTAGTTAGTTAGTTAGTAAGATTTTACTTAGTTAACAGGCTACTTCCTGATTCGTGGAAAATCTATACATAATACACAATGAATATATGTAGCACAAACTGTACCATATTTAAAATAAATAATCATTACATTTTTATCAATAATTCTGATAGGTAGATGGTGCCACAGTGACTTAAATAAAAATTCCTGTAGCATCACCTTTACCCTGATTCTCACCAAAATGTAAACGTTTCTTTGACGGCTCATGGAGCACCCCTCTACAAATTTCATGGAAATCAATTTGTATCTTTTGTGTAATTGTAAAAAAAAGTATCCCTGCAATTATTTACTGTTTCACCAAAATAATAAATAAGGCGAAGACCAAAAGCACCATTTCAAAGTTTCTTTCTTAAGAGGGAGTGTTTCCTTGCCTCCTTGCCTAAGTGCTTAATCATTAATGCGCAGTTGTAATATGGAAAGTGCCTAGAGATAACTTCTGTTGTGAATTGGCCTTGTAGTAATACAACTGACCCAAAAAGACCTCACCAGTTTTTAGTAGTACATGCTTTCTTTTTTAATGCTAATGATATCCATAAACACACTAACAAAAACAATCTAGCCATCCTCATTAAATCAGCACAGCCATGTTTAATTCCCAGCAGTTCCTTGGAGACGACGGCTTCTTCTCCTTTTGCCCTCGAACTTTGAACCTGCCGTCCCCTCGTTCACCTTACGAGGCAGATGCCAGCAGGAGGAGAAAAAAAGGCAATGAACTTCTGACCTGTCATTCAAATTGCAGAGGAAGCTTTGCAGCTCGGGGGCAACGAGAGTCCACCATCCACTCTGTGTCTCCTCCCCTCAGTGCCATCCCATAAACCGCCTGTAAAAAAAAAAAAAAAAAAGCCCCTCGCTCTCCTTTTTATGGCTGCCAGATGGTGGGGAGGCCTCCTTGCCTCTGGACTTGCCTCTCTGTAGTCTAGTAAAGCCAGTTGACCTCCAAAGGTTATTTATGAAAAGGCTGGGAACAAAACATACAAACATCCTGTTGCTCATCTCCGAAAAAGCCTTTTTTTACTTGACATTGAAGGACGTGCATGTCCAGATTGTAGCACCTACACCCAGGTACATTATGCTATTGATAATGGTTACGGTTTGATTTGTATTTCCAACAAGTTACATTACGTTTTGCACAATTTGGCATGTCCGAAAAGGAGTAGCAAAAAGCACTGCTTACTTAATCTAACCTCTTCTCCATGTTTCAGCAATTACTGGTAGTTTGTTCACTTCCTATGCTTAACTTGTGTTAAAAAGACACGAAAGAAAAAAATAAGTGTTAAAAAAAAACATATGTATAAATAAATACATAAATATAAAAAATATTAAATTATATAAAATAAATACAAATGAAATGTAAAAAATGCATGAATAGCCTGGGTGTGAGCGCAGGTCTCTGGAAGCGTCTACAGTTTCTTCCCCGGTGGTAAAAAAAACAACAGAGCTGTCTGCATTCGGGCCCCGAGCTCGGACCGCACCGCCGCCGTCTGGCCTGCGGCTGGCTGCCCTTCGCTTTCCAGCTTTACCTTACGCAAACACTCGCAGGACTGGTCCACCTCAGGAGAGGAGTTCAAAGTTTGAACCCTCTCTTAACTTCTTCTCTGAGTCCTGAACAAACTTGGCTCAGATATTTTCACTCACTTGTCACTTGGGTAGGAGTCACGGCCTTTTGGGGCGGGCGGGCAGGCAGGCGGGCTTGCACTAACGCTACAGTCCATGCAGCAAACCAGGTTAAAAGGCCTCACATTGTTATGAAAGTAAAAGCAGCCCCAGCAGCAACAAATGCAGCATTTATCATACATAGATGGGCCTAACATCCCAGTGTACGTGCTCCACCGTGCTGGCTACCTGGAAAAATGGGTAAAATCGCAAGAGACCACAGCAGGCGGCTCTTCCCACTGTATACTCTGGTTCTCCCAGTCACGCTAGCCGTAGGTGCCGTAGGAAGCCAGTACGCCCATCTTGCAATAGAAGTGAGTGGGCTGCACGAGCCTCCCATGATGCCCACACACGTACGTCCCTAGTGAGTGCAACGTACGACAGCCTTACATGAAGCACACCTAGGACGCACGAGTCGCACGCCTCAGTCACGATCTACGTGCTGGCCTCGGCCAACAAATTTCCCAAAAATTGTGGCGTCCGTGCATGTGGTAACATGTACGTCAGCATGGAAGGCCTGCTTAAGATGAAAGCATACACAGTAGTCTCCCCTCACTCTAATGTGATTTTTAGAAAATGTATTAATAAATGACTAGTGACTGACTAGGTGACTATGGCCCATTATTTGTCACAAAATATTGAAAGTTATATGTAGTATTCTGGTTACTAGGTGTCAGTAATGTTACATTGATGAGACATGATATTACCTTCACACAGCATGTAGTCACCCATGGCATGTCCAACATGATAGAGTGAAAAGAAGTTGTCCTTCAATCCGTGTGGAAGTGGTAAGTTTTGGCTTCTGACTTTGTCCTTCTTCTCCACTCCGTTTGAAACTCTTTCATAAGTTTAGAATATATAAATTTGAGGCAAACTTGTTAGCTGGGTAGCATGCTATGTTTAAAGCGGTGGCTGTTTCTTGTGTCCCTGCAGTGATCCCGTAGCCTGCGCATTACAGTTCAGTAATGTGTTGTAAACAAAGAATAATAGGAGTGTAAAGGTGACTATAGGGGTGTTATTTCATGTCGACAAGACTCAAATAATGGTAAAAAACGTATTTAGAAAGTCATAAACAGGTTTCTATGCTCTAACTACGAAAATATTACAATTCCACTTCGCATAAATTCACTTATCGCAGTTGGGTCTGGAACAATTCGCTCATCTTGGCAAGCAGCAGTTCCTGTTGTGGCCTGCCCCCCCTCTAAAAGTACTCACTGGCGGATCTGGCTTGCTTGTAACATTAAAAAACCAATAGAAGAAAGCGCATTTGTTTTGCGTTTCATGTTTTTTGCCCACAGTCTCCCACAGCATCCATAAAAATGTCATGCACATGCATCATTGACAATTATGCAAATTAGAGGATAATGTCATCTACCACACCACAGCTATATTGCAGTCATGCCAGACCAGTAGGTGGCGATGCTATATTGTAATGAAACACACGAACATGCTGGAGAAGGTCAATAATCTCAAATGCTACTGTAGTAATGAATTTCAGCTTAACTGTTTTGATTGTGACAGAACAGAAATTTCTGCGAACGTTTTTGGCATCTAAGGCGGAGTTTTTGTAACTTCTACTCTTTACCATGTAAAAACTTAGCATTTTCAGGTTTTTAATTTGGTTTTATAACTCAACATTCGCAATAGACTAAAAAAACACCAAAACACCACCAGTGTGCCGAAACTTATATACGACTTCTGATAATGAATGAAAATAATCCATTCCAAACAATGGCAAAACATACAAATAATGGAAAATGATCATGGAAAAAAATTCCCACTTTTGATACTCCACTCCTTATAAAGGCCTCTCACAGTTATAAAACACATTTTAAAACTTTGTTTACACATTTAGAAAAAATACAGGCATACAGTATACTGTATTGTACTTACAAAACGTGCAGTTACACAACGTCTTGTCTTGTCTTCTCATCATCCTGCTGGACAATGTTGAGTGAATTGACTTGTGAAACAGCGCCCTCTGCTGGATTCATAGCTTCAGAACTTTTTTTCCTTGCAGATAACGCCATTAAACCACTTTATTTTTAAGTTACTTAAAATACTTTGAAAAAATACCTTAAAAATCCACAAACAGGCGGGGATCTACTGTACATGCTAAGAAAACTTTTACTTGTTTCAACTGTTTCCATGGGCCAAATTTTCTCATTCTGTTCGTAGTTCATCCATCCATCCATGCCGCTTATCCTCACTCGGGTCGCGGGTATGCTGGAGCCTATCCCAGCTGACTTCGGGTGAGAGGCGGGTACACCCTGGACTGCTTACCAGCCAATCACAGGGCAGTTAGTAGTTTATTTACTTTTTTACTAGAAGTATATCTAAGATTTTAGTACATATCACTTAATTACTGTTGTGTCTGAACTTTTCCACCGAGTGAAACAGAAAAATTTTACTCTGGGATTTTTCGCTTTTGTTTATTGAACAGCTGAAACCTAATCAACGTAAGTCGAGATGTAGTAAAGTATATTTAAATAAACAACATATCATCTTTCTCTTGTAGTTGTTCAATGAAATACTCACCAGTTAGTGGGATTTCTTGTGACATTTAACATTTTCAACTTTGTTTTCGCTAAACTATGCCTTATTTCTCAAAACATTTGAAAAAAAGAGTGGCGCACATCTGAAGACACCCGTGACGTAAGATGAGCAAATTGCACACAGTAATGAAAAATATCTTGTCAGTCAAAAATAAGCATTTTGCCATTCATTTCCTGCTTAGATTTCAGTTTACGCAGTCCAGTCGCGCTTTATAAAGCTGGAGAATGCATGTCTTTATTTCTTTGTTCACATTTTCAAATCATCATCAACTGCCTCACCTAGCTACATGATTACCGTACTATTCATCTTTTCATTGCATTGTATGCTTTATTAGATTTGATGTTTTTGTTCTAAGGTGACTTTTGAAGGTGCTTAGAAATAACATGAAGTGTTGTTATTATTATCATTATTAAAAAAATATAAAACCCATCATAATCAATTAATTAATTCATCATTTGGAATGTATTGTTCATTAATGGTGTCTTGAGGCCATTGAGGCAAAACAGCACTACTTCGCTGCAACCAGCAGAGGTGCTCAACTAATTTATTCAGAGGTTCATTCATTTGCTCAGTACAATACTGGCATAAAAACAGGAGTTCAGAACGTTATAGGCTGAAAATAATATTTTTTAAAAATGACAAGAAAACATTAATTTGGCCCAAATTAACTAGTGAACTTTTCCTCTTTATAAGGGCTTGTCTTCTCTCCTATTGACAACTTTGCTCACCTCGCATGCCTTGTTTATTTCGCCCCCACCCTTCCCCAGTCTTTCTTTGTTTCTCCCAGTCAGAATCGGGCCATTTAATGCCCCCGGCAATTCAACATGACCTCCAGGCAACCCCTGGCGTGGCTGTGCAAGCCATTAGAAACGATGACTGCGGGTTATTAGCGTGATAAACTTTTACTGTCCTCCCAGTTCTCTCTGGTGTAACGCCCTTTGCGGAAACAGGGGCGTTTGGTCAGTAGGTTTTCTAAAGGGGGAGCGGTGGGGGCTGGGGGGTGTACAGTATAGGTACGCAGCATACAGCGAGAGGAATCCGAAGCAGTGTGTGGGCTCTGTGAAATATGCAGACAAGAAGAGGAATGAGGTCGGAGGGGTTGCTGGTCTGTGTTTTCTAGCAGTTGTGGGCAGCCGAGCAAAAGTGCAGCGTCAGCACTTCTTCTCATATTCTCCAGTTTCAAGCCAAAGATGAGAGAGGGAGAGAGAGAGAACAAAAGGCCAAGAGCTTAAGCTGCTGCAGAGGTAATGAGGACGGAGGCGCGCCGCACTGGAGTGTGCGCCCTCCATGTAGCGGGCCACGCTGCAGTCTACCGTCAACTCCTGATGAAGGATCAGATGCCTTCACAGACGTTTGTTTTTTTTTCTGTCTCCCGCCCATTGGAAACCACAGTGAGGCTGGAATGTACATGTTCAAGAGTGTTGCATACTGATGGCTTGCAGATTTCCTGTATATGAAAAAAAGACCACATTCCACTGCGACACATAAAAAGAGAAAATGAATTCTTACGATGCTAATAATAATAATGCAGAGTCAAACCAGCAGCCAAAATGTGTCACCATGTAGACTGAAAGCACTTTGGAGCTTAGAATTTATTGCGGAAGGAGAATCCCGATTTAAATTGCGGACACGCCCTTCATCCACAGCCTGGAAGCATGTAGTTGAAAGGCACCACACTGCAGCATTTCAAAGACATACTGTATGTAAGCATCCCGTTTACTTTAATGCAAGGGCAAAAGTAGAAACAGAAATTAAAAAAAACACCTTTTCCACTTCGGAAACCATGTTGTTTCTTTTATTTAAAGGGGCCCTGGTCTACATTTTCAACTGCTGCCAACCCTCAACCCTTGACCAATCGCAACACAGTAGGAATGGTCGGGGCAGCAGGCTGTGGAACGCATATTAGAGGAGAGGAACGCATATTTTCCCGATATACTACCTTGCGATTCGTGGAGTACAGTAGCTCCCCGCTTTTCATGTGGGTTCCGTTCCGTAAAAATTTGTGAGTAATTGAGACGCCCCAAAAAGTGCATATTTAACACATGACTTGCTCCCCTTCCAAACTCTCCTGCTAGCTTGATGTTGACATTCTCCTCCAATTTGTGAGTAATTGCTGTAATTATTAGATTAGATTCAGCTCCAGAACTCTCCCTCGTCTCTCTTTAATATGCCTCACACACTTATTAAGCACTTTTATTTGTGGGTTTTTTTTTTGTTTGTATGTATGCTGCAACATTCTACCTGTATCGCCACATGTTTAAAAATTATTAGATAGGGAAAAACTGAAATAAATAAATAAATAAATGAATCGTTTTTTTTTTTTTTTTTTTTTTTTTTTTTACAAAAATCAGAAAATGCTGAATCGTGTGTGGGGATCCACTGTATTTGATATTTGTATTTATATTTAACTTACTATTGTGCCCCAATATATATCCAATATTAATTTAAAAGCCTGTGAAATGAGCAAGTTAGGGTTCATTTAATAATAATTTATTTGATTTTACGTTGAAAAAATTATGTTTTTCGTCGCTTCGAGGCATGCTATTGCGCCTTGTGTGTGGGCCAAAGGTCATTGTTCCATCCTTGTGGATTAAAGTCGAAAAGGAACTATCTATAACTTTCCACAACGGAGCGTACCACTCTCACTGTCCCCACTCTCACTCTCCATCAGAAGTTTGACAGAAATGAGACGGTCCGTTGGGTTGGTTTTAAAGCATGTGACGTTATTTACCCCTGAAATGTGTTTGGACGGCTTGTAAAAGCTGCGTCAGTGCTGCTCCACGCCATTCCCACCCCATTAAGAGCCGGCCCTGCACATCATGTGTTTCCATTTTACTGATAGGGTGGAAATGACCTCAACGCAGTAAAAGATGACAGGGGTGCTTGTGCTGTTCACCAGATGTGGAGGGAGAGTGAAAGGAGGAGAAAGAGGGTCGGGGGTGGGGTGGGGAAGGAAACCATTCGCCTGAAGAATTTCGCTCGGGCGGTGACTGAGGGTTCAAGTTGAGCTCCAGAGGTTGCTGGTGTATCTCAGCCGCACTCTGCTTTAGTGGGGGTTGGGGAGGACGAGGAGGAGAGGGCCCTGCTGCTGCTGGCACATCTAGTCACGGCTCTGCACGTGCTCACATGCAATAGACAACCCCCACACCCACCCACCAGCAAGCTGCACCTGCCACGGCCACAAAAAAGCCACTTCCTGCCCGTTTATCCCATTTGGTTGCGAAGGCGGAGAAAATTAGGGAGCTGCGTTGATGACGGGGCGACTAATCTCTTCGGAGAGACTCATTATGATGCAGCAGCAGCCTGTACAGTGCAGCAGCTGAAAGGGGCTGCGTTTGGGAGTCTTTGTGGAGATGACTACACCAACAATGACCTTTTATCACCTCTGGAATAATTCATACATTCCATAACCGACATCAGCCTTACATTTTTGCATTTGGCTTATCAGCGACCCTCCGATCAAATGGTCACCAGGGGATTTATGCTCCTCAAAAAGCTTGAAAAACAAAACAAAAAAACTTGACGTAACAGACACATTTTTAATGTTACACAACACAGTCTAATAAGTCTAGAAAAACATGTTTGTAGACAACCACAGTCTACTGTATGTTCTTTTTTTTTGTAAATCAATGTTTGCGGCGCCCCTTATGGGTTGTGGTCGAAATGCTAGGACTGTGTATACCGTATGTATGTACACATTTGGTTCCCAAAGTGGGAATGCCAATGTTATAGGGGGTACGTGGATGAAAATTAAAAGCAGCATGATTGTATTAGTGATTAACTCTGAGCTGAGAGTTACGTAATCTGCCTGAACGCCTCATGTGAACAGCCCTGCACAGTGCAAGGTGTGGACAGTGCAGAAAAAAGGAGACATAGCATGAAGTTCTTTGTGTGTTATATGAACAAATAAGTAAGTTTAATGATAATGTTGTGCATGAAAAGATTTCTATTACATCGTGTGCTTAATAACAACATTACATTCCAAGACCCCCATGCAAATTGCAATTTTTGACACTTTAAGGCCTATAATATGCCTCACACACTTATTAAATGCATTTAAAATAGTAAAATGTGTATGTATTCACTAAAAAATGAGTGATAATGAAAATGAAATGGTGGGTCGCCACAAATAAATGCATGTACAGTGTGTCACAAAAGTGAATACACCCCCCACAAATTCCATTATATCTTTTCATGGTACCACACTACAGAAAAGGCACTTTGACACAATGTAAAGTAGTCCGTGTACAGCTTGGATAACGGGGTAAATTTGCTGTCCCCTCAAAATAACTCAGACAGGCTTTCTTGTGCATCATCTTTAGAAGAGACTTCCTTCTCAGATGACAGCCATGCAGACCAATTAGATGCAGTATGCGACGTGTGGTCTCAGCACTGACTGGCTGACCCCCGACCCCTTCAACCTCTGCTGCAATGCTGGCAGCACTCATCTGTCTGTTTTCCAAACACAATCTCTGGATATGACGCTGAGCATGTGCATCCTGTTAAAGTGCTGTTTGGTCTTTGCCACCGTGCTGCAGCTCAGTTTCAGGGTGTTGGCAATCTTCTTATAGCCTAGAAAATCTTGATGTAGAACAGCAATTCTTTTCCTCACAACCTCAGAGTTCTTTGCCATGATGTGCCATGTTCAACTTCCAGGATGAGTGTGAGTGTGAGAGCGATAACACCAGCTCTCCAGTCACATCTAAAACATTGTAACACTAACAAATCACATGACATCAGAGAGGAAAAAATTACTAATTGGGCTCATAAGTACAGTTTAACATAAGGGCGTACTCACTTTTGCTGCCGGCGGTTTAGATATTAATGATTGTGTGTTGAGTTATTTTGAGCGGAAAGTCAATTTATACTGTGACACAAGCTGTACACTGACTACTTCACATTGTATCAAAGTGTCGTTTTCGTTAGTGTTGTCCCATGAAAAGATATAATAAAATATTTGCAGGAATGTGAGCAGTGTACTCATTTTTGTGAGATACTGTACGGCCTATGTTACCAAAGTGGGGTACGCGTAACCTCGGGTGTACACCAATTGTCATAAGTACATGAATAAAAATGAAAAACTATCAGCGCCTAACACTCACAATTACGAGTGTGCCTCAACGGAGCAGAAAGGAGGCAGATCGTGAAGTCGTTCATTGCTCTGTGTGCATTATATGAACAAATAAATACATTTGCTGATTATTTTATGCACTAAGAGTGTTTAATCGCGAACATTTAATTTATACTGGTGTTTCAATCCCCACACGGCACAGCGGTAAAAACCTGTCACTGTGAGTAGGGATTCCCCCTAAAAACGAGGCTTTATCGTTGGGTGTATTTATTTTTGTACTTTGCATACTGCTTTATTGGTATTGTTTAACTTTCCCCTTCAATTTGGTATTAAACTAATATGCAGACTTAAACCATAGCTATAGTGAGTGGACGAAAAGGTGAAGCTCAAAGTCAACCCATTCAAACAGGAGGATGCCAACATCAAACTGGAAAAAAAGATACGTGGAATGATTACTTATCTATTTATCAGTGCTCATGTGAAACTTTATCAAAACATGACCATGCAAAATACACATTTTTGACTCAGAATTACTATAGAGTTAATTAACCAATTAATTATGTTCAATATTTCAAGTTAATTCAAATAAAAAATGTTTATGTGTTTTAAGTGTGCAGGAATAGGGGGTACATGGCTTCAGGTCAAATGTCTGAAGGGGTCCGCCACTGTAAAAAGTTCGTCTGCTCTAGGGGATAGATCAAGTTTTTGTAATACATCATTGCTTATATAGTTCATGAAGGTTTTATAACAGGGACAGTCTGACACTTGGGGAACATTCGCTTGACATTTGTGCAGGTGTACCTAATGTAGTGGCAGGTCGATGCATCTCCTTCCTCCTCCAAATATCTTCATTGGAGGTCATCAAAAGTCACATGACCTTGGATGATAATCTCAAAAGCAGGTTGGCTTGCTAAACTCCTCCCTTCACAGCCGTCACAGTGTGCGTAAGGTAAGTCTTATAATAGCCTCGTCATTATGGGATAAAGGCCGGCCTGCGCTCTATTTCGGGTGACCGCTGTCTGTCTGCTGACCAGCCAGATGCTTGTCGACTGCTTGCGGCAGGCAAACCCTGCCACTATGAAACACCTGCCAAAAAGAGACATGGGGAGAATGGGGGGGTTGCGCGAGCTAACGTGTCTCATGGCTGTCTCGATGAATGTGGACTGAAAATTTGAGCAGGGGGCGGCTGCAGGTGCCAGGATATGGTGACAGTGTAGTCACGGGCCGCACCAGATGATGCAGAGACAAAGAGCATGGCAGGACATGGGGTGACTGTAATACACCCCCCAACTCCAACTCCAAGTGCTGGGACAGCTGTGCTCAATTCATTTGATACGGGTACCTGCTGACAATGCTGCATGTGGAGCTTCTCTAACAAAGATTGTCCACCAACAACGACAGAAAAACAAACCTTGTCACAGCGTCCGCAGATGCGATTTTAGATGTAACTGCACAGAGGAGGCGAGAGGAGCTTATTTTAGAAGCTCGCAAAAATGAAAAGTAAGGTCGTCCTGACAATCGAGTACAATACGCTTACAACAACACCATTCACGTACATGTACTGTAGAGCAACAACTCCCAATGCAATACAACACAATTCACGCAATACGACTTTACAGAATTTGTTTAATTCCATCCAAAGAGTCATGGCGTTTAAATTTTTCGCAACTGTAAATGACATCCGCTGTGGGTTGTGCTCAAAATACCTCGGAAGACATGCCAGCATACATGTAACACAGATATCCTCAAGGTTTTAGAATCGTTCGACAAATGCTCAATGACTTATGGACGATTAGTTGCTGAGTCTTGCCCGCACCCCTTCAAAGATGTTTTGTTTTTCAACTTTTCTTGCTCAAACTTTATACAAATGTGCTTGTCAGTCCCTTCAAGAACGAATTTTATGGTGATTGGAATGACAAGGAATGGATTACAGTAATCCCTCACGGCCTTTGAATTTAGTTTTTTTAGTTTTTCAAAAATATACTAATTAATAAATCACTGTGTTTTGCGGTTGAATACAGCCTATTATTAGTAAAAAAAAGCATATTTAACTCATTCAGTCTCAGCCATTTTTCAAAAGACAACTCCTTTAGTACCAGACATTTTAGACGATTTTGACTGATCTTTCAAGGCACACATAATATTGTGTTCTATGGCTATATAAACACGGAACCTACCAAAAGAAAGATTGGACTCTCCTCTTTCATCAGAAAAAACATAGGTACATTTCAGGAAAATATCAGTTTAAAATATCAGTCAATATTTTTGCTTTTGTGCTTTTGCTTTTGCTTTTGAAATATTCAAAACCAACAAAAACAACAAAAAAAGGTGGTTGTTTTACATGCAAATAATAATTTATTTACAAATATAACACCATGAAGTACAATTACAATGATCACCTTTGGAACTGAACTACATGTGTGCGTGTGTGCGCATGTGTGTGTGCGTGCATGCGCATGTGTATGTGCGTGTGCATGCGTTAAATTTCCCTCCCTTGCGTAACCTTCTACATGCTACACTCCTCCACGCTCTCCCTTCCTCCTTCCTGTCATGTGTGATGCCATGATCCCTGTCGACCTTTTATGAAATGCACTCCTGCCACCTTGTGACCGTTTTGATGGCTTAAAAGTGCTCTGAAGTGTTAATGTATAAGTGGACAGTTGCATCATCACCTCTTTTTGCCTCTTGCGCAAAAAATCGTAGACGTATAAATACATTGTTGGGCTCAGGCGTTCGGGATTATATGTCTTTGGTAGGGGCCGCACGGTGGTCTAGTGGTTAGCACGTTGGCCAATACAGGAACAGCCTGGAGATCGAGAAGACCTGGGTTCGATTCTCCGCTGGGCATTTCTGTGCGGAGTTTGCATGTTCTCCCCGTGTGCGCGTGGGTTTTCTCCAGGCACTCCGGCTTCCTCCCACATTCCCAAAAACATGCAGGTGAGGTTAACTGGCGACTCTAAATTGTCCATAGGTATGAATGTGAGTGTGAATGGTTGTTTGTCTATATGTGCCCTGCAATTGGCTGGCGACCAGTCCAGGGTGTACCCCGCCTGTCGCCCGAAGTCAGCTGGGATAGGCTCCAGCATGCCCCTGCTACCCTAATGAGGATGAAGCGGTATAGAAAATGGATGGATGTCTTTGTTATTGAAGGAGTTAAGGAAATTTCACACAAATGTTTGCCTAAATTAAACATTTTCAAGCATAGAAATGGCTAAATTAACTAAAATACAAATATAAGGCCTTCAGAAGGTGCATTCAAAGACATTGTGATGATATGTAACAGTGATGAGACACAACAGCAAGCACTGTCCAGAACAGGAAGTAAAAAAAGAGCAACAAGGAACTCTCCCAGTGCTGACGTGTGAGTCTATATTATGTCTTATTTATGTCATATATGTCTGATTTTCTCTTGTTGTGTCCACTATATTGGGTAATAGGGGTGTAAAGGTGACTGTATGGGTGTTATTTCATGTCCAGAAGTTAAAAAAAAAACATATTTACAATGTTGTAAACAGGTTTTCTATGCTGGAACTATGAAAATATTCAATTAATAAATAAGGAATCCGACCTCGCAGAAATTAACTTATAACGGTCGAGACCAATCAACTGCAATAGTTTAGATTACTGTATTGTGATTGGATGTATGAGCTATACATTGTTGGCTATGAGAACATTACTTTATAATTAAAGCAAGACTTAAGCGGGTATGCTTCTTCCCTTTCGGCATGTAAAATGCTCTCCATCCAACCTCCATCAGTATGTAGGCCAGTGTGAGTGGAGGTAGTAGAAAGCGGTGTGAGGGGGAGTGCAGTTCAGTAGGAGGAGAGCCCAGGTCTGCAGTACAGTATGTAACGGGCCCGCGCTATGTCCTACAGGGTCGGACCTATGTCAAACGGAGGAGGTGAGCGGTCTCGGTGATGGAGAGGCGAGCTGGGCCGCAGGGAAAAGAGTGCGTGATGCAGTGTGGAGGAGAGCTGAGGAGGAGGAGGAGGAGGAGGAGGAGGAGGAGAAGACTGGTGGAGCCACAGTAAGGGTGAGGTCTCTCTACTGTAAGAGGTCCATGCAGTTTGAGGTCTGTGCATGCATAGCGTAGCGTACATATGCTGTGTGTGTGTGTGTGTGTGTGTGTGCGCTCTGCTGCGCTTTTCTTTGAGTTCTTATTTAGCACACAGAGAACAGCTCTGCTTAGCAACCGCAGCCGCCCTCCAATCAAACACCATACGCTGTCGGCGGCAGACTCCAAAAGCGGGATGACTTCAGTCTGTCGGTGGCGCACCTGCCCACATGCACAAAAACCCACAACACACACATGACCGAGTCTGTACATCAAACTATTTCTGCAGACAAAAGCACAGTTTCCAGACTAAAAAAAATAAACTTGATGGTCACAATGTATCCCACTGGGCATTCTCCAATTGTTACTCTTAGAAATGGTCTGTCTGTGGAATTACATTAAACCGATTTTGCAAAAACATCCCGCAAAACTCCAGCATCGGAGCTGTATCTGACTATTTGCGAAGCGGGGTATTCCCACAACGGTGTGCGCTTTCACACAGTCACGGCATTATATCATTAATAGATTATCATTGTTTATAAAATACTTGGCATTGCTTTCAACACAACAGAGCGGGAGAAATGAGTGCCACCTGCCTTTGATATGGCCATCCCACAACGTTGTGGCATTTGCATAACGGCAAAAAAACCCCATAGTTTTTATAGCTATTCATATTTCTCAAAAATAGTCAAATTAAAGTTTATGTCAAATAGTACAAAATTTCACCCTGTACTAATAGTCATATGGTACTATTGGACTAAATAGGTCAGGTAACAAAAGGCTCAACATTTTAGACTCTCACTTTAAGTGCTCTCAGCAACTGTGCCATTAAAAAAAACAGTTTTGCAATGTTCTCCGTTCATGTTCTGCTGGTTGTTGAACAACGTTAAATAATTAAGTTAAATAAATAAAGGCATCTCTGTGTGGAGTTTGCTTGTTCTCCCCGTGCACTGCAAGACATTTATAAATCTCGCGTCCTATGAAGAACACACAACCTCATCAAGGACAGCACACATCCACAACACTCATTATTCACACTCCTACCGTCAGGCAGACGCTACAGGAGTTTGAAGTCCAGGACCACAAGGCTGGCAAACAGCTTTTACCCACAGGCCATCAGGCTTCTCAACGAAGCACTCACACACACCGCACGCAACACACGCAACACACGCACACACTCATAGCACTTTATTTATTTATTTATTTATTCATTCATTGGTATTCATGTCTCTTTTGTTGTTGTTGCTTAATTTATTGGTATTAATGTTTCTTATGTTCTTATTCATTTTCTTGTTTTCGTTCTTTTTTGGGAGAATGAACAGAACAAGAATTTCATTGCATAGCAGAACCACCAGTTTTACTGTGCATATGACAATAAAAATCTTGAATCTTTTCTCCGGGTACTGCGGTTTCCTCCCACATTCCAAAAACATGCATGTTAGCTTAATTGGAGACTCTAAATTGTCCATAGGTATGAATGTGAGTGTGAATGATTGTTTGTCTATATGTGCCCTGCGATTGGCTGGCGACCAGTCCAGGGTGTACCCCGCCTCTCGCCCAAAGTCCGCTGGGATAGGCTCCAGCATTCTCCGGCGACCCTAATTAGGATAAGCGGCATAGAAAAAGATGGATGGATGGATTTGGCAATTGAATCGCTACTTTGTATTAAATCTGAAAAACATTAGTAGCATTTAAAGGTCAACAGAATTTCTCAGCCTTCTTTTCCTGCCTGTTGCTAGGAAGAATTCGTGGAGTACAAAGCCCAGTGAAAAGGTTGTATGTACCACACGCGACCACTAGGCTGTTTGAATGGTGAAATGGCAAACTTTATTTTATACACATTAATTTGGTGATGGAATCATTATTCTGTATTAAATATAAAATACATTTTGGAGAAAGGATATTGATTTCAGGATTTAACGAGTTTCAAACTGAACTGATGCGTACCAATGGTTGGAAAACGTTGCTTTGGTGTTTACATTAGTCACAACAATTGGTTTCGTCTGCCTTACCGCATCCTCTTAAGCGGGCGGAGCCTAAATAGGCACTGTAATCTCCAAACTAATTACACATATCCTAAATAACAGGGCAGTCATGCAATGCAAATCCTCAAAACGTTCCTTTTTTTTATGTTCCACACACGACGCTGGGCACCAGTGAAGTCAAGCGCGACCCCGCTGCTGATGGGCGCCATGAAAAACAGGAGGCACAAACAAGATTTGGCCCGAAAGCCATCTGAACACCGAGCAGTCTGTTTGCTTTAGCCGCGTGAGCTAATCCTCCTCCATCCCAGCTTTGGCGGTGGTCGGTGGGCGGACTGCAGGCAAGAGCCCGCTTGCCGATTTGTCATATGGCACCAGCAGGGCCTGCTTCTGCTCTGGCTGGAGCGCCTCTACATCTCATTTCCAACGCGCTCCAACAGTCAGTGGAGCCTTAGGGATCAGATTTAGCACGAAAAGATAAGGGTTCCTTCACACTTGTCATTTTTGATCCGGGTAAAACCAACTCTAGTCCGTTTGCTCTGCAAGTACGATTTGTTGTGTCAAGTGTGAAGGCAGTCCAACAAACCCAGGACCAGACCAAACAGGTGGACCGAGACCGCTTGCAAGTGGACTCTTCTCCTGAGTGAGGCGAGTGTGATCGCCGACTGCACCGACGGACCAAAACACCGTATACGATGTCACCAAATATGAGCAAAACCAAGTAATTGGTTCTTTAGCCATGATAAAAACTTGACACCGAACATAAAATTCAAGCTACATATCCACAGAATATCTCAGATGATTTTCCCTGCCTGTTGCTAGGCAGAATTGGTGGAGCACCATCATCATGTGCCTGCAAGGTTGGCATATGTCGATCAAAGACAGACTCTTGGAATGACAAAACGACAAACATTATTTTTACACACATTAATTTGGCAATTTTATCACTACTCTGTATTAAATCTAAAATACACATCGGTGACATCTGTATTGGTAACATTTACATTCAAGTAGTACTTCATAATTCACCATAAAACTAGCAGGCGTCTCAACAGAACACATTTCTCTGATTATTTTTCCTGCCTGTTGCTAAGCAGAATTGGAGGAGCACAATCGTTGCGCAGTATGTCGCGACCACCGAGCTGTTTGAATGGTTCAATTTCAGCTTCTTTCATGTCAGTCTTTATGTTATACACATCAAAGTCATCAGAAGCGCCGTCTCCTTGACAACCTTTTTGACGTCTTTATGCAATTTATTTCCTTTTAGTTACATTTCAGCTGGTGCAAATTCCGCTACAGAAACAAAAGCCTACGATCGATGTGACCTGGAAGACGTCACGTCACGTTGATGAAATGTCACATAGGTTGAAATGTCACATAGGTTGAAATGTCACATAGGTTTGTTTAACTGAAAGCATTATTTGGTCAGCTGACAAATGTGAATGCTGATCGAAACGCACTCAAGTGACCACCAAGTATCTCTTTTAAAATTTTTGGTCCGGACCAGAGCACTACTATGAGAAAACCCTCAGAGCTCCTGCTAGTGTCTCATCCAAACGAGAAAAAGGATACGCGCAACTGGAGCGCTCGCAGGATTCTCTGAGTCTTATCTGCAGCACATCCATCGCACGCTCTAATTACTGCATTCCATAGGGGATGCTTATGGCTTCCACCAGCCTGATGATGTAAAGCCTGTCTGAGTCCATCTCTTGTTTCCCAGGTCAGGATGTGTACCGTGCTCGCTTTGCATTCCAGAAGTGAGGCAGGATTATCAGAGTTTAAACCCCACCACCGAACACCCCAGCGGCCCTTGACTGCGGCAGCTTAGCATCTCAGCCAGCAGCAGATGCAGACTGGGATTTCCTGTCTCTGCACCAGATGGGCCTGACTCTTAATCACAGCGCTCCAAATCGAGAGGTGATCGGGGGAGAAATTGATGATGACAAACCCGATAGGGGCATCATCTGCCACACACCCAACTCCATCCAGGACGTCATTGATTGATTTGATTGTTCTTAACTGTTCTTGTTTCAATGGCAAAACGAACCCTTTCGGACCACAGCGTGCTATTATCTTTCAATTTTGTACCTCTGAGAGCTTTTTCCAGCCTCAGGAGAATTTAATAGAATTTTCTCCAAAAAACTGCTTTCTTTGTTTAATGATTAAAAATCACATTTTTTTTTTGTAGCATTGGGACCATTTATTTCCCTTCAGAAATTAAAATTAGTACATAAAAAATGTAAATAACAACAATAAAAAATGAATACATAAAAAATAAAATAAAAATAAAAATAGAAATGTAGAAAACTAATTTGTAAATGCATTGTAGAATGTTCATATTTTTTATCAATTTATTTAAAAAAAAATGTTACAATTGCAAAGTAAAATGGACTACAACCGAGTGTCAAACTTGTGTCACGGAGGGCCGAGACACTGCAGGATTTCTTTCTTTCTTTCGTTCTTTCTTTCTATCTATCTATAGACTTTATATATATAAAGTCCTTGTTTTTTTCATTAAACTACTGAATTCTGATTCAGGACTTAAAATCAGTCTAATAAATTAAAATATTTCATTAAATTTAAATAGAATCTGGATATTTTTTCCAAACTTACTTTATTTCTTTTTTTTTATTATTATTTTGTAAACTACGAACTACATAGTTCCCTTACTTAATGTACCAAATTGCCCATGTATTCATTACTATATTTATTTATCAATTCATACTACTTGATGTATATATGTCAGCTTTTTATTTTAATCTGAGTCTTTAAAAAAAAAATTAAGTATTCTAACTGCTGAGGGAAAGGCTTCTTTCTCTGGATGGACAACTCCTGTACGACTGAGAGCCTACGCAGACGTATTCTAACTGCTGTCATGTTTGTTAAAGTATTTCTACATTTGAAGAAGTGTATCAATACCATATTAGGCCACTATTCTTGGCTTAATATGGTATCAGTGATACTTTCATGCCTATTACCATGTAGGTTTGAGTAACAGCAATAATTGTTGATTTACCGTTGCTGGGAATCATTCAAGCATGACTGCTAATATGTTTCCTAAAGATAAGATTATTATTGCAGAATTAATGGCTTCTCCCTGTCGCTATTAGACACCACTTTTGAGCCCAATGACAACCAAAAAGAAGCCAGTGATGTGGCAAACGTGCACACACGGATTTCCCAGCCTGCGAGAGTGTGGAGGTTAGCAGCCAGAAGAGAGAAACAAGGCCCTGGAACAAAAAAGAAAGAAAGAAAGGGCTGCACTTCACAGCCTCCGAAAGGCCGGGCCCTTGAACAAAGGAGGGGGCAGATCTTTAGCACACATCAGCCATGGCAGAACCCCAGCTGACACTCTTAACATGGGGTCACCTCTGGGAGAATGGAGGCCACAACCCCTGGGAGCTTCTGACACGCAGGAGCGTGGAGACCTGCAGAGGCCAAACGCTTGGCAGCATGCACTGCGGCGACAAGGTGACGGTCTCTGGCGGGAGGGAGGGCTGCTCAAAGGGGGCTTGGGACAAAAGATAAGGACGATGAAGGGGACAATGAAAGCCAAGAAAACTCAATAGTCTACGCTTGCAGGATGTGCAAATCCCACTAAACTGGATATGATGCGGTGGGCAGACGGTCCCGTCATAGAACGACAGGATGTCAGCTCGTCGCTTCCTCGAGGTCAGTAGACAGATGGGAATGGAAATGAGCCGACCCGTGAGCTCATTTTAAACTGGACCGCCAACGGATCCTCGTCACATGACATGCTACTGCGTACATGCAAGAGCATCAAACCTATACAAGTACCCGCTTAACCCCCAGGAGATCCTTTGGTGATGCTCACTTATTGATTTTCAAGTAGGGGTGCAATGAGTCGTTTGAATAACGATTCCCTTCGCATCATGATTCGTGGTTGCCGATACGATTCAAGGACATTGAGAACGATACGATCCAAAATGATTCAGTAACTTTCAATCGATTCAGTAACTTTGTAGCCAAAAATTCAAGCAGTGTGACTGTGAAATAAATACCTGGATACCGGACAGCGCAGGTGAAGTCTCCTAGATTCCCGTTGTTTTCAGGTATAAATGAATTATGGATATAAACAAACAAGTAAACAACAATTAATGGCAAATGCATTCACATTGTATTTCAATAAAGTGCAACCAACACTTCAGGTTGAATTAACAGGAGGTTGACCTTTTTTCTGCTCTCAATTTCAATATTTAACACATTTTCAATGAAAGTATAGTAAGTGCAAGCAACATTTCAACAGTAGGTTTACCTGCTACTTCTGCTTTTGTTTTTCAACATAAAAATAATACAATATTCATATCAAAATAAAGTGCAACGAACATCTCTTCTGGTTGAATTAACAGTAGGTTTACCTGCTCCTTTTGCTGTTGTTTTTCAACATAAATACCTTGCGTAGCAGTGTTACTAAATGTTGAAATATGTCAAATCAAGTCTGGGATTAATTCTGTCTGATAAAACATGACCTGAACTTTAATTTGATACCTCATTCACTTCTCCACCCCAAGTATTAAAGAAGTTAAAACACATTTCATAGCGGGAAATAGTGCCTTTGGTTCCCATTGCTTTAACATTGAGTCATGACAAAAGCTGTGATCGAGCAACGAACCTTGGCAAGTACAACCGTACTACAAAATATATCATAACTTAGGCTGTGACATTTGTTTTAAAAGTCAACAGAGTAGACATTTACATAGTTTTGATCATCTAAAAGTCCAGGAAAGAAAATCAAGTGTTCTAATTTTCATGTAGGCCTAGCACTCGCAGTGCAGCAGGACGATGCATTCGTTTCCACGCCACGCTATAATGTGCATCTACACAGTAATTCCGGGCCAAAATTAACATATTCCACACCAGATTTGAACGGAATTTCATCTGCAGATAGATATTAAAGTGAATTTATATCCTGCATATCTTTTATCTTGTCCTGAAGCTCCGATCCATGAGTTTGAAAGGCTTAAAGTTGGACTTTCGAAGCACTCATATGACTCAAAATGGTCCAACACGCTGCCATCCGCTCCCATCCGCCATGCTAGATATGTTGTGTTGTCTGCTGGTGCGTGGCGATGACGTCACAGACAGGCGGACTGAATCGAGTAACATTTAACGTCTTTATCATTAAAAGTGCTAAAAAAACACATCCATATAAAGCCTGGCGTGCTTATATCAATGCTTTATTTTCTAGTATCGATTTGATCAATTGATTATCTTTTAAACAATGTTAGATCGATAAATGTCATCCAGAATAGAAACTTTCTGAACATAGATCGATGTAGTTGGATCACAGGAATATAAATCGATACATCAATGTAGTGGATGAATCATTACACCCCTATTTTCAAGTCACTTTGGCTGTGTTTCCTTAAATTTGCCTAAAAAAATGGCAACGCAACAGACAAACCCGCACATTTGTTCCACGTGACAAAAGTGTCTCATTGGAAACCATGTGAAATGCCATTTTTAACCCACATTTATCTTCATATAAAATAACAATCCTTTAGATAGAAATTGAGACTACTGGCTTTTAATTTTTGATTTTTCTAATTGTCCACCAGATGGCGCTACTTTTTCCCATTTAAAGCATGCAGCACCTTGTGGAGTTATCGAAACATCTTTATTTTAAAGGTTTTAAAATATATACATATATTTGATACATTTATTTCAGGCAGAATGGAGATGGACTCATTTAAAGTGGGAAAAATTTGGTAAAAAATGATTCATTATTATTATTATTAAGTGGAAAAACCAATATAATGTAATGTTATGTTATATTATATTATTATAATTAATAATAAATGTTACTTTATAATATGTTTACAGCAGTTTTTGGTAAGCTGACATTTTTAGGCTTCTGTTTTTCGGGAATCCAATCACTTTAATCAGGCCGGTTAAGTGGAATCACAGGCCCTTGACACTCCCTTGATTGGTTGACGCCAGCTTTGAGGCTAATTTCTCCCAGTCGGAGGAACAATGGGATGAAAAATGGCATAAATTGGCTTCAGCTGACTGACTTTAATATCGGTGCCATTAAAGAAGGGACTAACACGTACGCACTACTTTTAATGGACACGTAAAAGTTCAATTCCAAGCCACTTTTTTGATGCAAATTTGACCGAGTTAGCATTCAGGACAATTATAAACGATGTTTGACCCAGTGGAGCGATCTTTTCAAATAGAGACTTTGTGGAAAAGTTTTGCAATTAAAATCCGAAAGTTTGCAGCAGGTCCACTGTATCGTCCTCCTGCTTGCTTTACCACACAGCCATCTGTCCGGTGGACTGGACATGTGATTGGATGGCATGGAACACATGGGGGGATGGAGAGGGGGTGGTGCTGTGTCAGTGTCTTTGGGGAAAGGTCATGGCCCTTTGACAACACAGGTCAAGGCCTGGCTCGCACACACCCTGCATCTTACAATGAGCCAGTCTGCAGCCGCCTCTCAGCAATCTGCTCTCATGCCAGCGTTGGGCAAGTGAAGAGCGAAATGGACAAATGCTGGACGTGATGCGGAACAGACACAATGATTCAGCCGTCTGACCCCCTTGCCGCACACACATCCCCCCACAGAGCCCCTCAGCCTCATGGATGTAGGCTGCACTTTTGTCGGGAAAATAAGAGATTGCTCCAAATCACGTTCGCCACTGGTTTAGTGGTACGGCACAGATTTAGCATCTCAAGTCACTTTTATATAGAAGTGATTTACTTACATACATATTATAGCAGCCTTTTCCTAACTTAATAGGGTTAACACATTTATAAATGAAGGATCAATGGGTGGAACGATGCATAACACTAATGGTACCGATAGTAGATAATATGAGGACTATGATGCTGTTTGTACGACTACCGATATTGATAACAATGATCGACGATTGAAACAGATGCTCCCCCCAAGGGACACTGATCAATGACATCTTCAAGTCTGGACAGACAATATTAACAAAAAAAAGTGGCATGCGAGCAAGGCTGAGGCCGGCCACGAACATTAAGGGTTTATTTTTTTTGTGAGGGCCGAGCTTGGTGTGCGAGCTCCCGTCTGGCCTTTGAGCAGCTTGGCATGTCAGCTTGATGTATGGGAGATCGCTGGTGTGCGGCTCCCCCAGGAGAACGCCTGTCTGCTAAGTGGGACACGACTGACAGTGAACCACAGCCAACACGCACTGACGCCCCCCCCCCCCCCCCGCCCCAACTCTGCCATGCACGCCCCCATGAGCGTATCACACATGCTGGAAGGCCGTCAGGGTAGTATTCACCTTTTGCGACGGATCAAATTTGGATCATTTTGTCAATCGTGGATAAAAAAGTAGATATGTTGTGTTGTCACTACTTGCCTGCACCCAGCAAAGCTATTCATTCAAGCCCCATCTCTTACTTTGCTGCCTAAACGGGCTGCGTGCGAGCATACGACTTTAAACTAACTGAAAGCAACTACAATTCAATTCAATTGTAAATGAAATGATATTAAATAATTACATGGAATAATTTTTGGGAATAAAATAAAATATTTTGTAATGAAATTGAATTAAAATAATAAACCAGGTCATAAGCCATAAAATACGAAATCATATTAAATTACATGAAGTTAATACAATTATAAATATTGAAATACAAGTATAAATTTTGTTTTATTACAATTTTTAAAATTCTATTTTCTAAAAATGAAACTAAACAAAATATCTAACCAAAAACCATTAAAATACATCCATCCATCCATTTTGTATGCCGCTTGTCCTCACTTGGATTGGGTATGCTGGAGCCTATCTCAGTTGACCTTAGGCGAGAGGCAGGGTTACATTAAAACACAAATTAAATTTTAAAAAATACATATATATTCTATGTGTTATTTGTTGATATATTTGATCAACATTTGAGCTTACAAAGTATTACTTGTATTGTCTTTTGTTAGTAAGCCACAGGAGCGTGAAGTACCGGGAATTGATTATTGATTAATCGCGTTAAAATGGAATGCACTACTTGGCTGCAACGAGCAGAGGTGCTGTCGAGTTAACATTTCTTCCCATCCCTAAAAAGAATGCTTAAAAAATAACAATGAATTGATCATAACTGATGTAGTTGAATGCCCATCTCTTTTACATACAGTACATACATCTTGTACAAAGTGACTGGAGGGAGGTTCCCCTTGGCTGGCAAGGTTAGCGTAAAGTGTACACTGTAAATACTCAGATTGATGCTTTTATTCGATAGTCTGCGGTAGTCTGTGGGTGCAAACGCAGTCTATAGTGTTTTTAGATACTGGACATTGTAAAGAAAATTGTAAAAATACAAATAAAATAAAAACGATGCTTTGTTGTGTTAAGCAATGCAAACATATGGAATTTCCCTATTTAGCAGCAACCAGGCTCAGCTGAACCTCCCCATGTGTCTTCGTCAAATACGACGGGCAGTCTATATAAAGTATATACACTGACAATGCTCAACAATGGAACGTAAATGGAGGAGGTTACCCAGACTTTTAAAGTTAGATCATCACAAATTCTGCAGGGTTTTGTAAGTCAGGCCATAGGGACTGTATGAGTAAAAGTCAATACTATTAAAGCAAGTTGTGCTAATTGTGAAAGTGCTGCTTGAGCTAGCCACCAAACCCTGCAGACCTGCACATCATCTGATATGAAACTTGCTGCTGAACGTCTCCCTCCTATGAGAAATCTCCTGGTGACGATGCCCGGGACAGAGATGTCCACTCATTAGCAGAGTCCCACACAACAGCTGCTCTGTGACTAACCGAGCTCGTCTCCTGGTCCTTTTGTCCATGGCTCCGACGTTCCACGCTGAACCACGCAAGGATGCCCTCACGGTGACACACGCCAACGCAAACACCTTGTTCCACCACGACCACACGCATACGCTATCTGTCCATATCCCAAAC
This sequence comes from Dunckerocampus dactyliophorus, assembly GCF_027744805.1. Classification (NCBI taxonomy): domain Eukaryota; kingdom Metazoa; phylum Chordata; class Actinopteri; order Syngnathiformes; family Syngnathidae; genus Dunckerocampus; species Dunckerocampus dactyliophorus. Next base: position 18,586,450 of record NC_072826.1, read on the forward strand.
CTCACTGCGGCACCAACATAGTCTACACACCCCCCTCCATATATCTTCCAGGTATGACCACAACATTAGGTACACCGGCACGATGGAAGAAAACTGGACTAGAAATGCGTGGTTGTCGGTGACCACAATGTATCACACCATGCTACACTGGTCTATAATAGGCCGTCCCCAACCCACGACCCACAAACAATAACGGACCACCTGCTCGCTGGTAGCGGTTTGGATGTTTTTTAGCTCACTCAGGGCCAAACGTTTGTAACGTTACTAACCAATCTGATGATGTGCGACAAAGTCTGCGCCTAACTGTCATAGCGTGCGCGTCTTATAAGGCGGTCTATGTTATTAACTTTCAAGACTTGGAAAATATTTGGCCTATGAACAAACTTCATTACACTGTAACGTCAAACTGTGCCCAATAGCTTGACTTGAACGTACAGTAGCTAAATTAGGTCATCAAAATATTACAAAGAGCTTTCAGTAGAATGTACTGAAAACTACAACCACCATAATCAACATATTGAGAAATAGATAACCTCTAAGACAATGTCAATCAAAAATAGCAAGTCTTGTATTGCAAGTATAGCGTACGTAACCACGGTTGTGTGGTCCACAAAAGCAAATAAACCGCCAGGGTCTCTCATTAGCACTGGGTCAAAAAACATTGGCATTAACAGCTGTGGCTGTAGGCAACCTCCTGATGTCATTTTTATTAACTCCACAAGTTGGCAGCAGCTGCATTTGAAGTATCATGAGCGAGTGCGCCTGCAGCAGCGTTATGTACCTCTGCATGCGCTTGCCACTCAGCTGTTGTTGTGTTGCTGTGGCCACACTGTTGTGCACAATGAACCTAACAGAGGTATTAATGCTCGCTGAGCAGTTTGCTCCTTAGCGCAATTGCAACATTGGTTCTGGTGGTGCTGTGTTGTGCAAACAAACATTTTTAAAGACGAGTCTTGCGTTGCAGGCGTCCCTAATGTTGTGAAAGTGACTCCAGAAAGTTTAAAAGACAAAAAGCAAACTTACTCTGCACGTCTTCCTGCCCAGCTTGGCGCTCAAGTCGTATTTCCCCTTTAAGTCTCCGAGCAGCTGCTCCAGGCGACCCTTCTCCTCTTTGCCGTTGTAGTCCGGGTCCAGGAGCACGTAGGCCCGCCAGTTGGCCGAGTCGAAGCCCCAGTGCACCGTCCGGTTCTCCAGCCGCTTGTGGCTGTGCACCACAAACTTGTGCGGCGGGAACATGAGCCTGCAGTCCAGGCACTGCACGCAGGCAGCGCCGGGGCCCGAGTAGAGCTCCGGCACGAATAAGCCCTTGCATCGGCCGAAGCACTCATGGTACACTCGGAAGCTCTTCTCGGTGCGCTCCAGCTCCAGAGAGCCTCGCTCCTTGTTGCAGCGCGGCGGGTACGAGCCTCCATAGATGAGTGCGTTGCACAGCCGCTCGGCGTCCGTCTGCGTGATCAGGCCGCAGGAGGGCGCCGAGAAGGGCAGGATGCCCACCACCTTGAGGATCTCCAGCTGGTCAGCCGTGCAGCGGGAGCAATAGATGTGCAGGTCGTCGCACACCGAGTTTATCTGCTGCAGGGAAAAGTCTCTCAGCACGCTGTTGAGGATCTGCGGCAGGCACAGGCGCTTCTCGCCGCCCACCACGAAGCAGGAGATGGGCTCCCGCTCCAGCACCGTCTCGCAGCGCTCCGTGGAGCGGTCGGAGGGTATAAAGAGCGGGCCGGACATGACCGGAGGCGTGTGGGCCGGCAGCGAGAGCACCACCTCGGCTGCTTTGGCGTCCTTGAAGAGGGACTCTTGGTGCCAGCGGGCGGAGAACGCCGCCGGTCCGCTGAGGGAGCGCATGGAGCTCAGGTGGAACTGCTTCAGAGTTTGCTGAAGTCCGGGATGAGGCTGAAAGCTGCCCACCTCCATCTTTGTTAGCCTTTAAAAACTACTAAATAATCGGATTGAGTCGTTCTTTATAGGTGTCGTGCTCGCTCGCTACTAACGTGCATTTCCACGCCGCCAGCCAGCCAGCTTCCCCGGACCAGGACCAGCGTCTCTTCCCGGAGAGTCCATTCAGAAAGAAAGATCCACTCCTCTCGAACGCACAACTACTTCCAACACTCCCAGAATGAAAAGAAGAAGAAAAACTCGTACAATCACGAGTGTTGTTTTTACGCGTTCCAAGCGGTTTTACGCACTCCTAATGTGCGCCTGAAATGTGCCACCCAGTCTGGCGTGGACTCTCTCTCTCCTGTTCGTCTACCTCCTCTCTCTCTCTCTCTCTCTCTCTCTGTTTGTTTGTGTCTGCTTCAGTCATTGAATCCCAGCCAGGAATGTGACTGACTCCCCGGGCTCGGCTCTTCCAGCAGACAGCAGTGCCTCCCACTGCTACATGGCAGCTGCACAGGGAAAAAAAGGAAAAGGGGAAAAAAAAGAATCCTTCCGAAGTGAGGCGAAGGGGGAGGAGCATAGAGGGAAATATGTTGGATTGAAAAAAAAACTTCTTATGTTTCAGAGCAGTAGATTCACTGTTAAAACATGAATGAATAACACAAAATACACAATTAACCAGCATGTACATTAGAAATTACAAAATAAATATACTGTACAGTAATCCCTCGTTTATAGTGATTATAGAGCCGACCATAAGTTCATGTATGTAACATCAGTAGGATTCCTTATTTATAAATCTTATACATTTTAATTGTTAGAGTAAAGAAAGCTTGTTTACAACCTTCTAAATACATTTTGTTAACATTATTAGAGCCCTCTACACATGATGTAACACCCCTATAGTCATGTTTACACTCGTATGACCTAATACAGTGGACATAATAAATAAGACTCTTGCTCGTGTGGGGTGCTGTAAATGTGTGCCCTAAACCTAACTTGAAACCCTGGTCTTAATTTGAAACTCTAAACCAAAATGGAAACGCTCATGAAAAACCCACTGGATGAGGAATTCAATTTAGGGTTTCATAACAGGGTTGGAATTTTAAACTAGGGTTCGGGTTTTATCCCTAATTGAAAAGCCTCATTTGGAAACCCCAACACTAACTTGAAACCCTATCTCGAAATCCTAACTCTAGTGTCAACTCGAATTTTAAACTCAAACCCCATCTGAAAGCCTGATTTGACCCAAACGAGAATTTGGGTTTCACAGGTGGGTTGGGCTTTTAATGAGGGTTAGAGTTTGGAATTTCAAATGACCTTGATGTAAACAATGACTTTTCCATCACTCTTAACACAGAATACCGTAAATCATGGCTTTTGCTGAATGTAACCACTGGAGGGCGCCATATCTTAACAAATCCTCATGTTACAGCAGCTCCTTGCATTTTAAATAAGAGTAGAACATAAAAAGAACTACAGACAGTGTAGATTTTATTAGACCATAAAATACACTTACATTTCTGGACATAAATACAGTCGTGTCAAAGTTGCAGCATCTATTAAAATCATTACACAAATGCATGATTGTGGTTGAGAACATCTGCTTGAACATGCAGTCAGCATTACAGTCAGATAATGACGTAAAGCGTGGCTCCTTTTTAATTTCAATGGGTAACACAAAGCATGAAAAAATATCTAATTATAAAAGGACAAATATTTATTCTTGAACAATAAAAGATGTTTTAAAAAATTCAAACCTTTATCGTACATCGAAATACAACATTTAACTGTTTTTTTTAAACATTCCAGTGTTGTGACCTCACGCACCAACAAGACGACTTGAGACTTTGAGACACTTTAAGACACACAAAACCATTTAAAAGCTATTTCCAAAAGCATTGACAAACAGCAGATTAAATTTCAGTGCATCGTCTTCATTACGACCAAAGGTTCGTATATGTGATGTTTACCGGCATTGAACAGCTCGCTAATTAATTCCCTTTTTGCCCTCCAATCCCCACACACGGCTCATTTACATCCTCAAGAGTAAACGTTAGATAAACTGTCTGTTTAAATGGAGGAGGCTGCTTTCAATCATGACACATGACAACAGAATAAATTTGCCGATCGTCGCATCGTTTCCACATCAGTCCCTCCAGAGATAACTGCATCCACGGGGGGCCAGCTGGAGGTGGAGACGCTACCCTAACTCAGGCGCCTTGTTTTCATACTGCGGCGGTGGCGTGATTGGCTCAATGGTCACCGGGTTCTGCGTAGGGCTGCGGATTTGGATGCGGAAGTCCTTCAGGTGCAGTTTGTCCGACTTAATCCTCCTCACCCGCAGGGGGCGCAGTAACCGGCTGGCTCGACTGGCGCTGCGCGCCGGCAGGCTAGGCTGACGCGCTGAAGCGTCGGCCTGGGGCTCGGCGTTGGCGGCGGTGGCTGCTTGGGCCTCGGGAGACATGGACTCATTGAGATGGGTGTCTTCGGCGGGCTGGTTGGCGGGCTCCGTTCCCTCGTTCTCCACGGCTGCTATAATGTCCTCATAGGAGGGTAGATGTGTGGTACTTTGGCGAAGGTTGCTCTGGCGGACGGGGTAGTCGCTACTACCGACCACCTCCTCATAGGTCGGAACGCTAAATGAAGCTGGATCTGGAGCTCTGGGGAAGAACATGACAAAGCCTATTAGGGTTTCATTCCAGATTTAAGGTTTCGTACCAGTCTTAGGTTTTCAAATTAGGGCTAGATTATCAAATTATGGTTTCATATCAGAGTATGGTTTCAGAAAAGGTTTCGGGTTTCAAATTAGAGTTCCACACAAGGGAATGGGTTTCTAGTGTAAGGTTTTAAATTGCATACCAGGATCACATCATTTTGAAATATATATTTCTGTAATATATAAACAATATTTCAAATAATGAATCATATTGAATGAAAATCATATATGATAATGCTACTACGTGATATATACATGATACAGTATAGTTACATAATAGACACAGAGAGAATACAAATATTTAAACTCCACCTTAAACTTGAGCTTTGCAGATGTGGCATTTGCTATGCAGGTGTTGTGTGTTGTGTTACTGAAGGCGGTATCAGATGTCACAGTAAAGGTAATTACTGCCCCCTAGTGGAACCACTTCTGAGCAATTAAAAGGGTCTAGAACTAATGGACTACATGGTTTATTTTACAAATTCATACGTGCAAAAGCTGTAAAAAACAGTTTGGCTACAGTTGTATTCTCTCTGGGAGGTTGTATTGATTTTTACATCATTTCAAACTAGATGAATACAGAAAGTTGGTGATATTAAACACAATCAAACTCACGACTCTGCCTGATCGACGGCCACGTGGTCTAGGAAGGCGGTTGCTGCTGCCGCCGACTGCTCACTGTTTTCACGAGCTCTCCGCTTGCTTCTAACGCCAAGGAAAATGGACAGGAGCAGCATGGCGAGGCCCACGCCCACCAGCACCATGGCGACCGACGAGGACTTGGAGATCTCGCCCTCTTCGTTGTCGTCGTTGCTGTCTGCCGTGGAATTGCTGGACGAGTTGGTGGAGCCGCCGGACTCCTCGCCATCAACGGGTATCACTGTCCACACAATCATGACCACGCCCAGGGCGATGAGGCCCACTCCCAGGGCACACAGGGCATAGTGGGCCCCCGAACCAGTGCTCTCTGAGTGGGTGGACCTGTTGCGAGAGCGCTCGTTGCTGTTGCAAATACCCCGACTGGAACACATCCCTGCTGGACACTCTGCAACACAGAGGAAGACAATGCCAACATTTCAAACAAGGCTTGAGCTACTGTACTGTATGTTAATGTGGCCCTAATCTATTGTTTGAATGTTTCATTTTTACAAACGTCCCCATTACACTATTTTTCAGAAACATAACTCCTCTGCCAGAACCTATCCAAAATATTTGTTTTATATAGATATCGTTATATATGAATTGTATTTTCAGTTCCGTTGGGCATTTCTGTGTGGAGTTTGCATGTTCTCCCCGTGCGTGCGTGGGTTTTCTCCGAGTGCTCCGGTTTCCTCCCACATTCCAAAAGCATGCATGTTAGGTTAATTGGTGACTCTAAATTGTCCATAGGTATGAATGTGAGTGTGAACGGTTGTCTGTCTTGACTGGCGTACCCTGCCTCTCGCCCCGAATCAGCTGGGATAGACTCCAGCATACCCCTGCTTAATGAGGATAAGCGGCATAGAAGATGGATGGATGGAGGTTGGTATAAAGTAGAATCCTAAAAATTTGGGTTACATAAAAATCATATTTAATGTTTATTTAACCAATTGAAAAGAATACAGGGCATGTATTAAAGGTAAGGCTGTTTAGGCATTTTAATTTTATTAATAATAATAATAATGATATTTTATCTATATGATCATATTATATTTTCATTATGTATTTATATACTACTGTATATGTATATATATATATATTTTTTAACCTGAATTAAACTATGATAATTTGTGTAGTGACAAATGCAACGCAAAACCCGTCCTGGCTGTTCACCACAACATAACTAAATCAACAGCAAGTCACCAACAATAAGTATACACATTTATGATGACATTCCCTGCACTTCAGGACCACATCCTGACTATGCAAAGGCTTATTTCATTTTACATCATTTTCTTTGGATTCTTTTAAACATTGCTGTAGTAAAATGACGTCTGACTGCAATGATGGTAAGCAGCAACAGCAGATGAGCGGGCTCTAAAGGTACTGTAGGTCCACACAAGTCTTGACAAGAACCTGAGAGACGGCCTCACTAAGGGCGCAGTGACTCACAGTCAAAGAATGAAGTCGCTGTGATGCTAGTTGGTAGTCATGTAGGAAAGCATGCAAATATGACAATTTAGACCTAAAACACCACCACCAGTTCTGCTACACTTGAAACTCCATGCAGACGCACCTCCAAAAACACACCAGTGTGTGTTTTCGGAGGAGGTCCTCAATCATGCTTTGCAGTAATACAAGACATGTGAAGTATTCTCACAGAGGAAAGTGTTGTTGACGTCATCGCATCCTGCAGGAAGCATCCGTTTGTGACGAAAATAACAACTCTAAAGGTCATAAAAATCAGCGCATCTGGTCCACACCTGGTGCACAACAATGTGGAAGTTGTGCTCTGGTGATGTCATTACATGCTCCAATTGTACCGAAAGTGCTGGAAAAAAAACGTGCTGAATGGATTTTCATTTTAGCATCAAGATGTGTAGCCTAGTACCTGTAGTCTACTACACACTCTATTTCATCACCATAAAGTAATACTACTACTACTACAACTAATAATAATAATAATAATAATAATAAGAAGAAGAAGTATATTAGACACACTAAACATAACTTGAGAACCTAGCCCCGGAATGAAACCCTAATTTGAAATCCTAACTTGAATGAAATTAGAATGTGAATCAGACCACAAAGTAGAGTCACCATCATAAAGTATCAAATAACAAGCATGGAAACAAACACTGGAAAAGTATAAAAGTATGAGGAAAGCGTTAACTTAGGAAACAAATCAACTTAGAGGTCAGTAGGCCACCAGACAATCACACTACTAGCCCTCATTAAAGCCTCCAAGTGATGACGTCTCCCCCTGCTGTCCGTTAATTCCAAGTGCAGGGGAACGGAGATGGCCGTAGAGCAGGGGCGCCAAAAATTTGACAAAAAAAAGACTTTTCTGTCAAAATCAGCACCAACAAAGATTGATTAAAAATATAATTTAAAATTATTGTTGAATTAATATACAAAATATTTACATAAGTAAAAACAATAACATATATAAAACAATATTTTTTACAATATAAAAAAATACTAAAATAGAAAAATACAATATACCTGTATTAAAAAGACAAATAAAAATATGAATAAAATAGATTAAAAAAATATATATACAGTACTGTATGTATATACAAATATGTTTTTAAATAATATTAAAATAAGAAAATAAAATAAGTATCTCCTTGACGGGCATTATTCCACATAAAATGCTATGTCAGGCCAAATCCGACCCCGGGCCTTGAGTTTGACGCCTGTGCCGTAGTGGGTACGTGAATAAAAATTAAAAACGGCTTGACTACATTAGATTCAAGATTCAAGAAACCCTGAGATTACCTAATGTGCTTGATCGCCTCATGCGGCCAGGTAGTGGCTAAGTACAGTGCAGAAGAAAAGTGAGAGGATGAAGTTGTTCATTGTTGCGTGAGCGTTAGATGAACAAATAAGTAAGTTTGGTGATGATGATGATGCTGTGCATTAAAAGTGAAGATTTGAAGATTTTTCAAGATGATTGATATTGTGTGCTAAATGAGAGCTGGTCTTCTTACATCACAGGTGTCAAACTCATGGCCCGGGGGCCGGATTTGGCCCACCATATCATTTTATGTGGCCCGCGAAAGCCTATTTGCCATATTTTTATGAATATTGTAATTTTGTTATTAATATTAATTTTGTCTTTACTTTTTTAAGCTTTATTTTTCATTACTTTACTTTTATACTATTGTAAAATTATATCTATATTATTGTATTTTTATATGTATGCTGTAATTATTATTATTTTTTTACTTAATATAAATATATTTTAATAAGTAATTTTAATATCCAATTTTTTTTACAATATTAAAAAATGTAATATTTAAAACATATTTTTACAATAATTTAGTAAAATTTACCGTTCCATTTACAATAAATAATAAAATAATATATTAAAGTAAAAACAAAACAAAAACAACTTAATTTTTTTTTTCAAAAAGACAATCTTTCTTGCTCAATGTATTTGTTGCCAATATTGACAGAAAACCTTATATTTTTTTGTTGTCAAATCCAATTTAAGATGACTGTTTTTTTTATTAATTATTTATGACAAATTAATGAAATAATTAACGAAATTCTAAAATAGAATTACAAAAAGTGGCCCTTAGGATAACCATAACTGCGATGTGGCCCACGGTGAAAACCAGTTTGACGCCCCTGTCTTACGTGGTGCTCTGACTAATTAGTGTGTTTCCATTTGTCGTTTGTCTGTTGAATGCATGCACTGACGATGTTAGAAGGACCCCGATTTTGCACGTGTAAGTTAATTTATGCTTTCACCAATAATGTGTCTTCTTCGGGTGTTGCGGACGCTTTGTGTGACGCAGATGGAGACTTAGGAGTATGACTTTTTCTGACGCTGCACAGACAGACGTGTACTTTCTATTCTTCCTTTCACCTCGTCCTTGTTCACAAATGTTAATGCTGTGCGTAAATGCACAGAGGCGAGCTTTAATAATGGTTGCTCTGTGCTGCTGTGCATTTTTGCTTGGTGCATAATCTCATGCTATAAATAATAAATAGTAATACATCTTGTATTGAATTCCTTATTAATTCCTGTATGTTACGTGCCCTTGTTTTCATAATTAGAATGATTACATACCATGTTTTTGCACACAAAGCACAGCAAAAGAGCATAAAGGTCACAGTTCACCACATCCTACCACAGCTTGTCACCATTTAATATAATGTAATATATAAATTAATAATAACAGTCATTCATAATATAAATAAATTCACCAAACAGAATACAACTCTAAAACACTCTGTTTTAAATTAGTAGCCTATGTGTGCCGTTGGAAAATAAGACACATGATTTTTTATATGTCCTAATATATTTACTAATATATCAAGGACGTTTTATTGTGTGGTTTATGCTTTTTAAGTGTGCAGCAGTAGGGGGTACATGACTTCCAGTCAGATGTCTGAATGGGTACGCGACTGCAAAGTTTGGGAACCACTGTACCAAGGAATTTTTAAAAAAGCAAATATTGCCTATTAATTGAAACATAATCAACAACTTAATACAGGTGGAAACATTAAATTAAAGAAATATATAAAGACAACATATTTTTAAATGGTCACAATGAGTAAAGGTAGTGTCAGGATATGATGAATCCATCTTTAGACATCAAATTTTAAGTGCAGCTTTGTTTGGGGCCAAATGCAGGGGTTTCCACCTTTCAGATTACTTTGACAAAATGAAAGAAGAGATGAACTGGGTTAAATGACAGGCAGCATTTCATTTATATTCAGAATGCAGATCTGCTCTCAGTCATTTTGTGGTCATCTGTCATCAGGGGTGCTTAGAAAGGGGGAACGTTAAGATAATTCCAAGGGCCCCTGTCAAAAAAAGAGGTGTGGTGACGACAGCTGCCCGGTGGGGCCCAATGTGATCTTTTTCAGGGGGCCCAGAGTTCCTGACGGTACCGCTGTCTGTCATTAGAAAAGAGGTATCCTTTCTGTGTTGAAGGGTAATTAAAAAAAAAGGTTTGCACACACGTTTTACCCTTTTACGAGATACCTGTTGGAGACTCCTGGTTTAATTACTGGATGTTGTTTTTTTTTTATCTTGGTCGTTTTCGTTCGGCAGTGTACACTAGCAAGTGCATCAAGCTAAACAGGGAGGATTGTTGTCAACAGGAGATGCTAACAAGTGTCCTCCAGTCAGTGCTATGCTAAACAGGGAGGGATCTCTGAGGGAGGACCTTAACTATTGACTTACTACATGCTGCCTCATTTAATCCCCACCTTTTTAATCTACACCCAATTGAAATCCGAACCGAAACCGAACAGCAATGTGCTGTGTTTACACCGGGGCTTCTTTACATTGAACAAAGCTCAGTGGCGGTGGACTTCCTTCATGGGTGACTTACCTGAGTCACGCAGGTGTGCTGTTCCACCGAGCTCACTAACACATGTAGTGAGCCACAAAAAGAAGCATAAAAATGCAAAGATGGACTCCAGGGAGGTCGGATGTCCGATAGTAAGTCACCTAAATGTGTGTTTATTCCAAGGTTTAACGGGAAGGATTTAAATGGGTTAAGAGGAACTTTAAAGTCCAAACTACAACCGCGTTCGTTGAGAGGAACCTCCTTCCTGTCGAGAGTGCGCTTCTAGGAGGCCAGGGAGCTGCCAGGTCCTAGCGCCGCCAGCTAGTGGGCTTTACTACTGTAGTACAAAGAATTCTGATAAGGACATACAAATACATGATCTATCTATCCATTTCTATAGTCCTCATTCACGGGTGAGCTGGAGCGTAAGCCATTATTATTACTGTCAATTTATCTGAAATGATATTTAATAACAAGGTCGCACAAGAAAAACACTTCTGAACTTTACACTTTCTGCTTTAAACACGAGCCTTTATACTAATTACTGAAATGATAATACATGATAATAGGATTTCATAACGGGTAAAATACTGTTTATGGCGTCTCCCAATCTAATTGAAAGAAATACAAGCAAACCAAACATAACTATAAGTAATTATAAAATTACATATGTTCTTTAAATGCATTAACACCATAGATTTGCTTAGATTATGTGCAACATAAGTAGTAAATAACTCAAGGTGCTTTAACATGCTGATGTTCTTTTCATTTTATTTTCTAAAAATATATAGTAACACCACTTCCAATATATCTATTGGTGTACAAGCCAGGACCACTTGTGTTAGCACTGTATAGCATCAGTGATAATGTCATGACTTGTGTGCGCTGCTCGTGCAAACGTTATTCCACGATAAAATGATCATACATTAAGTATTAAAGTAAATTACACATTAAGCCTGTAGGGGGCGTCCTGAAACCAAAATGCAGTGTTTTACAAAGTTTTGATGTGAGTACTTCCAAAGCAACGTGAGCTTAGTGCTGTGAAAGCTGCATAAACATTCAAAACAAATTCCTTCATCTGTCTCGTGTCTCTCTGCGGGTTTGAACTGGCCATGTTTAAACAACATGCAAGCACAAGCAAGAAAACGCCCAAAGTGGCAGATAAACCAGTTTTTGTACTATTTGAACTGCCGACTGCAGTCCTTCAGCTGCCCAGTGTCGGTTACGTGTGCGTTTTAATGCTCGGGAAAAACAATTTTATTTACTGTATATGTTATATATTATGGAGGCGTTATTGCAAAAAAAAATACATATAAAAAAGAAGACAAATAAATCATTTATACATGAATGAATGAAAACATGAAACCATGTATTAAATTGTCCAATTGTCCTGATTATATTATGAGCAATTTATTTATTTCATGACCGATTTTATCTATTCAAACACTTTTTTTTTTTTATTTGTCAGTCACTCACAGGCCTGTAACCAGGGGGGGTTCGGGGGGTTCGAACGAACCCCCCCGCGGGCCACAAAGGTCCGCTTGGTTTAAAAAAAAAAAAAAAAGCAGGCACATTCACGTCTCAGGCACATTCAAACTCGCAAGCTTGATGTTGTCATTTTGAGGATGTCGAAAAATATGCATCAGAAAATATGCACCAGTACCACCCCCCACCACCCCTTAAATAAGAGAAAAGTAAGTCAGAAAATAATCAAATAAACAATTTCAATACAAAAAATGACAATAGTTTATTTAATTGGCATAAATCAAATGTAAATTAAATCATATTTTCATTATTAGTTCCACTGGCTTTATTTTTAGTTAAAAAATAAGTACAACATGAGAACATGTGTCCAAACTTTTGACTAAAGTACACTGTAGGGATGTCTTGACATCATATAAAAGACCAAGAAATAATACTGAAATTAAAAAAAAGCTCTTGAAATGTACTTAAAATATATTCTGGGGTTGGGCTTTTTAAGTGTTTCATTCAGTGGTAAACTACAATTAAGGAATATTTGAACATTTTTTATTTCAATTCCAGAAGGACAATATATTTACAAAAATTCATTCTCATCATTTTTAGCAGCAGATTTTGTTAAAAATGTCACAAAAAACTGAAGTTAGAGTCCATAAACTGGTCTTCATATTGACATGGACTTCTTGTTCATCAATGTAAACAGCTGCAGTGAACTGTATTGATTCACACGCTGGTTATTTCCACGCTCTTGTAGGCGTGCACGGGGCTGCCCTTAGCCAGGGGTACCGACGCTGCCTCCTTAGGTGGGGAGCCCAGGAAGCTGCCCTGGAGGCGGCCCACTCGCCGTTCTGCAGAATGTGCACGGAACCTCAACGGACTCTGAAAGCATGCAAATATATGGCAACATAAATGTGGATGGCTTTACTATTGATTACATTTTAAAGAAGTCTAGTGACAATACCTTGCTGGATCTCCTCAGTGGCAGCCTGCCCTCAGCAAAGCGGCTGACAGCCACAGGCGTAGGAGAAGCAATGGCCTCGCCTTCCGGTGCCTTGTTGCTGCAAACAGTTTAAACGTTTTGAGTCGAACACTCCAAACGTGGTGCAAATTTGGAGTTCAACCAAATACTGTATTTCTGGAAAAAATAGGCCTCCAAAAATAAACCCAACTTAGTGTTCAAACCTACAATCATTATGTCTTTTTGTGTTTTGCAGCGTGACGCTAACCATAGAACAGGAAAAGGAACTTCATGTGACATAAAAAGCGTCTGGTTGCTCAGTATTATATGATTATCAATTAAATATCAATGAATTGATCTTTACCAAGCAGCTGCTAACATAAATAGCACGTAGTTGCAAGCAAAACCACTAATAACAAGCATACAATGTCGTCAACAATCACATTTTCCTTCCATTGCATTTGTCTTGCTGTTTATGTTCAAAACTCACCTGAGAGCAGCGGCGAGCGTTTTCATCTCTTCATACAGATGTCGACGCAGCATGTGTTTGTTCCCGGGGATCTCCAAAGCTTTGGCCATGGCGTCCATGTCGAAGGACGCGTCCAGAGCCAGCACAGCGCCGTTGATCCCTTTCCCCTGAAGATTGTCTGCAAATTCCTAAAGGAGCAGAACATGTTAGTGTATCTGTGTCTGTGTGACTAGGGTGTGAAGCTCTCACCTTGAGGTCTACGTCCCTGATCCACTTCATTACTCTGTGACTAGTCCAAACAATGAGGTCTAGGTCTTGCTGCTCACATTTGGCCCGTCGTGCCTGCAGGACCTCCTTATCGAAACCGAGCATCTGCAGCATCTGCACCGACAGAAGCAGACTGGTCTGGTGGAGCTGGTCGCTGACATTGAGGAACTTCTCCAGGTCTCTGCGGCCCAGAGAGCTCAGCACCCGCCCGTCCACCATCTGAGCTTGGAAGGCTTGCGAGTACTGAGGCAGCCCCACGTCACTCAGCCAAGATGTTGCCACCCAGTGATGGTCCATGTCTGATGCTTTGGACAGACTGGACAGAAGAGGACAGCCACTGGTATGGTATGTGTTTGTAAAAACTGTAGAATGCACCAATAATAACGGATCTTTGACTAGCATTTTTGCAGCATGTTCTTAAAAACAGCAGTGTACTCCTGTCATACAGTATAAAGGCTCTTTGACAGCAAGGTTCTCTGTTATGACTGGCACACTGCCACAACAGAGGACCTTTGACCAACATTCTAAAAACAGCAAAGTGCTCCTGTCACATAGAGGGTCTTTGATTAGCCTTTTTGCAGTAAATCCCTAATAACATCAGAACGCGCCAGTCATAATAGTGGATCTTTGACTGGTTATTTACGGTATGTTCTCAAAAACAGCAGAGAACTTCTGTCATATAGCGGATCTTTGTGTTTTTGCAGCAGGTCCTTAAAAACAGCAAAGCACTCCTGTCACACATAAGATTTTTGACTAGCCTTTGTTCAGTAGATCCCTAAAAACAGCAAACAGCGCTGGTCATAATAGAGGATCTTTGACTAGCCTTTTTTAGTAGATCCCTAAAAATATCAAACTGTGCCAGTTATACAAGCTAGTAGAGGATCTTTGACTAGAATTTTTGCAGGAGATCCTTAAAAACAACAAAGCACTCCTGAAATATAGAGGATCTCTGAGTAGCATTTTATAAAGGGCTCTTGTCATTTAGAAGATCTTTGACTAGCATTTTTGCAAAACAAGAAGAAGCTCTTTGTTTTAAAAACAACAAAGGGATCCCATCATAAACAGAATCTCCCTGTCCTTTCCCTGCAGTGTGAGGCAGCAGAGGCCTTTGTCCAAGGAAGGAAAAAGAGCAAGTGGTGGAAATGATTTTGCCCTAGAAATGCTGCCTAGTAACAAAATGGCTGGCTAAATAATCATTTCGTCTTTCAGCCCCCCCTTGTCCTTTTTTTAGCAGATGTGGCAAATTTGAGCCTAGTAATTCTGCCTAGCAACAAGCGACTCCAGAACCAGAGTGATTTTGTTTTATTTTATTTGACTAATGTGCTCACCCTTGCTCCCCTTCAGCTCTCCTGTAGTCCTCAATGGCCAGTCTTAGTTTTCTGCGATGAATCGGGTTGCTGATGCCCAGTCCCAGTTCTAAGTCCTCATCAGTCAGACCAAGAAGAACCTTCAAAGCAAGGAGACATCATCTGAATGCTGAATGTGCTCTGTGAAAACTACGAAAAACCACCGTGTACCTTCCCGCTCTTGACGTTCTCCGAGCAGGCCCGTGTGTACATGGGCATCCCCATGACCACCTCCAGCCAGGCCTCGACCACACCCGCCCTCCACAGAGACATGCACGTGGTCCGGGTGAGCGCTGCCTGCTGGAGGCGGTCCAGATGCTCCTCTCCGTCAGACAGGCTCTGCTGCTGCGTGTCTGGGAAGTGACGGCGTGGTCATGCGGGCAGGGTGAGGGTTAAAGGTCAGAAGGATATAGGGACATTGTATAAATGACTCATGGGGGTATTGTTTATCATAGCATTAAAAACACCTTCAGCTTCGGCTTGTGTGTGTTCTTCACATGGCCACTAGAGGGGGTCGGTACACTTTTCAAATCCATAATAGGCCATAAACCAAACAAAATCATGGCTTTTCCAATATTGTAGCTCTAAATCAGTTGATTGTGTTTAGTAAAGGTGACTACCTGATGATGATGAGAAGGAGGGTTAAAAGGACCTCTAGAAACATGAGAGACATTAGAGACACTGGGATTATTCGTCAGTTATTCATGCAGGATGAACTCTGTGTGTTTACCTGATTCATCCTCACATGCAAGGTCCAGAAGGGTAAAAAAAAAAAAAAAAAAAAAAAAAAAAAAGACCGCTTCCATAAAATGTAAACGCTCCTGCGGTGGACCAGAGTGATGTGAATAATCCCCAGAAACACACATCAAAGTTGTTAAAATGGTGAAAGAAGAAGAGACAAACAACACTACTCATCATGGAACACACATTCGCCACATGGCATGTATTCATTGTTTTATTTGTAATTAAAATAAGATTTCATTTCAATTGGATACATCTCCTTATCTGAGGGAGATCAATATTTTCAAGTCTTCCTTTTTTTCTTCCCTTTTTCAATTTAAATGAAATACTTCAATAGATTTAATCTTTTATTCAACCTTAGGCATTGAATTATTAGAGCGTTTTACACAAAGCAACAAAAACAAAATGAGGAGACCTTGCATTGACAATGCAAGTTGGAGATCAGAAAGGGAGGGATGACTTGGCAATGAATGAATGACTGATAAAAACAAACAAACATAATGCAACACAAAGGAAGTCGTGCAGATGCTTCTCACACATTCATTCAGCTCAGTCAAGTAAGCAATGCTACCAGGCTAGTGCTAAAAGACTCATATTGTATTTCCTCAAATAGCTGCTAGGGGGTGTCTACTGTATTAACTTCAGAAAGTATCACGCCTTTATTAGAGGTGTGGTATAAAAGACAAAATCAATGCCTCTATTTTCATTTCATACAAGGAAACTTGGAGTCTCTTACCAAAAATAGAAACAAAATAACTTTTTTATTAGAGAGGTGACTTTAATTGAAACCAAAGCAGATTTATAATAATATTTTATATTGTATTCTGAATTTAGATAAATATGTAGTCTTCAAAAGGTTTAGGGTTATTACTGTATTTATATATAAATATATATATATATATATATATATATATACACTAGGTCCCCAACGTACGAACACCCGACTAGTGAACACTCGTGGATACAAACACAAGCCGACTGATCTATATTTTATTTTGTTTTGCCTTGTAGTCGCTCAATCAGTATTTATACTGCTACCGTACATGCTTGACCAGTAGAGGGCACTGTGACACTGCTAATGCAGCCTTAGAGCTAATGGGACCAACAGAGGAAGAGTTAGACGCTGGGGAGATACAGTGTAAAGCTAAATGGAAAGCTAAATTGTACAACCCGGACAGAGCATGTGATTAAAGTTTATGAAGAGTTAATAGGCCTGCTTAATTCTACACCACCCATAGAACACTACCTCTTTTAGAAGAGTCTAACGACGACAACAATTTGTCCTTTTTTTTCCAATGTCTCCTCCTCCAACTCCACCACAACGACATATGCTCGACCACTTCTCTTCAAAGGTAAATAACATTTATCATTACGTATTATATCACTTTTATTATTGTTTTTTTCAATAATTATCCTTGTTTAATATTACTACTGCATCCAAACTCATATTTACATACATACACATATACTGTATATGTATACACGTACATGTACTACCTATATCATTGGTAATATTACCTTTTCCCCGACTTAAGAACAATTCGACATAAGAACGGTCGTCTGGAACCAATTGTGTTCGTTAGTTGGGGACATGGTGTATATACTAATATACATAACTGTCCAATAGAAAGCATGTATCTCCCAATTTATTTATTGACTTAATAAAAGATAAAAATAAGATAAAAACCTTAAAATAGAGACAGTTAGGAGATGCATGCTTTTTGACTAGCTATTTTAATCCATATTGCATTGTGTTTGTTATTAAACTAGTGTGTTGTTCAAATTTAACCATATCACTCGATTTAATTAGTTATTGTAATTATTTTTTTAAATAAAAAAAGCCAACTTGAAAACAACTCAATCAACTGCACTAATAAAAATAGCTGGGTATAATCACCTAAAAGGTTACCGCTAGCCAGTAGAACGATGTGGTGGTAAAGGAGGGCTTTAATTGAGGTGAGGCATTTATTTTTTCATAGTAGTGCGTTGGCTGCATTTTGAGGAAATACAATATTTCTATAGAGTGAGCTTTTATGCCTAAATGTGCATTTTTCAGCTTAGTCACGGTTATTTTCTGTTATCAATGCTTGCAGCCCACAGTGTGATATGACATAACTTAATATTTATCAGCACGTACAACTCCTATTTCTTTACGTCACTTTAGGAAATCCAAATGACAAGTTTGCATCTTTTTATATTAAAAAAATTGTGATGTGTCCAAAAGAACTAAAAAAAACAACAAAACAGCTTAAAGCCAGCGAGGGCATGTGGAATGGGCTGTGTCGGACAGAAAGCGTGATAAATGTAAAAATAAACATAACAGTAAAAACACTCCTATTTATACATAAACAGCAGTCCTTCAAGTCTCAAGTTGTAAAAGAACAAAACATAAAGACAATTTGAAGATAATACAGCATGTGTACACATTGAGTGATAATAACCCCATGTATATATTTATATGCATGTAAACATATATACATATGCATACATATACATCTATAAATATATATATATAATTTACATACATACAATTTGAGGATAATATACTATACATTTCATGGAGGAGCAGTCTCTTTTAGGCTATGGTGCACACACTCAAACACACACACACACACACGCACACGCGCACACACCGACACACACTCAGCATCACCAGTCGGCATCCTCCTCTATGTAATAATCGGGTGTGGCAGTACCATCAAACAGGCCAGGGTCCAGTGACTTGCGTTGCTTTCCGCGGGCAAACACGCGTGACAGGGAGCCCAAAGTCATCTTCTCCTTCTTCTTCTTACGCTTTTGGTCCTCCAAGTCCTCCATCGACTAAGCCACACACAAACACACACATACACAAAAGAGAGAGGACACTCAGGGTGTGTTCACACTCGTCATTTTGGACTTGGTTAAAAAGAGTACAGCTAATAAGCTTAGTTTGACCGAAATCACTTGCAGAAATGACAAAATGGGTCGGAAGTGCTGTCTCTCTGCTCTGCACTCTCCCTCTGTGTGGGACAACTCTTTAAAAGTATATTTTACAAGCTTTTTGTGAAATCTAAACTGGAAAATATAGCAGAATATAAAAATAATCTACATATTCACACCAGAAGACGACATTTTAGTTTGGAGTATTTTAAGTTACGTCACATAATATGTCACTAACGCTGTCCTTACTTTTTGCATGTGTTCTTTACTGCACAGACTCTGGTCCCATGACAACAATACCAGTGTGAACGCTAAGACAACCGCACCAAAGTATACACAAAGTACTTTTTTCTTTTTAAACGCTTTTTGTATGGACCAGCATACCAAACCTAAAGTCTGACCGCAGCCTTTGAGTTACTTCCAACAGACAGACTTATCAGCCTGCATAAAGAGACTAAAAAATGGTGTGGGTGTCTGCTTGTTGCCTGGTAACCTCTACTGACATTAAAATGCTGTAGGCAAGGGTGTAGCTAGACATTTTAGGCCACGTGAGAGCACATTATTAGGGATGCTCTGAAGGATCAGCCCCCAATTAGTATTGGCTGATTTCCATTAAAAAAACATGTGATCAGCATATGCCGATAATTGCCTTTCAAAGCCCATCACAAAAACCGATCGCTGTGCGGCGGCAACATGACACTTTATGTCATGACAACACAAACATGACATGAATGCGCATGTGTGCTGTGTCACGCAGGGTTGCCAACACTCATATTGAGCCGACAAGGAACGCACTTTGTCCCATATTAGCGCGAGGATCAACACTAGTCTGTAAACCCTCAATGGTTTCTGTTTGACAGTTTGACACAGGCTACGCCAATCCATGCCAGTGTGTTTGACAAAATTATTGGTGTTGGACTTCTCTTGCATCTTTCATTAGACGCTTTGCCTAGCTGGTCATGGCCGCAGCTAACTAGCTAGCTAGCTAGCTAGCTAGAATTATGTGCCCAGCTTCTCGTCTTCGGACTCCACATGTGACTGTTTACCACAGCGACATTTTGTTTTTAAAACAAACAAGCGTATCGGGTACGCATTAACTTTTTCAAGTGTCTTTTGCTGTCATTATACTAATTATGTTTTGTCCTCCAAACACTATTTGTGTGTTGTTGTTTAATGAACATTACCTATTTGCAAGGGACCCTTGGAATTGTCTCATGGCAACCCTCTCCAACAGCACTCATCATAAATAAATAAAAAAATGTACAGTTAATCCATGTGATCCGTATTACTATCACTCACAAATGATCGGCATCGGAATCGGCAGCATAAAACCCTGATCGGAGCATCCCTACATATTATTATATCATATCATCTATTAGTCAAATGCAGGTGTTGAAATGTTTTACAGAAAAATGGAAGGATGCGGGGGATAACACTTGGATATTCTTCACCTTTTGTTAGGGGTGTAACCGTACATGTATTTATAATACGATTTTCATCAAGGTCCAGGGAAAGTGTAGCTGCCTCACGATATATTGTTACGCGTCTACTCCGTAAACAAATACGGTGCAGCACAACCTTTGCTCGCGGAAGTCACGCCTAGTGACAGTGCCGAGGACATGCCAGAGCTTGAAAACCTTCTTCCGTCATGAAAGTCTTCTGTTTTGGAACACTCAGCCTTCCTGGTGAAGTATGTAAACAAGAACAAGTGGATAAGACGAAAGCAGTGTGCCGCCATTGTTCAGTGGAACTGTTAATGCTGCACTTAATAAGCCAACCAGGAACTGCTACACTTTGCATTGTTGCACTTTCTTAAAAAGAAACTATTCCGCTAAATATTATATATTAATTTTAATTACTATTTCCATTTTCTGTAGGAGAATTGTACAAAATGGAGAATTACCTGCTAGCAGTTTGCAGTTTTTTATATTTCTTTTCAAGAATTATGAATTCCATTCCATTCACATTTTTGTTACCCGTACCTCATGCAAAGATGTTTTGCTTAATGGCGGCCATATTTTTCAACCAATCATGCTCACATTTGACACACACGTGCTTGTCAGTCGCCAAACGGTGTGTTCTAAATTTAGTGGTGCTATGGCTAAACATCCTGAAGTTACAGTGGGTGTTTTGTAGAGCGCGTTGAGCTGTGTGAGAAATTGCAAGGCAGTGAGACTTAAGGGGCCCTACTTTGGAGTTGAATAACAGGGCCACCATGTGGTCTACAGGCAACAGAGTAGGGGTGCATGTTTTGACAAATTTTCACCTTTTTGTGTGCAGCAGTTCAGGAGTAGTATCCTAATTTGATCATGAGTGTATGCAAGAAAAATTAATTATGGTCATTTGTGGGCACATTTGCACCAACATCGTACTTTATTCCATTTTTTTTTATGATAAATCTAGTATTTTGTCTTCACGCTACCTCTTTGCAAGGAAGCTGCTAGTCAAACAGTATAAGACCCCCACCATCACCAAGAAGGCAGGCCCAGAGCAGCACAGACACACACTTGAAGACGACAGGAAGAACGTGGACTGGTGATTACTCGTAGGCAGCTCTTACATTGCAGAGAGAGTGAGTCCGGTGGCGAGGGGAGTTGATGTCGCTAGGCGTGGACGAGCGGTCCCCGTCTGCGGCTGAGGCGTCCGAGATGACGGACGGCTGCCGTGAGTGGCAGGGGCTGATCCTGACCACAGCTAGGGGGTGCCACACACACAATGACACGCGCACACGCACACATTGAGCCAGAAACCCATAGTTAGTATTCGAAACTTGGAAGAATCCCGTTTGTTAGTCAGTTTGAAAATGCAATAGCAAGGAGATCATAGCAAGATATGGACACTTCATTAGGTACACCTGCACCTATAATGACGTCCAGCCCCAATAATAAACGTAGTGCTCCATTGTATTACTGTACACTACCCTGTAACACATTAGTGTACATCAGTACTGGAGCTGAAAAGGTGTACCTAATCAAGTGTCTCGATGGAGAGACAGGAGGGCATATAAGACGAGCTACCTTGTCTGTCCGCCGTGTGACCGTGGTAGAGCGTTTGCTGGCTCTGCCGGATGGCGGCAGTCAGCGGCAGGTCGGCTTGCATCACCCACTCCTGACTGCCGTTCACCACAGGCTCAGTGGTGGAGGCTAAGGAGTGGCGCTTCGGTACGTCTTTAGTCAGAGTGGCCAGAGACTGCTTGGCCTGAGAGAAGAATAACAACACAATGTTATGTTTTGTACACATACAGTGCATTGTAGCCATATACTGTATACTGTATACTCTATAATCTCTCATTTATCGTGGTTAATTAGTTCCACACCTGGCAGTGATACAGTGAATTTCTGTGAAGTAGGGTTCCTTATTTATAAATCAAATATTTTCGTAGTTACAGCATGGGAAACCTGTTTATGACCTTCTAAATACATAAAAAAAAAATGATTAGAGCCCTCTAGACGTGAAATAACACCCCTATATTCACTTCACCTTTACACTTGTATTACCCAATTTAGTAGACATAATAAGAGTACATTTAAGACATAAAGTAAAACTTGTGCTCGTGTGTGTTGCTGTAGATGTGTCTGTCTAAAAGCTCCGGGGAGGGAGTGAGGGCAAGGAAAGGAAGTGGAGCACGGAGTTGTGTTAACTTGGTCTCTGTTGTTAGGGATTATTGTGCCTGTTGTGAGATAATTCAAACATGCAATAAAAGTCTGTTGTTCCAGCGATCAAGTCTGGCGCTTGTGTGTCTCACTGAACATTGCAGTAACATTACTGACACCTAGTGGCCAGTGCAGAATACTACATATCCCCACAATATCTTTGGGTCTTCTGAATGCCCTATATTTCTGTTTTACGTTCTTTAGCCATTTTTATGCTTGAAAATGCTTAATTTAGCCAAAAAAATGCAACATTTGCTTAAATATGCATATTTCTTGACTAACAATAGGCCGTGTTCAACTACAAAATTGCATGATTTATTCATATATTTCTGAAAAACTGTGCTAGAGTGAAGCTGTGAAATTCAAATTGCGAAATGGTGAGAGATTACTGTATCCCACTGTGCCTAATTATTAATAGTCATAATACTAATAATATTACTATACTCATTTTTTGGTGGTCGCTGAGTTTTTTAAATTATTATTGTGGTTGTAGTTTGCAATGAATCAAAAGCTGTTTCTAATGTTTTGGTTACCTTTTTTAGTTTTCGTGGCAAAATATAACAAATACATAAATACTTCCAGTAATAAGGTGGTAATAAATTCTTAAAACTACTAATAAAGTTGTATTAATACTGGATCACATTTCTGGGATATAGCAAATTTAATATATTTTTATTGTTTTTTAAAAATTGTATATGTACATGTATTGTTTATTTATTATTTCATTAACTGGGATTGCACTTGAATTTTATTGAATGATTTATGTATTATTTTTATGCACTTTTATTAGAATTTTCATTAATTAATCTATTAGTTTTATGATTTAATTGTAATTTTATTTTTATATAATTTATTCTTCTTTATTTATTTTGTTATTGTGCACTTCCGAAAACACCTGATTGTTTTTTTTACATTGACATTGCCAATGAACCTGCCACAACCTCCTGAGCAAGGAGAAAGATTACACTGAGATAAGTAAAAAAAAAAAAAGCTTTAATGGCATTAATGTGTCTTTAGGGTCCACTTAAATGTTAAGTCACTCGCGTCCCAAACTCACCATGGTGAGCTCGGCCTCCAGCTCCTTGATCCTGTTCTCCTTCATGTCCAGCTGAGCGCGCAGGACGTTGGCCTGCTCTGTGGCCTCTTTGGTCTGCCTCCTCAGGTCCCACTTCTCCCTCTCCAGCACGTCCTTCTCCTTGGCCAGGACCTTCACTGCGTCCTCGCTCTCCTACAAGAACACCCATAGCGGATGATGAATGGCGGGCCATTGGCTGGCAATGTTATTATAATCCATTGGAGCAAAAAATGGGCTTGTTGTGTTACCTTTCGATGCTGGTCGTAGTTGCGTATGAATTCTCTGAGCTGATCCTCTCTGGTCTCCAGTGTGGTGTACAGCTGCTGCATCTGACTCACCAGGTCGCCCTTCTCCCCTTTTAGACGCTTGCGGTCAGCTTTCATTGCTACAATGCACACGTACATGCATAGATGTGAAAAGCCATCATTATTATTATTATTATTGTTACAATATTCATATTTGAGATACATCTCTTATATTATGTTAGATTGAATTTTAATATATTTTATCTATTTAATCCTTTTGACATATTGATTTGTTTAACTATATAATTTACATTTTAATTTCTGTCTTTTGTATTACATTTGTTCTTATTTATTTTACGAAAAATGAACCTAAAGATGAGCTTTTTACAAACAAAAGTAATGGCACAGATTATAAATAAATAAATAAATAAATAAATATAAATAATAAATAAAAATATATATATAAATAATATTATATATAATCAAGTAATCAATAATCAAGTTAATTTATCCCTTTCATTCGTTTTCATTCATCTGCATTTAGAATTGTTTTCTGCATGTGAAAGTATAATTGTGAAACTATAAAAACGTGTTTCGTGTGAACATTTTTGGCTTTCTGGAACACGAAATTGGATTTACATCATTTCTTATGGGAAAAACTGATCACATTTCGGTTAAGAGTGTCACCTTCTGGAACGAATTAATGTTTCGTGTGAACATTTTTGGCTTTCTGGAACACGAAATTGGATTTACATCATTTCTTATGGGAAAAACTGATCACATTTCGGTTAAGAGTGTCACCTTCTGGAACGAATTAATGACGGCAACCAAGGTTCCACTGTACATTTAATTGAGTGTATTTTTGTTTAAAAAGATGACATGCATGTGTTTCGAAGGCTATTTTTAGATTTAAAAAAAAATCGGCTTGGTTTTGACTGAAAGTGGGTCACCACTTAATGAACACGGGAAAATAAGGCTCTGAGAATGAGACCAGGTGAGAACACTATCACTAAAAGACTCAAAAGTACACACTTTAAAGGAAAACTGCACTTTTTTTAAAATTTTGCCATTCATGCACAATCCTTACGAGAAACATGAACACACGTCTCTCTTTTCTGTGCGTTCCAGACATATAAAAACAGATAAAAAGAGGCATGCCATCAATGCACATAATGGGACACACCTGTTCCGCTTAGAAAGCCCGCTATTAAAACACCTCCAAAAACCTCCCAAAACGTTTAATCACTTTACATCCATGCTGTAACATGTAGCAACAGGCGCATTCACGATAACATGTAATACTTACACTATTTTGCTGTACTTTGGTCGTTCTAAGCATTCCCGGAACTTCCTTCCAGGGGGCATTGATTTCACATAGCAGTATAGAAACGAACGCTGCACGTAGCATCAACTTTTCCAAACTCAAAAACAAAAACACAGCAGCAGTGGCGGCAGCTCCAATATGTAGCGTTACCTTTCAGTAGTGGCCTGGGGCATTGTGAGTGTGGCCCTATGAGCAAGTGTGTGGTGAAGCTAGTCACTAGCCAGCTAGTAGCTAGCCGGTGTGGTGTGGCGAGGTGTCACTCTGCCAGTAAAGTAGTTCTTTGGTGTAACAATAACAATAATAATAACAATGTCGCTGAAGCTTGGTTAATATGCAGGTAACATGTAAATGGAGAGCCGTTGGCGCTTTTTGGAGGTTTTTCCAGAAGGCTTTATAGGCAGAATGGCTGCATCCCATTACGTGCATTCTTAGCTGTTTTTATATCACAGAAAAGAGAAATACATGTGTGTTCAAGTCTCACATAAGGATTGTGGATGATGGGCAAAATATATTTAAAAAGTGCAGTTTTCCTTTAAGCTTGAAAGTATATCACAGAGCCACAAGGGGGCACTGCAAATAGGTCCCCATGGAAGTGCCAAATACAACAAACATAGAACCACTGTATTTTCTCTGGCAAACAGACAAAATAACCTTATTTCTACGTCGACTCTCCACTTTGTAAAACCGCACCTCACGTGAAGTACGCCAAGATCAGCATTCCTTCCCTGTCAAGTGCGCACCTTCCATTCACATTTCAGCCTCCACATTCCAAACCTGTTCAGTTATACAACACATTTGGCTGGTGCGCAACTCATCATCATCATCATCAACCCTGTTGCCTAACTGGATCGAAACTGTGCCGTGTCGCATAATGTCTCAGCTTGTTTTCTCCTGCCCTGAAAACAATTCTAATGCGGGTTAATTGCTGTCTGCATCGATGGGGTGTATGAATATTTACAAGCAAGGCTTCCATGCGCTGACTGATGCACCTATCAGGCTACATTGAAAGTCATGATGTAATGACGGAAGTCCCATTCTGGGGGATTTTGAAATTATTTTTGCCATACCAAGAAATGAAATTCATCTGTTCCAGGCTCAAACTGCTGCCATCTTAAAAACCATGCAGGATATGTTTTAGGTAACATTTTAACATTCGCATACAAGTGTAAATAAAAGCTAACTGCTCTCCGGGACGGCGTCTGTGTGCGATGCAATGTTGAAAGCAACTGTCGCTATCCCATAAGTACTCTGCAGGTTACACCAGACGTGTGACATCATCTTTTTGCAGGATGCTGTGTTACTGTGTGAAAGTGCACAAAGTTCCCGTCGAGTTCTGTGTACAAGGCACAGGTGGATAAATGCTCTATAGTTAAGGCTCTGATGAGGCTATTTTACGGGATATCTGTGTGAAGGCGGGTGCTGTGTCTAAAAGCTGGCTTTTATTAAACTTTTTGTCTTTTTTCCATGTCGCTTTACTGCATACACGGTACTGTTGCTGCGTGGAACACCTTCAGAGCCGTAACAGAGGCGGGACGCTGCCAGTGTGTAGACATATGCTGTGAAATTTAAGACCTGACACTCCCTTCTTTGGCCCTGTTGTGCTGAAATCAATTGTCGCTGTCATCTAATTTCATAAAAGGCCCAGGCGCATAAATGCATGGTCTACTGTTACGGCTCTGTTGCGGCATTTTTAAGTGTTGCAAGCTAGGAGTAGGAGTCGCAAAAACCCGAAGACAAAGCAAACATACGGACCTTGTAAGGCCTCCTTGGCACGGTCCAGCTCCTGCTCCTTGTCGCCAAGTTGCACCCGGAGCTCGGCGGCAGAGAGCAGGCCGGCGGTAGTGCCTTCTCCTCCCTGGGACTCATCCTGCAGGTCTTTACCCAGCATCTCCTTCATTTGCCTCAACAGCTGGACCTCCTCCTGAAGCTGGGCCACCTCCTCGTGCA
Source organism: Dunckerocampus dactyliophorus (assembly GCF_027744805.1). Lineage (NCBI taxonomy): Eukaryota > Metazoa > Chordata > Actinopteri > Syngnathiformes > Syngnathidae > Dunckerocampus > Dunckerocampus dactyliophorus. Next base: position 18,613,421 of record NC_072826.1, read on the forward strand.
ACAACACTGTGGGACACCACGCACGAACACGCACACACACACATACACACACACACAGACACACTATTTAAACAACACTGGCTTTTCTTCACCACTTAACCTGCTTAGGGAAAAGCTGCTTTACAAACGCTTTACAAACAATTATGTTTCATTTTTATCATCAAAAATGCAGAGGAGTGATCATCCTGCCCACGAACATACATTACATCATCGATATAACAGAGCTCCAGCACAGGACAGATAGTCAAAGGCTGTCTATACAACAGGAGTGTTGCCTCTGGTGCTGATATTTTAACTACAGTACTATTACAGACTACAGTATAGCAACAGTTTTATCAGGTAAAAAAAACAAACGATGTACATACTACAGCAACAGGTGGCGCTACAACACTTTATAACCAATCAAAAGGCAGGAGAAAGTCATTAACAGAAAAGGGCACCATAACAATCATAGTGACATCATTTATTCTCAAAATGTGGTAGAAGTACCACTGCTGATGCACGGGCACCATCTAGTGGTACTCAGAGGTTTTTGTTTAATAAATTAACCAAAGAGTCGCTGAAATTGAATTTTAAAGTAAACATTCCTCATAATATTAAGGTTTAACTTAACGCCACAAGCCAATTTCATGCGAGTACCAGCCACATAAGCGCAGTGAGCAAAAATGGTGGTACTTGCTGAGCAACATATTTTTAAGGTGGTACTGGTAAAAAGTTTGATGATAGATAGATAGGCAGCGCATGTACTGCATGCTTTCCAGCACCTTGAAGCCGCCCAACCCTCAGGGAAAACAGTCAAGCAAAGACAAACAGCAGGACACAAGACCTGGTGGGCATGTTCGACGAGATGCACTGTAAAAACTGCATTCTGTTTATAAAACCGTACTTGATTTTGGAGCAAATTTTGTCACATATGGACATTTTGCAGCCAAGTGCAGATGGAAAGGCTCTAAAACAAATTAAATGTAACATAATGTTTACTCTGTGAACCATATATAGGCGATTTCTAGCATCAGGTGATATGTTATTCTTCCCATCAATACTCCAGTCAATGTTATTGGACAATGGAGGCTTAGCTTCAACGACCAGCAGCGCCTTGAGCAGCAGCTGCTTGCAAGAGAGGAGGGCTGCCCAGGCTGGTTTAACGGCTTTAGCCTGCATGAAACAAAATGTTACTGTTCAAATTATAACAGCGATAACGGCTGTCACTAGGCTACAAAAAAAAAAAGTGTTTCATCCTGAGCTTACAAGCTCTCCGCAGCGGGAAATAGCAAGATTTTATTGGCAAGAATTAGGAGTCAAAGCAGTTCTAATCGCTGGGATTAGTCTCCTTTTGTCAGTTTGAATAACAATCTGTAAACATCAGGGAGTGTTGCTGCAATACTTCCTTTTGCTGGCTTCTGCAAAAACGCTAGTGACAAATTTTCTATATGACAGATATGCTCTGCCTTTTTGCAAGGAACTACTGCAAAAACTATAGTCAAACAGTATTTGTATTACAGGAGAGCACTGCTGTTTTTATAGGACCCTCTGCTACAAAAGGAGGTCAAAAGGTGAAAACACAAAACAGAGGAAGAAACAGAACAAAAAACAACAACAGAACAGTAAACATAAATCTACGGTAGACCATTAAAGGCATGGTGTCTATGCTCCTGAAGCAAGAGGACAAAATCAGAATGTCATCTAAGTACACTAATACAAAACGACCTAACATATCGTGTAACACATCGTTGATCAAATTCTGAAACACCGCGGGGGCGTTAGTGAGGCCGAAAAAACATAACTAGGTACTCAAAATGCCTCATAGGGGAGTTAAATGCAGACTTCCACTCATCCGCTTCTCTCATTCTGACCAAGTGGTATGCATTACGAAGGTCCAATTTGGAAAAAACTACAGCGTTATGTCATGGCAAGGTAATCAATGCAAGTTCTTAATGGACCATTCTTTTTAGCGACAAAGAAAAAAATGGTGCCTAATGGACAAATGTGTCCGGCCACAAGGGAAGTGGAAACGTAGTTTTGAACGGGATGCACGCTCAGGATTGGAAATGTTAAACAGTCATGTGGTTGGTAACTTAGCTGCCACTGTACGCCACAGTTGTACGGTCAATGGGGTGGAAGCTCTACTGCCCTGTTCTTGCTGAATACCTCTTTAATGTCATGATATTCTCTGGGAACCTGAGAAAGGTCAATGTGTTCAGGTGGTGATGTGTTAGTGTGTGTTAATTTATACAGGGACTGTGTACTTTTAGCCAAGTAAGGCCTAGGACAAGAGGTGCAGAGCGTGACGGAAGTAGAAAAAACAGCCTTTCAAAACGGTTACCAGATACTCTTAGGATAAGTGCTTCGGGTTGGTGGGTTACATGAGCCAGGATGCGCTCGCCGAGTGAACGAACAATCCAAAAAACAATCATCTTCCCCCGAGTCTATAAGACCACTGATGTTTCATCTCAGTTTCATCTCTCACTGTGAGTTCATCCTTCATGTTAGAGTTCATCATGACTTGAAATATATTGCAGAGACCTTTTGTGTCCCAGCCATTATAAGCCGCTAGAATGCAAAAGTTGATAGAGTGGTCTGCGCCTCTTCAAGGGGTGATCGAACACCCTACGGAACTCTAGTAAAACGTCAGGTAAAGTGTCACGTAGCTCTGGTCGGTTCTCCAAAACAGCCAGTGCCTAATTAGCCACTCTCTCAAACAGCAGACCGATTATACAGTAAATGCCACCCTCACTCTGCCGTTCTGGTAGGTGAGTGGTTGCTGATCGAGCACAGGTTGACAACGGTGGATTTTGGATTTTCAAGGAGCAAGGAGGACGCAAAGCCCTACTCAACTACTGCAAAAGCCCCAGTCAAAGATCCTTTATATAAGCTTATAGCTTATAGGCACAAACGTCTGCATCAATGAGCATCTGATAAAATCCAACGCTGACATCGCCAAGAAAGCACACAACTTAAGGAAGCAAAAAAAACAATTCCACCATTGGTTTCGGGGCTTGCCGCCACGACTTGCACTGACCACCTTGCAGCCTCAGGGCTGGGTACTCTGACCTGCCATTTGGAGCGTACGCACAAATGGCAGTCACGACCCTTTCCCCAACCCGAAGGCGGGGGAATTTACCCTTTTGTTCACCGGGGATGACTCCAACACAGCGGCACCGAACCGGGGGGCTATTAATAAGCCCACACCAGCACACCGCCTCTTCGCTGCAGCAACTCCAGAGCAAAATAAGCTCAGCCCCTCTCTAGGAGTTTGGTTCCAGAACCAAAAACTGTGGGTCGAGGTGAGTCTGACTGTGTCTCGTCGTAATTTCTCAACCTCTCGCACAGCTTCAGGCTACTTCCCCACCAGAGAAGTGACATTCCATGTCCCAAGAACCAGATTTGGCTTCCGAAGACCAGGTCGCCCAGGCACCCGCCCTCGACTGCCACCCAAAACGCATAGCACCGGACCCTTAGGCTTTCCCCCACAGGTGGTGGGTCTACGGGTGAAGGCCCGACCACCATCCGAGGCCCCGGTATCCCACGTCCGAGCAAGGTGCGGCCCCTCCTCTTGCATTTATTCATAGGGTCTTCTGAATTACTCTTGGTCTGCTCATAGCATACATAATACAATACATCAAAGTTATTTATTTATTTATGTTAAACTGAAACATATTGAGGTAGCCGTAGTATATTTGCAATATAGCTAAGCTTATATGCAACAACAGAAAAGCAAGCAAGAGGACAAAATTATATATTCATTATTTTTCTTTTGCGCCTGTCCTCACTAGGGTTTCGGGAGCTATGCTGGGGTTATGCTGGAGCCTATCATAGCTGACTTTGGACGAGAGGAGGGGTACACGTTGGTTGCCAGTTGTATGGCTCATATAGACAAACAACCACTCACACTCACATTCATACCTATGGACAATTTAGAGTCTCCAATGAACCTAACATGCATGTATATGCACATATACAGAGAAAACCCACGCATGGGGGAAAATGCAAACTCCACACAGAGATGCCCAAACAGAGATATGAACCCAGATCTTCCAGATCTCCTGAGTGTGTGGCCTACATGCTAACTACTCGGCCACCGTGAAAACATATAAAAATAAATACAAATATATACAATATGTGAAAATGGTGTTTTAAACAATTACAGAAGAAAATATGTAAAATAATAAAACCATTAGGATAAATGATTCATTATCAAGAACTGTCAGTGGCGGAGCCAGACATTTTTCACCAGGGTGGCCAAGGTGAGACCATTAGTCACAAAGGGGTGGCAATAAGTTGATACCTGAAATGTTGAGATGGCCAGTGGGGTGGCCGGAGAGTGACCAGGGGTGGTCTCCACGTAGTGCCGCCACTGATAAGAATGACAACTAATTCACAATTCACAAATGGCTTTGTTTGCGATCGGCCATCGTTTCAACAGCTGACTGTGCAGTGTGCCGCTGCGCTTACGCATTATGCGCTTATCCAGGAGGAAGAAAGAGCAGCTCCCACCAAACACATATTGTTTCGATAAGATCGCAATAATGTGGTTACTTTCCACTGTCAAATGACTGAAGTATCAAAGTATCTACAGGATATTGTGATTTGAGAATTGAATTAAGAGCATAAAGATCTGGTAGCGGAGGTATCAATATTTCAGTATCAATCCACACATCACTAACAGGAGTGATCTACTTATTTTAAGGACCTACTTCAAAAACGTGAGTCAAAGATTCTCTATATAACTGATTGCGCTGCTGTTTTTAGTAATCTATTGTGAAAAAATGCTCATCAAAAATCCTTGAAATGATAGGAGCGCTCTGTTGTTTTTAGGATTCAACTCTAAAAAAAGAGTTTCCTGCTGTTTTTAGGAACCTACTGCAAAATATGTGGGCCGGTGTTGTGTCACTCACTGCTTTGGTCTGTTTGAGAATGGCAAAAATGTTACTTATTCCAGTAGCACCATCAAAATATTGGATGTTTCAATTACTGCGCGGTTAAGAACAAATAATCTGCCAACATATGGAGACGCCCTACAGCAGTGTTGAACCAAATGGCATCAAAGCAATAAGCTAAATGTTCCGCTTGGGTGGAGAAAGCTAATGCAGGCAATTAGCTGATAAGAGAGGAACTTCATCAAACAAAACCAAACCAAGGCTTTGCAACGCATTGATAAGAAAAATCATTCTGGACTGGAACACTGCTAACTTGTAAAAAAAAAAATATTATTTTTGTTTGTTACCTAAGTGTATAGCTGCAATACTGGTCTGACTCCCAAGTGTCTCACACACGCACACACATGCACACGCACACATGCAAGCACATACACACACACACACACACACACACACACACCTGAGGGTCTGCAAGCTTGTTAACAACCTGTAAATTTGACACTAAATACAAAATAAAAAGTACCGTTACAGAGAAATAAAGAGAAACGCCAAGAACAGCGGCCGGACTAATGTGCTCACCTTAAAGGGATAGTTTGGATAGTTTGGACACAAAGTTGTATGACATCCCCATCAGCAGTGTACTACAGCAGCATTGACCCCCCCCCCCCCTCCTGCCTCCTCAAAAAATTTGACATCACAAAACGCTCTGCGTTATATTTGTCTCCCAACGTATCCCACTGTCGCCTGTGCATTCATGTGTATGTGATGAAGACGCCTGAGATAATGCCACTCTTCTTCCGCGACGGAGCGCCACGGCCATCTTGTTTACGTATGTGCTCCACAGCGGAAGAAGATGCGAGCGTGCAGTAAGAGTCCACATTTAAATTAATCTGCCTCGGTAAGTGCTGCTGGTTGGTCAGCAACAGATTATAAAAAGCGCCAAGTCTATAAAGTGTGAAAAAAACTGTCTATGAAGTCCCGTAATTCCTGAATGTGTTTCCATCTTAGCAGCCACCATCATGGTTCCATGATTGGTTCCAGTAAGGCATGCTGGGTAAGTCTAGCTATTTCTGCACTCTTATGTGAGTAAAGAGCACTGGTGTGCTGATCCCCCCCACTTACCCGCCCCCAATTACAGTATAAAGATCAGACTCCAGCACTTGATTAAACTGATCATGCAGGTAACAGAGAAGCTTTTGATAGCAAGGGCTAACAGCCTACTAGTAGGCTGGGAGAGAAAGAATTTGAAGAGCTTCTTTGTATTAATAATAGTCAGCGTGCCTCACTTTCAGTATGTGACAACTTCAACAGATGCATGGAGCACAAGCTTCATGTTGTATGATGAGGTCCTGTACGCTATCTGCTGTTTTTTAAAGACTTACTACAAAAACACTAGTCAAATTTCATTTGTATGATAGGAGCACAATGTAGATTTTAGGAATATAATATTAAAACATTTTAGTAAAAGATCCTCTATATGACAAGAGAACTGCTATTTTTTCTGAATATACTATAAAAATGCTAGTCAAAGATTGTATATGAGACAGAAGTGTTCTGTTGTTTTAAGGGACTACCTCAAAAGCGCTCGTCAAATATCCTCTGTATGGCAAGCAAACGCTGTTGTTTTAAAGGATTTATTGCAGAAGATTGAGTCAAAGGCCCTTCCTTCTATTAAAGGAGTTTAGTGCTGTTTTTAGGAGTTTGCTGCAAAAACGCTAGCCAGAGATCCTACGTATAAATGACAAGAGCGCTCCGTGGTTAAGGGTGCACTATGCTAAGTGTCAAAAAATCTAAATATTAAGTCATAAACCCAATGGGCAGCTTGCGCAATCTAATGCAAGGCGATAAAAAATTGTGCCTTTTCTAAGATGACAGCGCAATATGATATTTTGCCCAGAATGTGCCTGAAAAGGTAACCAAAACACAGTATTAGAAACACCTTTCATTATGAATCAATGCAGCAAACTACAAGCATAATAATAAATACATAATTAAATGAATACCTCTGTGACAGTGTCTATCAAACCTGAGCTTGTTGTTACTTTCGGCATTTTTCAAAGCAACTCTTACAATAGAGCTGTGGGCGCTTATTTACAGTTCGCGCTTATGAATTGCCTGTGGCTTTTGCGTTAGCACTGAGGTCAATATGAGGATGCCAAGTGCAGATAGCTGTAATTGATTCACATGTTTATCATGCGCGCGCTGGGCTCATTGCCAAGGACGCACCATCAGGGGCCGTGAGAACCCCCACCCCGGCCCCCAGGACAACAGATATATATCTCATAAAGCTGTCAAGGCAAGAGAAGCAGTATCACTATCACTTCATTCACTTTGTTGATGTAACAGGAATGCTATTAAAATATATCTGCGCATGGAAAACAATTTCTAGGATTTATGCAGGCAAACACTGGATGCTGACTACAGTTTATATTTAGCTACTTCTGATAGCATTTAGCACTCTCTTAATCACTTGTCTGACTTAAAAGATTGCCTACACAGGTGATAACGTTTTTGTGATGACAACAGTTTGACTTTGGAATGGCACAGTTCACTTCACAACACCTTCTATGGAAAAATATGAGCTTTACAAACATAATTCAGCAATTACATGAAATCTCCACACGGTTTCACATTTACTTTCTTGTTACCAGGACGACATTGCAGGTAAGGTTACAAAAATGACAAAAACAACAGAAAGAGCTGCTTTAATGTAAGAAGCAAACACAACACAATTTAGTGGCCAGGACCCTCCAACAGGCAACTCCTCTACACACAATTAGGAGACAAAGCATTACATCTGTACAAAACCCCACTAAAAGCATCCTTAATAATCCATAATTTATTTGTATATATGCGACCACATCTGGCGCCTATTGTGTATTAAAGCCAAGCACGTGATCAAACTATGCGAGCATGCTTATGCCTGCTCCTATCTCCTATCCTACATACCGCCACGGTCATGCTTACATTCTACTGTGCAAGATTACCAGATAAGCATGTCCATAGAACACGTCCTATCTGGGTCGGCTTTGAACGTGACTTCAACAATAACAATATGTCCGTCTGAGATATTGTCCGAAAATGCGAATATAATATTACCAGTATTTTTAATTGTAGGGTAAAAAAAATACTACTTCTACTAATTCTACTAATCCAAATTTTAAATGAACATTCACTCGAAATGAAAGTTTGCATGTTGGCCATGATGACACTGATGTATGTTTGAAATATGTATCTCTTTATTATTATATTATTATATTTCCTCTCTTTTTTTAATAATGATAAATCGTATTTAATATAAAACCCATCCATCCATTTTCTTCCTGGTCCGAGTTGTGGGGGCAGCAGTCTCAATAGGAAAGCCCAGAATTCCCAGTCTTCGGCCACCTCTTCCAGTTCGCAGGCCAGCTGTGACACATAATTCCTCCAGCGTGTCCCAGCTGGGCATGCCCAAAACACCTCACCAGGGTGGCATCCAGGTGGCATCCGGACTAGATGCCCGAGCCACCTCAACTGGCTCTTCTCGATGTAAAGGAGCAGCGGCTCTACTCTGAGCTCCTCCCGGATGACGGAGCTCCTCACCCTATGTCTTAGGGTGAGTCCAGCCACCCTACAGAAGAAACTCATTTTGGCCGCTTCTATCAGCAATCTTGCTCTTTTGGTCACTACCCAAAGTTTATGACAATCGGTGAGGGTAGAACGTAGATTGACAGGTAAATCGAAGGCTTTGGCTTACGGCTCAGCTCTCTGTTCACCACAACGGTCTGGTACTGTAGCCGCTTAACTGCAGACGCTGCATAGATTCATTCGTCTTACGCTTCAGCCTTCTCTCATTCATGAACAAGACCCTGAGATACTTGAACTCCTCCACCTGGGGCAAGACCTCCCTCTCAACACAAAGGGTGCAATCCATTCTTTTCCAGCTAAGAACCTTGGTCTCAGATTTGGAGGTTCTGATGTAACAGGGTGTAAATGTATTGTATTATTTGTTATTGTTTTTATATGATTACACAAAATATCTATGTTTAAATAATACCTGACAAATGTTCATGCTATGTTATGTCAATATGTGAGAGTTAGGTGTCCATATGGCACCAGAAATTAATCTTAATTTAGAACTTTATTGAATTATCCTTTCTTGTTTTGTGTATGATCTGTGTAGGGCCACATTATTCGATCACATATTGACTGCATCGTTGTGTGTTTGTTTCTTTGTCACGTATGCTATTTTTGTAAGAGTATGTTGGTTTTGTAGACGTGCAACTGCTGCACCTTGGTGTCTGTCGTCAAGCGCAGGGAGGAAAATACCATACTGAAGTCTCATTCCAGAAGGTTCACACTCAGCTATGAACTGTCCCAGTAAACGCTGAAGGTCACAGGACCGCATCATCTGCAAATAGCAAAGATCAGATCCTAAGCCTAAAAATTACAGAACCAGTGCAGCCTTGGTGGAGGCCAACAACATTCACTGTGAACAGGTTCGACCTACTGCTGGCAATGCAAACCAGGCTCCTGATCCGGTTGTAGAAGGACCCACTGGCACGGAGTAGTGTGCTACCAGGCCCATACTCCAGGAGCACCCCCCACAGGACACCGCAAGGGAGACGGGCGGATGACTTTTTCAAGCCCACATAGCGCATGTGGACCGGTTGGGCAAACTCCCATGCAACTTCCGCGACCAGGACGAAAACCACATTGCACCAACTGTGCACCCTTTTTGCACCCTTTTCTCCAGCACGCTGAAATTTCCCAGGGAGGCTGAGGCGCGTGAGTGGGAACACCCTGCTCACCCTTCTTGAAAAGGTGGACCACCACTCTGGTCTGCCAATCCAGGGGTACTGTTCCCGAGGTCCACGCAATGTTGAACAGACGTTTCAACCAAGACAGTCACACAACATCCAAAGCCTTGAGGAATTCAGGGCAAACTCATCTACCTGTGGAGCTTTGCCACTGAGGAGTTTTTGGACTACCTAAGATAACTCAGCCATGGTGATGGACATGACTGTGTTTGTGTCCTCAAACTCTGCTTACTCAGTGGAAGGTATGTCAGTGGGATTTAGAACTCAACGTATTCCTTCCACCGCCTGATTATATCATCAGTTGAGGTCATGTGGCCTCCGTCCCAACTGTAAATGGTGTGGACAGGGCACTACTTCGCCTTTCTGAGGTGCTGGATGGTCAGAACCTTTTCAAAGCTGACGGACAATCGTGCTCTATGGCCTCGCCAAATTCCTTCTACACCAGAGTTTTTTTCTCAACACTGTCAAAGCCGCATGCTGATTAGCCCGCCAGTACCCGTAAGCTGCTTCAGAAATCCCACAAGCCATCCATGCTCTGTAAGACTCCTTCAGCTTTACATCCCCCCAACCTCTGGTGTCCACCATCGGGACAAAATTGACACCAACCACCTTAAGACCACAGGAACAGAATACGGCCAATTCGGACTCTATCTCCTCGTCCTCCCCCGGGATGCAAGTGAAGCTCTGCCAGTGTTAAGAGACCCAACGAACGAGAGACTCTGCAAAGCGTTCCCATCACACGCCCACTTTACGCTTTGGCCTGCCAGGTCTGTCCGGCATCCTCCCCCGTCAGTATTTCAACTCAGCACCAGGTGGTGCAGTTGACAGCTCAGCCCTTCACCTGTTTGTCCAAAAAATGCAGACGCAAGTCTGATGATAAGACTAAAAATTTGGTCATACTGTAGACCCGCAGCCTAGAGTGTCCAGGTGTAATTGTTATTCATATATTCGATTTAATGATATACAATATATTTGAATGAGTTCCCTGTTTAGGATTAAAAGCTAAATATTATTAGACCTAGCAGACCCAAATAAAACAGTTATACTTGTATAATCATTTCAAATTGTGAGATGATGTCATTGTTGAAGTTACACTATCATACAACGTGATTAATTGACATGAATACAAAATGAATGCAGTTACACCTGAAATGTAATGGAGTAAAACAGTACTGGACTCCATGTCATCTCTCACACAATCAGTCATGACACCATTGAACTTGAACATGCTCGACACTCTCGCTTTTACGGCCGGCAACGTCCCGCCAACACACACACACACACACACACACAAACAAGCGTCTTTCTGGACCTTGAGTGTGTACGTCACTCACCAGCCTTCCCTTCCTCCCTGTCAGATGGCCTCATGGCCTCGTGGGCCCTGGCTCGGCTTGGCTCCACTGTCAGATCCGGTGTAAGCTCTCATAGCAGGTGAAAGGCAAAAACAAACAACAACAAAAAACCCACACACCGGCTGGTGCGTTCAACACGACACAGCACAAGCACCTGTATGAGTGTGAGCACCTCAGAGGCCCCGCCCCTGGAAAGACAAGCTAACCAGGAAGTAGTCGTCCCCTGAGAGAGAGTGTCTTGTTGTTTGAAGGGACACACCCAGAAGACCAGGAGGGGGAGGGTGAAGTGTAGTTGAAGCCTCAGGTGTGGACAACAAGACAGGTGAGTCAGAAGAACACTTACACCCCCTGATGGACAACAGTAGACTTCAGAACTGTGAAGACGCTCTGACCCCACAATGACACCAGTTTTCTCACTTCCTCAATCTGGCAGAAGGGCAAAATGACTAGAATGACCTCCACCAAGGCAAAGTTGTTACCTAAAGTCATAAATAAATCTGTTAATGTCCATCTGTTAATTACAAGAGTACTTCCTGGTTTGGTTAAAATGGCAAAACTTTTTATGGCAAAACTATTGACTTTTTATCCATCTCACAATATTATATAATACAATTTTATTTGTGTATTTATGTACAGTATATATAAATTTTATATATATATATATATATATCAATTACAAGGAATTACAAGTAATATTGTGACTTTTTAACATTACATTACAATGATTTTATTCTCATGGTACTATGACTTTTCCTCATACAATTTCGAGTTTATTCTCAGAAAATTGTGACAAAGTTTAGTTTCACAACTAAGTTATCTTATATTGTATACATTTTGGGTTTGTTCTGGGAGTATTGCCATTTTTTTCCCCTTATAATTGACTTTGTTCTGCTAATACATTGACTCCTAAAATTGCGCCTTTTTTCCTCCGAAAAATTAAATTGTTTTAAAAATATTATAAATATATATATAGTATATAAAATTACAACTAAGTCTGGTTGTTCTGCAAATCTATTATTATCTATATTTTTTTTAATATATTTTACTTTTTCTGATAATGTTTTGAGTTTATTCTGATAAAACTGTGATGTTTCTCCTCAAAGAATTTGCATTGTTATTCTTGAAAAAAGTATTAGAAATATATACATGTATATAGTATGAATTCCAAATAAATCTGGTAGTTTTGGCTCTCTTAAAAGGACTTTATTTCTGTAATATGGCGTACAGTATAATAGTGCATCAGGACTATCCAGGACAACAATGGAGACAACGAACAAAAAGGTATTGATTATGCACCAACAAATATGTGATCAATAGCTATTTGTACAGTATGTATAGTGTAATTGCAACCAAGCTTTACTGCAAAACGTGTATTTTTTTTATAATGATGAGGACTTTTACTGATGTGACTCTAGTGCAATTGCTTGTATTCAGATAAAAGCAGGCAATAGCCTTATTCAAAGCTGCACTCTTCTTTTCTCTCTGAGGTGGACAGCACAAGACACCTTTGCAGACACGTTTGCTCCTGATGTAACCTTCGTCTCCTTTAAGTACCGTGATAAATCCCCGCACACACTACCTGCCGTCACCACGGCAACGCCTCTCTCTCCCTGCAGCGACGTACCTTTGCCCAGCGAGCAGTCAGGAGAGCCGAAGTCCATCAAGCTGGATATCTCTGCAGGGTAGCACATGTCCGTCATCACCGTCTTCTGTCTGTGATGCACTGAGGGATCTGAAATGGGAAGTCAGTGACTTTAGAGGCAAAAACATTCAAGTGGCTATCAAAGCAGCTTGACGTTATAGGAAAACATGCTTACAGCACTACCATTCTAGAAGTAAACCATACAAGGCATCCTGTAATTGTTCATAAACCTCCATATACTTGTATGTATAATAAACACCATAAAGGTGCTTAGATTCCAATATGGTCACATGGTTTTTCTCCCACATAATATGACAACATTTGAACACAGTTATCCTTTATATTGCTGCTAATTTATTGTATTTTCCAGACAAGAAGTGGCACGTTTTTCATGGTTTGCCTGGTCCTGCGACTTATACTCCGGAGTGACTTATAGATGTTTTTTTCCCACACTGACAGCCACGAGAGGGCTCTGTAGGCTTGTTTCGATATCTGCTACGCCTATCACTCCTGTACCACTGAAAATGTACAATGTAAACATCAACTTAAAAAGACAATTGCGAAAGACTGAACACAAATGCCCCCAAAAGAAAATCATATTCTGCAGATTACAAGCTGAAAGTAAACTATTTGTTATGTTGTTTGGGTTATAGTTATCTGAATAACTGTTTATATGTTATGTTAACATACCACCTAGTCACGTTACGTTAACTGACGCCTATTTAGCCTGTTGTTCTTCATTGTATTATTACTACAACTTGCCTTTCAAGATGAAATGTCTGTTCTTGGTGTTTGATTTTATAAAATAAATTTCCCCCCAAAAATGCAACTTACAGTCCAACGTGACTTATCTTTGTTCTCTCATTAAAACATTCAAAAATGTAACAATAATCAGTTTTAAAAAGTGTGTAAAATTACCATTGTATTATTATCATCCTTGTAATATTACAGCTAATTTAGTTAGAAAGTGAACTTTTTTTTTGAAACCTTCAAATTATGACTGAAACATTTTCATGCAATATCGAATACAAATAAATAACTTTTCTATTTTTCGCTTTTTTCTCTTAAAAGTGTACATACAGCTCTAGTCATGTAATTAACCACTTTTTATCCATGTAATTCTTACAACTGTATTCTTGTATTGCTGTGTTTTGTTTCGACTAGAAGTATATCTCAATTGTAGGGGTGTCACAAGTCACTCAGTTCACGAGACAAGACGATACATGAGCTTGGGTTTACGAGAACGAAACGGGATGGGATTTTAACATTATTTTTAGCAAAAGTACAATCAAAAATATATGACTGGACAAACAGACTTTTTTATTCACAAAACAATGCAGATGCATTTTGAAATGTTTATTGTCCAAATTATTATATAAACTATATTATTGTAAACATTATTTTGAGAGCAAATTAAACACTGTTAGGATAATATATCATAATACTAACTTCAGGAACCAGGGAAAGATTCAAGGCACTTGGAGCGCCAACTGCAAAATATACATCAAGCTAAATGGAGGTCCAGAAGAGACCAGAGTGCTTGGTGTCAAAGATATGAAGGGTCTGGATGAATATTAAAGATCACATCACCATGACAACAAGGAAAATGGAGGCTACAACTCATGAACAAAGAACAATGCAGTTGGAAGGATTGCACTGAATAAACATTTGACATCACTACCAAGTTACAAGTGCCTGCTCAATAGGAAGTACTGGGATTATAAAAACCCAATTTTTCTACATTCAATGACATTCACGATATAACACGAAAGATTGCAGGACAGGAAGACCTGGAAGTGGAAATCTTTTGCTGCCCAGACAATTAGATTGGAGGATGTTTTTTTTTATATACTAGAAACAACTGCTTTTACTATATGGAAGAATTATCAAACAATAACATAATAACATAAAAAAAGAAACTTGGAACTACATCAACAGAAACAATAAGAGTGGAGGGAATGTCAAATGATATATTGATCTCCAAACCTCAACTCTACTGTAACACATTGTTATACATCATGATCATTTTCTTATGCTATTTCAGATTTGGTAAATCGTACATGTTGAATAGAGGAAGTGAACAAATGTATTAGCAATTGATGTAAAACGGAAAGGGGGGTAGGATAAAATAAGCTTTGCTTCTTCCTACGCCTTTTCGTACATGTGGAATTGTGAATTGTAACGTGAAGTATTCAAATGTAACCTGTATGCATGTTTGAAATATATTAAAACCGTTACCATTACCAGTAATGATATGGTCATTCAAAATATTTGCAGCATTTCTTGAAATGCAATGGGTAGTTTTTTTTCCCTATGGGCAAACTGGGTCGGTGGTTATGTTTTTGGTGGGGAAGTTCGTTGCATTGCCACCACTTTTGCACAAATTCATCATACTGGCTCGTTTGTGTTGATGAGCTCACCTTGCTCATTTGGTTTGAAGCCAAAACATTCCCATTTGGCTTTGCAAGCATCTTTTTCCCTCCTAACTTCTACTACGTTACCTTGCATTATTCCTCACGAGGCAACACCCTTCTGCTGAGTGTATGCTAGCAGCCCCGACTCCCCTCACAGAGACAAAGAGACTATATGACTGAGGAGAGGGCTCACTTTGTTCAAGCTGTTGTTTTATAAAGCAAACATGCCCAGGGGCTGAAAACAGAATGAACCCTCTTCCTACTTGTTTGGAGGCAAGATAAGAGAAAAACAGACATGCATGCATATGGTCATATATCAAGGCAGTTCATTTTCATTTATCGTGTGATTAATTGATTTATTTTTTATTTATTATTATTTATTTTTTTCCTGAATGAGAAATCTCATCATGTTTTAATTTTGTGACACCCGTACGTACTTCTCATAAAATCTCATATAATCTTGTGACTTTTTCCTCATAAAATTGTGGGTTTATTCTTATAATGTGACTTTTTCCTCATAAAATTCAGTTTATTCTCCTAATATTGTGACTTTCCTAATAAAACTGCAGGTTTATTCTCCTAATATTGTGACTTTTTCCCCAATTGATTCTCATATAATTTTTTTCCCCTTTAAAAAAAATGAAACATGTAATAAAAATAAAAATCAGTTGCATAAAAATGCATACAATTAAAATGTTTTTAATTATTATTATGCTCGTAATACCACAGCTAATTTAGTTAGTCATGGGACTACTCCTACTCCTTTTGGACATGTGGAACCGCGAACTGAACTACTGCATGTGATGTATTCCACTGTAACTTGTTTGCATGTTCAAATAAAATTAAACCACCACCATTACCATTACCAACTTGTTTAAACTTTCAAAATATCACTTTATTGCTGTAAACATTGCCCTGCAATTGGCTTGCGACCAACCCAGGGTGCACCGTGCCTCTCACCCAAAGTCAGCTGGTATAGGCTCCAGCACATTCCCACGACCCTAGTGTGGATAAGCGGCATAGAAGATGGATGGATGGATGCTGTAAACAACTTCATGCAATATCAAATCCCAAGCAAATGACGTGTCTATTTTTCAGATCATTGCATTTTGAAGTGAAGTCAAAGAAAATAGATTGACTTGGAAGATATGTAATCAGTGTTTAACTTGATGGGTGTTTGTGCGCGGCTAATGCAATAGAATCAGGTTCTAACGTTTCACAGAGAGCTCACTCACTTTTCCATCTCCTCAGCCTCGTTGACTCTAAATCTCCTTTATGAAGGAGAAAGAGCGACCAAATCAGGCTATTGGAGCAAAAAAGTGGCTGTAAAAGTGTCATATCATATGTGCAGTGCTGAGGTGAAATACTCACAAAGAGTACTTTTTTTTTTTTTTTTTTTACACCCCAACAAAGTCACTTTCTCATCTCTCTTCAGGGACACATTGAAATTGAAGCTGTGTGCCATATTTTTCTTTATACCACCCAAAATAAACCTAAATCAAAGAAAAAAAAAGACATTTTTACCTGCCTGGAGCTGGAAAAGTTTTTTTTTTTATCTCTACGGGTGTTGTGAGCGTGTGCTCACAATCAATCAACACTGCCATTACATCACATTAGGATTCTGCAAGGACCCACATCAGGACCCGTAGAGACAAAAAGCCCCCTCAGGGACACATCCATTACTCCACAGGGGAGAAAGATGAGGGTGATGATGTCTCCCGCTTAGGATGAACGATTTGAGTAGGAGGATGAGAGGATGCTGAAACTCTTTTTACTTTGCTCATTATGCTCTGCACTCAAATGCCTCATTGGCTTCTACACCTTGCGTTCTCATTTTCTTTTCCACAAAAAACGTTTGTTTGTGTGCACCATTCCAGAATACAAAGATAACACTAATAATAATTCTAATGTATGTATCTAACCAAATATTAAGAAAATGTCCAGCAAAAATATATTAGACTTTTAAAAATATTCCATCCATCCATTGTCTATGCGGCTTCTTCTCATTAGGGTCACGGGGGCATGCTGGAGGCTATTCCAGTTGACTTTGGGCGACAGGCGGGGTACACCCTGGACTGGTCGCCAGCAAATGGCAGGGCACATATAGACAACCAACCATTCACACTCACATTCATACCTATGGACAATTTAGAGTCACCAATTAACCTAACATGCATGTTTTTGGATGTGGGAGGAAACCGGAGTACCCGGAGGAAACCCACACACGCATGGGGAGAACATGCAAACTCCACACAGAAAATGCCCAACGGAGATTATAGGATAGGTCCTGGCTGCTCAGTAAAAAATAAACAATACAATGAATGAGATCTTAATTGCATGCATGTTTTCCCCAAGCAGATGCTAACATAAACAGCAAGAAAATGACCAGAGAAGCTTGCCAACATATGGCACTCTTTTTTTTTTACTGCAGTGTATTGTAACGTTGTATCTACAGAATGATAAAGAATAAACAAATACATCATCCATCACACTGGCAGAGGAGAGGTAGGATTTGGAGCCATTATCTTTGTGGCTCAGCTGATGATAAAGCACATTCTCCATAATCAATGTGGAGAATTAGCAACACGACTTAATCCAACATGCTCATGTCGGATTGGCCTCCCTGTTTTTTCACTGCCGCTGCTTCATTTCCATATCATTAAAACCATGTCAAAAGAGCAACGGCGGATTTCAAACAATTACACAGTTTGCCCAACAGACAATTGATGCAAAAGTGCAACAGAAACTGCACACAAACATTCCATACGACATCATCTGGTTAATGCTGCAGGTCACAGCTGGTCATGGCCACCCTGGCCCAAGCCCACACGAGCCTTGCTGGACCACAACAGCGAGATGAGGGCTGGATTTTCAAGGGAAGATTAAGCAGGAAAAGCTGCCTCTGGAAAAACTCCAGCTTAGAAAAAAATGGAAAAAAAGAAGCTGCCAAAGCTTCAGAAATGGTAGCAGCTGACCCGACTCAGTGTTTTGACCGGAAAATGTGAGATCACAAGCCTGGGAATGGAGACATGCCAAATTCTTGAACAAGACATTTGTTTTTGTGTGGATTTGTAAGTTTAGTAATGAGTAGAGTTGAGTGTCATTTTTTTTAAGCATAGAAAAAGCATGTTATAAGATCATTACATCAGCATATACAGTCAGATTTCTAAAATAATAACCAAATCCCTCATCCAGTACTTGAGTATATGTTGCTCCGTGTATTTGCAAAAAATGTGTTTACAGTCATCATGACCTCTGAACTTCATACTTGGAGTTGCACGGCGTCCTGCCTGCTGACGTAGCTCAGTGAGCGTCTGAGGTATTTCCTCCATAAGTGTGCGCTTTTTTTTTTTCTTTGATGGCAAAGGGAGACAACCGTGATGATAAACATAGAACAGGAAGTGCTCTGTATCGGCCGCTCAGTAAGACATGGCAACGAACTGGTCAGCAATAAAAAGAAGAGCAAGAAATGTCAGCAGCTGTGGTTTGTCTTCATGTGAAGACAGTCACCTCACAGGCACGTGCATTAACCTCTGTCTGCATTTGCAAAGCATAATAAAAATATAATAATAACAGCAACAAACTTGTTTTTAAACTTGTAAGGTTATAAAAGTCCGTAAAAGCGCTTTAGCATGACAACAGTTTGACCCTGGAACAGACTAATACTATCTCCATGGCTTCCTACCGTAGTATCTAAACGTTCAGAATCCACTAACAAACTTTTGAGGCTCCACTGAAGATGTGCAAGGAGTTAAAGGGAGGGAATGAGAGTGTAATAAAAGATTAAAGGGTTCCAGTGAGAAAAGGACTCATCACGCTGCAGAATACAGAGAAACACTAAAGCTCCCTTTGGAGTCAGGATGAGGAGGAGGGCTGCTGAGATCTTTTATGATGTGATGCACTACACTGTGAGGCCTCGTTAGAAGGAACGTGCATATCAATAATACAACTAAAACTAGCTTGTTAGCTGCTCTCAGACCAGCGTGGTGAAACCTGCACGCTCTGTTCAAACTGAATCTGTAATGTAGCGCTTTTTATATGTCACAGCATGAAAAAGACTGAAACATGCTTCACTGATATAAAAACACGAAGTAAACCGTGCATGTCGACTGTAAAAAATGCTAGAGGTGATCAGCCTTGTGCTGCTGTAGTGAGGAAACAGCAAGCTACTGCACAATTACAGCTGCGTTTTTACTTGAGTTTTATTTTAATGCTCACAGGGACATCATGATTTTGTCAATTGCAAATGCATTACTTTTGCCTTAACAATTTTTTTTGCACTATTACATTTCCCTCTGGGGATTAAAATTAATACGAAAATGAAATAATCATCTATAGTAATGTAATATAAATAATACATATAAACAATCTAAATAGAGAAACAAAAGACTACAAAATATATGAAAACATAAAATATTTTCCCCTTTGCTACCATAACATGTGACTTTTTACCTTCTATGAGATTAATTAAGAATTATAACACAAGTTACGACCCTTTCCTAAGTCCCACACTCCTAAAATGAGAAGGAATATGTTCTTGCACACCCGACAACAGCAAATTTCAAGAGAAAGAAATACATTTATGTTAATCTAAAATTGTTTAGTTTCAATTGCCTTAAAATTACCTCTTGCACCCCGGTTGGAAAAGACTTGGATCATCTTTTACTGCAAGAAAATTAATTAAAAATTAATTCTCCTACCATGAAAATTAGCTAGCTTCAAAAGCATACTGTTTGGTACAGGAATTTAGTAAGAAATCTCACAAAACTATGTTACAATTCCACTATTTTCATCATCCATCATCATCCAGCACAACACACAATATTTTCAGTCCCTTGCCACGTTGAGGTTCGAATTTTGCAGCTTGACTCTATCAAGGTTTTTAACAAATAAAAAAAATAAAATAAAATAAATTAAATAATGATAAATTTTGTGGCTGACTACGGCCTATTACAAGCAAGTAAGTATGCATTTTTCATAAAATTTGACATAACATTGGACTAAGTTAAGCATTTTCAAGCATAAAAATGACTAAATGAACAAAAATACAAATAAGGCATTCAGAAGATGCGAATTGTAGTGTAATATCTGTGACTTGTGTGTGCCTTAAAAGGAAAACTGCACTTTTTTGGGGAATTTTGCCCACCAACCACAATGTTTATGTGAGATATAAGCCCATGACTTTCTCTTTTCTGTGCGTTCTAAAGATATAAAAACCGATAAAAGAGGCAAGCTCATTAATGCACGTAATGGGACACACGTATTCGACCTACAAAGTCTAAACCCCACCTCCAAAAAGCTCCAACAAGCTTTTATATCCATGCTGTAACCATGTAGCAACAGGTACATTCATGATAACATGTAATGCTTACAGTATTTTGCTGTATTTTGGTCATTTTAAGCATTACAGGAACTTCCATCCTGGGCACATTGATTTCACATAGAAACATATAAAGGAATGTTACACCTAGCGTTAACGTATCCAAACTCAAAAACAAAAACGCTGCAGCGGCGGTGGCAGCACCCATATATGTAGAGTTACCTTTTTTAGTAGCGACCTGAGGCATTGTGAGCTGAAGCACTGTGAGCAAATGGTGGTGAAGCTAGTCGCTAGCTGGCTAGCAGTTAGCCGGTGTGGTGTGGCGAGGTGTCACTATGCCAGTAACGTAGTTCTCCAGCGTAATAATGTTAATAACAACAATAATAACAATGTCATTGTAGCTTGCACGTCACATTATATGTAAATGGAGCGTAGTTGGCACTTTTTGAAGGTTTTTTCTGAAGGCTTTATAGGCAAAATAGGTGCGTCCCATTACGCGTATTCTTAGCTGCCTCTTTTCATCTGTTTTTATAGATGTAGAACGCACAGAAAAGAGAAACATATGTATGTTCATGTCTCACATAAGGATTTTGGATGATGGGCAGTTTTCCATTAAGGAGTGGGGCCTACGAAGTGACGCATGTGATGTCAGCTAGCTAGAGTTGACGGCGTTTAGCTGAGTGTTAGCAGTGTGGAGAGTGCAGTGACTGGCGTGAGTTGTGGCCGACAGCAGCTCCTGTGTGAATGTTCACTGCAGATGTGTTCTCCGCTTGTCACTAAAGCGACTGAAGTGCATCATGAGTCTCTCCTTAACCACAAACAGTGGCATTAGATTACAGACGTATTCTACACTGGTCGCTAGGTGTCAGCAACGTTATACTGATGAGACAATAGCCACCGCAGGGAGTATGCTGTCAATGCTAACGTGTGAGTCTATGTTACGTCTTATTCATGTCAAAGATGTCTTATTTTATATTATTATGTCTACTATATTGGTTAAACAAACGTAAAAGTGACTATTGGGGTGTTGTTTCACATCTTGAGGGCTCTAATAATGCTACAAACCGTATTTAGAAGTGAACAGGTTTTCTATGCTCTAAGTACAAAAATATTCCATTTAAAAAAATGAATCCTACTTCGCGGAAATTCACTTATCACTGTCGTGGTTTGGAAGCAGTTTAACCGTGATAAACGAGGGATTACTATATTTTGTCATAGGAGTGCATTTTATTTTCAAAAATAAACGGGTCACATATCCATTATAGTTCACTAGTATATCATTTAGTAGTGCAGTTAGTAAGTAGTTAGGTAGGTATTTACCAGTACCATGCATTAGCAATACCACAGTAACAACTTGAGAAGCTGTGAGGGTGCAGGCAGAGTAAAAAAGCTGTGATCTTCGTAGGAAGAATTAGTGACATGATGATAGTATAGTGACATGATGAACTGGTTGGAGCCAAATTGCCTTACAACAAATAAAACAGAATGACCTTGTAAAGCTACACACACACACACACACACACACACACCAGCTAGTGTGACAATAAGTGCTAAATCTTTAAGGTCATTGTCTCCCTGCTGACTCTGCTCTTCCACTACACTGCAAGGAGGAGATCATCACTTAGTTTTATTTAGGAGAAATTGAAAGAATGACTTCCATTGTATAGCGAAGCATTTTGTAATCTAACATCCTCTCGGTGAGGAAGTGAAAACTAGCGGCTGTATTTTATACGCTCTATAAACACACTGCTCGCTGCACTGGACTGCTCGTCGTCATGCATTTCGCTGCAGCTTTTTTAAAAGGCTTGCGGTATTTAAAGAAAGAGTTTTTCGACTCTCTCCATCCAGAAAAATAACATTTTGTGACAAAGTGATGACATTTTACAACATGGCAGGAGGAAAATCTCATTCACCTTCTCTAAAATGAGCAACATGTGAATGTGTAATGCCACCATTGCAAGTCAGCTATAGGAGACACAGACAGACAACACACATAGCAGGGGTGTCCAAACCTTTTCCACCGAGGGCCACATACTGAAAAAGGAAAGGATGCAAGGGCCACTTTGATCATTTGTAATAGACATGTAGCTATGCTTAGAAGTGGTATATATTTTAAGAACAAACTGCATTTCAGCTTTGTGATACAGGGTGAAAAAGTCTATTATCAGTATGAATTTCGGCCTTTTTTTGTATTTTTTTTAATGTTCTTTCTTCTTAAAACAATCTTCATAAAAACGTTTTGTAATATTATTTCTTTTTATAATATTTGGACTTTATTCCCATAATATAACTTTTCCCCACAATAATTTTCCAAAAATGACAACTTTATTTTGTTGTTTGTTTCTCATAACATTACAACTTCTAAAGAATAACATATTTTTTCTTTCCTCAACCGATTACGTGCTACTGGTTATCAGGAAACATCCATCCATCCATTCTTTCTTTTTCTATGCCCCATTGTATGCTGGAGCCTATCCCAGCTGGCGGGGTACACCCTGGACTGGTCGCCAGCCAATGGCAGGGCACATATAGACAAACAACCATTCACACTCACATTCATACCTATGGACAATTTAGAGTCTCCAATTAACCTAACATGCATGTTTTTGGAATGTGGGAGGAAAACCACGCATGCACGGGGAGAACATGCAAACTCCACGCAGACATTAGCAGGAAACAGTAAGGAAAAATAGGATATTGGATATGATTGGATAAATATTGGATATATGGCATCAAACTTTGCTTTGCTCACAAAACAGGTGTCCATGAAACACCGAAAGCAGAGGTTGACAGTGATGGTGAAGTAGATGTTTAGCTCCCCAGAAAACAAAAACTCTTTCCATTGCCGCCTTAAGGCGTCATAATGCTACGGTGTAGTCACTGCGCCAGCCCTTCTGACAATGTGGCGACTGAAGCGACATCCAGATCGCTGCTGGAGCTGGAATCAACCTTTTTTGAAAGACTTTTACTGTATGCTCCTTGTTTTGCTCACTGATTCTTTTGTTCTTGCTGATTTTTTGGAAAACTGGAAATGATGTATGAAAAAAAGGTGACCATTCACAGCTCTACAGTCCGCATCGCTGCTGACGTGAAGTTTTTCAAGAATTTTTTGAAGGTGAAGGTCAAGCTCCGCCATGGGGTTTAGAGGGGGAGGAGCTAGCAGGATTGCATCATCCACCACTAATCATAGTGTTGACAACAACCATCATTACTAACGGTGTTGCAGTACATGTATTTGGAAGCTCATTTCTTGGTAGAGTACAGAAGTGTGCCGACTATTTCATACTGCAGCATACAATGTCATATTTATTTAGTGAATTATGTTCTTATTTTTTATTAATTAGATTTTTTGCAGAATTGTCTGGTGGCAGTTTGCCTTCTTTTTAGGTTTCATTTTATAAATCATTAAAGCCGTTTATGGAAAAAGCTAAACAGTTTTAACGTTTTGCATTTGTTCCCTTACTTCACAGGTGTCCCAAGTGCGGCCAGGGGGCCATTTGAAGCCTGTGGCTTTTTTTATTTTTATTTTTTTTTTATTAGCCTGCAGCTCTAACAACTAAAAACAACAACAACAACAAAAAAAACAATAGCAAAAATGGCAGTAATTTTACAAGAATAAAGTCAAAATATTAAGAGAAAAACATGTTAATTTAACAAGAAAAAATTAAAATAATTTTACGAGGATAACATCGTAGTAATATGAGCAAAAATAACAATAACAATTTCGTACCATAAAGTTGAAATGCTCAAGAAAAAAGACACTATTTTTTAAAAGTCATAATATTATGAAAAACAAAACAGTGAATTAAGTTTTTTTTTTTATTAAGTTGTGAAAAAAGTTATAATGAAATAATAAAATGTAATTAAGTCAAAATGTTATGGGAATAAACTAATTCTGAAAAGAAAATTTACAGGAAAAAAGTTAAAATAGTTGGAAAATTTAAAAAAAAATAAAGTCAAAATATTGAGAAAAAAGTTGTACTCTACCAAGAAAAAAAAGTCACAACTTTACAAGAATAAACGCATAAATATGATGAGGCATTCATTTTTGAGTTGAAAAAATAAAAGAAAAAATATGCTATTTTTTAAAAGTCATAATATTCTGAGAAGCAAACAAACAAAATAAAGTTGTCATTTTAAATGATACATTGCATTTAATAAAATTAGGTTGGGGAAAAAGTTGCATTATGGGAATAAAGTCAACATATTATGAAAAGAAAATTGATGAAGATTATTTTAGAAGAAAGTTCAAATATTTGCATAATGGGTGGGAAAAAGCAAAGACTGAAGTTTGTACTAATAATATGCATTTTCACCTACAGTATATCACAACGCTGAGAGAGTGAGATATAAAACAAAACATCTTCGCATATCTACCACATGTGTTGGTTTACAAAATAACCAAGTGGCCTTTGCATCTTTTCATTTTTCGGTATGTGGCCCTTGGTGGAAAAAGGTTGGACACCCATGCTTTACTGCATCCAAAATTAACTGAAGCGAGACCTTAAAACTGAAGTACGTACCGAACAGTGATTATGGCCCAAGTTACACTCCTAATCATTTGCAGCTTTATCAGCCTGTTGCCATTCACAGTGACAAGCCTGCTAATAAATTGATGTCACTTTGCTGTCACACAGGGACCAGCACACACCAGGAGACAGTCGGAAGGTGGACACCTGTCTCCCAGACAATAGCTTCCTGTATTAGTGCTCCACTGAGTGATTGATGCTGTCTCATTAGCTCAAGCAGTGGCAGCACTCTTTAGCCTCCTCCTTCCCTACTTCCCTTCATCAATCAGCTCTTCTCCATGGATTAAAACCCCCAAATCCCTCAACTCATCTCATTCGTCTCCTCTTAGACTTTTTCCTCGTGGCTATTAAGATTCCCCTCCAGCATCAGTGCTCCCTTGGTGATAGATAGATACTCTCTAGCCTCACACTGTCACGGTGCCTCTAATAGCCCCTGCCGGTTGGTTGCCACAACGCTAACCGCCACCGCTGCCTCCTCGCTGGTTTTGCATGACCGACTGACATGGCTGGGACCCGCCGAGGCTTCGTCCCGAGAGAGGAGACAAGGAAAAGCAGCCAAAGAGAAAAGAAAATGCAAGAAGTGAAGGATTAGAAAATGGATTGCAGACATGCTACTATTCTCCACATCTGCTTCTACACACTTGAATACGACACAGCCATAAAACTACTGCACTCTTCTCTTACTGATATTGCTTTTTAACCTTTAACTTCTTGTCCAACTGCACAATGTAGCAAGCACGCAAACAACAAAGAGTCTATGGAACCTATTCTCCCGTTTGCACGTCAGTGTTTTTCTATGTGTTTGGAATTACGCACGTTTCCCTTATTCGTTTTCTCCCATCCAGACTCCTGAATTTCCCACGGTGCGTAACGCAGAGCCGTGTGCGCAAGTTGTAAATGAAGGCAGGCTTATGTGACTCATTGACAAAAGAGGCAGACTTTGCCATGATGTCATGTTTTTGAGCTGTCTGAAAATCATGGAACATGGAGTTTTCACACTTGTGGATGTCATTGAAATCCGTGAAAAAGATAAAGCACACTTATAACTCATTCAATACCAAAGATGTATTCATGTTTTTATTATCCCGAACGCCCAATCCCATACTTTTTTTTACGCGAGACGCAAAAAGAGGTGATGATGCAACTGCACACTAATAGATGTCGCTTTTAGAGCAGTTTTAAGCCATAAAAAACGCCTATATTCTGAGACATTTATTATTTGGCCTAAAAGCCAAAAATGTGTGGTGTTGCGAATGCTGAATTGCAAATGCTATTCAGTAAAAACAGTGCCATCATCTGGGTCTGGTGGGGCACTGCAGAACTTGCCCCTAATTGCTACTGCTTTAGATGTCAAAGTCAGTACCCTTACTTGCTTTTTACTTTTCTACCCTTTTTAACATTTATTAAATGTTTTCTGGCCGTCGGCTGAAAAATACTTGAACAACAACCACATTTCTGCACTTTCTGTTTGTATCCCAGAGGCAGAATAACAACTGGATCCACTTGGGATGTTCGTTTGCTTAATTAATGAGCTCCCTGCTGACAAACATTGGCAAGACACTGCTCCGTATAGAAAAGTGTCATACATCAGTTGTGATTACTATACTGTATTTCTTCATCACTGCATAAGCTAGCTATCGATTGCTACATGACTAAATGCAAGCAACTGGAATATTGTAACTGTCAACATGTAAAAGACATGTTGTGCGTGAATTACCTGTATATTAAAACACATGGATAAAGGGGTAGGATTAATCAAGCTCCGCTTCTTCCAACTCCTTTTCGTACATGTTGAATTGTGCAAATGTAAACATGTGATGTTCATTCATGTAACTTGTAACCTGAAACAAATAAACCATACCACACAACACCATACTGTGCCATTACATTGGCTCTGCTGCACAACAAAGCAGAGAAAGGAGAGTCGGACAATTGACAGCTAGCATGTGACTTAAAAAAACACCACCGTAAGGATTATTCATGCATATTATTATTTTTCTAATTAAATACAACACATCTACAGGATCTGATAGGGCAGTATGGAACTTGCCCCTAATGCAAATTCAGGCCAATACCCTTGTGACCTTTTATTTTTACTACTTCAACAATAATAATATTTATAATTTTTCACTTCCACGTTTTGTCTCCGAGAGGCAGAAGAACCTCAAGAGGCATGAATGGATAGTCTTAGGATGACCATTCTTAGTTAAAGAGCTTCCCTGTTGACAAACATTCCCAAGATTGCCCTCAGCAGACAACGCTCCAACAAAATGCTCCGCGGCCATCTTGTTTACGTATGCGTTCCACACCTGAAGAAGATGCGAGCATCTTCATCACACACACATGAATGCACAGGCAACAGTGCGCAGGGATATGGCGGGAGACAAATATAACGCTGAGCGTTTTGTGAGGTTTGATTTTTTTTGAGGAGGCATTTTTGTGATGCAAATGTATTACTCTCTTGAACGCATTTTGTTTTGAGAAGCCAAACTCGTTACTTAAATGGCCCCAGCAACTAAGCAGAACTACGTTTCTCGTCACGGATCTCCGACCAGAACTGGACTCACGGGACCAATTAGGGGGGTAAGTCACTATTGGTGTAGTACAATGCTGATGGGGGTGTCATACAACTTCATGTCAAAAAATCCGAACTATCCCTTTAAAGCAAGTCAGAAGTTTAAATTGAAGGCCTTTTTTTAAGTTAAAGATTCTTTAGATTCCACCAGTTTTTCACCCATGACAAAGAAGCTGCAGCCTCAGACAGATAGCCTGAGGTGTCTATTTCATTTTGCTTACACTTGCATCACAACACTGAAGAAAAGCAAAGAGTGCCAAGAGGGTTCCGAGATCCGCCTTTGAAAACTAAACAAGCACATTGCAGAACAAAAGTTCAGTAGTTGATTTAAGTCACTATCTTGTTATTCCACCAAGTACTTGAAGAGAGTACTTCAGAGAGGGTTTCGTGTGGAAGAACTTGACCTTGACGGTCTAGTATCAGTGACTCTGACCAAAAAATGGACCAAAAGTCCCACAGACAATCTCCAAAATCTTGTACAAAGTCCTCCCAGACAAGTTGATGCTACTCAAAATTGTCTTTTACCAATTCCTGCATGTGCGACAGCCAATAATACTTCTTCACATAAGTGCAGCGTCCCACCTCTGAGGGTGGAAAATTGCCAAGACTA
This sequence comes from Dunckerocampus dactyliophorus, assembly GCF_027744805.1. Classification (NCBI taxonomy): domain Eukaryota; kingdom Metazoa; phylum Chordata; class Actinopteri; order Syngnathiformes; family Syngnathidae; genus Dunckerocampus; species Dunckerocampus dactyliophorus. The sequence goes on from NC_072826.1 coordinate 18,641,539, forward strand.
CTATCGTCTCCCCGTTCCGTGTCAGTGCTGTTTAGACAGAACAGCAACACTGAAAATGCGGAAAAATTGTACATTTGAATTGCTGCTCTGTATTGACTATAAAGTCAACGAGAAACACAGCACCATCACCATCAGCATCTTCATTGTGTTTCTGGGAACTTCTCCAAACAGTTACTTCCACTTGTGACCCAAATGCAGGGCACATGCATAATAGCCCCTTTCATACGGCTTGAAAAAGTCTTTTTTATGCCTTTTTCCTGTCGCTGTTCTGTATAAGCAGCACTGACAGGGTATTGTCATGATCCATTCCCTACTTTCATGCTCTGATTTTGTTTTTTGCTCCCTCTGCTTGTTGTGTATTGTGTTTCCACCTAAGGTTCTCTTACTTCAAGTCTGGATGATGAAGTCGAGCTGGCAATTTTCCACCTTTTTAGGTAGCATCAGAGCCGTAACAGAGGTGGGATGCTGCCTGTGTGTAAGGCTATTGCACAATGCCAGGACAGGGACACTCACTTCTCTTGCCTTCTTTCATGTAGCTGTTCTGAATAAACAGCACCGACATGGCAAGTAGCCCCGCCTCTCGCCCAAAGTGAGCTGTGATAGGCTCCAGCATACCCCCGCGATTCTAATTAGGATAAGCGGCATAAACAATGGCTGGATGGGTGGACATGGCAGGTAGACCTGGCAATTTCTACCTTCTGAGGTAGTATCAGAGCTGTAACAGAGGCAGGATGCCACCTGTGAGTAAGGGTAATCCACAATGCCCGGAGAAGAGCACACGCTCTTATTTGACACTGTACATCGCATTAGACATAGCAACACATGTAATTATGTGATTGTGGGATGCTGTGTGAAAGTTTACACAGTCAAGATGCTGCCTCAAGGAACAAGGAACAGGCACAAATAAATGCAGGCTGTATAGGATGTACTGCTGACATTTTGCAGGATTTCTGTGTGAAAGAGGCTACTGATTCATCCACAATGTCACAAACATTATTTGGAAAGTATCATCCATCAATCCGTCCACACACACACAAACACACACACATGCATTGGTCATCCACATATTGAGGATCACAAGGTTAATTTTACAGCACAGTCCGTGTGCATGCATGCACATTTCAACACAAGGTTCCCCAAACACAAACTCATCAAATCACCGCACACGCATACACACACAGAGGTCAAAGGTGAGTCTGCTTTACCTCTATGCTTCTCAGACCCATGCAGGTCCCACGGTATACAACTAGGTCTGGGCATCTTCTCGGCACGTAACACAAAGTCCATGTCCGCCCTTCCTCTCCACTGTTAACCCAGTCGTAGTGTGCGTGCATGCGTGTGTGTGTGTGTGTGTGGCATGAGTTTATAGTGGTATGCCCAGATGTGCTACAGATTAGCACAGGAATCAGCCTCTAGCATCACTTTCATCCCTACTCTCCTCTACTTCTTCCCTCATAAAGCCTCGACTAAAGCTTAGCCTCTGGATGGTCCCGCCCACAACCCCCTGCTGGTTGCTCCGGCAATCACACCATCACGTCAGCAGATGGCATGCTACAACACTGGACACACACTCACACGCTGCACGTTTAGAGTCACTTATAGCAGTGTGATCACTTTAAAGTTGTACAATTGGGAAATTTGACCTATTTTTTTCTATTGTTTATATTTACATTAGCATGTTACTTTATTATTACATAGTTAAAAAAGACTGTGGAGTAGACTGTGGTTTTTAGCCTTAACATTGTCAGTCGTTAGCTTCTTTTTAAACGTGTATAACAGCTACAAATGTTAAAATGCAACATTAAAGCATTGCCTGTACAGTTACTAAAAGTTGAACAATGGCGACAATTTGAACCTGGAACAGATTATTTCTATTTACATTATTTCCACCCAACACACCACTTTTATTAGGGATGCAATCTCATGAGAACGAATACAATATATGTATCAAACAGTTAAATAATCCCATTTAGATATCAATAAATAGCTGAGTAAGTCATACAATCATACAAGAATGACATCTAAAAAAAAATATATGCAAGTTTTTATCTTTTTTATATCTGATGTCTAAAAAAATAAATATTACTACTTATATTAAGAATAATGATGATAAGTATTATGATAAACAATCTAATGTTACCCTCTTATTACTTTATAGTGTATTATATGTCTAATGTCCGAAATTATTACTACTTATATTAAACCTACTTAGCTATGATGAACTACAACATATGCATAACAAATAACCAATAATTATTATGTTAATAAATAAATTATTATAATATATAACAAGTATATAATTTATCATTATTCCATTCATTCCATTCCATTCCATTCCATTTTCCTCCGCTTATCCGGGCCCAGGTCGCGGGGGCAGCAGTCTCAGTAGGGAAGCCCAGACTTCCCGGTCCCCGACCACCTCCTCCAGCTCCACCGGGAGGACACCAAGGCGTTCCCAGGCCAGCTGTGAGAAAAAATCCCTCCAGCGTGTCCCGGGGCCTTCTCTCGGCTGGGCATGCCCGAAACACCTCACCAGGGAGGTGAGAAGGCATCCGGACTAGATGCCCAAGCCTCCTCAGCTGGCTCCTCTCGATGTGAAGGAGCAGCGGCTCTACTCTGAGCTCGTCCCGGATAACCGAGCTCCTCACCCTGTCTCTTAGGGTGAGTCCCGCTACCCTACGAAGAAAACTCATTTCAGCCGCTTGTATCCGCGATCTCGTTCTTTCGGTCATGACCCAAAGCTCATGACCATAGGTGAGGGTGGGAACATAGATCGAACGGTAAATTGAGAGCTTTGCCTTCCGGCTCAGCTCTCTCTTCGCCACGACGGTCCGGTACAGCGACCGCATTACTGCAGACGCTGCGCCGATCCACCTATCGACCTCACACTCCAACCTTCCCTCACTCGTGAACAAGACCCCGAGATACTTGAACTCCTCCACCTGGGGCAGGACCACATTCCCAACCCGGAGGGAGCAATCCACCCTTTTCCGACTGACAACCATGGCCTCGGATTTGGAGGTGCTGAGTCTCATCCCAGAAGCTTCACACTCAGATGCAAACCGTCCCAGTAAACGCTGCAGGTCACAGCCTGATGAGGCCATCAGGACCACATCGTCTGCAAATAGCAGAGATGAGATCCTAGTGCCCCCGAACTGGACTCCCTCGACACCTTGGCTGCGCCTAGAAATTCTGTCCATGAAAATTATAAACAGAATCGGTGACAAAGGGCAGCCTTGGCGGAGGCCAACGTTCACCGGAAACAGGCTTGACTTACTACTGGCAATGCGAACCAGGCTCCTGCTCCGGTTGTACAAGGACTGAATGGCACGTAGTAGCGCGCCACCAATCCCATACTCCCGGAGCACCCCCCACAGGACACTGCGAGGGACACGGTCGAATGCCTTTTCCAGGTCCACAAAGCACATGTAGACCGGTTGGGCAAACTCCCAAGTACCTTCCAGGACCCTTGCAAGGGTGTAGAGCTGGTCCAGTGTTCCGCGACCAGGACGAAAACCGCATTGCACCTCCTGTAGCCGAGGTTCGATTAACGGTCGTACCCTTCTCTCCAGCACCCTGGAATAGACTTTCCCAGGGAGGCTGAGGAGTGTGATCCCCCTATAGTTGGAACACACCCTCTGGTCACCCTTCTTGAAAAGGAGGACCACCACCCCAGTCTGCCAATCCAGAGGTGCTGTTCCCGACTTCCACGCAATGTTGAAGAGACGTGTCAGCCAAGACAGTCCCGCAACATCCAGAGCCTTGAGGAATTCAGGGCGAAACTCGTCCATCCCCGGAGCTTTGCCACTGGGGAGCATTTTGACTACCCCAGATACCTCAGCCACGGTGATGGAACTGTCCGCGTTCGTGTCCTCAGTCTCTGCTTCCTCTATGGAAGGTATGTCAGTGGGATTGAGAAGGGCCTCAAAGTATTCCTTCCACCGCCCAACTATATCCTCAGAGGTCAGCAGGCCCCCCACAATGTAAACAGTGTGGACCGGGCACTGCTTCCCCTTTCTGAGGCGTCGGAAGGTTTGCCAGAACCTCTTCGAGGCCGACCGAAAGTCGTGTTCCATGGCCTCACCAAACTCCTCCCACACCCAAGTTTTTGCCTCGACCACCACCGAAGCCGCGTGCCGCTTGGTCTGCAGGTACCTGTCAGCTGCTTCAGGAGTCCCACAAGCCATCCATGCTCGATAGGACTCCTTCTTCAGCTTGACGGCAGCCCTGACCTCTGGTGTCCACCATCGGGTTCGGGGCTTTCCGCCACGACTGGCACCGACCACCTTGCGGCCGCAGCTCCGATCGGCTGCCTCAGCAATGGAGGCACGGAATAGAGCCCTTTCGGACTCGATATCCTCATCCTCCCCCGGGATGCAGGAGAAGCTCTGCCGGAGGTGAGAGCTGAAGACTCGACAAACAGGAGACTCTGCCAAACGTTCCCAGCACACCCTCACTACACGTTTGGGTCTCCCGGGTCTGTCCGGCATCCTCCCCTGCCATCTAATCCAACTCATCACCAGGTGATGATCAGTAGACAGCTCAGCCCCTCTCTTTACCTGTGTGTCCAAAACATGCGGACGCAGGTCTGATGATACGACTACAAAGTCAATCATAGACCTGCGGCCTAGGGTGTCCTGGTGCCATGTGCACTTATGGACATCCTTATGCTGGAACATGGTGTTTGTGATGGACAAACTGTGGTTCGCACAGAAGTCCAACAACATCACACCGCACGGGTTCAGATCGGGGAGGCCGTTCCTCCCAATCACGCCCCTCCAGGTCACACTGTCATTGCCCACATGGGCGTTGAAGTCTCCCAGTAAAACGACAGAGTCACCAGATGGGGTGCTCTCCAGAACCCGTCTGATGGACTCCAGGAAGGCTGGGTACTCTGAACTGCCGTTTGGCGCGTACGCACAAACGACAGTCAGGACCCTTTCCCCAACCCAAAGGCATAGGGAAATGACCCTCTCGTTCACCGGGGATGACTCCAACACAGAGGCACCGAGATGGGGGGCTATTAATAAGCCCACACCAGCTCGCCGCCTCTCCCCTGCAGCAACTCCAGAGTAGAACAAGGTCCAGCCCCTCTCGAGGAGTTTGGATCCAGAACCCAAACCGTAGGTCGAGGTGAGTCCGACTATACAGTATCTAGTCGGAATGTCTCAACCTCTCTCACCAGTTCGGGCTCCTTCCCCGCCAGAGAAGTGACGTTCCATGTCCCAAGAACCAGATTTGGTCGCTGAAGACCAGGTCGCCTAGGTCCCCGCCCTCGACTGCCACCCAAAACGCAATGCACCGGACCCTTATGCTTGCCCCCGCAGGTGGTGGGTCTACGGGGGGGAGATCCCGTGTAGCTTCTTCGGGCTGAGCCCGGCCGGGTTTCACGGGTGAAAGCACCAGACGCTTGCCTGCGAGCCCCTCCCCCAGGCCTGGCTCCAGGGTGAGGCCCCGGTATCCCACTTCCGGGCGAGGTGCGGCCTCTCCTCGTGTGTTTGTTCATACGGGTCTTCTGAATCACTCTTGGTCTGGCCCGTCACCCAGGATCTGTTTGCCTTGGGAGACCCTACCAGGGGCATATAGCCCCAGACAACATAGCTCCTAGGATCACTCGGGCACACAAACCCCTCCACCACGGTAAGGTGGTGATTCACGGAGGGGGTAAAAATATCATTGTAATACTACTATCTATATTTAATACAAAAATGATATTACTGGTATAATTTTGGTTAGCCTATTTAGTCATAAATAAATACAATTATAAATATGAATACATCCATCCATCCATTTTCTATGCCGCTTATCTTATTAATATATAAATTCCTTAATAGAGATTTTAAAATGTATATATATTTTACAAAAAGGCATAATATAACTAAAAAAAGCTAAAATGCTGATACTAATAACTAATAAAAACACAAAGATTTGTCTTTAAAGATATGTTGTTGTTTTTATTTGTATTAAAAATACTATCAAATGACAGCTGGACAGCCCTCACGTAAATAGACAAAGACAAGTAGACAAAAGAAAAACACTGAGCTGTATAATTACTATTATTAATATTCTATATCCAAGGTTCCCAAAGTGGGCTACGCCAATTGTCATAGGGGGCACATGAATAAAAATGACAAACAATTAGCGCATAACACTGACAATTATGAGTGCAACTGAACGCCTCATACCACAGAGTGCACAGTCATAGCAGAAAGAAGGAAGGAGACATGGCATGAAGTTCTCCATTGCTCTGTGTGAGTTTTCCGAATAAGTACGGTAAGCAAGTTTGATGATTATGGTGTGTATTAAGAGTGTTTAATCTTCAAGGTTTGATTTATATTGATTTTCAAATCCCCACACTGTGAGAACCGTCAGGATGAGAGAGTGGGGATTCCCCTGAAAATGAGGCTTTATCTCTGCTTGTACTGTATGTATTTTTGTACTTTGCATACTGCTTTATCATGTTTGTTCAACTTTTCCTTTCAATTTGGTATCAAATTAATATGCACTTAAATCATAGCGATTGCAAGTGGGCAAAAGTGAAGCTCAAGGTCAACCCCTTCAAACAAGGATCCCAACTACCTGCTGAAATAAATACTTACAGGATGATACTTTATTCATCTCCAAGAGAAATCCACATCTTATCTATTTATCAGTGTTCATGTAAAACGTTTATCAAAATTTGACCATGCAAAATACACACTTTTTAACCAGAATTACTTAACATACAATTCATGAACCAATTAATCATGTTTAATAGTTCAATTTAATGAGAATTAAAAATGGTTTATGTTTTTTAAGTGTGCAGGAGTAGGGCGTACATGGTTTCAAGTCAAATGTCTGAAAGGGTACGCCGCTGTGTAAGGTTTGGGAACCACTGTTCTATATTATCATAACAGAGGTTTCTTTGGTCTCAAAAAATGTTGACAATAATCATTGAGTCAATTTGTGGGACAATGAACATTTCAAAACGCACCTGCATTGTTTTTGGACTCGGTTAAATAAAGAAGCCTGCTTGTCCAGTTATATGTTTTCATCGCAATTTTCTTAAAATGAATGTTAAAATCTTGTCTCGTCTTGTTCTCATCGACCCAATCTCCTGCATCGTCTCGTCTCTCGGGTTAGGTGTCTCGTGACACCCCTCGTGTGTACCTAATGTTGTGGCTGGCGCCGCACATGCTCATGTGGAGGTGAGTAAGCTGTCTCTCCATGCCATTCAAACCAATGAAGCCCTAGAGATGCATTAGAGCGCGCTCATTAGCTGTCTCGCTCTCTGCTGTATCACAGCTCATTGGTCCGTTGAAAGTTTTAACCTTTCAGATCTTCCTGCCTCTTCCACCTCATCTGTCTCAGCGGTGCTTCCATTTGTCTCTCTTTCTTTCCTCCAAAGCTAAAAATATTCTCCCATCAACAGACGTATACGGGGAAAAAAATATAATAAATCATTGTGTGCATATGCTGCAGTTTAACGCTTACGTATTACAGAGTATTACAGAGCGCTCGTCACATTTAGAAATATGGACAATGCCCGTAGGAGGTGCAAGCATCAAAACACACAAAAAAGCATTTTTGGTTCCCTGTAGCCGCACGGAATAACAAAGAGCTCAACTTATGTCACTGGGAATGATTGCACACGGTCTGCCTTTCAAACTGTCCAAAGTGTTTTTCCACATGAGATGACTGAGCTCCCTGGAAGCGTCCAAATTCCCACGTTGCTGCTTGTAAAGATAAGCTGTAATTGAAGAGAACATTTTGACTCAGCGGCAACATGGCTGAGGCTACACTAGTGGTGAGAAGAACATGTTAGGGGCGATGATGGACAGGTTATTCCTCCTTCAATTGGACATCATCAAGTGTGCTGGCACACTTTCATTTATTCATAAAGTGTGCACAGTATGAGGAGGAGGTGAAGGCTAATCCCTTCTGGAGGCTTTGTAACATGCTGAAAGGTCAAAACACGGCTAATGAGGAAAAGATGCACAGATTAACAGGAATTACGCCTCAACATTGAATAGCGGGACCTTAATGGAGTACAGATGGAGCAGCCATTGAAGCCACTTTAGTCAAATGGAGCCTGCGGGTCATCTTCGTGCACAGTTCATCAATAACTAGCTGGAATATGACTTGTTTGCTGATGACATCACATCATTACATAATAAAGGACATTTTTCAGCATATAAATGAAAATGAGGGAAATATGGGAAATTCCACCCAAAACATAAAAATGGGAGCAGGTTTGTAAAAAGATTCCACTGCCTACAGTAGTGCAACCCTGATATTTTACTGGCGTGCTTCTTTTATTTTGAAGGCCTGACTTTAACGGCTACAGGATGTGTTACACCGATGTTTCCCGAGTTGGCCCGGAAGCTGTGCTGCTCTTTTTAAGTTAAAAGAAGAGAAAAACAGAGGAAACTATTAAAATCGGAGAAGAAAGAAGGGCACCTGTCTTGCAAGATTTGCTAAACGTATTGTGTAATTGTTCTGTCAAGAGACATTTTTTTTCCCTAAATGTGTGGAATTTCTAACTGTACAACCACCATGGCAGTCCACTGTGACTGAAAAGCAAATAGGAGCACATGGCTGCAATAACAACATCATGATGCTTCTGTTAGGATAGCGAGGAGGTCGTGTTCTTTATGAACTGACCTCAACAATCAATTCAGCAGCATGCTGAATCCATTAATGGACAGCTCCACCCTCTCCAGCCTCATAAGCCAAAGTGTCCACCATACATCCAGCAGGACCTCGCAGTGGACGCTCCTCTGCAGACCAGCAGCACACACACACACACACACACACACACACACACACACACACACACACACAGACTCCATAAAGGGAGGAGGACTGTAATAGAGTCATTTTAAGCTGTTGACAACACAGCAGCCATTAAAAAAATGTATCATCACAATCTCAGCGACTAGGTGCCCCCCAGACTGCTGCACACAACACTTTAATGTTATTCTCCTGGATTAAAGAGCGCAAGGCAGGATGGCTCGGAGGAGGATTCATTAGTGGTTTGGGAGAACATTCCCAAACAGAAAGTAGCCAGTCGACTGTCTTGCGGCGGTTACTCTGGAGAATTGGTGGTGGGGAAAGCCCCCGAATCTGAAACCTCTGCTACAGAGAAAGAAAGAAAGACGTTTTGGTGGCCATGTTGAATGGATGTCATTGTTCAGCAGCCAGGATGGAAGATTCCATGGCTTGTGTAATCTAACAACAGAGACCAGGGCTTATGTATACTGTAACATACGGTGGGTCTGCTCACTGAATATGCTCAATAAAAACTACATCAAATTAAAAAGATACAACTTTAAAAAGTAACACTGAGTCTAAAATGCAAAAAAAAAAAAGCTTAATTATCAGGGGAAATGTCACAATTAACTGTAAGACTAAATTACGTTTTTTTTTCTCTGAAAATAGGCCGTTTTTTCTGTAGAAAACATCTCATTTACCATAAGTTGGTAATTATTTCTAAATACTCTAGGTGACAATACAGGTCAAATGTACAGCATACATGTACCACTTTTAGAAAGCCCATCATTTTTACATGTTTATGTCTTGATGCACTTTTTACATCTTCCCAAGGCAAAAGTAAATTGAAATATAGTACACTTACTGTATTTAACTAGCTATTTCATAAGTTGCAGAGGCAAATGTCCAGAATGGAATGTGAATCTAGAACATTATGAATGCTGTTCCTAAGATTTTGGGGTTCTCTGTAAGTATAGACACCCTATTTTATGTAAATATATGCATTTATATTTATTTATTTTTGTATGTTTTAATATTATTGATATGATTATTTTTTATATTAAATGTATATAAATATAAATTTAAATAGATTGTTTGGTGCTCAAAAAAATAAGCTACTGCCTATTAAACGTTTCATTGTTTTAGCACTTTCATTCATTTCCGCATTGCAATTTCACTTGCCTTAAAATCCAATTTGGGATTAGTCTAATTGAAAGAGATTAAAATGTTTACGTTCTAGTGTTTTTATGTTCAGGGAGGCTGCAGATTTAGAGCCCGAATTTGAAACGTTAATCAAGACGTGAATGAATTTGTCGTATTTCTTGTCATAGGCTTTTATGTGTTGCTTAATGTGAGTTATTGCAGTTTCTGTCTGTTTAAAAAAGAAGAGGAAAGCACCAAACAACACGTGCACACAAATGCATTACTCGTGCGCCACATCTGCTACGAGGTCCAATTTAAGCAGACATTTACTTCCAAACGTGACATAAGCTTCCAGGAATGCATATACACAACCTCCACTCTGTCCGTGTGTGTGCATGTGTGTGTGTGCATGTGTGTGTGTATGTGTGCAGCAGGGGACACTAACTGTCCACCTGATAAATGTTTGTGTAAACGCCACTTCAGTGGAAGAAAACAGTGAGGTCGGGCTTTTAGTGATGTTGCATACACAAAATAAGTCACTTGCATGTTCAATGTCAACGTTTTGTGTTTTGTGCACGCGAGACACCGGAAGTTGACCTTGAGGCACAAAACAGAAACATTACAAGGTGCTAATTTGGGTGAAAACACCACTAAGTGTAGGGCTACGCAAAAAACGACCTCGTAAAAGGCAGATATTTTGACATGTTTCATGAAAGGACAACAAAGACTCCCATTCATAAAGGCCTGCAAAGATGGTGTAATATGCATGCCAGGCCTCTAGTTGGCAATGTCTCTTTATAAGGAAACATTACACACACTAATGCTGGTCTGCTTGGACAAAAAAAACGATAAGCCATCAGATGACTTGGATGTCCTTGGCACACTTTGTCAAGGAAAATGACGGTGGCTTTAAAGGGACAAACAACACAACTTCATCACTTTTATGTTTTGTTCGATCATTTCTGAATAAAGTAACCAATAATAATAATAATAATAATAATACAGTATATGCATGGCAGTCAGTTGAGTGCATATTAATTAATTAAGGATTAAATTTTAGCTAATAACTCTGTAAGCTTTTTAGCAACACTAGTAACACTTCTTTTTACACTTACAAATACTTAAGATCCATCATTATTAACATTTTGACAGAAAGTCAGGTATAGACTTGTACCTATGTCTTTACAACATCTACAGAATAAACCATTTTTAAAGCTCCCCTTTTATGCAAAAGTGACTTTAAAATGATGTTTTAACAGTAATATGTATTTATTAGCACCAAATGTGAGAACAATCTATCAACCCCCTCACTCGTTGGCTCCACTTTTGACAAAACTATCAAAAATCCTCTTTTCTCACGGACATGAGGTTTCGTTACTCATCCTAAAATGACATCTGGAGTTTTGGCCACTGGCTGTCATTCAGCTACGCACGTGTTTTGTTTTTCTTGAGCAAATAGGCTAACCTAGCATGATGTTGTTGTTAAAATGTGAGTGTAATGTTAGCACTGCAGCTCACATAGCTATGCTAGTCTTGTGTCCTCCTCTCCCACTCCTCAATGTTATGATTCTGTATGTTATATATGGCATCTATTATGTCAAATAATTGTAAAGTAATCCCTCGTTTGTCACGCTTAATTGGTTCCGAACTCAACCGTGATAAGTGAATTTCCGTGAAGTAGTATTCCATATTTATAAGTAGAATATTTTCACAGAGCATAAAACCTGTTTACAAGCTTCTAAATGCAGTTTTTAACATCATTAGAGCCCTCTTGACATGAAATAACACCCCTATAGTCACATTTACACTCATATTACCCAATATAGTAGATGTAATCAGAGCAAATAAGCCATTTAAGACACAAATAATACTTGTGCTCATGTGTGTTTCTGTAAATGTGTTCCGATGCTAGGGGAGCTAAGTGTGGGATGGAAAGGAAGTGACGAGTGTTGAGTTTTAGTTTGGCATGGGTTACGGCCGCAAGAGTAGCCCATGTTAAGGCCTGTTGTGAGATAATTCAAACCGATCAAGTCTGGTGCTTGTGTGTCTCACTGAACATAACAGTAACATTACTGACACCTAGTGACCAGTGTAGAATACTACATATCATCACGTCTTTGAATGTGTCTTCTGAATGACTTATGTTTGTATATTCGTTAACTCAGCCATTTTTACGGTTCAAAATTCTTAATTTAGGCAAAAAAATATGCCAAAAATATTTTGAGTAATAATAGGCCGTATTCAATCATGAAACATATTATAAACATATACGAAAAACTGTGAAGGCGCTGTCTAAGCACGAACTGGCGAGGGATTAGTGTGATGTAAAAAGTGGATAAAATGGACTAACTCATTAGCATTAAAGCTACAGACACACAACAGTAGGGCTTACGAAGAGCACTTTTAAATTCAAGCATCAAGGCTCGATATAGGCCAACATACTTCCAATCCACTATTGTGGGATGTGGGGAGCATCAGTGTAACGAGTGGCTTGCATCAAAGTGCTCTGCTTATCCTCCGCTGTGCCGGAATGTCACGCCGTTTTGCGCATATACTGCTGGAACTCTGCACTTCCTCAAAAACCCATTTTCCTTCACGCTGAGTCCATTTTCTGCACGGAGAGGATTTAAACAAGCGGCTGAGGCGACACCACCAAACAACATCTAGTAGCAGCAGTTAAAGCAATGATGCATATTAAATGATGCTGGAAAACTGCTTCAAGTTTGGATGGGGATGATTTCAGGTGCAAATGAGGAGTTAGATGTGGAGGAAAGGAAGTGGGCTTCTTTTGCCAGCAGCCAACTTGACAGAACTAGACTAAACACTGTTTTAGTGCTCCTGTTTTGTCTCCGAGACAATGTGCTCCTTTCATAAGAGAGCTTCCTGGGCTCGACTCCCAATGGAAACTGTTTGAAAAAGGGCAGGCACTTGGGGTTGGGTCTCATCCACGTGCAGATTGGACCAATTAAACATTTTTGCAGCAGAAAAAACCCGTCATATAGACAATCTTTGAAAGATCTTTGCCTAGCACGTTTGCAGTAGATACTTAATGACAGCAGAGCGCTCCTGTCATGTCGAGGATCTTTGACTCCTATTTTTGCAGTTGGTCCTCAAAAACAGCAGAGTGCTCCTGTCAGAGAGACTAGCTTTTGACTTTGACTAGCATTTTTAAGAACGCTCCTGTCGGATAAAGGAGCTTTGACTAGTGTTTCTGCAGTAGGTCCTTAAAAGTACCAGAGAACTCCTGTTGTATAGATGATCTTTGACTACCGATTTTGCAGTAAGTCCTTAAAAACAACAGAGTGCTCCTTTTGGATAGAGGATCTTTAATTAGCATGAGTGCAGTACAGTTGTGGCCAAACGTTTTGAAAATGATGTAAGTATTGTTTTTTTTCACAAAGTTTGCTGCTTCTGTGCTTTTAGATGTGTTTGTCAGATGTTACCGTGATACTATGGTGTTCCTCGAGCCACTTAGTTATCACTTTGCCTTTGGAAAAGACATTGTTCGTCACTAAACTGTAGCTGATGTTTTTCCTGGAGTGAAGTAGTTTCTTGACACCAGGCCATCTTCCAAAAGTCTTCACCTCACTGTGCGAACAGATGCACTCACACCTGCCTGCGAGCATTCCTGAGCAAGCGTTGCACTGGTGGTGCCCCAATCCAGCAGCTAAGTCAACTTTTGGAGACAGTCCTGATGCTTGCTGGACTTTCTTGGGCGCCCTGATGCCTTCTCCACAATAGCTGAACTCCTTGAAGTTCTTAATGATCTGATGAATGGTTGGTTTAGGTGCCATTCTACTAGCAGCAATATCTTTCCTGTGAGACCTTTTTTTGTGCTAAGCAGTGATGACTGCAAGTGTTTCCTTGCAGGTAACTATGTTTAACAGAAGAAAAACAACAATTTTAATCACAACCCTCCTTTCAAAGCTTCCAGTCTGTTATTTGACCTCATTCTAAATCTTCAGCCAACATTCTCACCTATGTTAACCAGACAATCACTTAAAATGATGTCAGCTCATCCTTCTGTGGCAAGGCTCAAATGCAGTGGAAATGTTTTTTTTTGGGATTAAGTTCATTTTCATGACAAAGAGGTACTTTGCAATTACAGAAATTGCCATTCATTTTATGACTCTTCATAAGATTCTGGAGTATATGCAAATCACCATAATAAAAACTGAGGGAGCAGACTTTGTGAAAATTAATATTTGTGTCATTCTCAAAACTTTTGGCCATGACTATACAGTATGTAATTAATGAAGAAACCTCGACTAGAACAGAGACTCAGTGACAAATTGGGAACAAAAGGAACAGCCGAGGACAGCTCTTTTGCCACCTCAGCTAACGGTCCAAAGACCCTGACCCTGAACCGATGCTAAGACATTGCATCAGCAGCACGAGCGCGCCCATGCCTTTACTGCGCGCAGCAAACCTGGCACACATCCACACATTCCAACAATGCCGGCCTGCTTCCTGTGCCCCGTGCACATGAAAGTGGATTTGTGCCGCTCAGCTGTCCTTGCTTTTCCCCCTCGGGGCGGCCAAAATCAAGAGATCAAGCGCTCATGCAGGTCAAAGTCCACATGCTCCCGCTGACGGTCTGCGGCAGACTTGTGTTCCATAACAACAAGTCGTCATCATTTATTCAAGGCCTTCATAAGCAGCGTGCACAGTAAGCAAAACTGAACTACTTTGTTCAGCTACAAGCGCAATAAAAACGCTATTGAAATGTGATTAATGACGTCTAATGATTATAAACTTTGAGGGTATATGTATTACATGTATGCTAGCATGTCTTTCTAAGCATTTTGAACACAACCCATAGGGGACGCCAATTTTATTGTATAAGCTAACTCTTCTACTCCTGAACCACTGCACACAAAAGGGCGAAAATTAGTCAACACATGCACCTCTACTGTGTTGCCTGTGCTGTTATTTTTCCGACAAATACACAACTTGGTGGCACTGTAGGACTACATGAGCCACAATTACTTGGAATTTCTCACACAACTCCACAAAGCAACCTACTCTAACTTTAAGGCGTTGAGCCGAAACACCACAAAATCTGGTACACACCTTCAGGGAACTGACAAGCACGTGTACAAAATTTGAGCAAGTTTGGTTGAAAAACATGACAGTGATCAAGTGTTTGCAGGGGCATGGGCGAACTGTGCATCCATTAGTTGTGTTGCTGGAGGAAGTGTGGCGAGGAAGAGGAAGAGCTATTGGGATGTGAAGGGGCCGCCTCTCTCTGGCTATTGTTTGGACACAGTTACAGGGTACTCTCATGCGGCATTGACCACAGACGGGGCGTGGCTATCAGAGGCCGTGCAGGGAGCACAGTTGAGGGGCGCGAGGTAGTAAAGTATTAGATGGCGCTGGGTTGAAGTGTATTGCATGCCTTCTCTGCATAACCTGCAGGAAGGTGAGTGTTCCCTGGAGTGTTGGAAAACTAGAGAGTGACAATGGGAGAGAAGGGAGAGAAAGGGAGGACCACTGCAGTGTAATTCTTCTAGTTCCAGCTTGTGTTCACCATGAAGTAACAAGAAACCCTGGGCCTCTGACAAAACTCAGCCCAGATGGGGAGAAGAGAAGATTGTTGTAATGTAATGACTCTGCAGCAGAGCGCATGAGAAGCAGTTTAGCTTCTCTACCGCACAGATTAGTACACGTTAGCAACGCTGTTTTACTGCATGCTGCACTGTTTGGAGGCTGGTGTTTTTAAAGACTTTATCGCCTGCTTTTTTCATTTATGTTCATTTGCTATATTTGTGATATACATGTGTATATGTTAGCTTCTTGCTTGGTCTTTAAAAAAAAAAATGTAGAAAACGCCTTTATTGTGTGTGCTATAGAATGCTAAAGAACAGGGGTCACCAACGTGGTGCCCGCGGGCACCAGGTAGCCCCCCACGTCCACATGAGGTGCCCGCAAGCCTGCTTTTCCTTCAGGTTTTCAGTTAATAATGTGAGAACACTAGAAAGAAAAGTATTCTGAAACATAAAATGTGAGTTGTGGATACCAGCATTTTGTGAATGTTTTGGTAAAACAAGCATATTTGATCTGTTTGGGTTGAAATTAGGTATGAAAATCATTTCTACAAAAATGAGTAGCTCGTGGCCATTTTGATTTTCTAAAAGTAGCTCGTAAGAAAAAACGTTGGTGACCCCTGCTGTAGAAAATGGATGGATGGATGGATATTGACACAGCAGCAGTTTTTAATCATTTAAATCAGTTTAGTACAGCTAAAATTAAAATACACCCTTTAAAATAATTAAATATTTTTTTACTTAAAATGTGAGAATTGCCTGATTTTTGTATTAATTTAATAGCTCATTTTTATCATGTGGAAAAGGTCTGTTCAAAAGAAAGCAACAACTTCACTTACATTTTTTTACTGTATTTGTGGCGTTAACCTTCTTGTTTCGTCATTTTTAAGGAATTATTTGAATAACTGTAACATGTAGAAAAATGCCATTTTTTATGTAACTAATTGTATGTAAAATATGAACATTGATTTGAAAAATTTATTTAAAATTTTTTTAAATTTATTCACAATGTGGAAAGGGACCAATTTTTTAAAAAATATTATTTTTTAAATTAGCATCATTATTTAATTTACTGCATTTATTTAATGTATTCATATATACATTAGCCTCCTTATTACGTGTTTGTGTATATATATATATTTATATTAGGTGTGTAACTGTGTGGGAAATTGGCTCTTTTCTATGAAAAAACAATAAAGCCTCCGTAGAAATCATATACATTAACATATTGTAGCAAAAACATATGTCGCTTATGAATACTGCAATGAAGCAATGAATACTATTAACATCTGTTAACATCTGTTTTTAATAGTACATAAGTGAATGAAGTTGAGGCTTATAGTTTTTAATATGAACGTCTAGCTTGGAGAGGACAAACTATTTATAAAATATAACTTTTACATTAAAGCGGCATATTAAATTAGCAGTATTAAAATGTATAATTGATCATTGAACGTTATTTGTCACAAACACAGTGAAGTACGTCTCTGCTTTCAATCCATCCTCTTGAGGAGCAGTGGGCAGCCACCGTGCAGGGCCCGGGGAGCATTAAGAGCATTCTTTGGTAATACGAGGTCCACACTGTGTCGGCCACAAACAGATCAATTATGGTGATGGCTGGTATGAGTCACTGCCTCAGTCAGAAACAAAAGAACACTTAACTGTATGCAGCAGCTACAGTTGGACTAAAATCCCCATCAGTATAACACACACACACACACATTCATGTACGTTCACACAACTCAGACAGTCATGAGCTATGACAGCTGTGCACTTGACTGCTGCTCAAGATCTGAGTCATTTAGAAATATTAAACAAGGCCTTGACATCCCTGTGATGGATTCACCGTGAGACTCCATTAGATGAGATGGGGAATTTCAATTGAACGCGCACTCGTGAAAATTCACCTTGTCATTGCTTTTATACATTTGACACTTTAGCCGTACATATGTCCATAGAAAAGGTATAAACGGTTACCCTGGACGGCAATGATTAGTCAAATGAGGTACATTAGTGTCGACTGTGTCCTGAAGGACTGAAATTGACTGGGACACTGGTCAACCTCTGCTGTGTTTGTACTTCAAGTATATTTTGACCATAGGAAATAGTGGTGAGGGAATTCTTCAGTAACAGGGTCAAACTGTTGCCATCATAAAACCTTTATGAAGCTCTTGAGACCGAGCAACGCATCTGTGTCCTCTGTAAAGGACAAGTATGATGTCTGACAGAGGCAGAAGGGGCGTTTTGGTCAAATTCTGAACTGTACAGCTTCATGGACATTCGACTTTTAAGGTTCCACTGTATAAGATATTAGTGGAAGGCTGCATGTGGCTATTATTAGTCAAAAAATATGTATATTTAAGCAAATTTTACATACTTTTTTGCCTAAATGAAACATTTTCAAGGAAAAAATGGCGAAATGAATTAAAATACAAATATAAGGCATTCTGACGTATTCAGACGTGATGATATGTACGGTAGTATTCTACGCTGGCCACTAGGTGTCAGTAATGTTACTATAATGTTCAGTGAAACACACAAACATCAGGCTTGATCGGTGGAACAACAAGCTTTTATGGCAGGTTCTAATTATCTAACAACAGGCACAACACTCCCCTAACCTGGGCTATTGTTGCGGCCGCAACCCGTGCCAAGCTAAAACTCAACTCTGAAGCCAAACGTTACTTCCTGTCCGATGCCCCCAATCACCTAGCAACAGAACACATTTACAACAATACACATGAGCACAAATCCTAGAAGTATGGTGAGTTTTTGAGGCTCACAGTGTGATCATCAGTCAAACGGCAGCTAACGCAGCCATGCGGACAACACTGCATGGTATGTGTGTGACAGTCAGAAGGCTAAGCAAATAACCCCCAAAAATAACTGAGTTCATCAGATGATATGACAAGCCTTCGTCTGCGGTGGAAGACACCGGGTTCGCCAACTGCTCTCTCATTTGGAGCCCACCTACGTGCTGCCTAGAAGTCCGGCTAGGGCTCATCCAATGTACTCTCACATCCAAACTCTCCTAAAAGAAGGTGTCTCATCCTCTGTAAGTGTCACAAGTGATATATGTCCTCTTGAAAACGTAAGTCATATATGTTTTAGTCTAAATTAAGGTGATTTTATGGTTCATTTTTTCATATCATATAGCCAATAGCAGGGGTACAGCCAGGAATTCTGGGCCCCATGAAAAAAAACATCACCCTAAAAGTCTGGTGGGGGAGCTTTTTATGAGTTAATTACTAATTTTGTTCGTAATTACCTAATTTTTGGGCTCCCTGGCAGTCAGGGGACCTTGGACTCATCCTGACATTTCCCCTTTATACGGCACCCCTGGCCAATAGGACATCATAAATAAATAGGAAAATGTATAATTTGTCCATGTGATCACTATCGGTATCGGACGATTTCAGTCATGGATGATTGATATTGGAATCGGCGGCACATTCATACCTATGGACAATTTAGAGTCGCCAATTAACCTAACCTGCATGTTTTTTTGGAATGTGGGAGGAAGCCGGAGTACCCGGAGAAAACCCACGCGCACACGGGGAGAACATGCAAACTCCACACAGAAATGCCCAGGGGAGAACCGAACTCAGGTCTTCCCAATCTCCAAGCTGTTACTGTGTTGGCCAACGTGCTAACCACTAGACCACCGTGCGGCCTATATAATACCATATACCAATATATACCAATACCATATTTAGAAGGTTGTAAACAGGTTTTTCAACTACGATAATATACCATAGTTGGGTCTGGAAGCAATTAACCGTGATAAAAGTGGGCTTACTATAATATTTTTACTGAATATCATCAGCATATTCAAAAAGCGTTAAAAAGTTGGAATCTGGTATGACAAACTTTTGTTTGGTTCCTTTGGTCACCTGACTGCTGGCCCCAGCGTCTGGGAACAGGAAGTATGACATCACTGCCCTGACATTCAGGAATGTGGGAATGTCAAGCTCTCACTTAGCAAGGCTGCAACAAGAAGAGAGGAACGCCAGCAGCACTGACTCAAAAAGAGAGTGTCTCCTTCCATCGCTAATGAACAAGGACTGACTTGTATCCGTTTACTACGCTTACTAGCCTTGTGATTCTTTACATAAAAACACACAACTTGTGTACGAATGTAATGGTCCCACACAAACACACCTCATCAAGATGAGTCAGCATCAACAAACATTTAGTGCCATTTTTGTATCATGTCATCAGCTGGCATCTCACATGCAAACACCTTTATGGGATATTCCATTCCACATGCTAACCTTAGCTTGCTCTGTGTGCTATAGTAGCTATGGATGCTACAGTACGACTCCTTCGTTTTGTTGCTGCCCTCGGTCTACTCATGAACAAAAATATTCTATACAAGGGACCCTGGCCCTCCTCCATTGTTGCTGTTCTGAATGATGTTTTCAATAAGTCCTGATTTTCCCTTGGCAAAAGCAGATACTGTCAGGTACTGTGAGGTACTATGTCTAGTACCTGGTCCATCGGGGCTTGAACAATGTCAAGGCAAGGTGACATAAACGCAGTATTATACTCCACAGTCTCCACTTTGTTGCAGCTGCTCTTATTCTTTTCCATTTTTGAAGCTTGGTTTTTGCGGCTTGTCACAGTACTACCTGATTATCATTCAAAAGGAATATGGGTCTTTCTGAAGTAAAAGACAAAAGAGCATCACTCAAGACTCTTAGGCCCCTTTCGCTCTGCACGGCTCTACTAGCTGTTGTGGATTTTCTATTAGCAAAAGCAGGTTCTACCAGGTACTTTTACAAAGACCTTCCAAGCTAGTACCTTGGGGGTGACATAAACCCCGGACCAATCTCCACCTTGGTGCTATGCTCTGTTTTCTTCCTGCCCTCAGTCTGTTTTTGGACACAGGAGGGCTTTGGGGGCAAATGAATGACAGTCAGTTAGTAGTTTTTCATTTTGGTTTATTTGGCTAAAACGATTTTTATGTAATAAAAGGGAATAAATCTATTGCATGTGCGCAAGGGGGCGCATGTGAGTCAGCGAGTCAGCCCCAGGCAGGAGAGGAAAAAAAAGGGACGAGTAGTTTGACACTACACTTGTTGTCACAATGATTGACAGTACGCGGCAGAATAAGCGAATTCACCCACTCACCAGTCAGTCCCTGGTGATGTCATGTACACCTGCTGCCTTTCAAAGCAGAGAGCGCGGGTTCTAGCCCAAACTTTTTCTTTTATTGTGTTAATTTATGTTGAACTAAAAATAATTTATTGAACAATTTGTTTCAGATGTATTCGTATTCATTGAAAAACGCATCTCACGAAATTGAGGTTCAAGTCAACAAATCTAAAAATTGCTTTTAATTGGTCAGTTTGGTCCTAGAGATGTGGGGAGCACAGCTTCACAGGGGGGACGCAATGTGGTTTTTGTCATGGGGTCCAAAATTCCTGGTGGCACCCCTGTTTGTGATAGTCATTTTGGGCTTCAAATAAAATTCTGCTTAGGAGTCCAATTTGTCCAGGAGCAGACCTGTTATATTGTTATATTTATGGGTATTGTTCAATTGTTCACAAATAAGTATGTTGATCAATATATTTTGACCTGTGTTTTATTTGGATATCATCACGACCAACACATTAAAGGCAAAATCATTCAAGCATCTTGAAAAATGTTGGCAATACTGGGCCTGTCTTTATTTGGTAACGGATTGATACCAAAATGTGCAGTAGTTTTTTTGCAGTTTCTTGTGGTACTATTTCCTACTGTACAGTGGAAAAGGCGTCATAAGTCAGGATAGTTAGTAAGGAGAATGCATGATAGGCAGCTCCAGACACAATGTAGAACTTTACAGCATTGTCATCAGCAGAGAAGTCAGCTTCAACTTCCCTGTTTGAGATTCCATAGGGATGCAGCCGCCCCAGAGGAGCCCAGCAGTGGACTGGAAACACAAAAGCCGGCTCCAGTCCAACACCTACCCACAACCTCAGTGCCTTTCCATAAGCATATTAGCGGCATTCCCCACATATCTGCAAAGATGTTCTCACAGAGCTGACACTCACCCCGGTAGCGGAGGCTGTCGGCGTGGTGGTGGTGGAGGTGGTTGCGCTGCCTGTGGTTCTCCAAGGTAGGGGGGCCGCCGGCACCCCCCAGGCCCGCCAGTCTGCAGTTGGTGGCGGTCAGCTCAGAGCGCAGGTTGCTGACTTCCTGGCTGGCTGCGCGGATGGCCCCGTCGATCCTCTGGGCCAGCTGCTTATTGTCCTCCATCATTTTGAGGATCTTCCCCTGAGGAGCGGATCCACACAGAGCAGCATGGTGATAAAGTTGCTGAAGGCGGCAACGCTGCTCCTCTCCTCTCTCTCAGTTCAACTTAAAAAAAGAAGAAGAAGAATCTGTCCTGTGAGGGGGGATGTCGACCTGTTATCGCATCCTTCACATGTGTAGTAGACATGCAGTGTAAGCTAGAAGACGGCATGGACGTGCTGTGAGCAGCTGCTCTGCGAGAAGGAGTCAGCCTACTCTGAGATGACATGCAGCCTTTAAACGAGCCGTACCATGTAAACGGACCGTACCATGTGCTGCAGGGCCGGGGGACTGAGAGAGGACAGGGAGGGAGAGGGGAAAAGGGAGGGGAGGTGCTCTGTGGAGGCGAGCTATGCATCCCACACCCTCATGGAGTCTGTTACTTGTTAGCAAGTTGTGGAAAAAACAAAAACTGTAAGCCCCCGCACTCTCGCACCCTTTGACAAACCTCCCCTCCACACTGCAACACCCTGCTGTCTTTTTTGTCTCTCTCCCACCACCCCTCCCACGTCCCGTTCATTCCATTATATATTCATCTCTTTTGTCCTGGGAAAAAGCTCACCCCCACATCGGTCAGTGGGAGAGAGGAAAAGAGACAAGGGGTAGGGTGGGGGGGTTTTGGGGTTGGCGCAGGCTCAAGGCGCCGAAGGGGGAAAACTTTTCAACTGCGAGTGTAAACGTAGCTCTCAATAGAAGACAGACAGAGAGACGGAGAGAGGCCCATAGAAGTGGCTTCTTGCTAGCAAACTAACAAAAAAGGTCTTGTGTGCAGTTTTATTGCACAAACAAAACAACTCGCAAATGTTAAATGTGCGTTTGACACTTCATTTACAGTATGACAACACTGCTATCATGAATGATGCATCACCCTCATTGCTATTCTCACCATGGCAGCGAGGGACAAACAAGGACGGTACTGACAAGTGTTTGAGACGCACAACTTTTGTGACTTAATCCAATAGTTTCCTCACTGACGACGTTTACATCGGTGTTTCCCATACAGTCAGTCATTCATTCATTCATTCATTTGTGGGGGGGCCCTGCCATAAATTAATTTGGACTGCCACAAATAGATTTGGTGCTACCTCGCTCATTCACACTTACATCATTGCATTATATCCAACTCCGTACAGTCGATGGCACCGTATCTCTGCTTGCTAACACACCTCATACACACCTGGTCTGCCAGAGAAAAGAAGACGTAGCAGGAGGGATGAGTGTTGCCAATTTAGTGATTTTCAGACCCCTTTAGATTCTGTTTTGGAAAAACAGCGACTAGTGACAAATGTAGTGACTTTTTTTTTTGGTCTTATTGGACACTTTGAAATGTATCGCTCTTCTCAATGAGTTGTCAAAGACAGGATGTGGCAATAAGACCAACATGGATACCACCTTTGTGTTTTGCCAGGACCTGTTTCTTGAATTCAATGGTGTTTCTCATCTCAAGTCTCCGGTTTTCTTTTCATCACGGCTGCAAAGTAACTAAAAGTGGAACCAAAGAAAGTTGCACGTTCCAGCATTTTGATAAAGAATGTGAGAAGCAGTATTGAATTCAAGAAATATCATAGCAAAACACGAAGTTGGTGTCCGTGTTGATTTTGCTGCCACGTCGTGTCTTAGTCAACTATCACATCTTCAATGAAGGCAAATGCAACCTTAAATGTTCATTTCCCTTCATTCATTATTTATATGAATTTAGAACTGTTTTATGCATGTAACAATATAATCGTAAAACCATAAAATTGTGCTTTGTGTTAACATTTTGAGACTTGAGGAGTAACTGTGTTGGTTAGCAAAGCACTACAGTGTCAACCACTGACAATATGATAGACATTTCTTTCCTGTTTCCATGTAATAGCAAGCTGCTAACAAAGACATTTTGTGATAAAAAATACATTAAGAACACAGCTGGACTCACGCCGTGTATTTATAACGCATCTAGACGCCATAATGTATGCTAACCGGAAATGTAGGCAAAATATTGGTATAAATTCTCAATGTTATTCGCAAAACACACTAACCGAGGTTCGCTAACCTTGGTGGTTGATTTCGCTGCCACACCGTGTCTTTGGGAACAGTCACGTCAAGACTCACGTCTTCAATGAAGGTCAAAGTAACCTTAAATGTTCATTTATTCCTTTCATTCATTATTTATATGTATCTATAAGCCTTTCCAATTGTTTTCTGCATGTCAAACTGCAATTGTAAAACTCTAAAAATGGGTTTTTTGTTGTTTTGGCTTTCTGGATTCCATCCATCCATTTTCTATACTGCTTCTCCTCTTTTAGGGTCACGGGGCATGCTAGAGCCTATCCCTGCTGACTTCGGGCGACAGGCGGGGTACACCCTGGACTGGTCGCCAGCCAATCGCAGGGCACATATAGACAAACAACCATTCACACTCACATTCATACCTATGGACAATTTAGAGTCACCAATTAACCTAACATGCATTGATTAACATAATTTCTTATGAGAAAAATTGATTCAGTTCATGTTCATTTTGGTTACAGTCTGACCTTCTGGAACGAATTAATGATGCTAACCAAGGTTCCACTGCATTTGCTTGTCACGTTTTTTGCTCACTTTTTGTCTCCCACAGCATCCTTAAAATTGACATATGTCATGACCAATTATGCAAATTAGACAATAACCCCTGATGACCTAATATTCGGAATGATACAGCCATATGACAGGGATCCTAATCGTATTTGTCATATTTGGAAACTGATCTTGATTTGGAATTGGTGTTTACATGCCTTACTGCCGTATTCCAATGACTACAGGAATATTGTTTGCATGAAAACATAGTGATTGTGATAAAGCATCAAAGGCCCCATTATGACCAAGAAAAATCACAGCATTAGACTCCACAGTCTCCACTTTGTTGCCCTCAGTCTCTTCTCAAATAACATTTGTCAACACTATGAGGAAATTACAGTGGAACCTCAAAGGTTGCACAAAAATTCAGATGTTGAACCTCAGTGACGCATTACGTCATCACAAGACTTCAACCAATCTCATGAGACTTCGGCTCGATGAGCATTTAAAGCAGGGGTCTTAAACTCGCAGCCTGAACCATATTTTGTGGCACCCTGCTCGATATCAAAGTTTAGTGTTAGTGTGCACATCCTGGGTGTTTTACATCAATATTACATATGGTAAACTTGAGTCCCACAGGAGATAGTCAGCTTACTTCAAGGAAAAGGCTCTTTAATTGGGCAAGCAACAGCCAACACTGAACTCACAGTGATGACACTACGCTACTATTGACTTCTTATTCAGCTTCTCCCCCGATGTTGTCATCTGTTAGCCCTGTCTCGTTTCGACACAGCTTGGTTTTCACAATTTCCTGTGGTATCACGAATGGAAAACCTACGACAGAGTGTAGCCATGTGGGTACTGTGCATGCAGTGGAAAAGCAGCATTAGCATCACCATGCCCGCATCTGTCCTTTGGCCTCAGCTGTCATTCAAAATGAACAGGAGTACAGTGTTCCCTCGTTTATCGCGGGGGAAAAGGTTACCAAAATAGCCCACAATAAGTTTACAATTACTATATATATATGTTTTAAGGCTGTAAAACCACTCACCATGCACTCTATACACTTTTCTCAGACAGGCATTAACACATTCAGACATTTCTCTTTTGTTTAAACATTCTAAGTTTAAACCTTCATTTGAATTTTAATGCTCAACCTCCAAGGTTGGACACAAGAAATGATGAAGTGACTCACGTGTATTTCATTCCTCTGACCTATTCGTTCCGGCGCTGCTGCGCTGTAGCGTTTTGTATCCTTGTTAAAACATATTGTTGCTGTATCTTCGTCCTCTTCCTCCTCCAACCAAAGATTCATTTACAGTGTTCCGTAATGATGACCTACAGCCGCGTAACATCTACCTTCCTTCAGCACATCCACAAGTCCAACTTTTTGTGCGATGGTTAGCATCTTCCTTTGCCTTTTGAGTGCAAAACGTTTCGTCGACATTGCAAGTTTTGTCTGGGAGAAGACGTGTGAACATACAGAGTTTAGAATCTCTGCAAGCTGTTTGGTAGCGATCAGGCAACAGGAAATATGGCAATTTGGCACGAAGGAGATTGATTGACAATGGTCTACAGCCAATCAGGACGCAGAAGACAATGGACGGATTCTCCCTGAGCCAATAAGGACGTAGAACACAATGAGCGGGTTCTCCCTTAGCCAATCAGGACGGTGAACAAAATGCACGTTCATACACTGTAAAAAAAATGCACAAAAAACCCCCCACGAAACAGCGAGTCTGTGAAAGGTGAACCATGATAGAGGGAGGAATCACCGTACCGTTGAGATAAAAGACGACAGAACACCACTTTAGACATTTACACTCACTTTGCACTGCTTAGCGCTACTCGCTAATGATGCTTTTCCATTGGTACTAGTAGGTACTACTAGGTACTAAGAGATACAGCCAGGATTAGGTATGTTGCTCTTCAGCCTCCTTATTGCGTCTCGCTTTGGCCTCGACAAAAGAAAAAAAAAATGTTATTGTAATTATTATGTATATATTATTTGTTTGTTTGTTTATTATTTGTTTGTTATCTTGGATATTGAAGTGAAACTTCAAATTTTAAAAACATTTTTAGAATTTGTCAATTAAAATATGCCTCACTTCCACATCTATAGCCCTCACCTTTACCTGCAGGCCGCTTCTTGAGTGTGCAATCCCTGCAATAAGCTAAACATGAATACAGTACATCTCAAAAAAGAAAATTCATCAACATTACTCTTGCCTCACTAAATTTATTTACTTTTTAAAAAGCTGCTGAGCTGAAATTTGGTGATTTTTTTTATATTAAAGTGGGCTACGTTTGTTTATATTAGATTACATTAAATTATTTTATCATAGACATATTTATTTTATTTAATTTTCATTCAAAAAAAAAAAACTACGGCTCCAGACTATTTTTCTTTAGTGGAAGAGGGGTAAAAATGACTCTTTTCATAGTAAAGGTTGCCGACCCCTGCCATAAACCATACCTACAACTTTTGCTGAGACGCTACAAATGTTAAATGTGCATTTGACACTTCATTTACAAAGTATGACAACACT
This sequence comes from Dunckerocampus dactyliophorus, assembly GCF_027744805.1. NCBI lineage: Eukaryota > Metazoa > Chordata > Actinopteri > Syngnathiformes > Syngnathidae > Dunckerocampus > Dunckerocampus dactyliophorus. The sequence goes on from NC_072826.1 coordinate 18,668,348, forward strand.
GCTAGCATGTATGATGCATCACTCTCATTGCTATTCTTACCATGGCAGCTAGGGACAAACAAGCACAGGCCTGACAAGTGTTTCAGACGCACAACTTTGTTAAGATACGCAAACAGTTTGTTTAGTATAATGAAGCATCAAGGCCTCATTGTGTCCAGGAAAAATCACAGTTTTCGAATCCACAGTCTCCACTTTGCTGCAGCAGTTCATTTTCTCACTACCCTCAGCCCCCTCTTGGATCAAGCTTGTCAATACAATGTGGAAATTGCTTCCTCCTGTTTAAGTCTTATACAGCCTCATGAGACTTCAGCTCAGTGAGCATCTAAAAAAATTAACTCAACAGGTTGGGTTTTTTTTTGCTTTGATGTGTTTGTTTTTTTTGACAGCACCACAAAATGGGTCTACCAGTATTGGCAAAGATGAAAAATGTGATGATAATCGATCACTCTAACAAAACAAACAAAACTTATTGTGACATAGCAGTAGTTTAGCGACAAAAGAAGCACATGTATTTACATCCTGGCTACTTAGGACAATATGGCGACTACAATAGTAATAACAATGTCAATTACATTTTTTTTCACATTGTGAATAAAATTAAAGAAAAAACAGGCAATATCCACATTGTATACAGTTTTTCTCTTTCATCATTGTTGGTGTTAGCATGTCTCGTTCCGACTGATTCATTCAATGTGGCTTGGTTTTCGCAGTTTCCTGTGTAATTACCAATGGCAAACCGACCCAAACTAAGGTGAGTAGTGCCAAGTGGTTACTGTGCAGTGCAGCTATGCACACAGAACATCACATAGGCCTGGAAGATCATTTTGACATGGTAGGTTATGTCAAAATAATACAAAATAATTAAATGATCTTAAGGCCCTGTCACACCTTGACGATTAAGCCAGGGCATGCCCGACGTGATCATTTTGATGGCATACGTTGAACTATGGAGGTTTTTTTCAATTTTGGGCGTATACATAGCGTATTCGTAACTTATATAGAACCTTTCTATAACTTATAGACAACTTATACCAACGAATGCGTAGCGTGTTGCCGGCGTTCACAACTTATGCCCAACGCCAGTCTAACTTATGCAAACCGCACGGCAGCGTATGGCCGATGATCACGTGCCGTAGCCTATAAAAAGGCTGCCACTTGATGACTCAAATCATAACCTCACTGGACATCGCAGTGTCAACATTACCATCATGCCGAAGAAAATTTCGAAGACCGCTGCCAAGAAGTATCAGGGCAGTGACGGAGGGATCCATCACCACCCACAGCCTCCCCCTCCCACTCTCACTCTGATGGAGATGATGCAGGTTGTAACGCCTCTCAATGGTAACGGAAGCTGCTTCCCCAGCGGTCTCTATCTCCTCTCAGCCAACATTTGCCAAGAAGAGAGCCAAGATAACACAGTTTTGTTTCAAGGTATGTTGACGGATTACGACTTGTGCGTAACTTACAAATAACGTGTGTGAACGGGCGTCAACGATCGCATAACTTATTGCCCGCGTATGCGGTACGTATGAATCATACGTTGACATACGTCGAAAAGTTTTGTGCATGCACAACATTTTTGGACATACTATGACGTATGCCGGCGTGCGTCAGCGTGCTCTTAACTTATACAAAACTTACCCATAACTTATTCGACGTACGCCAGCGTATTGGCCAAATTTTTCATATGTTGGCGTACGCTGGCTAAATCGTCAAGGTGTGACAGGGCCTTTACTCGGTTTCCACTTCATTTGCATCATTTCAGTCAAAAAGACGCACAATAATTTTATTACAGGCGGCATGGCTCAGGTGTTAGAGTGGTCGTCTCCCAACCTAAAGGTTGTGGGTTCGATCCGCCCGTGATCATATCAAAGTGATACTGACCTCCATTTGCTTTTGGACACTCCTGTTTTTTGGTCCTATGTAAACCAAGGTGACCAAACTTTTTCCACCAAGGGCCGCATACTGAAACATTTCTGCTTCTTTGAAGGTCCCAATGAGCACCAAATGGAAGAAGTTTGGAACCACCAGGACCGAACCACCAGCCGTCTAAACTAAGCAATCTGGTGAGATGACCAAGAACCAGATGGTCACTATAAATTTGAAGAGATCTGTTCCATATTTATTTATTAATTCTCATTCAATTTTCTTATCTCTCCTGTCTTGCCTTGTTTGTTTGTTTTTTTAAGCGATTAAGTTTATTATGACATTTTTGCAGAGCTTGAAATGTGAATTTCTCTTGAGATGAATAAAGTATCTATCTATCCATCCATCAATTTTAGCCAAAAGATTGGCTAAAATTGGAAGCCACATTGTAAAAAACAAGTCTTTTTCATGTTGTCATTACAGGGCGCACTGTGTGGAATTTTGAGGGAAACAATGAATTTATTCTTCTTTGTATTAAGGCTGTAAGCACTGTAAATACTTTCTGGATGCACTGTATCTCATTATAATGAATTCATTTTATTTTTTTACTGTAAGCCAAGGTCCTATTAAAAAAATGGCCCCCTGGCTGCAATTGGGACACCACTGCTGTAACCAAAAACAGAAGCATTGTTGCTGATGCACAGTGTGCCACCGCTAGCATGCCTGATGTCATCACGTGAGCAGATCATTATCAATGTCTAGACCAAGCCTGATTAGTGCACTGGCCCATTAGCGAAGTCGGCCTGTGATATAAGGACACAAATGATGATAATGATGATGATGATTCCAGGGTTCTACTCCGCATTGGAACATTGTTGTTATTCCAAATGTCAAACAACTTAACATGTGATACTTTTACTGTGTGGAATGTGAGGAAATGAAAGACTTGAGGGGGGCAAAGGTCACAGCGTGTCCCAGATACACATCAATAACTGCACAAACTCTTTAAAAAGGATGCATAATTAGGGAAAGCCCCCCCCCCCCCCACACACACACACACGAACCCATGCATTTTCTTGTGCTCGGCAAGGCAGCAGCACTCCACTTTTTAATGTGTTGTTGTGTTGTTAGTGTGCACATTTGTTAATGGCTTCAGTTTAATGAAGTGTATGGGGGGGCGTGGCGTTAACAAGAGCTATTGATAAACTATGAGCGTCTGCCTGAGTTAATTGAATATCGATTATTCCCCCATACAAAGGGATGCTTGGCTTTTTTTTTTTTTTTTAACCCAACAGCAAAGTGATATAATGCAACATGAGGCTATTTATACCGTCAAATGATCAGGTTCGTTTTTTTTTAAAGACAAAAGGAGGAATTAGTGTGTAATTACTAGGGTGTTTTATGTAACAATAAGAGTGCTTCTCACACTGATTTACACCAAAAATAAATGTGATTAAAAATATTCACAGCAGGATGTTATAACAAATTCAAGCAACTTATTTATTTTATGTTGTTTTTTGCTCAATAAGTATATCTGGGAGACAAGATAATTATTCTCCACAAATTCTGCCTAGCAACAAGTAGCTGGGTTAACATTTTCGCATTTCCTGCCTTAAAAGACGTTTTTCTAAAAACGCATCTTAAATCCTGAGATTGGCTGGTGACCAGTCCAGGGTGTACCCCGCCTCTCGCCCGAAGTCAGCTGGGATAGGCTCCAGCATACCCCCACGACCCTAATGAGGATAAGCGGCGTAGAAAATGGATGGATGGATGTATCTTTTCAATTTTTTTTCCAAATTGTAATGATTTAATAAAGATTATCCAATATAAGACTTTAAATGTTTACGTTATTTGTTCATGTACAATAAAATACATTTTTTTGTAATTGTTGGGCCACAAATGCTTACTTGTCCCCAAATTTTACCGACTAACAAGTAGCGGGGCAAACATGAATGTGATTCTGATAACATTATGAGTTTATTTTTGTATTCTTTTCTTGTAAAAATAAAGTCATGCATACAAATACAAAGTTATTATTGTAATACTATGACTTATTTTGTTGTAAAATGCAGCTTTAGTCATGAAATATATCAAGCTAATATTTTTGTCACTATAAGGATGTTGACAAAAACAACACTATTTGGAAAAAAAAACATAAAAAAATCTACTTTATTCTTATAATATTATTATATTTTTCTAGCATTAAAATACAAAGTCACTCTTGAAACATTGTGTCTTTTTGTAAAAATGCAACTTTATTTCGGGAGTATTTCAAGATTTTTCTTAATTTAACATTTCTCTAAATTGTCCCACTGCTACTGTGCCCTGTTGGCTAATCTCTACGATGACAACTGTCCCCCATTTGACAGCAGAATAGCAAACTGAACCACACTCAGAATGAAGGGCAAATATGCTGTTGCTTTCTAACATTCATGCATCCATCTTCTATGCCGCTTATCCTAACTAGGGTTGCGGGGACATGCTGGAGCCTATGCCAGCTGACTTCAGGCAGGAGGCGGAGTACACCCTGCACTGGTCGCCAGTCAATCGCAGGGCACATATAGACAACCATTCACACTGCTTTGGAACATTTTATATATAACACAAAGCAGTGATTTGGTTGTGTAGAGGCTTATTTCTCATTTGGACAACCTAGTGGGCATGATTGGCATTTTTTTTCATTGGGTTTGGGCACACATTATTGTGTTCCACAAATTCTGCCTGGAAACAACAACATTCATACATGTTTTCTTGTAAAAAAAAATACATATTTCTATTTCTTATATAATTAGTCTTGTACGTTATATTATTTTGAGGAAAATCATGATTTTTTTGTTAGACTTGTAGTATTGCAGTTTTATTCACATAAAAAAATGTATTTCAACTCTTGTGACACTCCATGTATTTTTCTCATAAAAATACCACTTTATTCTTTTAGCAGTATGACATTTTTCTCATTAAACACAAAGTTTTTCTGGACAAATGCAGCTGTCATTAAACATGCCATACTGGGGGATTCTAACTGTATATTATATTTTGAATAAAATAATGGCCCATATTTTCAAAATTGATATCCCTTTATCTAAAATTAGATATTAGAATTAGTTTTTTACAAATTATTTAAGTTTTGGAAGTGTTTTTTTTTTTATTTTTATCATCGCGCCTGAACATTTCCCGTGGCCTGGTGGTTGGGGACCCCGCCTTACAGCATGCTTGGGGATACGATGAGCTCTTTTACACATTTGAAAATACTGTACGAATGACACTTTTATACAATTGGCTTCTTTATTTTATATTGTAAGATTAATGTCCACCTAAACAAATGTAACTGTAGAATCGTATCGTGTCGTTTGTACACTGGATCGAATCGTATCAAATCGTTCTGTTTTTAAAATATATCATTTTTGACTAGTATCTTACCCCGTGTAAGTAGATGTGTACATCCCTACTTATTATAGATAAAAACTTCTATGTGTGATTGTGATTAATTATGAGTTAACGATGGACAAAAGTGTGATTAATCACAATTAAATATTTTAATCAATTGACAGCCCAAGTAAAAATACAACTTTATTTAAACATTAATTACTACATTAAAAATGTATTCTAATATTATTTATAATTTATTGTCCAGTGGCGACAAGATCTGGGCAGATGAACTCAATCTGTTTTTCAACAGATTTGAAAGTAAAGTACAATACAATACAATTATTCATCGATGCAAATGTTGAAAATGCAACTTTTTCCCATAAAATTCCTACTCTATTCTAAAAATCTGATTTCATCATGATATTACAGCTTTTTCTTGTAAAAATTCAACTTATTTCACGCAATATTACAGGTTTTTCTCTCTTAAAAGGCCTTTTTAGTGAATTATGCTCAACTCAAAAGTCAAACTGTAGTTGTATTTAGACCATGCACCTTTAGCCTTGTTGTGCAGCAGCATGGATTCCACACACTATTCTCTTTCCTCTTGAGGACGCCTTGTAGCAATGACAACAAACTCATTTATATGTGACAAAGACATGGTCTGCTCCAGTGTATCAATGAGGACGTTATCACCTTGACTGTGTGTGTGTGTGTGTGTGTGTGTGTGTGTGTGTGTGTGTGTGAAGGCAAGCCTATTGATTTTCAGGCTGAAATCAACTCAGCTACAACAAAAAGCAACCTCGGTGACAATGATTAGTCATTACAGAAGTAAACATATAATCAGTGCACACCCTCAACGATTGCAAAAACATATGTCCTATTATTACCTCTGCAAGGGATGTTTTTCTACCCAAAAAAATGAAAATGGGCTGTCCCTTAGGTAGGTTTTTCTTCCTTGTAATAATAGTAATGACATTATTTGTCTCAAAATTTGTCTCCTACACTCCTAATCAAAATTTTAAGACCAGTTAAGATATTGCAAGGATTTACATTTTGCACTGTTGGATCTTAGGAAGCTCTAAGTAGAGCTTAAAAATACAAAAAGAAGAAACAGGAGTGAGACAAAAAAAATGAGTAAGCAATTTGCTGCAAAGGAGCATTAAAGTGAAATAGGCTGCTCATCAGATGATCAAAAGTTTAAGACTACAGCCTTTAAAAGCTACAGTATGTGGTTAATGTCATTTCCTGTCAGGTTTTCACGCTGTCATGATCGCGATGGCAAAGGCAAAAAAGGTTTCTCTCTTTGAAAGTGGTCGGATTGGAAAAGGACTCAGCAATGAGTAGCTGCGCCATTCTTGTTAATCACCTCAAAAATTGGTTAGAGTATCAACTGTCTGGAAGTGATTTCCATTTTTGTAAACTTGCCTTGCAATTCATCCCCAAATGTTCTCAATTGGATTTAGATCAGGGGAACGAGCAGGATGGTCCATAAGAGTGAGGTTATTCCTCTGGAAGAAGCCCTTTGTCAGGCGGGCATTGTGAACTGCAGCGTTGTCCTGTTGAAAAACCAAGTCATTACCTCACAGACGAGGCTTTCAGTCATGAGGGATGCCCCACTGCAACATCTCCGCACAGCCGTATGCCGTTTAACGCCCCTGAACAACTTGAAGCTCCATTGAAAAGGTGGAATCTCCTTGTCATGCCAGTAAGGTTGGAAGCCTTCAGGACCGCTAAGGTTACATTGTTTATCATCAGAGAATAAAACTTTCTTCCACCTTTCAATGTCCCATGTTTGGTGCTTTCCTGCAAATTCCAAATGTGGTGTTGAAAAAGACAAGGCCTTTGAAGATGTTTATTGTTGTTAAAACCTTTCTCTCGCAGATGCCATTTCATGGTAATTGGACTGCACTTGGCACCAGTAACAACATTCATTTGGGCTGGGGATCGTCCCGTGTCTTTGGGTCTACCACTTGCATTTTTTGTTTCATAACCCTCTAGAAGACATTTAAAATGACTGCCTGACCACGTCCAACCTCAGCAGCAATGGTGCGCTATGAGATAGAGTTGCTTATGTAGTTCAACAATCCGACCACGTTCCAAGAGAAAAAGCTTTTTGCCATTTGCCAGTGTGAATACCTGACAGAAAATGACATTGAATCCAGATTGTTGCCAAGATTTTGGCTTTTAAAGGCTGTGGTTTCAAACGTTTGATCAGCTGATGTTCAGCCTATTTCACTTTAATGCTTGTTTGCAATCATTTCCGAACTCAAATTATTTTTTTTGTCTCACTCGCATTTCTGCTTTTTGCATTTTGAAGCTCTACGTAGGAACCTCCTTAAGATCCAACGGGGCAAAACGTAATTTCTAGCCATTTTTCAGCTGGTCTTAACATTTTGATCGTGAATGGAGGACTATATTCTCCAAATCTTAAATATCTATTCATTCACCTGACATTCCGAGTGCTGATTCTAATGACACTACGAGATTTTTTATGCCTTTATTCTCAAAATATTATTTTTTTGCAACATTGAGTTTTTTCTCATAAAAGTATGATTTTCCTCTCAGAATAATCATTGTTTTCACTTACAAATACCAACGTCATGTGATATTCTGCGTGTTTTCTCAGAAAAATATGACTTTATTCTCATAATGTTCTGCATTTATTTTTAATAAGAATTAGATTTGAATTACATCTTTTTTATTTTAATGATAATGTGACATTTTGAGGGGTTTTTTTTTACATCTGATGATGAGTTTAGTCTTATGAGAGAATGACTCAATACTCTGTAATAGAATAATCTTTTAGGAAGGATGATACTGATAAAACAGCATATGAAATTATTGCAAAAAGCAAGAGGAAGATAAAGAGTGCAGATTAATAATAGAGCGTAAAACCAAAGCATGTCGACTTTTAGGAGGACGAAATTGAAAGACGTTCAAGTGTGCGGTAAAAGCAGCACTGATGGCCACACTCAGCAAAAAAGACACTCTCTTTTCTCAGGCTGAGCTTTCTGCTGGGATATGGAATGGCCTTTCATATCCACAACACATACCTGCTCGCTCTCTCTCTCTCAGACACACACACACACACACACACAGAGATAACGCGCACATTAAAATGCAAAAGCAATTAAGCCCGAGCCACAACAGCGCTGAAGAAGTGCCAAGCTGACAGCAGGACTTTGATTATTTTAATTAGAGCAATATGGCTGCTCGGTGCACCAATGTAATTGAAGTTGTAGAGGAAGTTGATTTTGCCATTGCACAACCTGAACGCAACTTAGGGGGCACTCACACTAGGCCATCTGTGTCGCGCTTGGGCAGACCTGACGCCAAAAGTCCTCCTGCTAGTTATTAATCTTAACTGCCACCTTGCATAATGGAAACAAACAGGTAGACTGGAATTAATCCACAAAGTCAAAGACCTAATTATGGTCGCTCATGCACGAGCAAAAGCAAAACACAGACGTGTCATATGATTAATCGGGAGGAGGGATCCCTTTCAGACAGTTATTAATCATAACTGCCACCTTGCACAACAGAAATAAACAGAATGCCTCGATGTAAGCCACAAAATCAAAGCCTAGGGAACGCTCGCTCACACACGAGCTACATAAACAAGCTAAATATTTAATGTGACTGCCAGTTATTAACGATCACCACCAACTTGCAAGAATTAAAATAAACATTAAGACTTGATGTAAGGGTGCACGTTTCATATGATAACTTTTATCACTCCTCCTGCCAGTTATTAATGATAACAGTCACTTGCACAATAAAAAAAATACAGAAAGACTTGATGTAAGTCACAAAGCTCGCTTGGGCACCAGCACAGGTCCAAAAGACTTGTCATTTGATTTCTTTGATTGCGCTACCCTGCAGTTGTCAATGATAACTCCACTTTGCACACAGGGAAAAATAAAAGACTAATAATACATAAACGACTCAAAATTATCCATAATGTCAAAGGCCACAGTACACTCGCTCACATACAAGCACAGGTCCAACTTCGATGTGTCATATGATTCATGTAATCATTCCTCCCACGAGTTATTAATAGGGCTGCCAAAAGTAACGCATTAACGGCAGTAACTAATTTATTTCATTAATTCCGTTACATTTTTTAATGTAATTAACACAGGCGCACCAGAGCAAGCACGCCGCCCTGTTATGACGGCGCATAGAAGCACATTGGAGCGTCCCCACACAGTCACAGAGAGTCTGGTGCTCTTTTCTAACTCCATTCTAACCTGAACACATCAACAGCAGTACAATTCCAACACCATATTCTGTATGTATCTCCAACTCACACACGTCTCTATTCCGTTCATCCTGGGAACTACACTTACTCAAGAACATGAGATGCATTCAGGGACACTCTGAATTTCACAAAAATGGTTTTATAATACGTGTGTGTGTGTGTGTGTGTGTGTGTGTGTGTGTGTGTGTGTGTGTGTGTGTGTGTAAATAAACGGGAATATCAAGAAAAACATGAAGTGGATATTCTTATCACTCACTAGTAACTGTTAATTCGGATGTACAATTTGCTACATTTAAGTATGCTGGAAAATACACTGAGAACAAACAAATTTACCTTAAATTACGTGATGTCTTTGAAAGCAACCCCTCATTGCTCATAACACGGTTTAGAGCAGAGATCGTGAGCTACCAGTAAATCTTTAGGAGTTTGCCGGTCGATCGCGAGAACATTGAAAAAAAAAATGTATTATCACATCAGTGCCCTCACCTCCCAGAGAGCGACCAACAGGCACCCATTTTATCCACTGAACACGCCCGTATGCCTCGCTGCTATCCAGGCAGCAACCTGCTAGTCCCAGCAAGGAGCCCAGTCCCAAAAACCCAGCGGGAGGTACACTAGGACACCAGCTCGCCTCATACACCGACTCCCCCCCCCCCAGAGCGCAAGCAGCGATGTGCTTGCGCATAGAACAGTAATTATTGCACGTTAATAGAGCTCAAAATCTGCTTTTGCTAACTCAAAGATAAGGCACAAATATAACTCCGTAGACGTGCACCTCCAACATCTTTGAGCCGCGACGACGACGCTCATTAAGGGCTGACTGCTGTAGCGCTTCTGACCATCGCTCGCCCATTACACTGAACGAACAAGCCCAATAAGAGTTGTGGTTTGATCATGAGGCCAACGCCACAAGCCCATACACCCAAGAGCCACAAAAGTAGGGTGTATGGGTGTCCAAAGTGCAGCTCGGGGGCGATAATATCTGTCATTGCATCACTGCAGAAACAAAATGAAATTTACAAAATAGCAAAAATGATCAAAAAATACAGCAAAAAGCACAAGAAGAAAAAGCTGAAATGTTGAAACCAAAAACCAATAATAACACAAAGCATATACACTCCTGATCAAAATCCAGTAAAAAAATTGCTAGAATTAGCATTTTGCACATTTGGATTTTAATTAGGTTTTTAAGTAGAGCTGCAATATGCAAAAGCACTTGTAATTCAAACAAACAAAATAAAAAACTGAAATAGGTAATTGATCACCTGATCAAAAGTTTAAGACCACAGGCTATAAAAGCCAAAATCTGTTCAAAATGTTCATTTTCTGTCAGGCATTCACACTGTCGTGCCCTCCTGATGGCTAAAGCTAAGAAGCTTTCTCTTTTTTGAAAGTGGTCGGATTGTCGAGCTGCATAAGCAAGGCTTCTCGCAACGTGCCATTGCTGCTGAAGTTGGGCACAGTAAAACAGTCATTCTAAATTTTTTGAAAGATCCTGAGCATTATGGAACAAAAAAGTCAAGTGGTAGACCCAAAAAAAAATCACAAATGCACTGAGCCGGAGGATCTGATTGGCTGTCCATCAAGACACAGGGCAGCCTTCCACCCAAATTAAGGCCCTTACTGGTACCGACTGCAGCGCAATAACCATCAGACGGCATCTGTGGGAAAAGGGTTTAAAAAAACAAAAAACAAATTCAAAGACCTTGTCTCCTTCAATGCCACAAAACTGCCCGTTTAGACTTTGCCAGGGAGCATCAAACATGGGACATTGAAAGGTGGAAAAAATGTAACCTTGACGGTCCAGATGGCTTCCAACATTACTGGCATGACAAGGAGATCCCACCTGAGATGTTTTCTACCCGGCACAGTGGAGGGGGGGTCCATCATGGTCTGGGGTGCTTTTTCCATTCATTGGAACCCTGGAGCTTCACTGGTGCAGGGCCATCAAACGGTGACTGCTTACGTGCAGGTGTTGCAGCGAGCATCCCTCATGACTGAGGGCTCTCGTCTGTGTGGTAACAGCTGGGTTTTTCAACAGGACAACGCTGCAGTTCACAATGCTCGCTTGACCAAGGACTTCTTCAGGGAGAATAACATCACTCTTTTGGACCATCCTGCATGTTCCCCTCATTTTAATCCCATAGAGAACAAGTGCTTTTTGTCTCACTCCCCCTTCTTGCTTTTGCATATTGTAGCTCTACTTAAAACCTCATTAAGATCCAAATGTGCAAAATGCAAAATATAGCAATTTTTCAGGTTTCACAGGTTCATGGCTGTGACCGAGGATACTGGTCTTAAAGTGTGATTCAAATGTTCTGCTACTATTAAAAGAGACTACTAGTGTTACACAAATAGATTTTTAAGCTTGTGTGGTAGCTTGATTGACCTATCCAGTTCATTTGGAGCTGTGAATACTAGGGGTGTTCTGATAGATCGGCCACCGATCAGTATCAGCCGATTTCCGTGAAAAAAAAGCATGGTATCAATACTTGCCGATACTTGCTTTTAAACACAGATCTCCTTCGCCGATCAGCTCCGCCTGCATCGAGCCTATAGAGACCATCTCCCGGCCACTTTCCCTTCACAAAGCCAAAACAAGCATGTCTGCCGTGTGGGAGTGATATAAGTTTGCACCCTGCAAAACACGCTTTAAAAAGCTTTAGTTTGGTGCGGCATTTGGGGGCGGGCACTTGGCAGGGTATGGTGGGTTTTTACGGCTCGCGATGTGATTGTCGGTCGGGCGGTGGCTAATTAGCCAAAACGCAGGACACGCGGCTGTGATAGCCTGAACAGTGGTTGGATTCCTAAAACTGAATGGCCGGACGTCGTCGTCGGTGGAGGAAACCGGGTTTGCGACTGCCTGGGGTCCTGCTGGATGCTTTTGCATCCAAAGCCTCCTTAAAGAAGGCACCTGATCCTCTAAGGTTCACCAGTGATTTTGAAAAAGTAAGTCAAATATATTTTGGTTTTAGTTTTATGGTTCCCCTTTCATATCACACTGTATAGCCCAGCAGTCACCAACGGGAGCCCCCACAGCCATGAGGCGCCAGCAAGCCTGTTTTCATTCCCGTTTTCAGTAAATAACGTCAGAACACTAGAAAGAAATGCATTGTGAAATACAAAATGTGAATCGTGGATACCAGCATTTTGTTAATGTTCTGGCAAAACAAACATTCGCTTTGTTTGGGTTGAAATAAGCTAGGAAAATAAATGTTTTTTTTAATGTTTTTATTTTAAAAATTACACTTAATCTATGGGATCGGTAACTGCATCTGCCGATTTCACTCGTGGATGATCTGTATCGTATCGGCAGCATAAAAACCTGATCGGAGCATCCCTAGTTAATACATACAAATATATATAATCCTGTCCTGTCATTTATCTTTCTGTTAATTAAATACAGCAAAAATTGGCATATTTCAGACATAGTTGCTAATGGTTATTAATCATGATTAATTAATTTAAAAACGGATTCATCTCATTAAAACTTGTCATCATTTGACAGCGGTGGTTAATGATAACAGTCATCTTGCACAATAGAAATGAACAGAAAGACTTGATATAAGTCACAAAGCCCAAGGTATGCTCACTCATGCATGAGCACAGGTGCAACAGGTGGGTCATTTGAATAGTATGATCGCTCAGTTGTCAATGGTAACATACATTTTGTACTTTTGTATAAATAGAACGACTCAAAATAATCCATAAAGTCAAAGCCCACAGTGCGCAATATGGATGTGTCGTATGGTTGTTCCTTCTACCAGTTATTAATGACAACGGCCACCTTTTGCACAATAGCAATAGACAAAGACTTTATCTATGTCACAAAGCCCAACGTACGCTCACTCACGAACAACAGCAGGCGAAAGACATAGATGTGCCCTATGATTATGATTAATGCGATAGCTCCCCCCGCCAGTTATGACGGCTAACCACTAAATTTGCATCACAAATACACAGACAAGTCACAGAGTCAGGAAAATTGCAGTAATACAGGGCACCGCTACTTTAAATATTCAGTACAACATACAGTATATCGTAGGAACAGTTATGTAAAGGTGCTTTGAGACAATGATCCACTTTTTTTAAGGCTTCAACTTATTCTTCTTGGAAGAGTATGCAAGGAAAAAGTGTTTAATAAGAAACTGGGGATTGAATTCATCTGCATGCTAAATTAGCTGGAGTCCCAAACCATGCTTTTGTCTGGCTTGGGGAGCTGTGAGGGATTAGGAGGCAGCGTTTTAGACTAAGCACCATGCTAAACTAAATAATATAATGTTCACTCTTCCCTTTTTAACAGCTTTTTGCATGTGGGCAAACTAATTACCATATAGTTTATTTGACAGCCATGATGAATAATTCAGTAACAATCTCCAGCAACCTTGCAAAATTGTCCCTTTCATTTGTACAGAGCTTTTTTTTTTTTTTTTTTTTTTTTTTTTTTAACACGGTAGCATATGTTTGATTGTTTTGTGTTATCAGGGATATGGCTGAGAAATTGCATTTTATAAAAAAAAAAAAAAAAAGATTTAGTACGGAACACTCTAGAAGTGGGCCCGGGTTCAAAATTATTGCCTACGTACGCAAACCTGCACCTGCCCAACCTGAAAATGTTGTATAATCAAAGCGATCGCTCCTCTCACCAGTTATTAACGATTACCGCAACTTGCATAATAGATAGAGTTTTGAAATAATGTAAGACGACCGTACGCTCGCTCATGCACTAGCACAGGTGCAAAATATTGTAGACATTTCATATTGTTAATGCAATCACAATAAACCTATCAAAAAACAGAAGAACCCAAAAAAATCTACAAGTCAAAGCCAATGGTACGCTTACTCCGGCACAAGCACAAATGCAACATAGACGTGTCACATGATTAATGTGACTCCTCCTCCCATCAGTTATTAACGATTACTACAAACTTGCATATTATAAATAAGTAGAAAGACTCAAAATAATGCACACAATTTACCGTGCACTCACTCCGGCACAAGCACATGTGCAGCATAGACATGTCACATAATTAATGCAACTGCTCCTCCCGCCAGTTATTAATGATTACCGCCAACTTACTGATAACTTCTTAATAATCTACAACGTCAAAGCCCACTGTACGCTCACTCTGGCTCAAGCACAAGCTCAACAGTTGTGTCACCTGCTCAATGCGACTGTTGCTCCCGCCGGTTAACAGCCTCCATTTTGTACAATACAAAGAAATACCTGTACAAAAATCCCCCACTGTGCTTCTTCATGCACATGACTTACAAGTGACAAATGATTACAGTAATCGCTCCTCCCAACCGTTATTAATGATAATCACCACCTTGTACAATAGAAATAAACTTCAAATAGTCCACAAAGTCAAAGCCCAAGGTACGTGCGCTCATGCAAGAGCACAGGCACAACATACTGTAGACAATCGTCACCTTACATTAGAGGATGACTCAAAATAATCCACAAAATCAAGTAAGTTGCAGTAATATAGTGTTGTGTTATGAGTTGATGGCACCAGGGGCAAAGCCTGAATGTGCTGACAGCAATGTGAGTGCATCTTTTGTCATCTTCAACACACAAACTACACTTCCTGCTTGGCTCACACTCTCCTGCAAAGCACCTGCCTTGCAAAAGGACACACATCAATCTTCTGAGGAGTTCATTAAAACACCATCTGGCTGCACCCTCCAAAAAATCTCCAAAAGATTCATGACGGAGCAAGAATGGCTCTCCACTGACTAGTAAAAAGATTTAGGATTTTAGTCATCTGGCAGCAGCAGCGGCGGCGCCAGTCGATTCATGATTATGCACGACAATGCGTTCAGGGTAACAGGGTTCCTAATGTGCAGAGCATGCAGGCGTAGTGGAGCGCTACAGCAAGGAGAGCACAGACTGGGACAGATATTGTAATCATGTCTAAGGAGGCTGAGGAGCACAAGAAGGATATGTTTCATGACACATGACATACTGAAAGTTTTTGGTTTTTTTGGAAATCAAGTGTGATCAGGTTTTTCATCCTATTTGCTGCATCTTCTTTTCATTCAGTTAGCATGTCCTCCGAGGGATACATGATGCACTGAATTCATCGTTTAACCAACAAAACCCGCACAACCTAACGAGATCTAACATCAATGCAAAGATGCATCGTTGTAGACAACCACAACGTGTCCCACAAGACATCTACTGACAATTATTTGGAGACAGCAGTATGACTATAATTACCAGCTCAACACGCTATAAATCAACCGTGACATGATACACCTATGAGGCCCATATAGGCTGCTATATTGAGTATAATTACGCTAGCGTCACGTTAAAGATGTCCTTATCTTATCTTTACTCACCATACATTACTTAATTTGCTTTATACTGTATATAAATGCTCCTCCGTGAATCAACACCTAACCGTGGTGGATGGGTTTGCGTGCCCGAGCGATCCTAGCTATGTTGTCTGGGGCTATATGCCCCTGGTAGGGTCTCCCAAGGCAAACAGGTCCTAGGCTAGCAGCAAGATGGCGCCCTCCGTTGCAGACGTCTCTGCTTCAGTCTCCCGTTTTTTTTCTATTTTTTTGCTATTTTGTTGTTCATGTTGGACATCCAACGTGCTGCGTTGCATTGCAGCATAGAGACAACTTTTGAACATCGGCGGGGTCCACCATGAGCTTTCGTTCAGCCTCTCGGACTGGCTTTCTTCTGCGTCGGGAGGACGCAGCAGCCTGCGGGCCTGGTGAGCTAAATGCCCAGGAGCGTCTGGGGCGGAGGCGAGGCAGGAAGGGCGGCCTGCGTGCTAGGCTAAAGGCTGTAGCGACTGGGCCACCGCTGCCGAGCCTGCTGCTGGCCAGCGTCCGCTCTCTCGAAGACAGGATGGACGAGCTGAGAGCAAGGATTGCAGCTTTGTGAGATCGGAGAGTGCTGTGTGTTCGCGGAGGCCTGGCTGGACGGAGGATTTACCGGACTCGGCGGTCCGGTTGGGGACATTTGCCGCTTGCCGGGGAGATTGGACTTCGGCGTCTTGTGGACACAGAGCCTCGGGACTGTTCTCCCCGAATGTTACCAGCATGTAGGCTTTCCCACGAGGGCAAATAGCATCCTGTACCAAGTCTACAGCAACATGAAAGTCTCCATTTTGAAAAAGCTAATGTCTCTTCTGAAAGTCTGGGCTTCCCTACTGAGACTGCTGCCCCCGCGACTCGGACCCGGATAAGCGGAGGAAAATGGAATGGAATGTATATAAATGCTCCAATTAACACCTCTCGGGTGTACAAAAGCCAATAACTGCAAGGGGTAATTAGCACCAGATCAAAAAACAGCTGCTGCTGTAGGCAACCTCCTGATGTTTTTGTTTTAATTAAGATGGCAGTGGCTGCATTTCAAGTATCAGGAGTGGTCAGCACCCAGCAGCTCTATCTACCTCTGCATGTGCCTTCAAATGTTATATGTGTTACTCAGCTGTCGGTCTGAAACTCCTGCATATTACACTTGTACTGTCAATGTTTATTATTTATTGTACAATAAAACTGTCAGTAGTATTAATGCTGGCTGAGCATCATTAGTAAAGTAAAAAAAAAAATAACTTATATATTCAGTATATCATTAATTCAATCTTTTGAGCCCTGTGGGAGCAACTCTGGGAATTAGGTGACACACACACCAATTTCTGTGTGTGAATGAAACCTGCCGCCCTTTACCCACATGCCGGATTCATAACCATTCCTCCACCATACTCCGTGGTCTGACGAAACAAAAGTTGAACTTTTTGGAAGGTGTATGGGACAAGAACAAGAACATCATACCAACAATAAAATATGGTGGTGGTAGTGTGATGGTCTGGGGCTTTTTTGCTGCTTCAGGACCTGGAAGACTTCATGTTATAAATGGAAGCATGAATTCTCCTGTCTACCAAAAAATCCTGAAGGAGTTCACCTCTGAATGGCTAAAGAAACCTGAATCCATTTGAGATTCATGCTCGGAAAGCCTCCAATGTGGCTGAATTACAACAATTCTGCAAAGAATTGTTGTAATTCAGCGCTGTAAGTTATCACAAACGTTTGATTGCAGTTCTTGTCGCTAAGGTTGGCCCAACCATTTATTAGGTTTAGGGGACAATCATGTTTCACACAGGGCCATGTAGGTTTGGATTTTTTTTTTTTTTAATAAAAAAAAGTTTCATTTAAAAACTGCATTTTGGTTTGGTTTGGTTTAGTTTATTTGAACATGAAGGTTACAATGCAATACATCTCATGAATCATTCTTTCACAGTTCCACATGTCCAAAAGGAGTAGGAAGAAGCAAAGCTTATTTAATCCTAGCCCACATCCATTCTACATCTAGTACAGTACCTGTTGTTCACTTCCTGCATTCCATGTCATATTTTCTATAATAATCATAATAATAATACATAATAAATAACAGTAAGAAGACAAAAAAATATATATATATACTATAGCGGCCACTAAAGGGAAACGGCAAAAGTGGCCGCTATAGGCAGGTGGCCGTTATAGACAGGTTGGCAGCCATTTTGTATTTGTGCACGCACATATTAACATGTCTGTGATTAGAAGCTTGTTGTGTTTGCAGATACATATAATTATACTGTTACATGTTGACCAGTAGAGGGCACTGTGGGACTGCGGATAAAAGTTGTAAAGAACAACTAGGCTTGTTATTCTACACCACACACAGAACAAAGCTGTGCTACTATACAGTATACTTTTATATACGGCAGAGTGTCATTACAGCTTTAGTTCATCAGGAAGTGACGGGAAGTGACGGGAAGTGACGGGAAGTGACGGTGCGACGTCATGAGCAGGAGAGCTAGGCTGAGTGCTAGCTGTGTGTGTCGAGAGAGTTGGGAAGTGTGTGGATGTTGGCGTGGATGTAAAGTCCTGCAGTGTTCTCCGCTCTTAATAAAGCGATTAAAGTGCATTGGCGATGTGAGTCTCTCCTTCCCCACAACAAGGGGCATTACAGTATTGACCAGTGCACATTGTCTCACACCAGAAAATAAACGGTGTCGCTGTCTGCAACAAGCTCCAAAGAAGACGCCCTTTTTTTATGTGGAACAACTGACAGTTTGTGTGGATCTTGTGAATGATTGTGACTGAGCTACGACTCAGTAATTAAAGTCTACACACAACGGCTTCATTGATTAAAAAACAAACTGCTTGAGTCGGTATTTTGGCAGCCATATGCGATCAGATATTGACCAAGGGATACAAAATGGGTGGCCGCATTAGACAGGTGACCGCTATACACAGGGTCTATAAGAGGTAAATTTTCTGCGGGTTTTTTCCCCCCCAGTGGCCGCTATAGGCAGGTGGCCGTTAAGACAGGTTTGACTGTATATATATATATATATATATATTTAAAAACTTTTTAAGAAAAACGAACCTGACAGAACAATCATTGTGATGATCAAGACTCTTCTGCCTTGTATTTAGCAAACATCAACTGCTTGTATTGTTTTTTTAATTTGCTCATCTCTGTACATTGTTTGAGTTCCTTACTCAATCCGTTCCATAGTTTCATTCCACATACGGAAATGCTGTGGGTTTTCAGCGTAGTTCTCGCATATAAATGTTTTCGATGTAGATGTCCTTGATGTTTGTTGTTTAAATATTGTTCTGCAGCCTTCACAACCGTTTTGACCCTGTCACTTTTCCTTTCTTGCCTGATGGCCACATTGATGACTTTACATATAAAAGCTACAAAGTTCTTTTTCTTTACAACTAATGTTACAACTAATTGTTAAACATTCTAAAATGTTTTCAATAACAAATGACATATTCTTTACCATTTTGTAGTTCAGATGTTTGTCCACGTATACTGCCACACCTCCTCCATTTGAAGTGTTCCGATTTGCACACATCATTTCATATCCTTCCAGCTCAAAGTCCTTTCCTTTGTTGGCATTAATCCAAGTTTTTGAGATTGCAATTACTTGGAAAGGTTCCTTGAATTGATCCAAATATTGTTTGATGTTCGTAAAGTTTGCATACATGCTTCTGCTGTTTATGTGGATGGTGGATAACTTGTCGTCGTCGTTGAAGCTTTGTGATATTGCTCCTCCATATAATAACAGCAGTCATTTGTGATGTGAGAGAGAAAATTTGAGTCCGGATCAATGTCTTTTTCCATATCCAATTGTTTGTGATCTGTAAAGCAAAAAGTGTCCAATTGTAGATCTTGTAGAATATTAGAGCTGTTTTCTTCCATGTTGGGAGACCTCAGTATTTTTCTAGGTCCGTGATGTCTTTGATAACAAGCACTCTGGCCTCTGGTCCTCCATTTACTTTGATGAAGATTTTGCAATTTGCACTCCATGTTCCTTGGATCCTTCCTTGCTTCCTCAGATCACATGCTTTCTTAGCAATTTCAGCATTGCGCTTTGTCAGGTGGTCATTCATGTAGACGTTTGTTCCTTTCAGCTTCTTTCCTTGTTTCAGCAGAGCAACCTTGAATTTCCTATTAGTGAATTTGACGATGACGACGGGTGTAGTGCGATTCCTGCCATACAGTGGGATATACAATAGTAAGTATCAATAGATTGGATGTCTACATCCACCTCTTTTTGTGTTCAGTTGTGTTGTCATTGACTAATATTTGAATTAGTTTGATGATCTGAAACATTTAAGTGTGACAAACACTTTTTCACACCACTGTATGTTGTGCTCCAAAAACATGGCAGAGAGGTTGCATGTGTGCCAGGTCAAGGAGCAGAAGTTGAGAGAAGCAGCGCTGGGCCCGATGCCTTCCACAGTAATTGCTTTCAGATACAAAGTCATTTATATTTGCTGCACTACCTCACTAGCGCCGCGTTCAAATCCCATCCGAGGTCAACAGGGAACTGAAACGCCTCTGATAACAGCAATCCCTGTCTTTGATCGCACACTCGTCTGGTCTCTGCAGAAAATTCGCTCTTTGAGAGGACTTTAAAGCGAAACAAGGGCGGCCGGTTGAAGATGTTCAAGGAATAAATGTAATAAAAAGTTGTACTGCGGAGGATAAGCCGCGCCAGTGTCCCTTCTGCGACGTATTTAATGCCGGGGCTCATGCCTGCTGCGAACACAGCACCTGAAACGTCTCATGAATTATTTAGGATCGAGTCGTGCAGAGACGGCATCCTGCAGCATTAGCGGTGCAATAAAACTGGACTAATGGACCACTTGGTGCTGTGCTCGTGCTGCATGACTTTCATACGCATTCATGCATCCAATGCGAGTCTCAACAACAACTCTTAGGGACTCACTCAAGACAGTAAAACTAAAGAGAGATGCACAAGACACAGAAAAACACAGAAAAAGAAAATGTGTTGAAAAAAAGGTGTTGAAAGACGCTGCGCCACTTTTGTATTTTTTTAAAAGGAAGCAAGGAACTCAAACGATGCACCAAGATGATTGAATTCAAAAAACAATACAAGCAGTTGATGTTTGCAAAATACAAGGCAGAGGAGTCTTGAACTAGTTTTGTTATGCTATCTCTACTTATTATTTATTATTATTTATGTATTATTATACTCATTATTATATTAATTGTGAAAAAATCTTAATAATTACATCATCATATTGTTACATTACCTTATCATTATTCTATTTATTAAAAAAACAACACATATGGAATACAGGAAGTGAATAAAGTGTACTGCACAAGATGTGGAACGAATGGGGGGGTAGGATTAAATAAGCTTTGCTTCTTCCTGCTCCTTTTGGACATGTGGAACTGTAAATTGAATTATGTGATGTATTCCAATGTAACTGGCATGTATGTTCAAATAAAATTAAACCATAACCAAAATATGATTTAATTCTGTATACAATAATCCCTTGTTAATCACGGTTAATTGGTTCCAGACCCGACCATGAAGAGTATATTTTCGTGAAGTAGGATTCCTTTGTTGTAAATAGAATATGTTCGTGGTTCGAGCATAGGAAACCTTTTAATGACTTTGCAAATAGAGTTTAACATTATTAGAGTTTGTAGACATGAAATAACACTCCTATAGTCACCTTTACACTCGTAATACCCAATATAGTAGACATGATAAGCACAAATAAGCCATATAAGACAAATTACATTTGTACGAGTGTGTGTTGCCGTAAATGTGTTCCAGTGCTGCGGTCTAAGTGGGGGGAGGACAAGAAGTGACGTCGGAATTAGATTTGAGTTTTAGCTTGGCATGAGTTACGGCTGCAACAGTAGCCCGTGTTTGGGATTATTGTGCCTGTTGTGAGATCATTCAAACCTGCAATGAAAGCCTGGTGTTCCAGCAATGAAGTCTGGTGTTTGTGTACATCAGTGAAAAATTACAGTAACAATACTGACACCTGGTGACCAGTGTAGAACACTACATATCATCACGTCTTCGGAATGCCTTATGTGTATTTTTTGCTCATGTAGTAATTTTTATGTTTGAAAATGCAGAATTTAAGCAAAAAATGTGTCAAATTTGCTCAAATATGCATATTTTCTTACTAATGATAGGCCATGACGATAGGAGTCTGTCGACGTTGCCGCCATATTGGATGTGGCAAGAGTCGGGGCGGAGAAGATGCCTCATTCATGTGCTGCAAACCAAATTCCAGGGAATAACACAGGCAGTTGCAGAGCTACGGAGTGGCAACCCTTGGTCACTCTTGGCCAGCCCCGCGGCTGGGGGACAATTTTGACAAACGTGGCTCTGTGGTGCAGAACATTAGTTCAGCCTCACCACCGTTTCCGCTTGAACGCATATCACTGCAGCACACAACTTTCCGTGTGGAGGAGCTGTCAATAAAACCGTGTCTTGCATGGACTGCAAGAGGTAGGTAAGTTTTCCATGAATACTTTGATCGGTTGCGGTCAAGTTTTCTCACTTTCTATGTTGACTTTGACTTCAGCACATACATCTGTTAGTAATGGAAGCTCTCTGTAGCAGCATTAGTGGGCATGTAAACCAAGGACTCTAGGGTTAAAACAGGGGTGCCGATCGGCATCCACTTCCGTATTATGCCCTGCGCAGGTTTGGCTGCCGTGATGGGGAGCAGATTCCAGAAACTATGCATTGAAAACATGTCCTCGGCACACTGCTCAGCGATTAATTGCTCTAACAGACGGTCCAAAAGCAGTGGCGGAACTACAGGGTGGCCAATGGTGGCCGTGGCCACCCTGGTCACTCTCCGACCACCCCACAGGCCATCTAGACAATTCAGTTGTCAACTTATTGCCACCCCTACGTGAGTAATAGTCTCACCTTGGCCACCCCAATGAAAAATTTCTGGCTACGCCACTGTTCACAGGTAACACTTAACAATTACCTTTGATCGTATTTGGCCCATAGACTGCATGATTTGGCATTTTTAACATCGTTTTGAAAACATAATTTGCCGACGTTGTGGAAAACACTGTATCCCCGCACACAATTCATTCATTCATACACTACATCTATGGGGTAGCAGGAATGTAAAAAAAAATGCTGCTGGCAGACACGATAATTTGCTAACGTGAGATGTTGTTTAAAGCCATGTTGAGAAGCTAACTGCTGATGCTGTATCAATTAGTTTCACAACAGATATGTGTTCATTCCACCACAGGAGATATGTGATGTTACACATATCCGTATCGGTAGATTTTGCATTTAGAAATGGCGAGTCGAACAATATCGGCAAAAAACCCCAATATCGAACATCCCTTTTTTTTTTTTTTTAAAGGCAGTGCTTTGTGTTATTTCAGTTTTTCTCAATACTTTGCCTTTTTGTGCCTTTTTTGCTCTAATTTTTTGCTGTTTTTTTTTTTTTTTTAATCTGCTGCATACCATTAAATCCCCAGGCCGCACTTTGGACACCCATGCCATAGACCAGTGGTTCCCAAACTTTTCACAGTCGTGTACCCTATCAGACATTTGATCTGAAGTCATGTACCCAATATTTCTGCACACTTAAAAAGCATACACCTTTTTTTATCTTAATTAACTTGAAATATTGAACATAATCAATTGGTAAATTAATTTTATAGTACTTTCAGGTCAAAAATGTGTATTTTGCATAGTCACGTTTAGATAAAGTTTCACATGAGCACTGATAAATAGATAAGTAATCATCCTACATACCTTTATTCCTATTTGATGTTGGCATCCTTCCGTTTGCATGGGTTCACTTTTTTGTCCACTCACAATGGCTATGGTTTTAGTCTATACATTAATTTAATACCAAATCAAAGGGGAATGTTTTACAATGATGATAAAGCAGTACCTGAAGTACAAAAAAACATATAATTAACAATAAAGTCTAATTTTGGGGGGGATTGGAACACCAATATACTGTAAATAAAATCTTCAAGATTGAAAACATCTACAAAATGATCCAACTTACTTATTTGTTCATATAATGCACACACAGGAATGAACAACCTCATGCCGTGTCTTCTTTCTGCTCCATTCTCCTTGCGGCGCGAGGCGTTCAGGCGCACTCCGAGTACCCACTATACCAATTTGTGTACCCTGGGGGTACGCGTACACCACTTTGGAAACATGGACCATAGACTAACCGAATGTAATTGCTAATAAGTGTTCTTGTCAATGCAATGTGTGTGTGTTACACCACTATAACTGTCTTACTGTGCATATGACAATAAAACTCTTGAATCTTGAATCTTGAACAAGAGAAATAAGAATGTCTCAGAAGAAGCTAGAAGCTATTTAAGTAATCAGTCTGATGACTGACATCTCGTATTGACCCGAATGTAAATCAGACCCTTTTTTTCCCCCAAGAGTCAACAACCCGTCTATGTTGACCAACTCATCAAGTCTCAGTCCATTGTGTTCTTCTTGTTAGGAGTCATTTCTATGAAAAATTGTGTTGTCGTATTGTTACCTTCATCATTTTCTCTAGGCAACGTGAAATGTAGCAACGTAGTAGCATACTGTCTAGTTAGACAGCATTAAAACTTTGTATTCAGTGCAAACTAAGTTTCAAATTAAAAGCATGGCAGCATTAACCTAGATTCTACCACAGCGACATACCACAGTATTTTGTTATTATTTGTATTAAGAGTATCAAATATATTTTGAAAACACAAAAATCTAGATAAACAAATATGCACAAATGGAGGAAAACCATGTCAAAGACAAAGTGATCTTGGTTGAAAAATCCTTTATAAACGCCCATTCTCCTTATGTCTCTGATGAAAGTGCCAAGTAAATGTGCAAGAAATGTTTAGTTTTGGTTTCGGTTATGTCGACAACCACTTATGTCAACGTCAGTTAGCCGAGCCGAGGGTCGTCGAGAAAGGATTTCCCCTATAATAAAATGATGGCTGGTGGACAAAACACATTCTCTGCAACATTCTCGTGCCGAAACAAAAAGCTCTTTCATATATCGTCAAAACTCTCTGATTGAGGTGAACACCTTTGGTCTGCTGAGAGATGCGGGTCAGGCCTACTCGTTTCCATGGAAACACAAACAACCCAACCACGGGTGATATAAACCAACCAAACGGCTTCACCAGATTATATTATACATATTATACATATACTGTATATATATATTTGTATAAATACAGTATATACACACACTGTATATAGCTAGTGTCAAAGTTGGACATTCAAGGACCTGCTTAAAGTTTGATGCACTGGACAATTTCACGGGTAAGTCAACAGACTATTTTACCACACAAAACTGCCTGAATCGCCAAGTCTAATCAGACCAATCTATTTTATTTTCGTTTGGCTCAGGCTCCTTTAATAGTGCTATGATCAATAATAACCAAAGATACATGCAGCAATATTTTAATAACAAAGACTAAACTGGCAAGTTGAGTATGAATTTGATGTGATGCCAGTGTTACACAGACTAAACTATCGCTGGTGGCTGTCGTCATAGTAACAATCAGTCTCCTGTCAGAATCCCATGGTGATGTTTTTTTTTTTAATCATTCTGACAAAGCCATCTAACTAGTACGCTTTGCAAAGGCAGAACTAGAAGGGAGAATCGGCACTCAGTGGCTCAGAGGATATAAATGAGCAGGAGAATGAGGATCCATCATGCAAGACAGTGATGGAGTTCACGGACCACCACAAAGTGTGGAGCCATTCATCAGGAAAGATGGTCAAAACATGATAAGGGTGAGTTAACATTGCAAACTGAGATAGCATAGTTTTCAATAAAATAAATAAGACAACCAAGGAGCACTATAAGAAACCTCAGCTCTTAATTGAGAATAAATAAATAAATAAATAAATAAATAAATAAATAAATAAATATATATATATATATATATATATATATATATATATATATATATATATATGTACAGTATACACACATATACATATACATTCATATATACATATACAGATGTATTTATTTTTATTCGACCAAGATTATAAGCTAAGGCTAAGAATAATTATAATGTACATATTTAAAAAGATGATCTATGTAATGCTGCTTTACATTATTACATACAATAATTACACAGTCATCATACAATATTAACATGAATAAAATATGAATTGATTTATCTTTATATGATGTATCTCATTTTTTGTGAATTATCCTGTAATATAAGCATACTGAATACATAAATAACAGACTTGATCGCCAGAAAAACAGGTTGTTATTGCAAGTTTGAATTATTTGACAACAGGCATAATAATCCCTCATAAAACACAAGCCATAACCCATGCCAAGCTAAAACTCAACTCTGAACCCGATGTCATTTCCTGTCCTCCTACCACTCAGCTCCCTTAGGGGACACATTTATAGCAACACACACGACAACAAGTCTTATTTATGTCTTAAATGGCTTTTTTATTCTTATTTTGTCAACTATATTGGGTGATATGAGTGTAAAGGTGACTATAGTGGTGCTATGTCATGACTAGAGGGCTCAATGTCAAAAACCATCTTTAGAAGGTCATAAACTGGTTTGGTATGCTCTAACTACAAAAATATTGAAATTATAAAGAAGGAATCCTACTTCGCTGAAATTCACTTATCACATTCTGGAACCAATTAACCGTGATAAACGTGGAATTACTGTACTTAAAAAAAAAAACACACATAAAATGAAACTTAAATGTTTTAATACAATTATTTATAAATAAATCAATAAATACAATCTACTTATTTTGTTTTTGTTATTATCTTAATTTAATCTTTATTAATATATATATGTATTTAAAAATATGGTTTAATATTAATCATATAAACGTCTTCTTATTAAGGAACAGTGGGATAGTCAAAATGTACTTTTTCCTTCACTGAAGATGTGACTGTTGCCAAAGACACAATGTGGCAGCGAGATAATTTTGGCATACATTTTCGTGGGAGGGGCCACAGGGGTCGGGTGCAGAGTGAGCCGGGAGCCTTGGCGGTCCAATTCTCGGTTGCGGAAGCTAGCTCTTGGCACGTGGAGGTGGAGAAGTTCCGCCTAGATATAGTCGGACTCACCTCAACACCCAGCAAGGGCTCTGGAACCAGTCCTCTTGGGAGCAGTTGGTCTTTATTCCACTCTGGCGTTGCCAGCAGTGAGAGGCAACGGGCAGGGGTGGCAATTTTTGTTGCCCCCCAGCTCGGGGCCTGTATGTTGGAGTTTAACCAACAACAGGGTGAACAACAGGGTAGTTTTCCTTCGCCTTCGGGTGGCGGATGAGGTCCTGACTGACGTTTGTGCCTAAGCGCCAAACAGCAGTTCAGAATACCCGCTCTTTTTGGAGTCCTTAGAGGGAGTGCTGAAGAGTGCTCCCTCGGGAGATTCCCTTGTTCTGCTGGGGGACTTCAACACTCACGTTGGCAGCAACAGTGAGACCTGGAGAGGTGTGATTGGGAGGAACGGCCCCCCTGATCTGAACCCGAGCAGTGTTTTGTTATTGGACTTCTGTGCTCGTCACAGGTTGTCCATAACAAACACTATGTTCAAGCATTAGGGTGTTCATATGTGCACCTGGCACCAGGACACCCTGGCCAGCAGTTCGATGATCGACTTTGTGGTCGTGTCATCGGAGTTGGAGGATGCCGCTCAGACCTGGCATGCCTAAACATATTGTGAGGATTTGTGATAGATGTATTGTCCAGTATTGTGATTGTGATGGATGGTAATGTAAATTTGGACTATCATACCCATCCATCCATCCATCTTCTTCCGTTTATCCAAGGGGCAGCAGCCTAAACAGATAAGTCCTGACTTCCCTTTCCCCGGCTACTTCGTCCAGCTCCTCCCGGCGGATCCCGAGGTGTTCCCAGGCCAGTTGAGAGACATAGTCTCTCCAACGTGATCTGGGTCTTCCCATACCGATTGGTCTTGGGTTTTGACTATCCCAGTGCTCCAAAATAGATTTTGTTTCGCAGACAAGAAAGGTACTTAGTAGGTAGTAGTATAAGGTAAATTACAGACTGTGGTACCTGTGCGTCCATGAGCAGGTGTCTCATGAGGGTCATGGACTTGGTCAAGGTGTCACCTGTCTTCCCCGGCATGAAGTCCTGGTCCTGGTGGTCAAGGTCCCACGGCCGGGTCACCATGAACTGAGCTATCTGGTCGTTGAGACTGTTGAGAGACTGGACGGCTGCGAAAAGAGACAAACTAGATGAGAGACGTCTTATCTCCTAACACAGAGCTTTTGTTGCTGCGCTCGCTAATGAGAATTCTCTCGACGAAGCCTTCCTCTGCCTTCCTTCATCAAATGAATCCCTCGTTTTGGGCAACAGGGGCATCATTAGGCTAAATCCATTAGCAAGACACAGAAAAACCACAGTCACTCCATTATATGATATTATTCTTCCTGGGGAGCATCTCTGTAATAACGCTATTATGTCTCGTTGCAGTTAATGGCCGTTTCAACACACTTTTGCAGCAGCCTCGTTGTCTCCCTGGGTTTGAGCAAAGTTCGCATTTAAGTCTGGAAATTGTCTTGTCAATGCAATTCACAGCAGGGACGCACAAAGTCAGCAGAAGCAAGCCAGAACGCTGTTTAATATAATGGTGGATAATTTATCTTTCTTTTAATCAATAACTTCATTAAAACAAGCGTGTGCGTGTGTGTGAGGCAAAATTTAGTTTCACAACAATAAAAAAAAACAGGATTTTACAGAATTAATCAGCAGCAATACACTGGCGTGGAAGCTGTACAACTTTTAACAAAGTTTCACTGCGTTGCATGTTAGCCAGAGCAATAGTATGTGGTATATATACTACAGTATGGTCCTCATGACATAAAATGGCACCTTTCAAAAAACTGATGTCAAAATATTAATTCATATTGTTTCCCCACATTCCACTAATCTTTTAAAAGTACTTCACCCTTAAATATACGTATCAGATGTGAATTATATTTTCATTTTCAACCTTTCAAAGGACAGTATGTATACATAGCTCCACTGCTATTTGCTTTAAATAAAAAACAAAAAGTAAAATAACTTGCATCAAATAAAATGTAAATTTGTTTGCAGTATTTGCTTTTTATTATTATTAAGCCCTGAGATGAACTAATGATTGGCAGTGAAATAGATTTTCATGCATTGCTAGTTTTTTTCTACAATGTCAGATTAGGAGGAGAAAAAGGTCCTAATGACCTAAATTGTAAGCTTTCCAAAAACTGCAGTAAAAATGTATTATATTCATATGTTTTAGTTTAAAAGAAGTAATTCCTTTTAAAACCACCTCTGCCTGAGGTATAATAAATCAAATACTAAATTTATTTTGTTTTTTTTAATTTAAAGTCAGAATGTTAAATAATCTAAACATAAACAAAGTAGGTAACACTTTACAATACGGTACACAGCATTACAGTTAATGAGGCATGAACCTACCTAACCACTATTCATTAATTACTCAGTAACTAGTTTATATTTATGTGCCTTAGTCAGTAGTTCCTCATTAGTTCTTCATTAGTTCCTTAGGAACTACTCTAAATTTATGTGCCTTAGTTCCTCAGTAACTACCCTTCTCATAAGTTCCTCATTAGTTCTTCATCAGTTCCTCAATAACTAATCTAAATTTATGTGCCTTAGTCATTAGTTCCTCAGTAACTACTGTATTTTTGTGTACCTTATTGTAAAGTGTGACCACAAGCTGAAACAATTCGCATAAAATACATTTCAAAGAGTATTTGGTTATTATTATTATGTTTAGTCCCTTGGATGAGTCAATAATTGGTTTGATTGATTTGCATGCATTGTTATTTTTTACAGTGTTGAGGGGGAAAAAACTCAATGACAAAAACTGTCAGCTTCCCGAAAACTGCTATCGTCAAAATTTTTTTCCACTTTAAAGAAGTAATTATTATTTAAAACTACCTTTGCCTGAGGTATACAGTGTCCTCCAGAAGTATTGGAACAATGAGGTCAATTTCTTTATTTTTGCTGTAGACTGAAAACATTTGGTCAAAAGACGAATATGAGATCAGAGAGCAACATTTCAGCTTTTATTTCCAGGTATTTACATCTGGACTTAACACAACTTAGAAGATAGCACCTTTTCTTTGATCTCACCCATTTTCCATATGAGCAAAGGTATTGGAACACGTGACTGACAGGTGTGTTTACTTGCCCAGGTGTGTCCTATTACATTGTTCATTCAATCAGTAAATAGCACTGAATGTCTACCACTCCCTTTCAGATTGAATAGGATAGATGTTGCCAGTGAAAACTGCCTTTAGAGGTGAAAACACCATGAAAACCAGACAGCTGTCTACAAGCAATAGTGAATCGGAGAGAAGATAGAAAATCAATCAGAACCATTGCACAAACATTGGTCATAGCCACTACAACCATTTGGAATGTCCTGAAAAAGAAAGAATCAACTGGTGTACTAAGTAACAGTCATCCAACAGGTAGACCAAGGAAAACATCAGCAGTTAATGACAGAAATATTGTGAGAACAAGAACAACATGCAGAGGGCAGGATTGAAGATATCACTATCTACTGTTCATAGAAGACTTCATGAACAAAAGTACTGTACAATGGCTACATCAGAAGTTAGCAAACCACTTGAAAACTTTATCAGTCAAAAACGTTTGTCTCACAATTGTTCAGGCTAATCTCTTTACTTTCTCTGGTTTTCATGTTGTTTTCACCTCTAAAAGCAGTCTAGACAAGCAAAACCCATCCTTCCCAATCTGAATGTGGACATTCACTGCTATTTATTGACTGAACTGAATACTTTTACTCACATGAAAAATGAGTGGGGTCAAACAAAAGGCCGTGCATAATTACCTGTAATTACCTGAAAATAAGAGCTGAAAAGTTGCTCTTGGGTCTTGAATTTATCTTTTGAATATTTTCAGTCTGCAGCAAAAATAAATTAATTTACTTTGCTGTTCCAATACTTCTAAAGGGCACTGTAAGCATTACATTTTGTGGAGGAACCTTTAAGGCCAGAATGTTTTCATCCAACAGTTTTTGATTCAAAAATACTCTGCCATGAACATACACACACAAACACACACACACACAAACAGACACACTATTATCCAACATCAGTAACACATTTATCATTTCAGTAGCAAGGCAAAAAAAATAATAAAAATAAACAGAATAAAATGAAATTTTGCTGATTGCTTGGAACTGGAAAAGTGGCGCCACCCGGTGGAAAAATATAAAAATTGAAAGCCAGTGTATACTGTAAATTGAAATGTTACATTACAAAATGGCAACCGGAAGTGGAAGCTCCAAACGAGCCACATTGCTTGGTTTGTTTTAAAAAGAAAATGTCACTGTGGTAAAAAAAAACAAAAAAAAACAACATTTCCAACATCATCCGAAGACGAGAAGCTAGGCGGATAATTCTAGCTAGCTAGCCAGTTAGTTAGCTGCTGACAGCTAGGCAAAGCGTGTATACTTGTAGAAAGATGTAAGAGAAGTCCAACACCAATAGGTGATCAATAGGTGATGCCAGTGAGTGATGAAACACACTGGCATCGATTGGCGTAGCCTGTGTCAAGCTGTCCAACTGAAACCATTGAGGTTTTACAGACTAGTGTTGATCCTCGCTGTAATACGAGACAAAGTGCGTTCCATGTCGGCTCAATATGAGTGTTGGCAACCCTACGTGACACAGCACACATACACAGTCATGTCATGTTTGTGTTGTCATGACATGAATTGTAATGTCTCCACCGCACGGCGATCGTTTTTTGTGATCGGCTTTGAAAGGCATTTATCAGCATATGCCGATACTAATCGGTGGCCGATCTATCCCTAATAAAAATGGGTTTTGTGTTAATATTTTAGGCTTTCTGGAACGTATTTATAGGATTTACATTATTTCCATCCATCCATACATCCATCGATTTTCTATGTCGCTTATCCTACTTATGGTCGCGGGGGTATGCTGGAGCCTATCCCAGCTGACTTCGGGCGAGGGGCGGGGTACACCCTGTCGCCAGCCAATGGCAGCGCACATATAGACAAACAACCATTCACACTCACATTCATACCTATGGACAATTTAGAGTCGCCAATTAACCTAACATGCATGTTTTTGGAATGTGGGAGGAAACCAAACTACCTGGAGAAATCCCACATAAGCACGGGGAGAACATGCTAACTCCACACAGAGATGCGATTTACATTATTTCTTATGGGAAAAAGGTATTTGGTTAGAGTCGGACCTTCTGGAAAGAAACAATGACGCTAACCAAAGTTCCACTGTACATATAGGATGTAAGGTCTCTTAAGAGTTAACATAATACTGACCATTGCTAGGGTCACAATATTAGAAACAGGTGACAGTTTGATTCAATTGTACAAGACAACAAAGAAGAATAAGAGATTTAAGAGCCATCAATATATTAGCAGCTTTGGAGGTTAATTGAAGACACACCAAGGTTAACTTTTCAAGAGAAACATCAAAGATTTACGACTGCTCATCTCGGCCAGCCTTGTCTTGTATTTCAACAACGAGCACACAGCGGCCCTCGCAGCCATCAAATCAGCCACGGATAAATGCGGATAAAAATGTTTACGACAAGAGAGCCGACAACTGGATACCAATCTCGCCTTCAACATTTACAAGGTGCCCGCCTCTGCCACCCCTCGACCACCAAATGACAACGCCACCTCAGAAGAAGATGACATGTTGTCACACGCTGAGAGCAGACACGCCCGCTTCTTCTTCCTCTTGTAATTCCAAAAATGGTATCACTATCAAACGGTCGCACGTGAAAGCATCAAGGCAGAGAGAATGTGACATTTCAATTTTAACAATTACAGTAACTCAAGGCTCAAAACTGTAAATAAAGACCTGTTTTTTTTTTTTTACCCTGGGTTGGAACAAAACAACAGTCCTGGTCCACTAAAAAAAGGGTTTATAATTAGGTACACATTTAAAAAATATATATAATTCAAATAATTCAATAAATAAATAAATAAACACAGAAATGTCAAAGGCAGGTACTCCTATAGGTACTATTTTTAGTACCTGGGAGCACAGCTGGGGTTCCAAGCTTGTCGCTTATTGGATGACCCCATTCAGCAATGTTGCGTTATTTAAGAATGAACAGTAAAAAATGACCAAAATAATCACAACTGCTAACATTAGCTCAATTGTAATATCATGCTCTGCAGTTTCCGCTTTTCTACAGTGCTCTGTTTACTTGCTGCCCTCACTCTCCAAATAATAAATACCAGGGGTGCCACAATACGTGAACAGTCATCCCTCACTACATTACGGTTTGAGTATTGTTCCCTCATTCTGTCAGGGGTTTTCCAAAAAATTTGTATTAATTAATAAATAATTGCTGTTTTGTGGTTGACTATGGCCTATTATTATTACTCAAAAATAGTGAAAGACAAGTCATATGTAGTATTCTACACTGTTCACTAGGCGTCACTAATGTTAGCACTGCATGGAGTCTCCTCCCGTTCCTTGCGGAAGTGGTACGTTTTTTGCATCTTTGTCCTTCTTGCCCACTCAGTGTCAAACCCTTAAGTCTAGAATAGACACATTGGAGGCTAACTAGTTAGCTCGGTAGCTTGCTATGCTGAAAACGGGGGCCGTCTCTTGTGACCCTGCAGAGATCCCGCATAAGAGTTGCGCAATGCGATGTAAACAATTATAGTAGTGTGACAGTGTCCATTATTTATTTTACAAACGTACGCATTTACCAGATGCATGTGTATACCAAGCAAGTAACAAGCATCATAGTGAGGATGGAGGATAGACACAGTTTTTTTTTTTTTTTTAATGCCATGCGATCCACATTATGTTCGAGATACTACAAGAAGGAACTTTCACAATGCTAATGTATGAGTTATGTCTTATTATCGCTTATCATGCATACTATATTAGATAATGCGAGTGTAAAGGTGACTACAGGGGTGCTATTTCATGACTAAAAGACTCTAAATATGGCAACAACTGCACTTAGTAGGATATAAACAGGTTTTCTCTAACTACGCTCTAACTACGAAAATATTCCATTTATAATATTGAATCATACTTCACGGAAATTCACTTATCACGGCCAGGTCTGGAACTAATTACCGCGATAAACGAGGGATGATCGAACCCTTCGATACAGTGGTCTCAATTTGATACCACTATGAATTGAATGATACTGTAAGCCAAGTCACGAGCGTCTCATGATATCAGTCAGCTGACATTGAAGTCCCCTCTTGATCCCCTGTCACTCCTCTGTGGCAAAGATGGTGTCCTAAGTGGAATACAAAACTGCATTTTTCATCTTTATTATCAGAATTCCGAATAAAGTAACTCAGCAATTAGATGCATGTACGTACAATTAAAGTCCTCATTGCACTTGTAGCGGCTGGTTCCATGCAAAACCTTTACAAAAAAAAAAAAAAGTCAATTGTGCCATGCTTGCCCTGAACTTCGTTATGGAAATGTCTTTTATACATGTTGCTAGTATTTTATGATGAATTGAAAAATGTTATTGTTAAAGTTTTTATGTGTTGCCTTGACTTTGGCTGTTTGTCATTTCAATAATTGCTTTTCTTTATGTTATAATTGTAATGTTTAATAGCAAACTGGATGTGCACATCAGCTGTGGAAATAATGAATGCATAGTTTGACTGAAATACTATTGAATCTATGAACAGAACTGATTAATGACTCATGTTCTTTATTACCTTGTTGAATTGAATTGTGTATTCTATATTTATTTTAATATTTTTTAACAAGGTGCTGTTTTTGTTTTATATAGTTCTAAATTCTAAGTAGGTACAGCAGAAAAACAGACAGATATAGCTAATTTGTACTTTTGAGTTGAAATAAATCTTGGTAATTCCAATAAAATACAAGTTAAAAAGGCATGAAAATGTATCTTTTTTTGTATAAAAAAATAATAAAACTGTGACACTAAATATCAAATCAAACAGTGAATTCTCTGGATCACCGTACCCTAAATACATGACATAAATACACTGGTTTTGCTACTTGGCCAAAGTAGTCACAGCTGTACAGGGTTATTCTCTGCCAAAAGCAGGTACTGTCAGGTACTTTAAGGTATTAATTCAAATATCTGGTCATCCAGAGTTCTAAACGTGCCGAGCAGATTCCATATGTGTGAGCTAATCCCCTACTGATCACTGAGATTTGTTATCGCTGCGACATTAAAACTTTTGAGCTTACACGGCTAAACATGACCAAAAATAAACAAACACGTGCACACATTAGCTCGCTATGTGGCTGCACTATTATACTCCACAGTCTCTGGGTTGCTGCAGTGCTCCGTTTTCTTGCTGCCCATAATCTCCAACGTTAAAAAAAACCACTGGTTTTGCTACTCGGCTTGGGACGGCTGTACAGGTACTATAAAATACTTGAAGGTAGTATTTCTAGTACAAGATACCATATGGTGAAGTATTTATCATCATAGTATTCATATGTCATCTAAACATACACAGCGAGTGTCTTTCTGAAAGACCCCTCCCCCCCAATAAATCCTATATTGTGCCTGAAAAGATATTTTAGGGCACATAATGTATAGAATCATGTCTATTCTTATGTTTCCATGCACGTTTGAGACGTCAGGGTTTGTCTTGCTATGAGATGTAGACAGCTCATTACATTCTTTGTAGATGCCCACGGGATCCACGCTACATCAACAATAAGCTCTAATGAGGCATGTTGCTCTCCTGTCAGCCCTTACAGTCCCTGGGAAAATGACCAATTGTATAATCCAAGTAAATATGCGCAGGAGGGGTGTCTAACGCATATTATCCAAACATCTCTTTGGCTCAGTATGCTTTCAGCAACCGTCACCTCTGTGTCACACAGTCTCTGCCAAGGCAATTTGAGGAGGCTCCACTTGGAGCCAAAAGGTCCAGAGTGGGGAATGAACAATATGAGGCAATCACACACACACGCAAGACTTCATTTGTCCTGCCAGAATAAATACCTGGTGCAGTTTCAGTGAAGCCAAAAAAGCCCAATGCTGGACCTCCACCAAAACAATACCACCACCTTGGACTGTCAGACATTTTGGAGTTACAACGCTTCTGATGCCAGGGGGTGTACTTAACTGATCAGTCATACTGACATGTGCATGTTGTTTGCTCCACTGAGGAATTGGACATACTTTGGACGACTCGGATTACCTTTAAAAAGATATCTGTCAGAAAGAAATGACTACTATTTGTTGGAAAAATATGCCTCAAAAGTAATAAAAAACATGGCAAATCTGGTGACACTTCAGCTCATTAAGTATCTAAAAGGATTCACTTTGATGTTTATTTGGCTTTTGGTGTGTCGAAGGGTACCGATGATTGCCAAGAGGACAGGAAAGGGTCTGGCGGCTCAGTACAATATGAGTTTTCTATACATCCACTAATTCATTCTACCAGGCAGATGCTAACATTTTGTACACAGCATGCAGCTTAAAGCGTAATGGCTAATGACTAGCAGGTAAATGACCAAAGAAGCATATTTTTTATCAACCTGAAAATGTGTATTTGTAGTGTTTTACTTCATTTTAAGCTCTATTTTACAGTGGTTAGCTTCTTTTTACACTTGTATGAGAGTAAAAAATGTCCAATTGTTATTGAAAATGCTGCCTGTAAAGTTTTAAGGACAAAGAATATAAATTCACTTTACATTATTACGGTGGCAAAGGTTCACTTAACATGACTTCCTGTTTACTTTATGTAGGGTACTTTATTAGGGTTTATCATGTAGTGATTAACTTCTTTTTACACTTGTATGACATTTAACGCTAACATATTATTTAAAACGTTGCCTGTACAATGAATAAATGATTGAGTTGGACCCCGTAATAAATTTATTTAATTGACATGATTCCAATTTACTTTCTTGAGGTTTTTATTATCGAGTGTTTGACTTTTTTTTAAAAGTTGTATGGTAGTAATGTTAAAAGTTATGTTCAGACATATTTTTGACCCTTAAACTCGTGGTCGGTCCTGTGCTGCTCATTAATAAATGTAAATGGGGCGAGCTCAGCCATCTAGGAGAAAAAGGGTGTGAATTATGGTGCAAGTTTCAGTCCTAAATGCTAAATGTGAATTTTAAATAAGACCTAACTCCCTGCTGGCCTCCCTCACTCATGTAATCCTTTCATAATTAATCCAAATCACTTCTACACACTGCGTCAAGGTTTCACCGCTGATGTTGATATAGAAGCTAATTGCTGACAGATATAAGACAAAGAAAACACTATTCCCTAATGAGAAATGTGTTTCTGCAGTGGATGTTAACTATGAAGACTTCCAGGTGCTGCTGGAGGCCTTCTTTTTGACAACAGCAACACTGCCCCCATTTGGTCGCTTTGAAGACTGTTGGTATTTGATTAGTCATGACTTGCCTTACAACGCAAAACCCTAAAGGTGTGTCTCTTCAAGTAAAAGGCATACATTCCTGGTGAAAATTTTAACGCCGTGTGTGTGCCTCGCATTGAAAAATTGCAAGAATTTACATTTTGCACTGTTGGATCTTAAGGAGGTTCTTTCTACACAGAGCTTCAAAATGCAAAAAAAGAAGAAATGGGAGTGAGACAAAAAAAAAACAAGCATTAAAGTGAAATAGGCTGTTCATCAGCTGATCAAAACTTCAACACCATATCCTTTAAAAAGCCCAAATCTTGGCAAAAATGTGGATTCAATGTCATTTTCTGTCAGGTATTCACACTGTCATGATCTCTTGATGGTAAAAGCAAAGAAGCTTTCTCTCTTTGAACACGGTCAGATTGTTGAGCTGCATAAGCAAGGCCTCTCACAGCACGCCATTGCTGCTGAGGTCGGACACAGTGAGACAGTCATTTGAAACTTCTTCAAAGATCCTGAGGTTATGGAACAAAAAAGTCAAGTGATAGACCCAAAAAAGTCACTGGCCCTGAGCCGGAGAATTCAATTGGCTGTTTGTCAAGACAGGGGACGATCCTCAGCCAAAATGAAGGTTGTTACTGGTGCCGAGTGCAGTCCAATAACCATGAAATGACAAAAAAATGTCTTCAAAGGCCTTGTCTCCTTCAACACCACAAAATTGGCTGTTTGGAATTTCCACAAGACCACCAAAAATGGGACACTGAAAGGCGGAGAAAAGTTTAATTCTCGATGAGAAAAAATGCAACCTTGACGGTCCTGATGGCTTCCAGCATTACTGCATGACAAGGAGATCCCACCTGGGATGTTTTCCACACGGCACAGTGGAGGGGGGCGCCACCAAGATCTGGGGTGCTTTTTTCTTCAATGGAAGAATGGATTTTCAGGTTGTGCAGGGGCGTCAAAATGCAACTGTCTATGTGTAGATGTTGCAGGAGGCATCCCTCATGACTGAAGGCCCTCGTCTGTGTGGTAATGACTGGATTTTTCAACAGGACAATGCTGCAGTTCACAATGCCCGCCTGACAAAGGACTTCTTCCAGAGAAATAACCTCACTCTTTTGGACCATCCTACTGTTCCCCTGATTTAAATCCAATAGAGAACATTTGGAGATGAATGGCAAGGGAAGTTTACAAAAATGGACATCAGTTCCATACCTTGAAGCTATCTTCACCACCTGGAAGAACATTCCCACTCGAGGAAAGACTGGCATCAAGCATGCCCAAACCAAAAAGAATGGCGCACTAACCCTTCCTATTACTCAATACTGAGTCCTTCTTTGAACGCGTCTGTGTAGGCTCTCAGTCGTACAGGAGTTGTCCATCGAGGGAAAGGCTTCTTGAGACGTCATCTGTACTTCTGTGAAGAAGGTGTCGGACGTTTCGCTCCTCATCCGAAGAGCTTCGTCAGCGAACTAATAAGTGCTGGTAACCTAGGCCTTAAATACAGTAAGAGTGGGCGGAATTGGTGTGCCAACACCCTCCTCCTATTGGTTCCTTACACTAAGTCTGGGCGGAGTAGTGGTATAATCCTCTCCTGCTATTAACACCTCCGATAAAAGGGAAGTGTCGCTCCCTGAATTGGGTATGAACGACTCTGATACTGGCTCGTTAGCATCTATTGTTCTGGCTCGGCCCTGGCTTCACCTCATTTGCAAGACTAAGAGCTGTGGGTTTTGGTCTCAGTAACCTGCTGAACACAGGATCCAAATTAAACCTCAAACCACCATTCCGATTCAATGATGGGTTCTGTTGTTTGACAAAAATAGCTTCCTTTACTCCTCTTTCAAACCACCTTTTTTCTTTGGCCAAAATCTTTACATCGCTGTCCTGAAAAGAGTGATTGGTTTCTTTAAGGTGTAGATGTACTGCTGATTGAGGACCACTCGAATTGTCCCTGCGATGTTGATAAAGTCTTTTTTGGAGCATTTGCTTAGTTTCCCCAATGTAGTGCTCTTTGCATTCCTCATCTTTACAGTGGATGGAATAGACCACATTGCTCTGTTTTTGGTTTGGAGCCTTGTCTTTAGGATGCACTAATTTTTGTCTCAGGGTATTTACTGGTTTGAAATAGGTAGGAATTTTGTGTTGCCATAAGATCCTCTGGAGTTTTTCGGAGAACCCCACTACCCCCTAGATGGACAACTCCTGTACGACTGAGAGCCTACACAGACGCATTGCTACCAACTTTGGGAGAGACATCCTTTTGCTGGTACGTATCTTAGAAAAGGCCACTCTTAAATTAGCAGATTTAAGGAACCACCTCAGATTCAATCTTAGATGCAGGCAGAGTAGGTTAATCCCCAAATGCATGAGGCAAGCGTCCCTTGAGCAAGGACACTTGGCAAGGAAAATGCAACTAAACTACATCAGAAAACCACAAAATTTGAGAATTAGGAGACTTAACATACAAATAAAAAATAAACAGTCTGAGGTAGAAACCTTCTATCGGAGATTGCAAACAAAGGTTACGCACGAAACCTATCAGGAGGTTTGTGAATTTACTAAATCGGGTTATATGAAGCACCATAGCAAAACCAAAGAAAGGCATAAGGGAAAATTCCAGAAACTTCTATCGGAAAATCGACCACAGCTTGTCGTAAACACTAAGGATGGGGGGAATCAGACCAATACTAAAGAAAATTGGATCCAAAATCTGTCAGACAGAAGCCTCTCGGAGACAGAGAAGGCAGTATTAACCAAGGGTCTCAACTTCTCAGTGACTCCTAAAACGATACCCACAGGAGACTATATCACAGCAGCTGAATCGGCCATCAGGAACAATAACCTTTCTAGAACAGAGGCAGGGGACCTTCGTCTGAGAATATCGGCCCTTCTCAGTAGTGCTAAACCACCACCGTCCAATATCACGGTAGGTGAGAGGAAAGCATTAGCGGCTCTGCAGAAAGATGAGAGCATCACCATCTTACCAGCTGATAAGGGCAGATGCACAGTGGTTCTCAACACATTGGACTATGAAGAAAAAATAACAAGTCTAATTAGTGATGTCAACACATATGAGCAACTTAAAAGGGACCCATCCAGTAGGTATAACAAAGAAATCATAGACTGTCTCCAAAAGTTAGAGAAGGAAGAACTAATTGACAGACAGATGTATCATAGGTTATACCCTGGGGAGGCTACACCATGTATCTATGGCCTTCCAAAAATCCACAAGGAAGGGTTTCCCCTCAGACACATTGTCTGTAGCATTGACTCTACCACGTACAATGTAGCTAAATATGTAAAAACAGTCTTATCACCATTGGTAGGCAACACTGATCATCATATAGAGAACCCAAAAGGGTTTGTGACGAGTATCAAAGACCTCAGATTGGAGCCAGAGGAAACTTTGGTGTCTTATGATGTGACTTCACTTTTCACATCTGTCCCCACCTCAGCAGCAGTCTCGGTGGTGAGGAAGAGACTGCTCGAGGACTCAACTCTGCATAGGAGAACAAAACTTAGTGCTGACCACATCTGCCAATTATTGGAAATTTGCCTTAATACTACATACTACATATTTTCAGTTTAGAGGGAAATTTTACAGACAAATTCATGGTTGTGCTATGGGCTCACCAGTCTCACCCATAGTGGCAAATCTGTACATGGAAGAGATGGAGAAACAGGCTCTCACATCCTTCTCAGGGACAAAACCAAGGCACTGGTTTAGATACGTGGATGACACCTTTGTCATAATCAAAAAACAGGAAATTCAGTCTTTCACAGATCACATCAATGCGGTGGACACCAATATCAAATTTACTCGCGAGGACGCTAAAGAGAACCAACTAGCCTTCTTAGACTGCAAGGTAATTATAGGAGAGGACAGACAGCTACTTACAGAGGTCTTTAGAAAGGCCGCACACACTGACCAATACCTGCTTTTTGAATCAAACCATCCACTACAACATAAACTAGGGGTTATTAGGACCCTCCAACATAGAGCGGAACAAATACCAACTAGTGCTGAGGGAAGGAAAAAGGAGACACAACATGTTCAGAGAGCGCTCTCAACCTGTGGGTACCCGCGGTGGGCTTTTAACAAATGCCAAAAGAAGAGCGTAGGGAAAGAAACCCAAAAGCCCACAGAAGCAAAAAGGAGAGGAATGGTAGTCCCTTATGTAGCGGGGGTCTCAGAAAAACTCCAGAGGATCTTATGGCAACACAAAATTCCTACCTATTTCAAACCAGTAAATACCCTGAGACAAAAATTAGTGCATCCTAAAGACAAGGCTCCAAACCAAAAACAGAGCAATGTGGTCTATTCCATCCACTGTAAAGATGAGGAATGCAAAGAGCACTACATTGGGGAAACTAAGCAAATGCTCCAAAAAAGGCTTTATCAACATCGCAGGGACAATTCGAGTGGTCCTCAATCAGCAGTACATCTACACCTTAAAGCAACCAATCACTCTTTTGAGGACAGCGAGGTAAAGATTTTGGCCAAAGAAAACAGATGGTTTGAAAGAGGAGTAAAGGAAGCTATTTTTGTCAAAC
Organism: Dunckerocampus dactyliophorus; assembly: GCF_027744805.1. Taxonomy (NCBI): domain Eukaryota; kingdom Metazoa; phylum Chordata; class Actinopteri; order Syngnathiformes; family Syngnathidae; genus Dunckerocampus; species Dunckerocampus dactyliophorus. Next base: position 18,710,110 of record NC_072826.1, read on the forward strand.
AACAGAACCCATCATTGAATCGGAATGGTGGTTTGAGGTTTAATTTGGACCCTGTGTTCAGCAGGTTACTGAGACCAAAACCCACAGCTCTTAGTCTTGCAAATGAGGTGAAGCCAGGGCCGAGCCAGAACAATAGATGCTAACGAGCCAGTATCAGAGTCGTTCATACCCAACTCAGGGAGCGACACTTCCCTTTTATCGGAGGTGCTAATAGCAGGAGAGGATTATACCACTACTCCGCCCAGGCTTAGTGTAAGGAACCAATAGAAGGAGGGTGTTGGCACACCAATTCCGCCCACTCTTACTGTATTTAAGGCCGAGGCTACCAGCACTTATTAGTTCGCTGACGAAGCTCTTCGGATGAAGAGCGAAACGTCCGACTCCTTCTTTGAACATTTTATTTCTAGTTTAAGGAGGTTTTGTTTTGGGGGGGTTTTAGCTATGGTCAGCTGATGAACAGCCTAATTCAGTTTAATGGTTGTTTGCAATAAACTGCTTACTCAAAATAGTTTTTGTCTCACTCTCATGTTTTCTTTTTGCATTTTTAAGCTTGACTTAGAACCTCCTTAAAATCCAACAATGTGAAATGGAAATTCTTGCAATTTTTCTACTGGTCTTAAAGTTTTGATCAGCAGTGTTTTAGTTCTTTAGTCTGATCATTACTGATCGAAATTAGAATGTAGAACATTTAAAATAAAAAAAAAAAATTTTAAATATGAAAATCATGAACAAAACCTGAATTTAATTTAATTGAAATAATCAAAAAACAAAATTTGAAAATAAAAATTAAGGAAAAATGTAAAATCAAACGAAAATTAAAATAATGGGGAAAAATATGGAAAAAAAACATGAAACATTCCAAAATTACATAAAAATCCCATTAGAATCACAAAGGCTGATGACAATGTTGTCCTCAAATTTTGCTTGTTTTCTTTATATAGTTTCTTTTTCTTGATGTCTAAAAAGTACATTTCCCTTTGGAGTTTAAATTATGTAGTACAGCACAAAAAGAAAGTATTTTGCTGTTGTTTGGGAAAAAAAGACAAAAAAAAACCAAACACACACACACACAAAATGACAAAATAAAAGTTTACATGTTTTTCATTTCATTTGACGGCACCAGAATTGTTCTGCTTAGCAACAACTTGCTGACATGACCATGGAGGTCAAACTACATTTAAAGTTCCATTTCTGGATCTATGGTCATCATCACACTGTTACTGGTACTCTTCTGTGATGACATTGCACAAAAAACACCAGTGAAATAAATAAAGTTCCTTTTCTGGTTCTACGGTTCTCATCACCGTTCCTCTTTGTGGTGAAAAAAAAAAAAAAGCCAAAGAAAAAGATAAACATACTGTAGGTTTGTGACGCTTGACGTTTTGTTTGACTTCTGAGTGGTTATTTTTGTGTGGAGTGTTGGATGTTATGTTGGACGAGAGGTCGAACTTCGTGACAACGCAAGATAGCAGCTTGTCATAAAGTGATGACATATTTTCACTGTCTTTCATAATGAGCATTTTCCCTTGAAGTGTTGCGTAGTTGGAGTCAATGTGCTTCTCATCTTCAACTGCATTCACTTCTTTCTCACACTCACACACAAACACACTTTGTGCTTTAAATTAGAGGCATGTTGAGTCAAGCTGGGAGGTTGAAATGCCTCACTGCTCATTAGCCCTGACACTGTCAAAACATGACTACATTTCACCATCCATTCTTTTTATCTGCAGTGGAAACAAGAAGAATTGAAAAATATATACGTACACGGTGAATACTTTGTGGTAGGAACAGTGAGGCGTGCACACTTCTCCAGTGTGTGTGCCTTGCATGTTAAAAAAAAAAGAGGCACCCAGGAGGATGAACTCCATTTCATCACCACAGGGGCGCCTGCACAAGCTACTTATGCATATTTATCTGAACACGAGCTGACACTCACACTCTCCTCAGGAACACCAGCATGCACACCGCTCAAAGGCTGACAAGAATCACCATGTTTGACCGTCACCACGCTCACGCTGAGCTGTGCAAGGTAAAAATAAGAAAACAACACACATGACAATAAGTCAGGTTGGAGCAAAATTTGGCCGCTTTTGTGTGGTGCATATTAATATTGCAGTTCCCCCCCCCCTTCTTAATATTCTAACTTTATTCTAGTAAGATGACATAATATTACGCCTGTATTTTCGTAAAACTGGCTACTTTTTTTTTTGGAGTGTTACACCTTCATTCTCTAAAATTATGACATTATTATCATAATTTTAATTATTTATATATTATTTTTTTTATTTTATTATTATTATATTATATTATATATATAAATAAAATATAAATAATTCCGTTGTATAATATTACAGCATAATCTGAAAATGAACAAAATACAAAAATCAATCTTGTATATGTTTTTACATTACAATTTAAGATTGTAACATTTTAACTTCTCATAGTAATCCAACTGTATTCTTCTAAGAATTACTACTTTTTCGTAATAGTATGCTTTCATTCTTGTTAATCATTTGTTCTCTCAATACGAATTGTACCCCGCCTGTCGCCCGAAGTCAGCTGGGATAGGCTCCAGCATACCCCCACGACTCTAATGAGGAGAAGCGGCATAGAAAATGGATGGATGGATGGAATACGAATTTATTCTTGGAAAATTATGACTTTATTCTAATAAAATTGCAACTTCTTTCTCGTAATAAATGATTTTACAATTTTTTTATAATTATGTTTTGTAATATTACAACTTAATCTTGTAAAATTATAATTTCTCGTGATAACATTCGAATTTCGTGGCTTCACCCAATCACGTTTTTTTGAAATACATCAATTAACAAATCATCGCTGTTTAGTAGTCGACAATGTCCTATTATTAGTCAAAAAAGATGTCTGAGCAAATGTTACGTGTTTTTTTTCCCAAACTTTTTCCAGCATAAAAATGAAAAAATGTACTACAATACAAATATCAGACATTCAGAAAACACACCGAAATACACATTGTTATGTACTATTCTACACTGGTAAGTAGGTGTCAGTAATTGTACACCGCAGGAAGTCCATCCATACATTTTCTATGCCGCTTATCCTCATTAGGGTCGCGGGGGTATGCTGGAGCCTATCCCAGGTGACTTTGGGCAAGAGGCAGGGTACACTCTGGACTGGTCGCCAGCCAATCGCAGGGCACATATAGACAAACAACCATTCACACTCACATTCATACCTATGGACAATTTAGAGTCACCAGTTAACCTAACATGCGTGAGGAAATGTGGGAGGAAACCGGAGTAACCGGAGAAGACCCACGCATGCATGAGGAGAACATGCAAACTCCACACAGAGATGCTCAAGAGGAGATTCAAACCCAGGTCTTCCCGATCTCCTGACTGTGTGGCCAACATGCTAATCACTCTGCCACCGCAAGAAGTCCCGTAAGTAAAAAAAAAAAGAAACAACAGCAAGGATTCAACACAATTACACAAAAACAACTACGTTAGTTAGAAATTAGACAATTAAAGTTTTAGAATTATGCAAAACAAGTAAATTAGTTCCAAATATGCAAGTTAGTTAGTAGGATTGCAAAATCCATAGTAGGATTGGATAAATGAGTTCGTATGATGGCACACCACCAAGTTACTTAGCGGACTCCCATAAAAATGACTTAGTCCATTAGAATTACACAAAAAAAGTCAATTAGTTAATAGGATTATGCCAAAAATGTAGTCAGTAGCTCTGAAAAAATAGTTAGTTTGTAGGATTAGTCAGTCAGTTCTAATTAGGCAAAAAGTAGGTAGTAACTATGATTGCACAAAAGCAAGTTTGCAGGATTACACAAAATGTTAGTTGCGGGTTTGCTTACTTGCACATTCCCGCCGGCTGGGCTTGCTCAGTGTGTATAGCCTTGGCGGATGTCCGCACTTGTACTGAGTGCCCATGTGTCTGTATGGTGCAGTGTGTTTACTGTCAGCGAACTCGATTCTACTTCTTTATTGACCACCTGACGGAGAGGGTGCTAATGAAGATACATGGCAGCAAAGCCAAGCTGCTTATGCAAATGCAGGTCCTTAAACGCACCATCAGTCAGCACATTTCAGACAACAACAACAGCTGATCGAATTCTGCAAGAAGGGAAAGCCCATATTTTCTTTTTGACATAGAAACCACTTGGAAAAGGGCAGGTGTTTCTAATGAACGTGGAAGGTGATAAGATAAGATTTTCATATTGTTGAGTTCCGATAAAAGTGCTGCTACTATGTTAGCATCCTGACAGCCAGCCCGACTAAAAAACAGTCAAATGACAAGCAAAGATTTTTAAAAAGAAAATGGAGCTCCAGCATCACAGAACATAGAACGTCAATTTGTGATGTATAATGCATGAAGGCAAGGCTTCACTCTGCTTTTTTTTTTTTTTTTTTTTGCTCCAGGCACATTTGACAAGTGCTAGCACAACTGCATAAAGACTGTCAGGACATGAGAACAGTCTTTGCTTCTCATGTATTACTTTTTAACAATTCACGTAATCTACTTGCATGAACATTACGAGACAGTACATCCATGTGATCTCTCCCAGCCAACCAGTGAAGAAAGGTGATGATAATAACGAAAAGTATAAAAGAAAACTATTTTATGCCATCATTATAAATATGACATTGATTAAAAAGACACTATCAAATTATTGTTTCATCATTTAAAATGTTAGCATAGTTTTCTGGGATTGTGCCTATAATAAATGTCATTATTATGACTGTAACACTGATGATTTGTGTGCTATTATTTCAAAAGGTCTACTAAATTAAAACAAATATTATTATTGTTATTACTATTATACCTACAAAATACAAGATATTAACTTGAAACATTCCTTCACTGAAAATACAATTTTACGTACAAATACAATTTTAAAACTCAAATCTTTTTTTTAATTAATGTAAAAAATATGTATGTCGATATGTATCTAAATACACGCACACATATTTGATTATTCAAAATACATAAAAAATTACCAATGTAGTAAATAATTCATTAATGATGATAATTATTAATAATCATTATTGGTATTCTTATTTTTCTGGGTTACAATTTTAATTTTTTACATTTTTTGACAATGAAATATTTAATAAATAATTGTCTCATACTCATTGACTTTCCCTTCAAATACAAGATATTACGCTAAACCATCTCTTACTTACAGATCAGATGCTTTAAAACCCAGCACAATAGGACAACACAATTTCAAAAATAATACAAATGTGGTAATATAATTTTGTTTTAATGGTTGCTGTAGAACCATATTGTGCTGAGAGCTGTTTCGAATAATTTAAACAAGCACAAATGAGAAACATCTCTCAGGATCATGCAGCACAACCACGATAGCAAACATATTGTTAAATCAACGAAAAAGTGCGCATTATAATCTTTGCAAAGGCAGAATGTTGAGATATGGAGCTGTAGATGGTGTACCTAATTAAGTGTCCAGTGGGCGTATGGAATCTAAAAATAGTTCTCCTGCACTAGCTTTGAACCCCAGTGCTTCTCGTTGGTATTAAAAAGGATGTATGCGTACGCAACTGTTGACGCAATTTGACTTTGGCACTTTATCTCCAACACCATAATGATCAAAGCTATCGGATAAAAGTTGGCCGACACGTTCACTCAAGAGGCAAGTCAATCCCCTCCTTGGCTGCCCATTGAGCATTCTGAATTGCATGACATCATAATAAGATGTATCCTTCAAGGTTGCTTCACTTTGCCTGAATATCTGCAGCTGCTTCTGCTCCCCCAGGTGCACCTGCATTGTGAATATGACTCACTTAAATCATCCAAGTGCTGATGCTTGAGAAAACAAGGGTGCACGTTTGCAGATGTTTGTTGTTCCAGCACACATGCATCATGTTTAAAAAGCTGGATTTGCATCAGTGCAGATGGGCTGTTGCACGAGCTCAAGGGAAACAAGTGTCGCACGAGTGATGCAGTAGAGAAGCAAGAGTCAACTTACTCGCTTGCATCAGCTGTCCCTGCCGCCCAAACACCTGAGAGAAGGTGGTCGCCTGGCTGCAGGTGAGCGTGTCCTCCATCATAGCTGGAAGAGGAAGAGAGCGTGAGGAATGTCAGGGTAAAAAGAAGGGAGAAGAACGGTTGCATACCCTGACTGGTGCCAACTGCTGCTATTGGGGGGAGCAGACGCAGCGATGTGAACGAGAAGCGCACACTGTGCAGATGATGATGATGATGGGAATGGGAGGGGTGAGGAGGGGGCGGGGGCGAGGGAAAGGAGGCGGGCGGTGTCTGGTCAGGTCTTTGCATGTGAGGAAGTTCTGAACACACAGTTGCTTAAAGCTGCATGGCCAAGATTTTTATATTTCTGGTATTCAAAGCCAGCACTAATGCAGTACCAGTCAAAACTCTGGGAACACTTTCTCATCCAGTAGCATGAGCAACTGTGTCTAACCTTTTGACTGGTACAAATGGGGTCGGAGGGGGGTGTTGTGGTCCACCATATCCAGCAGATGGTGCTGCGTTTCTTGGGTTCCATGTGCCTATTCATTTTATATGTAATACAGACAAGCCCTTTGGTAGTCGTGTAGTAACAAAAAACAATTTACACTTGTACACTTTTTACACTGACACTATGTTTTAAGGTTTTTGTCGGCCTTTATTAATAGTCTATGTAATTTGTATTTAATACAGATCAGTTGGATATACAATAGTCCCTCGCTATATCGCGGTTTGAATATCACCACTTCACTATGTCACGGCTTTTACAAAAATAATGAGTAATTGCTGTTTCGTGGTTGACTATGGCCTACTAGTCACAAAAATACTGGAATACAAGTTATATGTAGTATTCTGGTCACTAGGCATCATTGTTATGGCACATGACGTTAGATTACATTTCCTTTCACACTGCATGGAGACTGGCTGCTGAGCCAACAGCGCCGAGTCGACATGCCATGGCTGGGATCAAGAGAAAAAAAGTTTTCCTCTCATTCCATGTGGAAGTGGTAAGTTTTTGGCTTCTTTGTCCTTCTTCCCCAATCCATTAGAAACATTTCGTTAAGTTTAGAATAAGTAAATTGGAGCTCGCAAACTTGCTATGCTAGCGGCGGCCGTTATTATGTTGTCATGTCCCTACAATGATACAGTAGCCTGCACAATGTAATGAAAACAAAGAACAATAGGAGTGTAAAAGTGACTATTGATTTCATGTCTCCAGGGCTCTAATAATGTTAAAACCCACACTTAAAAGTCATAAACAGGTTTTCTATTGTCAAACTACGAAAACATTTAGTTTCTTAATATTGAATCCTACTCAGTGAAAATTCACTAATTGTGGTAGGGACTGGGACCCAATTAACCATGATAAACGAGGAACTACTGTATACATTTAAATCAATAATCTTGTGTCTCATAATAGTTAAAGGAAAACTGCACTTTTTGCGAAATTTAGTCCATCACCCACAATCCCTATGTGAGACAAGAACACGTCTTTCCCTTTTTCTGATAGCCACCTCATGCTGGCAGTTTTTCACTAACAATGCAAATAATAGGGATTCACCTATTTCACCTATAAAGCCCTCTAAAAAAAAATCCAACATCCAAAAACCTCAAACAACGTTTTTTTGTAACAGGCACATTCATGATATTTATGCATTACAGGAACTGGGAGCATTGATGTCACAGAGCATATACTGTAGCAACTACAGTAACTCTACTTCCATCACCAACAACAGCATAGAGAACACGTTCTTTTTGCTGTATCATAGCAAATATAATATATACTGTATAATACTATGTACTGTATTATGTTAAATATAATGTATGTAACTATTTTATTACCTAATATTAAGTGTGTCATGAGACACTCAGCTCACGAATGAGACGGTACACAAGATTGGGTCTCCGAGAAAGAGACGAGATTTTAACATTACTTTTGAAAAAAGTACAATGAAAAAAATATTTAAAAAAAAAACAACTATTATCTAAAAAAAAATCTACTCGTTTAATTTTTACGTTACTCTTCTGAACTCTGTGTGTATGCTACCGGCTCCGCCTCCACCCACCGAGACAAAGAGACTGTATGACTGATAAAAGGGCTCACTCCGTTCATGACATTGTTCTGTGGAACAAACGCGCCAAGGTGCTGAAACCAATGCAGAGTGAACGCTCTTCGTTCCTGTTTGGAGTCGAGAGATGAGGAAAACAGCATGCACATGGCAATATGCTAAGGCCGGCAGAATTATGAAGTTCATTTTCATTTGTGTGCTTAATTTATTTATTATCATCCCAGGCCTAGTGCTCACAAGACTTTAAAAAAAAAAATTAGAAATCTTGTCATTTTAAGCTTGCAAAAGCTTGTAACACCCCTGTTGTATATATTGTTTAATGATTATTGTAAAAATAAATACATTAATCGCATTATATTTCTACAAAAGTACATAAGATCCTACAACATCAGAGCCGCCGCCACCGACTACTTTGGGATAAATTAGGATTCAGAACCTTTCTGAGCCTGATGATATGGAGGATAAGCTTCAGATTTTAGAAGCTGAGCGGGCAAAAAGAGTGTGAAACGTCGGAGCAGACGGTGGGCCAGAGAGTCATCTGGCGAGGAGGACACTGCTACATTAGACTGCATCACAATGAAAAATTGTTAGTACTAAAAAACCCTGCAGTGGTAGAAAATGTTGTGTGTGTGTGTGTGTGTGTGTGTGTAAAGGGCAGTACTATAAGAGTAGAAGGTGCCCTTTTCTTATTTTCTGATGTTATATATTTAATACTGAACAGGACTTGAAATGTAAAATTAATTTGCATAAAATACCATGAAAGTACTGTTTTTTGCTTTGTTTTCCCTTGTACATTAAAAGGCAGGGGGAGATTGCCTACGTTTCAAATATTATAGGACATAATTTCCCTTAGAGTCTGCAGTTTTGTAAATACAGAGCAGTGATTGAGTTGTACCGTTACAGTGCTTTTTATAGTGCTTTTTGTGCATCATTTTATTCATGACGTATGGGCAAAGCTGCAGTTTCTACGCTCTGATGCTTTTTATATTTAGTACAGAGCAATGATTCAATTGTGAGACTGATGTGTACTGTATAATTACACTTGTGTAACAATCCTTATAGTGCTGCTTTGTTAAACAATTCAGTGTCTCAATTTAAGGGCATATGTGCGAATTCATTATTTTAATTGCATTCTAATTCAGTGTGTTTTATATTTACTACAGAGCTGTCATTTAGTGTAGTGACTATAAATACAATTGTTTTATAATCCTTCTACCACTGTTTTTTGGAGTGATTTCCTTAATGTCTTAAAGGCAAGATGGCAGATGACATTTTCATTTTATTTTACTGCATTATAATTTAGTATGTATTTTACATTTAATTCAGAGCAGTCATTTAGTTATAGCAGGGGTCCCCATTACGGCGATTGCGAAGGTAGTTTGAGTCAATCGCATAAACGTCACTAGATGTCATATGACATCAGTCAGCTGACATTAAGCTCCCTCCTGATTCGCTCTTGCCCCCCAACAGCAATTGAGAAGTGAAATATCAACAAACAGAGATGCAACTTTCATCTTTATTATTCTAATTATGGAAATAAACCAGCTCAGCGGTAAGATGAGTTAGTTAGTTGGTATCTATAAGAAGTTGTCTGTTCACTTATAGCAGCAAGTTATGTAGAAAAAAAATATTATTGTTGGAGGGCTTTGCGTCATGAAATCCACTATAGAAATGCATATTTTTCTACACTTCTCTTTCTGAGTTCAAGATAAGGAAAATGTGTCCATTTTGGAAGCTTTATTAATATGTTGTCTTGACTTCGGCTATGTAGGAAAGGTGGTTTTAGAGTTGGGACACTATGGAAAGATCACGGTCAGAGAATCATTTAATCTTTATTATGTAGGTGGATGGGCTCTTTAGAAATGTGTGTTAGTGCAGATGAAACTGGGTTTGTCCAAATGCGTGGATTTGTCCAAGTAGGTGTGTGTGGTCTAAACAAAAGGAACACATGCAATTACAAACAATGCCAAGTAAAGCGAGGGAAAGGCTTCTTGAGACGTCATCTGTACTTCTGTGAAGAAGGTGTCGGACGTTTCGCTCCTCATCCAAAGAGCTTTGTCAGCGAACTAATAAGTGCTGGTAGCCTCGGCCTTAAATACAGTAAGAGTGGGCGGAATTGGTGTGCCAACACCCTCCTCCTATTGGTTCCTTACACTAAGCCTGGGCGGAGTAGTGGTATAATCCTCTCCTGCTATTAGCACCTCCGATAAAAGGGAAGTGTCGCTCCCTGAGTTGGGTATGAACGACTCTGATACTGGCTCGTTAGCATCTATTGTTCTGGCTCGGCCCTGGCTCCACCTCATTTGCAAGACTAAGAGCTGTGGGTTTTGGTCTCAGTAACCTGCTGAACACAGGGTCCAAATTAAATCTCAAACCACCATTCCGATTCAATGATGGGTTCTGTTGTTTGACAAAAATAGCTTCCTTTACTCCTCTTTCAAACCATCTGTTTTCTTTGGCCAAAATACAATACTTTACATCGCTGTCCTGAAAAGAGTGATTGGTTGCTTTAAGGTGTAGATGTACTGCTGATTGAGGACCACTCGAATTGTCTCTGCAATGTTGATAAAGCCTTTTTTGGAGCATTTGCTTAGTTTCCCCAATGTAGTGCTCTTTGCATTCCTCATCTTTACAGTGGATGGAATAGACCACATTGCTGTGTTTTTGGTTTGGAGCCTTGTCTTTAGGATGCACTAATTTTTGTCTCAGGGTATTTACTGGTTTGAAATAGGTAGGAATTTTGTGTTGCCATAAGATCCTCTGGAGTTTTTCGGAGACCCCCGCTACATAAGGGACTACCACTCCTCTCCTTTTTGCTTCTGTGGGCTTTTGGGTTTCTTTCCCTACGCTCTTCTTTTGGCATTTGTTAAAAGCCCACCGCGGGTACCCACAGGTTGAGAGCGCTCTCTGAACATGTGTCTCCTTTTTCCTTCCCTCAGCACTAGTTGGTATTTGTTCCGCTCTATGTTGGAGGGTCCTAATAACCCCTAGTTTATGTTGTAGTGGATGGTTTGATTCAAAAAGCAGGTATTGGTCAGTGTGTGTGGCCTTTCTAAAGACCTCTGTAAGTAGCTGTCTGTCCTCTCCTATAATTACCTTGCAGTCTAAGAAGGCTAGTTGGTTCTCTTTAGCGTCCTCGCGAGTAAATTTGATATTGGTGTCCACCGCATTGATGTGATCTGTGAAAGACTGAATTTCCTGTTTTTTGATTATGACAAAGGTGTCATCCACGTATCTAAACCAGTGCCTTGGTTTTGTCCCTGAGAAGGATGTGAGAGCCTGTTTCTCCATCTCTTCCATGTACAGATTCGCATGGCTCAGAAGTGTACTCTTAATCGCACCACATCTAACAAACTAGCTTTCATTTAGTTCCCAACACAGCATAAATCATGCAACAGCAAACACTCCTGATGCACAAAATAATCATCAAACTCACCTTGTTGAGTCATACAACGCACACCAAGGATGGACACTTTATACTCCACATGGGAAGCAAGCTCATACTAGCAAAACTGCTACCAGTGCTCATCTATTTCCTTTGTAAGAAAGGTGCATTCAAGTGCATCACGTACCCAGGAACAAATTGCTGCTGCATTCATAGACACTTGGACATCACAGAAAAAGGCTACAAATGTTCTACTTACAACAGACATCAATGTTACACAAATAGACTTTCAGACACAGTCGCCCCCAACTGTCCGTACGGCAGTTGAAAGCAATGAGAAAGTGTGCTGGTGTCGTCATCAGCCGTTTCTTCAAGAGGCGGGAGCAGAATGAGGCGAGCCACTGGACGACAATAGGTGCGATTTCCCACTTGAACAATGGCCGTGCGGATGCGTCCATCAGCTCCTGGATTGGTTTGAATAATCCTTCCCACAGGCCACGATGATCGGGGGAGTTGAGGATCCATTATTAATACGACTTGACCAACAAAGAGTGTCTTGCCCTCGTTCCTCCACTTGCTACGCTCTTGCAGCCCTGGCAGGTAATGTCGGATGAAAGATGACCAAAAGCGATCTGCAAGGGCTTGGCTGTGCCTCCAGCGTCTTCTTCCTAAATCACTAAATCAGGGTCATAGATGGCTTGAGGTAGAGATGAATCGTGACGACCCATGAGGAGGAGGTTAGGCGTGACTGGGTCTGGATCTGAGGCATCTGAAGACAGGTAACCTGTGCTTCAGGAGGTAGGTGAGCAACAACTTCTGGCAGATTACTTGCCCACTGCTGGAAATCAAATCCTCCCTTGCTGAAAAGTGCACGCAGATTATCTATCAAAGTCTTGGCATCTTCAACCTTTTCCAGACTATGAAGACAATTGTCCACATAGAATGAGTGCTCAATCACTTGCATGAGCAGAGAGTCTGGTGGCTTATGCTCCCTGACATGCTGCTGTAGGGCGTACACTGCACAACAAGGGCTGCAGGTTGTACCAAAGGGTAAGACTTGGCACTCAAAGATCTGTGGACTAGATGTCGTCTCCATGCTCCGCCACAGAAATCGAAGGAGTGGTTTGTAGCGAGGCAGTAAGCGAATTTGGTGGAACATCGCTTTTATATCTCCGCTTATGGCTATAGCATGGCGTCTGAACCGCAACAGGACCCCAATCATGGTAGGGCCCAACGTTGGTTCAGGCAGGAGTTGATCATTCAGGGACTGGCCATTGTAAGTGAAAGAACAGTTGAAAACTACTCTGTCCTTTCCATTTTGGTGCACCATGTGATGTGGTACGTACCACGACTGAGTGGTCTTTCCTGCATCCTCTGGCGAAATCTCTTCAACATATCCTGTTTGTAGAAGCTTGTTCATTTCTTTGCAGTAAGAAGCTGCATGCTGAGGTTCTTTGGTCAACCTGCGTTCAATGCTGCGTAAATTTGGCATTACAGCATCTGGAGGTGCACATAGCATAGTGGCTGGTTGGCGACGTAGCAGAGGAGTAGCATAGCGCTGGATTCCGTCGACAGATACACGTTCAGAGTCCATCTGTAAAAGGGTGAGCGCTTGTTGGCCTTGCTTGGAATGAGATGCGGTCTTCTCACTGATGTATGGGAGAGTATCAATCTGCCAAAGACGTTCCACATTCTTGAGAAGTTCAGTATATGGGGATTCAGTGGCAATGTGCAGACAGGAAGGCTGATGGGAAGAGACAGGCATCACAGAAGGGCCTTGTAGGGACCAGCCTAATCTTGTACAGATGGCTATGGGACCACCATGATTCATGAGATGTATTCCATTGTAACCTTCATGTTCAAATAAACTAAACCAAACCAAACCAGATGGGCCTGCTTGCACTGGTTGTGTCGGAACAAGGAGCTGCGGCATATCAGATCCGATGAGCAACGGTTGGGCTCGCTGCATCATCGGCAAAGGAAGTCCCTTCAGGTGCTCATAGCGGTTTTGGAGTGCAGCTACTGGGTTTGTGTGCTCAGATAAGCTCAGGCTTTCAGCTGTGAAGGCGTTTCCAATTCAGAACTTCTTGCTTGGCTTGAAAAGGGGGGAGATCTGAAGGCCGACTGAAAACCCAGGGAACTCCTTCACCTCTTGCTGAACAGTTCTCAAGTGAAGCATTTCAGGGTGTTTCATAAGTTGTAGCTGCTCTACTGCTTGGGGAAGGATAAGAGTTCTCTCAGAGCCGTCATCGAGCACTGCAAATGTCTCTAAGGCACGGTCTCCATGATGTAAAAGCACTCTTACAACCTTTAACAGGACTCTTTGGGGGCTTTGAGGCTGCTCAATGTAGACAGTGTGTTTCTGGTTGCTCACTATTAGGATGTGCTGAGATAATTCTTGGATGGGGTCATGCAGAACAGTGAGGTGAGTCTCTTTACATATTTTGCAAGGCCGTTTAAGCGTACAGGCTGTAGCTTTGTGGCCACGACTGTATTTCCAACGTCTGTCGCCTTCTTTGATCCACTTCTTCATCTCACCGGTAGTCACGTACTTTGTCCACACAGGAGTTGAGATAATGCTCTCTATTATTGCAGAATGGACAATAAGGGCTGGCTTTGAAAGCTGGTGGCTTTGGCTGAGTGGTGACCTGGCTTTTTGCTGTCTTCCCTGAGCAAAGGAGGACTGACGCTGTCTTTTCTTTGGGCCGGAGTTCCCGTTTAGCAGGAGTAGGCCAGGAGTTGTAGAGTTGAGTAGCTTGGCTAGCTAAGCGCTTAGCTTGAGCCTTCATCTGGAGCCAGGCTGAGAGGTCTGGCAGAGTGTAGGTTTGGTCAGTTGTAAGATGCCACGACAAAGACAATATTCCACAAATCCATCCCTGTGAGCAGGAGGCATCTTACTTACAAGGCGGTCGACCTGCGAACCACATTTGAGCTCACATCCAAGGGATCCCTACAAAGTCCCCAGCATACCAACTAGGGACTGAACTGAGAGGGCAAAGGTGTCGAACGCTTCTGCATCACCCGCTTTGATTGTTGATGAGTTCAGGATTGCACCCAATTCACTTTGCACCATTTGGCTACGTTGGCCATATTTGCCTTGCAGAGCCCCTAGTGCCACTGTGTAAGGTCTGATGTCATACATGTATGACTTAGCTAACTGGAGAGTGCTAGGGAGTTTAAGCTGACTTAGCAGAACTTGACATTTATACTGCTCACTGAGGTGAGGGTGACTATTCATCAAGTTGCTCAAGGCCATCTTGAGTAGAGCGAAATCACTTTCCCAACCAGTTTCAAACAGTGGAAGTACTAGTTTGGGGATGCCAAAGGATGAAGCAATCAGTGTCTCTATGCCAGGGTAGGCCAAGGATGGCAATGCTGGGACTTGAGTTGCAGCTGGGAAAAGGGGTTGAGCATACTGCACAGTTGAAGGTGGTGGAGTAGCTCTCACCGATGGTTGTGGCATAGTGCGTCTGGAGCCTATAACTGAGACCCCTGTGTGCTGGGACGGGAAGCTAGTTGTGGCAGCAGTGGCCATGGTCCGTGGCACTGTAGCTGCATAGGTGGTTGTCGAAGCTCGTGCAGTGCTGGATGAGGATGGATGGTTGAAGAGGGGGCCCTGGAGTAGTTGTCGATGAGAGTGGTGGTGAGTTGAAAGTGGGCCGAGATGACAATGTTGACCTTGCGTCATCCTCAGATTCTGACAGGAAGGACTTAACAATCTTGGCAATGTGCACTTCTCGTTCCAATTTCTTTAGGCGTTTGCGCTGTCCCATCCCCCTCACCACACTCTTTGGCTAAGTGAGCTTCCTCTTGTAGCCTGTGTCCTTCTCTGGATTGTGCATCCAATCTTTCAGTCTCCATATCCGCTTTCCTTTCCTCTTCTATTTTCTGCTGCAGGTCAGCAAGCTCCAAACCCTTTATTTCCTCCTCCAGCGCAGCGACATGAACATCGGGTATATCTTGAAGCAATTTGCGCCCATGTGAAAGTCGAGAGGACCGACGTGAAGGAGCAGATGACTGTTAACTCGACGCACTCCTTGCTCTGGTTTGCCTTGGTTCACCGTATTGTCCTACAGGAAGTGAGGAGGCTTGGGCGCCAGTCAGCTGAGAGGGAAGTAGAGTGACGTCATATTGTGCCAAATGTCTGACAGAGGGCTGCTGTGAATCAACATGTGATGACTCCATCGTGGTTCAATAGTGGAACTCTGTACGGCTCGAAGGACCAGTGCAGGAAAGGGGGTCATGGTTCTTTTAGAGTTGGGACACCATGGAAAGATTCTGGTCAGAGAATCATTTAATCATCTTTATTATGTAGGTGGATGGGCTCTTTAGAAATGTGTGTTAGTGCAGATAAAAATGGGTTTGTCCAAAGGCTTGTATGTGTGTGGCCTAAACAAATTAGCAAAACTGCTACCAGTGCTCAGCTAGTTCCTTTGTAAGAAGGTTGCATTCAAGTACATCACGTACCTCCCAGGAACAAGTTGCTGCTGCGTACATAGACCCTTGGACATCACAGAGAAAGGCTACAAATGTTCTACTTATGACATCAATGTTACACATATAGACTTTCAGACAGTCTACAGTGAATTTGCATAATCATTTTCATTTCTTGTATATTAGCAAATACTAACTGGACGTAATACATAAACTGTGTAGTGACGTTCACGAACCAACAAGTTCTTTTGAAGAGCTCGTTAACATGAACGATGGCAACCAAGTCGCAGCTGGGAACCGTCCCCCCCCCCCCGTTACATGGGGAGGAGCTTATTAGATAAGCAAATAGCATCAGCCCTGTTGATGTACACAAACACATGAAAGCCCCCTTCGTCAGAGAGCAGCAGCAGCGAGCGGTACACATGAGGAGGAGAGTCAAAGAGTAGGTGTGGAACTCTTTGCACTAAAAGCTGTTTTGCACTGAAATTCATTGTAGCCTGCTTTGTTTTTTAAATGTTTATACGTTTACACACATACACAGAATTTGTACCAAGGGTAATTCAACAAAGTGACGTCACTGTGAAAGCAGAGGTGCCACCCTGTGGAATACTTACAGGTCAGACATTAAATTTAATCCACACGTCAAATAAAAAGTTCTAATCAGTATTCCAGAATAAATTTAACTCACATTGTTGGGATATCTAAATTAATTTGTACCAGTGATTATTTCCAAGCTAAAACGAGTTAAGGCCAGGATGGCTTCTTAAAACTTAATAAATCTAAAAATGAGCCAAATGAGCCAGTTTTTTTTTGAATGGCTCTTTGAAAGGAACAGCTCACTAAGACCCGGCTCTCCTCAAAGAGCTAAACTGTGTCTATTGAACGCTACGTAGCTATTTTGACATGAGGAATGTCAGGATGACATATTAGGAGTATTCAGGTTAACTATTGAGGACTTATTTGTAATTATCTTTACTGCCATATTGAATTGAACTGTTAAATATTTGTGAATATCAACTACTGTGATTACCAGTAAACATTGAAACTGAATTTGAAATACTAATCTTTAGTATAGTAGTTTAAAAGTTTACCAGTTAGATTATTTTAGTTTTAGATCTTGTGAGTTCATCTCATAAAAAATGGGAGCAAAAACAAAAGTGTTGTGTTTATATTTTTGTTGAGTGTACGTATGTTACATTTAAAACAGAGCTGCTTGTATGTAAAAAGGTCTCACATAATCTTTACAGAACTGCGTGTCATTTTTAGTCCAGTGTCTTTTTTTTCCCCCAATTAGGTTTGGTATTTAATACAGAGCAGTGGATCCTCCTCAATACAGCTGGGAGCCTCCAAAGCTTCCTCTTCCCCTGTGCTGAGGATGTAGGAGGTAAAAAGCGAGACGCTTGTATTTAATTAAAACCGTATTTAAAAAACTCAGGCCTCAGAGGTACTGTTAGCTTGAATGTGCTGTGATGTGGTTGGCATGGAGACCTTGAGTTAGATAGCAAAAAAAAAAAGGAAGAACTCTTCAGCATTTTAATTCCAGTTGGGATTACACGGTGTCAAGCGAGCGCAGTGAGCTGCATGGAATTGCATTTTCATGAAAGAGTGTGCTGCACTGTAGGCTGCAATCAGAGTGCACAATTGTGTATTTCACCCTTTGACAGCCAGAGCCCTCCACACATACACACCTGGTTAAATACATCCATAAAGTACACTTGACATGTGACTGCACTGTACCTCCCTCCTGTAGAGCAGATCCAGCCCGAAGAAGCCATGACGGACTACTGTACTCTATTGAAGGAAAGAACATGTTAGAAGTGACAAATGAAGAGCTAGTGCAATTTAAATGTACACCAAGTCAACACTTCTCATTTTATTGAATGAGAGGATGTAGCCAAACTTTTGACTGACATGGCAATGTAGCATATTTACATAACATGTACACGCTACTACTTTATATTAACGCAATTTCTGATGGAACACAGGGCGCTGTCTCACAAGTATTAACATTTTTCCAGCAGGAAGATGCTTTGACTTGATGTTATGCAACTACAGGGTTTGTAATAAGGGTTTGTTTAGTGTGTGGTGTATATTGTCTCAGTATAAAAAAACAGGCCTGTTTATGAGTGCAGCCATGTGTAGACATAATCCCCGCAAATAACTGGGATCTAACGTGTTCCAAATTAAACTGCGATGGTTGGATTGGGTAGCAAAAATATGGTGCCAAAAATACTTGGTGTAACGAGTTTGACAATCACGTCATTCCACAATATGTAGGCAGGGGTGTCCAAACTATTTCCACAGAGACACAAACATCAAAGGAGGAGCAGGCCATTTTATTATTTGTAATTTAGTAGATGTTAAAAATGATTTCTATTTCAAGAAAAAAAAACATGGCTGCATGTCAGCACTATATTACAGGTGACAAAATATGATTAGTGTTATTAGTGCTGTTTGCGGTTTTTAAAAATTGTATTTTAGAATGTGCCACAGGCCATTAAAAAATGAGATGCGGGCCGCACTTTGGACACTCCTGCTTTATGGTCTCTGTCACTCAGGGACAACTCAATAGGGTTCAGCTGAATAACAAGAAAGGGTAGAGGAGCGTGCATCGTGTTGAACTTTGACCCCCAGTTACATTCTTCCGACTACTATGGGTCTAAATCAACAAGATTGGTCGCCATATTGCAACAGGGGATAAGTCCACAATGGTAAGTCAAATGTGCAGGGGACACCTTGGATGTGTATTAATATTAAAACAAAAACAAACAAAAAATAATAAAAAAAAACCTCACCTTGTGCAACCTCATATCAAGTAGCACTGAAATGCAAACAAGTTATTTTGTATTGTTGTTGTCTAATGAAAAGCATGTATGGAGAACATGCTGTTTTACAAAATAAAAAATAATAAAATACAACCTTTGTAGACCTTCCATCCATCCATCCATCCATTTTCTATGCCGCTTCTCATTAGGGTCGCGGGGGTATGCTGGAGCCTATCCCAGCTGACATCAGGCGAGAGGCGGGATACACCCTGGACGGGTCGCCAACCAATCACAGGCCTTTGTCTGCAGTTAATCCTTTGTTCCATTCTTGGATCCAGAGCACATTTCTTATTTTTCTATAGGACAGTAACAAAACATTCAAGGACAATTCCTCCATGGACATTCATACCCATGGAAAAAAAAATAAATCACTTTTTGAGGGTAAATTATAGCAAGGTTTTTACTTTAGGTCATTCCCGATATTCACCCAAGACTATTTTTCTTTAATGCTTAAAGGCAAAAACATTTTGGTGGTGGGGGGATTTATTGTGGAAATATAAATTTGCTTCCATTCATGTTCTGCTCAAATTTACGCTCCCATTTTACATGCTACAATTCTTCCAATTGAAGAATTATTAATAACTGTTTCCCACAGGATTGCGATCTGTTTGTGGCAGTGGCGGGCGTAATCGTCCAATTTGCATAATTGGTTTGCAAAAAGAGTATCTAGACAGGTTTGATTACTCGCTAAACATAGCAACAAAGTGCCTACATTGGCAACACCAATCCTTCCTAAGTCTAAGTCCACATGCACCACCACAAATAAATGAATGTGTGGGAAACACTGTTATTAATGTTTGTGTTTGGAGGGAGGCTGACATCCACATTTGATACATGATGTTCGCAGAAATATTTCACTGAAAAAAGAAAAGTCATAGCTGGGGCACAAGACACTGGTACGCTTCGGTCCCAAAAAAAGTTTGAATCATGCATTTTAACATGATAAAAGTGTCCAATTTACAGCAAAACACACTAAATGAATACATTCTATGGTTTTAATGAGGCCCCAATCTTAGTGATCCAGCTACACATTTTGGCAGTTCCTTTCTAAAGTGCTGCAAGGACGTGCGAGTGATGCTTCTTTTCACAATGAATAGTAT
Organism: Dunckerocampus dactyliophorus; assembly: GCF_027744805.1. Lineage (NCBI taxonomy): Eukaryota > Metazoa > Chordata > Actinopteri > Syngnathiformes > Syngnathidae > Dunckerocampus > Dunckerocampus dactyliophorus. The sequence continues at coordinate 18,729,911 of NC_072826.1, forward strand.
TATAAGACAAGACCAGTCCCCGTCCATTTCAACCACTGGAATTGGCTTGCTAACGTCAGATAAAACAAGTAAAAACATGAGATGTCATTGTGATCCAGACTGGAGGAATAGTTGTGTCCATTCACGCACACGCGCACACACACACACACACACACACACACACACACACACACACAAACATACTCATACTTGCACACAGAATTCCTGAGGACCAATTGTTGCAGTCAACTGCCACATTTCTTTTCCCAACACAAATGATAAGCCAAGAGGTTATTTTCTAACAATAACTACAGAATCCAACATACATATTCTGCAAAACAAACGGCGGCCATTGGAAGAGACTTGTCATAAAATCTAGATTATTCTATTTTTTCCCAACACATGCATTAGGAGACTCCAGAAGAAATAAGAAAACACTAAACAAGCCAACGGAGGAGGAACTAGAATATTAACAATGCAAGGAATTCCCCTAACTGATGCGTGATTGCCATTTGCAATAGACCAGCTTTGACAGAGCCCTAATGTTACTGTTTTGGGTCAAGTAATGACACATTGTATACATATATATTAACTTACTGACATTTACAGTTGTTGTTTTTTTTTGCAAGGCTGGCAAAAAAAAAATAAAAATGCAGGCTCAGTTTAGTTCATATGACAAATGGAAGAAAAAAAAATAAGAGCTCTCGCCTTCGGTCCAGCAAGGCAGAGTTCTTTTTTTTTTTTCTTTTAGTGTGGGACAACCCAGAGTCTGTATTCCCAGGTCATCATGGCTTACTTCATCAGCACCTCCTGGAAGGAAACAAGATCATGTTTAATTTTAAAAACACAGGAAACAGCACAAATAGGCTAGATTTAAAAAAAAAAAAAAAAAAAAAGCTTTTTTTTTGTGTGTGTGTTTGTGCAAAAGGTCTACAATACGTAACGGCAAAGTTCTTCAGTCACAGAAGATCTTTGATAAGCAATTTGCAGCGGGTACTTAAAAAAAAAAAAAAAAAAAAACAGCAAAATGCTCCTATCAAATAGGGCAGAGGTTCCCAACCACTGGGTCACTACGCGTTCGGCTCCAGAAGCCATGATAACGTTACCAAAAAAAAAATAAATTTGTAAATACCTACATCAAATTTAATGTAAATGCATTAACACTTTTGGCAATTACTTCCAAAAATACTAGACAAAGACATTGCTGTAACCCACCAGAGAGTCTTTAAGCTCAGTCGTTGGTGCGTCCTCGCTTTTGCCCACAGCACAGGGGGCCGCCATTTGCGAGCTCCTGGTGACGGGACCTCCAACCCTCTCTCTGGTTCGCAGGGAGAAGCGCTCTTCTTTCTTGGGCTGCTGTGGCGACTTGGCCTCTGCCAGTCTCTTGGGTGGTGCCTCTTTGCCCATTCGCTGCATCCTCATGGCTGGTCTTTGTGCGGTGTCATTGGGAGGGTCGGGGACTGACGGTTGAGCTTGGCCCTTCTTAGCTTTTTTGCTGGTGGGGGTCGCCACCGCTGCTGCTTCTGGTAGTGAGGCAGGTCTCTTTTGTGTGCTCAGTGTGGTTTTGCCTTTGCTGATCTGCGAGTGTTCAGGCTCTACTGCACCGGTGCTACGAGCTCTGGTCTTTCCGAGGGGTTTTAGCTCTGGTTCAATCGGTGCTGCTTCACCGTCTTTCTTCTTCTTATTTTTTTCTGAGGCAGCTTCTTTCTTCTTGTCTGCGAGTCTTTTCATGGGCTTTTTCACAACAGGCTTCATGGGGCAGCTGACGGCCATGTGCTTACTCAGACTGGCTTGATATGTGAACTCCCGGCTGCAGTGAGGACAGACGTTAGTTTGTTCCTCCTCGACCTTCACAGCAGCCTTCTTTGCAGAGGTGGCCGTTTTATTCTTTTGGGAAATGGCCTTCTGGACCAGCTGGTTCTTCTTTTTACTGAGGGCACTCATTTTTGTTTTCCCTACGTCCTGACTGAAATTAAGTCTCTTGGGCTGGCCCATTCTTCGAAAGGCACTGTGGCCTGCAGCCGTAGCTGAGGGTGACACGACTCCATTGGGAGACTCAACTATTAGCTTGAGGGGAATAGGGTTCTTCTTGGGAGTGTAGCGCTTCTTGTCGCTCGCATTGGCACAGGCCAAAATATGCTTGTGCAGCTCAGGCATGTTGTCAAAGCTGTTGCCGCACTTGGTGCAGCGGATGGCCGTGGTGAAGGTTTGTGGTATGTTGTGTGTGGTGAAGTTAGTTGCTGAGGCCACAGAGCTGGCGTGGGAGCGGCTGTGATAGGGAAAAGGGGGCGGTTTATAACTGGGGTAGTGTTGATTGAGACCAAGGCGGACATCTGGGTCTTTGGGCTTCCCGCCCTGAGAGGCCATGATCTTTATTGTTGTGTACAGCTCCTCGTTGGGGTCCTCTGGGCCGTCATCTGCTTGGTTTCCATTAACATCAGGCTCATCCTTCACAGAGTCATTCTGTTCTGGAGCTTCTTTTGAAGTCTCTTGTGATGGTGTGGAGGCGCCGATTTCTTCTTTGGCTTTGGATGGGTCGGTGTAGTTCTGTGGCCTGAGTTTGCCACTCTCTACGGAGGTATGTGTGCATGCTTCATTTGGATGCAGATCTTTTTGGTGCTGCTGCAGGTTGCAGAGGAAGGCAAACTCCTTAGAACAGACAGAGCACACAAAGATGGTGCCCACCCCATGTAGCGTAGTCCGGTGAGTGAGCAGGGCAGCAGCGTCGCCAAACAGCTGCAGGCAGAACTCACACTTGAAGGGCCAATCTGAAGCATGCTGGCCGATGTGGCCACTGAGCTCCTTCATGGAGCTGAAGGGACCCTCACAGACATTACAAACAAAAGTCTTGCTGTAAGCAGAGTCCACCTGTTCAGCCTCTGGGGTTTTTTCGGACATCTTATTAAGAGTTGGAGGTTCAACTTCATCCCGAGGCACGTGGTTCATGACAGAGACGTCATCTGTGCAATGTTGAGGCTCCTCTTTTATCTCAGCATGAGGAGGGCTTTGCGGAGGCAGCGGTGGGGCTGAATCATGTAGCATGGGAGGAGGGCAAGCTGAGGATTCTGGCTGGGGTGAGAGAGCAGCAAAGTCAGCGCTCCAAGACTTTGAATTTCCTGAGTTGAGGTCTTGGTTTGTTTCATCTATCAGCGGAGAAATGTCTTCTTTAGTGGACAGACCAAATGATGAAGGCTCAAGAGGTGCATGGTGAGGATCTTTGAGTGGAGTGTTCAGGGAGTCCAGTGTCTCAGAGAGGGCGTTTTCTTCCTCAACTTTATTTTCACCGGTGAACAAACTCTCATCTGCCTCTGACGGGAGCTCAGACATCCTTGGGGACATTTTAGGTGACAGGACAGGAAGAGGCCGCTGTGCCGATGAGTCCGAGGGCTGAGCGAGGGGAGAGTTTGCAATGGCAGGCGGCGATGGAATCGTGGGTAGTACAGGGGGAGGCGGCGTCGTTGAGGTCACGCTGGATGTGCCGGGTGACGACGGGTTCATGGTGACCGGGGTCAAAGATGGAGGAGAAGGGTGGGCAGACTCGGGTGCAACATTAGGAGAATGAGGTTGAAGACTGAGGTTGGTAATGAGCGAGGGTCCCTCCTCCGTCGGCAAGGGCAAACCGACATACTCGTTCATCAGCACCTTCTCAAGCATGCTGGTGTTTGGCTTTCTCTTCTTGACAAGCAACTGTGGTGCTGTACTTCCCTTTACGTCCAGGTCTGCAGTGCTCTGCTTCCGATGCACACTCAAATCAAGCGCTGAATCGTTTTGAGCCTTGATAGGGATGTCACTTCGCCGACTGACAGTGCTGGACAGGTCCAAGGGTTGTTGATTGCAAGCGTTGCCTCCGCTGCTGGAGGAGTTTTGGACTAGAAGGTTACTTCCAGAGGGGCTCAGGGCTCCAGCATCATCCTTGTCCAAATGGTTACCAAGAGGGGAGACGCTGAGACTTTCGAGCTTTGGCACCTTCAGGGTGTACGAGCTTGCTGCCTCTGGCTTGCAGTTCTCTGCTTTAAATGCTGGGCTGAGCTGTGGGGACGACGGTGGTGAGGCTGTTCTCCTTTTAAACCGACCAGAGGAACCTTGCAGCGGTGTGACAGACAGCGAGGACGCCAGCCTGTGGCTTTCGGATATCAGCGTGATAGTGGATTTTTGGACGTCTTGTGTCTGAAGGAGCTGCTTGAGTTTAGGTGACAGATAAACTGTTTTCTCCCTTTGAAAGCCAGATGAATCCGTGGGCTGCAGAAGCCCACCCACTAGCAAGTTAGGAGAGGACGATGTCATGGATGATGAAGAGGCTGTGAAAGACGGCGTTTCCGTCTCTACTTTGAGGCTGGGAACAAGAGGAGGCGTGGATGTTCTTCTTTTGGATGATGACTGGCAGATGTTTGACACCTGCTTTGCAGTGCTGGCTCGAGCCTCCACCTTCAGGGCCTGACTGAGCTGACTGGGGCTGATGATGACCGTGTCCAGACCCAACAGGGCGGCAGATCTGGTGTCCACTTCGATGACCTCACAGCTGCTCACCGTGCTGGTCGACACAATCTTGCCGTCAATGAAGAAACTCAAATTCTCAGAGATGTTTTTAGATATGTCCACCGCGTAATCATCCCGGTCTGCCTCGTCTTCCGTGTCGGCGCTGGGCACATATACAAGGGCCGGGCTGGTATTCGGCGACTCATTGGGTTGTGGCTGCGTCGATGCCTCCTGCAGCAGCATACCTTTCCGTCGAACACCCTTCGGCAGCAAGTGTCGTTCGTGTATCCTGCGTTGGTGCCGCCGCATGTTGGTGTGCGTGCCAAATGCTTTGTTACAGTACTTGCATGGGTGGAGCTCTTTGGAGTCGCCATTTTCATCTAAACTGAAGGGACGGTCAACATGTGAGCCTGATTCCCTCCTCGGCATTTCAGAGCTGTGAACAGCTCCTCCAGTGAGCTGCGAGGCTACATGGTGAGTTGTTGGGCTGGTGCAGTCAGGGCTCAACACATCAGTTTGCATGAAAGGACTGAGCAAATTCGGTGTACCGGCAAAGGAGCCGAGCGGCTTCTTGAGGCCGCTCTCGTGCCTCCTCTCATGGCGCCGCCGGCCCACCTGTGAGCCAAACGCCTTACTACAGTATCGGCACTTGAACAGTTGTGCTTGCTGATTGGTGACGGCATGGATGTGTATGTGGCGCTCTAGACCCTGCCTGGTGGAGAAGTGGCGTTCACAGTGTTGACAGGGGAACGAGCCTCCGTGGGGGTCCCCTTCGAAGTCGCCATCAGGGTCTGGATCGAGGTCAAGATCGGGGTTAACCTCAAGTTCTTGCCCAAGAGGCAGGGAAGACTGAGACAGGCTTTTTTTGACACCTCTGACAGCTTGGTCGGGCTGTTGTGCTTCAGTTGAAGTAAAATCCGCATCCTCCTCCTCCTCCTCTTCTTCTTCTTCTTCTTCCTCCTCTCCTTTTCCCACATCCATCATGACTGCTGACATGTCCTGCACATCTGTTTGGTCACTGATTTCCATGGGGTAGGCTTTCTGGAGTTCCTGTGAGGGCTTTTGTGGAAATAACCTCTCGTCGTCCTCCTTCAGACCTGTAAACAATTTATGAGGAATGAACAATATCAGTCAATGCTGAGTATATTTGGATAAACCTGCATAATAATCTTAGGCTTTAAAAAGCGGAATGTACAGTGAACATTTAAAAAGGTACCCCTAAGGTCCTACAATACAGACGTTCTATTTTTTCAATAATTCTTTGGGAAAGGCTCCTCAGTTCATTCTCAGGGCAATGAATCCATCACAACTGGACTTTTCAGGTTGTCTTAGAAGATGTTTTGCTTTTCATCCGAGCAGGCTTCATCAGTTTATGCTCAATGACTAGGTAGGACAGCTACCTGAGTTGTCCTATCTATAGACTAGACTAGAGTTGTCCTACTTAGTCATTAAGCATAAACTGATGAAACTTCATCAGTTGGTCTGGTCTGACAAGTTCTGTCCAACAGTCGTACATGAGAGGTGAAACATCTTCTAAAACAATCTAAACAGTCCAGTTACGATCCATTCAATGCACTGAGAATACAATGACCTAGATGAATGAGAATATTCACAGGCATCTCTCCCCAGTTCAGTGAGCAGAGAATGAACCCTCTTCAAGACTTTTTCCTTTTTTTTTGGCTTACAAGAATGTCACTCAATATATCTCTAGTGTTGCCAGGCTGTGAACTAACACATAAATGAAGTTTTTTTTTTTTTTACCATTGAGAGGTACTGTAACTTTGTTTTTACGCATGTGCAGTTGTCATAGACATTTGTTATGACATTTCTATTTCCATGGTTTCCAATGGGATATATGTTTTGAAATTTAAAGCAGCTTCCTACATCCAGGTAGTGTTTGACCTTAAAAAGTTCCATTGCAAAAATCCTGTGGGAAGTGTAAATGTACGCTACTGAAAGTCAATATATTACACCCTTAGATACTTGTAGGTAGACATATTGGAAATTTGTCTGAATAATTCATAAAGAGAGCGCAGGAAGTGCAAAGGTCCCGGCAGATATGAAAGTGTAGCATGCATGAATTTACAGTAATCAACATTGTGAAAGTCAACTTGCCTTCCTCCCCATCCCACATCGCCTTGACAGATTTGTTTCCACTTGTTTTCTGCAAGTCAGCCAAGTCAGCTCCTCTGGCTCTCTCCAGCAGCTTTCTTCTGGCTGCAAGCACAAAGAACAAAAAGCTTGACAACAGCCTTTTACAAGAGACACACATACACCAAACATGCAGGGAAAGAAATCATTTGTGAAATTCCAACTAACATTGGTTTGTTTACTACACAGGAGTGTTTGGGTCACAGAGAAAAAAAAACATAATAGTATATGGGGGGGAGGGGGAACCCACTGCAAACATTTGCGAGAAATGTACTTTTACAAGTAGAAACTCAAATTTATGAGAATGATGGTCACCTTATGACAAAAAAAGTAATGTAACATGAAAAAAAAACGACAATTTCCTGAGCAAAATGTCATTATCTTACAAGAATAGTCGTCGTGCAATGTGCAACTTTACAAGCGCAAAGTCAATTTTGCAAGAATAAAGTCGGAAAATTAGGAGAATAATGACAAAATATGAAAATAGTAAACTTTTCGAGAAAATCCCGTACTTTGGTGAGAACTACCATTTTATTAACAAATCAAAATGTTCCTGGAATGGTGGTCACCCTCACTGGCATAACTATGACTTCAAGTGTGTGCTTTCAGACTTTCTTATGATTTTCTATGTTTCTTCCTTTTCACTGTGGCCCTCGTCCTAGTTTGATACAAACTAACTATGCCAGGGCCCGGAAATTAAAATGTTACAGTCAGATGATGTTTTGTAAGTCGATAGAAAATGCATGAATCAATCAATGGAGCTATTTATAAAGGAGCTTTAAGTTACATTTATAATGTGCATGTGTGTGTGTGTGTGTGTGTGTGTGAGAGATGTGACAAGCGTTGGTTACAGAGTTAGATCTTGGGAAGGATTTTCAGCAGACGTTCTTAGCGTTACAGAGCTTTACCACCAGCATTAGCACGTCATTTAGCCTCTTTGCCGTTTCAAAGAGGAGCTCTCGAAACTTGGACAACACTGTTGGCTCAGATATACAGACTATAATTTCAATGTAGCAGTGAGACCTTTAGAAGATTAGCAACTTAGCCACAAGGACATTAAAAAATAGCCTCATTTGAGAGGCTGAAAACAGATACATTTAAAGAAGAAGGAAAAAAAAATTGAATACCAAAATAGTTGTTGATCTATAGGGCTGTCACATGATTACAAATTTTAATGTGATTAATCACAGTTTTTAAATTTAGTTATAGTTTCAGCAAAAACACCTGATTTTGACCAAAAAACCTATGTCACCTCTATCTTTCGCGATCGCGTCACTACTAAAGGCAGATCCAGATAAGCTCTGTGACAGTGTTAGCTGTATTTTTTGTCTCCTCTCGATTTCTGCATGCGTTCGCCATTTTCCTCTCTCAACCCACAATCCGTCTTCTTCATAGACAATCTGTCGATGCCGCTTGGAGGAAAAGAGAACTGTTGCCCCCTACTGGGACAGAAGTACATTGTCTACAAGTCAGAAATTCACACACAAGATGAATACGACTGATTTTGTAGCTCCTGCGAAAAAAAAGGAAAAGACAATAATAGACGTCTTTGGCAGTCAACGTTACTTTTTGAAAAGTCGTCAATAGATGTCTTTGGCAGTGAAAGAGTTAATAGTATCAGAACATTTGAATCAAGTTTGAATCGTGTTAAGAGCAATTCGGGGTTGCGTTCAAAGACATCACGTAATTTAAGGTAGATGTACTTCTTTTCAGTGTATTTTCCAGCATACTTAAATGTAGCAAATTGTACATCTGATTAAGAGTTACAAAGTGAATGATAAGAATATCCACTTCCTGTTTTTCTTTAGCTTCCTGTTTATTTACACACGCAGGCACGCATGCATTATAAAGCCGTTTTTGTGAAGTTCCGAGTGTCCCTGAATGCATCTCGCGTTCTTCTCTAATGACAATGAGGAAGTGTAGTTTCCAGGATGAACGGAATAGAGACGTGTGTGAGTTGGAGATACATACAGTATATGGTGTTGGAATTGTACTGCTGTTGATATGTTCAGGTTAGAACGGAGTTAGAAAAGAGTGTCAGACTCTCTGTGACTGTGTGGGGAAGCGTCACTGTGCTTCCGTCTGACGTCATAACAGAGAGGCGTGCTAGTTCTGTGCGCATGTGTTAATTACACATAAAATAATTAATGCAATTAATTCAATAAATTAGCTACCATCTTTAACGCGTTATTTTTGACATCCCCAGAAATCTATTAATCATCGATACATTGTTGCAGCTCTAATTATTATGCCTCTAAAGTCTCACAAAGTTTTGACATAAGAATCAAAGTATTCATTCTACAGTAGGCATGATTCTTTTCTACGACACTTATTCCAAAATATATACAACCTTGTATGGACGATATCGTTCCGCATGTCATCATATCACGCAACACCTCAGCATACCTCATAAGCTCTGAGTTCAGAAAGCACCAAAAGAGTGACTTTTGCTTCTCTGCAACACTTATAGCAAAAGACGAACCCGCCACATTAAGTAATGTCGACAGAACGACATGAGAACAGAATATATAAGCTGTTGTATCAGACTATTTTGTTCTTTTTTTATAGCAGATGACTTCTTTTTACACTTTAAAGAATGTTAAAAAAGTGACCTACATGAGTTAAGAGAGTGATTTGTTGCTTTTTATATTTCACTACTACAGGTTACATACAGAAATCCTGAAGTTCAATTTAACACAGTGTAACACCACACTGAGCTGCAAATGTCATAAATTGCCCACCTTTCTTTTTACACTGACTTTTAAAAAGGACACACACAATTCAATAAGTGTTATTAATTAAAAAATATTCATTTAAATAACAATGATGATGGTGTGAGAGAGCGATGTTTGAACCGAGATGTAGCGGAGAACGACTGCAGTCGACTGCAGACTCCTCCCCAACATGTCTATCCAACAGCGACCGGATAGAGCCCATATGATCACAAAAACAACATTTGCTCGCGTGCTAACAAAGTAGCAAGGAGCAGGAGTGATGTTGCCGTGTGGCAGTAAAAAGACGTTCCAGCTGAGTGCAAAATTGGTCATGCACAAGTTTCCCGTGGTGGCACAGAACTGCAAGTTTAATATGACCAACCTCATCGCACATTTGAAGCGGCATCACACGGGAAACTCCTACGGGACGGCAATAAGCCATTAGCTGTAAGAAGGAAGAGCCAGCCCCTGTCGGTGGTGAGTAATGTTGGGTATAAACGTTTATTGAACACCTCCAACCTCACTATATTATGTCTAGCTGCCACTACATTGTGTATAAAACTGTACCCCGCACGCATAAAGTAGTAATGCCTACTACTAATGCCCGTTGCTGACTATTGTTCTGTTTGAGTAATAGCACTTGATCAAGCCTTTTCTAACATTCTACACTACAAAATAAGTCCTAAAAGTATGCATGATTCGTGCTGATATTGGATCAATGTCGGTATTTGCTGAATTGGAAGTGAAAAAGTTGTATTGGGAGACCCGTAATCGTAATGCTACATTACAACAAACTCCCAAAAACCTTAACATGTAACCTTTTAAAGACAAAATAAATAACAAATCTAAAATATTTTCAATTTAATGCCTTGCAATTTTTAATTACTGCCTTTTAATACTGTACGTTAATACTTACATTTTACACGTTTGACAACAAAGAGTGCTCAAATGTCATTTAAAACACTCCCTGTAGAATGAAAAAAAAATATTTTAAAAATTGAAGAATTTTAGCTGGGGCCACACAGTCAGAAGATCAAGAAGACCTGGGTTCGAATCTCTGTTGGGCCTCTCTGTGTGGAGTTTGCATGTTCTCACCGTACGTGCGTGGGTGGGTTTTCTCCGGGTACTCCAGTTTCCCCCCACATTCCAAAAACATGCATGTTAGGTTAATTTGAGACTCTAAATTGTCCATAGGTATGAATGTGAGTGTGAATGGTTGTTTGTCTATACATGCCCTGCGATTGGCTGGTGACCAGTCCCGGGTGTCAGCTGGGACAGGCTCCAGCATACCCCCGCGACCCTAATTAGGATAAGCGGCATAGAAAATGAATGGTTGGAAGAATTTTAGTTTATGATGGTGAAAGTGTCACTGTGGAAAAGACCAATTATATTTCCATTACTTTTGCTAAGGGGATCTTTTGTCAAGATACAAACAAAACGGAACTATTTGGTGAGGTTCTATTACATTGGAATACACTGGCCCATCAGATAGATGACTGGTATCATTTTTAACATTCGTTGACAAGTTCTGCATCCATAAATGACTACATGCTGTCATCTCAAGAAAACAGTCACATTAACATAAATAAGTTATTATTTTATATGCAAGCACACAGCCGAATGATAACACTTGACCAAGGTTACGCCACAATGTGCATTTTAAAAGTCTTTTTAGTGGATCTAACATGATGCAATTACTCCTTTAAACACTCCATGCAACTAATACAAAGCCTTTCAGCAATCTTGTGCAATTTTATTTTGCACTAATGTAGAAGAAAGAACCATCAAAGCCATTCATGTTGAGGATATAGCTGCAGGATCCATTTATCTTTTACAGACAAAAAAAACTGGCCAAAGTTCACAGCACACCGACACTCACACAGCCATCTAAGTTGAACATTATGTGCAAAATAATATTTGCTGCTCATTGCACATCAGTCACACGTACACAAAATTTATGTTGTTTAATTTCTCACAGAAGTTTTGTCATAAACGGCGTGGTTGTTTTGACGTGGCTCATGTTGAGGTTGATTAAATGTCATATTAAAAACATGTGAGAAAAGTGCGTTGAGCAGAGTTTAAGAGAAAAGTAAACGAGAAAATTAAAGTTTACCATCTGCTCCGGTTCACCGAGGTGTGCGTGTGTTCAAACCTAGCCGTCTTAGCTTCGCTAGCATCGCCCCGTCTGACAACCCGATGGACTGGTTATTCTGGACCCAAAACCGAGAGCAGGCTCTGTTAAAATACACCCGCACTGGATCGAAACGGAGATATTTTTAATCACTATCCGATTTCCCAGCCTCCTGACTGGGCTAGAGACAAGAGTTATGGTGAGGTGCTCGGCTAAATAGCTAGCTAACAGTGCTATAGGCCACCATCAAGTGGAGGCTCTCCGATTGATGGCTTTCATGCTTTAGGGAGCTAAGGAAGGTCACATCCTCGATAGAGAGCGACACCACTAGGAGGGAAAAGCGGACTGGACCGCTAATCGAGGCGACAAGCACGAACTAGCGACTGACTTTAGGACGTCCTGTAAGCACCCACAGCGACGACTTTGATGTCGGGTATGAAAGTGGAGAAAAGCCGCCCCCCTCCCTCCTTCTTCCACAGCACTACTAGCCTCCCAATGTTAGCTGCTAGCTTACCCAACTTAGCTTACAAGTGCTAAGAAATCACTCCGCGGCTAACCTAATGGAGTTTGAAATAAAAGTTCAATGAAAGAGAGACAAAAGGGCAGGCCTCACCTCGGTTGGCCCGGGAGTCCTGCTCAGAGTGCTGAATCTTTCTTCCTCCAGTGCAGCTGTTATCTCGGGGTTGTCTTGCACGGTGTACCACACCAGCAGCTCCTCTTTCGGCGTGATAGGCTGCCAAGAATGAGGGATGAGTCGGACAACCAATCACACGCGCCGCCGCCGCCTCCTCCTAGCTGCTGCTGCTGCTGCTGCTCATCCACCACCTCCTCCACCTCCACCGGGGAGATTTGGGACAACCAGCATCTAATCTGTCTGATAGGTACTACCAATTCACTTTGCTTTCTACACTGTATCTAGGCAATAAAATAATGGCTGCTCTACTTTTTATGATGTTCCAACTGACATTCCTGCACAGTGTAATAAACTAGCTTGATCCCCTCTATAGTTTGGGCTAGTCCACAATAACCCTGGGTCTAAACTCAACCCCACAAGCCGAGAAGATACCATTATTATTGAATATGTTTAGAAAATGATGGTTGTATTCATTCTACTTTTTCTTTTTTGCTTTTTGGTGTTATTATTGCTTCGGATTGACGAGTGTGATGATAACCATAGAGCAAAAAGTGGAACCCACTGCGATCAGTTAGTAGTAAAGCGTAAAAAAAGTAGTGTTATTGTTTTCCAGTAACAAGTAATCTAACTACTATATCAAACATTACAAAGTCGTTACCATTACTGACCGTGAAATATGGTGCATTAAAATTTAAGTGTCCCGAGAGAGACACACAGAGTCTGACACTCTTGTTTTTACTTTATTCTGACAAATGTTAACAGCAGTGCTTAACGTCTCTGCGTCCTCTCCACGGCCACACAACGCATCCGCATTCTCCTGATTAATTACATTCACGAAGGAGTAATTCCATTACTGATGTAACAGACACCAACCAGTGTGGCTGTGCGGTTATACGTTGGTAAACCTCACTCCCTGAACCTTAAGAGACGCACTGGGCATCAAGTTGACAGACTGGGCTTTTGGCTCGACGCCTAGCGCTCTTAACTGTCATTCCGATGGGCCGTGGTTCAAGCCAACAGTAGTTGTGGGATTGACTGAACAAGGCAGGTTACACAAAATCAATGACTTTTTAGGGAAAGTAACTAGTAACTACAAGTAATTACTTTTTTAGGTCCGCCAAAAGGGACCAAATGGAGCCAGGTGGCCATTTGCGGCCTGCCGCTTTTTTTTTTTTTTTTAATTATTGGTAGGCAGGACATTGTTGAATTAAAATACATTTTTAAAAGAGAAAAATGGGGGAAATAAACAAAATATCAAGCGAAAAAGTGGACATGTTGAAGTTGGACACCCCTGATCTAGTCTGTCTGGTAGGTGAGATTGATTCACTCCGCATTTTGGATAGGCTACAATATGTCTGTTCTACATTAATTGGCTCTTTTCTTAATCAAACTTTAAACAACTACCATTCATATGTACTGTAACGTTAATACTGTACATCACAGTATACACAGTAAACAATGGAAATATGCCCCTTAGTGGATGTAAGCAGCATAGTTGATGACAACCAATCTGATTGGATGCCTAGAGCAAACCAAACTTTTACAGTCACGTACCCCTTCAAACATTTGACCTGAAGCCATATACCCCCTTCTCTTGCACACTTGCAAAAAACAAAATAAACCTTTTTATCTTAATTAACTTGAAATATTGAACATAATTAATTGGTTTTTTACTTTTATAGTACTTCCTGGTCAAAAATGCGTATTTTGCATTGTCACATTTTGATAAAGTTTGACATGAGCACTAATAAATAGATAAGTAATCATAATACATATATTTTATTCCAGTCTGATGTTGGCATCCTTCCGTATGAATGTGTCACGTCTTGTCTTTGGCATTGTGGCGATGACCCCAGTATGCGGAAAGCAGGAACCAATTGCAGGAAAAACCTATCTTTTAATGATAGCTGCAGTTGGAACTCCAAGTAAACAGGTTTGCCGTAGCGTGTCATGCTTACACAAACAAAAGGAGAAAAAAGGAGACAAACACCAATTTACAAATTATCGACCAGTTTCCTTGTTACCACAATTCTCGAAAATGGTGGAGAAGCTATTTAATAATAGGTTGGACAAATTTATTAATAAGAATGAATTATTGGCAAGTAGTCAATATGGTTACAGAGCCAACATTTCAACTTCTATGGCACTGATGGAAATCACGGAGGAAATCACTACTGCCATAGACAACAGAAGATGCGCAGCTGCAGTATTCATGGATCTGACAAAAGCTTTCGATACAATTAATCACACTATTTTAATTTCAAAATTAGAAAGGTACGGAATTAGAGGTTTAGTCTTAAATTGGGTTAAAAGCTACCTAGCAAAGAGGAAACAATTTGTAAAGCTAGGAGAATATACATCTGGGAGTCTACATACTACGTGTGGAGTACCCCAGGGGTCCATACTGGGACCAACACTGTTTAACTTGTACATTAACGACATTTGTAAAGTAACAAACAACTTAAAATTGGTCTTATTCGCCGATGATACCACCGCTTTCTGTTCTGGTGAAAGCACACAAGAACTCATTAAAAAGGTCAAGGATGAAATGGTCATATTAAAGTCATGGTTTGACAAGAACAGATTATCTCTGAATTTAAGTAAAACTGAAATAATGCTATTTGGTAATAGTAGAAAGGACACGTACGACCAAATACAAATTAATGGAGCGGATATTGAAAAAGTGGAAGAATATAAATTCCTTGGGGTTGTAATAGATGAAAAAATGAGTTGGAAATCTCATATTAAATATATACAGCAAAAGGTGGCGAGAAATATCTCTATATTGAATAAAGCAAAATATGTTCTTGACCAAAAATCACTCCACACTCTGTACTGTTCCCTAGTATTACCATATTTAATGTATTGTGTGGAGATATGGGGAAATAATTACAAAAGCAATCTTCACTCACTCACTGTACTGCAAAAAAGATCTGTGAGGATAATTCACAATGCCAAGTATAGAGAACATACAAACCCTTTATTTTTAGAATCACAGATATTAAAATTCGCAGATTTAGTACACTTTCAAACCGCTAGAATAATGTATAAAGTTAATAACAACTCGTTACCCAAAAACCTAATAAAGTATTTCTCAATCAGAGAGTAGAAATATGATCTTAGAGGAAAATTAAACTTAAAACATTTATATGCGAGAACTACGCTGAAAACCCACAGCATTTCCGTGTGTGGAATTAAATTATGGAACGGATTGAGTAAAGAACTCAAACAATGTACAGAGATGAGCAAATTCAAAAAACAATACAAGCAGTTGATGTTTGCTAAAGAAGAGTCCTGATTGTTCTGTCAGGTTTGTTATTTTATTTATTTTTTTTATTTTATTTTATTTTATTTTTTATTTATTTATTTATTTTTTTTTTAATATAATTTTCTTTGTTGTGTTTAAAAAAAAAAAGAAAAAGCTTTGTTCTTTTTTATTTATTTATTTAGTATTGTCATCATTATTATTATTATTATTAATGTTCTTTCCTTTTTTGGGGGGGAGGGCTATCTCACCGTTATCTATTATGTGTTATCCTGACTATCACTGAAAACATGACATGGAATGCAGAAAGTGAACAACATGTACTGTACAAGATGTAGATTGGAAGGGGGGTAGGATTAAATAAGCTTTGCTTCTTCCTACTCCTTTTGGACATGTGGAACTGTCAAAGAATGATTCATGAGATGTATTCCATTGTAACCTTCATGTTCAAATAAACTAAACCAAACCAAACCAAAACATGAATGTGTTGAATTTGAGCTTCATTTGTTTTGTTTACTCACGACGGCTATGGTTTAAGTCTGCCTATCCAGTGTATAAAATTTAGAGGAAAAAACGGATTTATTCTTATGTAAGCCGCATGTGTCCACGTCATAAAGTGGCATATTGTGGCGCACACAAGTCCGTGAGGACCAGTCAGCTCTTTATTTGACAGCAGCCAATCATGAGCTATGAACAAATTCTCAACAAGCTTTTCAACCAATTGGAAATTGCAAGAAGTCATTACTTAATATCACACTGACTCATGGTTTCATCTTACAAACAACATTAAACTCATCACACAGCAACTAACACTCAAACATTATACATCAGAAATATTGAAACATGTATCAATGCGAGTTTATTATGAAAAAAACATTTTCAAGCGTTCTCATAATGCATTTTTTTCAGAAAAACATTTAATTGGAGAAGCATATAAAGCATAGAAAATGGTGCTGCAATGCCGCTTCTGTCCACCAGAGGGAGCCAGAGGACATGGAGCCCAAACCCCGGAGGGAAGCTGACGTCATTGCAGTGCCCCAATGAATGCACTGCTCATTGCACATCATTTCCTGTGCGACTCTCAAGCTCGCCACAGTGTGCTGTATAATACTGCACTATGCTGACATTTTATGCTTTATTGTTAGGGTTGGGCGAGATGGACCTTAACATGTATCACGATATGACGATATAATTGAGTCTTGTATAAAAAGACTCAATGGGCAATGAATGCATTGCTCATTGGGGCGCTGCAATGACGTCAGTTTCCCCCCGGGCTTTGGGCTCCATGTCCTCTGGCTCCCTCTGGTGAACAGAAGCCCGGAGGGAAGCTGACGTCATTGCAGCGCCCCAATGAATACACTGCTTAGACGCAATACCTTATGGGAGGACTTTAAAATGTAGGGTTTTATTTTTATTTTAAACTCATATTGGTACATGTTTGTATATTTGTATATACATTTTGAGTATTAAGTTGCTGTGTGATGAATTTAGTGCTGTCAGTAAAGTGTTGTTTCAATGATGACACAGTGCGTGAGACTGTTATGTTGTTATGCTGGTAAATATACACTGACCTCAGAATGCTGCTTCTGTCCACCAGAGGGAGCCAGAGGACCCAGAGCCCAAAGCCCAGGGGGAAGCTGACGTCATTGCAGCCTCTCCAATGAATGCTTTGCTCAGATGCAATGCCTTATGGGAAAACTTGAAAATGTTGGACGCCTCCCTGGGGAGGTGTTCAGAAGGCATCCTGACCAGTGTTGAAAGTCCAGTGTGAAGTCTGCACTGTCAACACAAGTTGAAACTGAGCGTTTGTGTGGCTGCATCATCATGCTGCGTCACCTATAATGCTAAACTGGAATTTTCCACATATAGGACGTTGCGGACCCCTGAGAGTACTGGAAATACACCACAAAGTCAGAGAATTGTAGTCACACAGCAGTGTAGAAGTGATGGGACAGGCCAACGGGCCATGGTACGAGTGGCCTAGCCCGAGTCCAGCATGGTACAAAAGATCTAGTGTGAAGCCTTTTACCAAGTGACTTTTCTGTGCTAGAGCTTTGATCATCTTTGCAAAAAAAATGCCAATATTTCAGAATCATTATGATGTTTTGGTGTGAAAAATCCCGCACAAACTGCATGCTTTGGTGTTGTCTACTTTTTTGTTTGGTTGTTTGGGTTTTGATTTTGATTTTTTGAGTTAAAGTTCAAACAAACCTTGTTTCTTGCTTTTTTAGGCATTTTTGTATTCTTTTTGTTTTTTAAAGCTACATTAACTTGGAAGTCAACCAGTGCCAGGGTACGGATTGTGTTCAGCTTTGGAGGTTCCACTGTATGTATAAATATATTTCAGAATAGCCTTTGTTGTTGGTAAACAAGAGTGAAAACATTGTTCTGCTTATTTTTGGTCCTTACCCGCAGCACTGTGTAGTAAATGGCTGTGTTGATCTCCAGTGGGAAAAGGTTTTGCTGCTGACTGGAGCGAGCCCAGTTCACATAACACAACCAGTTGCCCTTCACTGGGTCAGTGGCGTCCACACACATCCCGCCTCACCCTGGGAAATAAAGCTGCATAAATAATACACATGCATACATAAACTACACACGTCATCCCATGAAACATGAAAGGTGATGACATACCTCCCACATGTAAACATTACTGGTCACATGGCACCTTTTCTTCTTCCATCCAACAAATGGACCAAAGCGTCGTCCTTTGGGGATGAGCCCGGTGGACCACACACCTGTCAGTCAAAATATGGAATTACAATTAAAATAGTGTGACATTTTGCTCATGAGCATCACAGTGTTGTATGGATTTGAAGTCGCCATTTTGCCAGATCAGGATGAACATCGGTGTGTCAGTCCCCTCTTAAAGCAAACATGAGCAGGTGATGTCTTTTTATATTGCTAAGTTTTTTTCTCGAACAGTCCCCTCAAACAAAGCACTAGCAGGTGACGTTGTTGCTGTTGTTGTTTCTTGTTCCCTTGTTTCACCCTGACCGTCCCCTCTTAAACCAACACCACAGGCAATTTTGGCATTGTTGCTGTTATTGTGTCTTGTTATTACTTTTGGCTCTTCTGTCCCCTCTTATACCAAACACTAGCAACTTACTGATGCTGTTATTGTTGTTGCGGTTGTCTTTTGTTCTGTCCTTCCACTCGCTTTGTCCCCTCTTAAACCATGCAAAACCAAGCACTAGCAGGCAATGTTGTTATTGCTGTTGATGTTGTCCTGTCTTGTCTACTTCCTCCCACCTGTCCCCTCCTAAACCAGTCAAAATCAAGCCCAAGCAGCAGAGACGTGCGGTCAGGGTAAGCAAGTGACCATGAAAAACTTTAAAAAATGAATAATTCTAACATAAAATAGTATTGCTATTTTCCATCTATATGTATTTTCTGTATGAGTCCAATATTTTTTCAAATACAGTGGATCCCCACATGTTTGCAATTCAGCATTTGCGACACCGCAAGTTCGCTTTTTAAAAATCGAAACATTTTTTTTTATTTGTGGAAAACCCACCCATTTTTGCTTTTTATCTAAAAAAAAAGCCCTTTTTTCAGATAATCCATCTTATTTACCTTACAAATATGTGATAATCCATCCATCCATTTTCTATGTCGCTTATCCTCACTCGGGTCGCGGGGGTATGCTGGAGCCTATCCAAGCTGACTTTGGCCGAGAGGCGGGGTACACCCTGGACTAGTCGCCAGCCAATCGCAGGGCACATATAGACAAACAACCATTCACCCTCACATTCATACCTATGGACAATTTAGAGTCTCAACATGCATGGTTTTGAAATGTGGGAGGAAACCAGAGTACCCAGAGAAAACCCACGCAGGCACGGGGAGAACATGCAAACTAAATATGTGATAATAAATAGGGTTGGCCGATAATTTTTATATACCGGTATAAATCCTTCCAATCATAAGAAAATGACTTATAGCGGTATAAATGACAAAAGGAAAAAAGCCGAGTTGAAGACGTGTTTTTCCTGCGACTGCGCGGCACGGCGCCCTGTACTTGCGCATTGGCGCCTCACGTGTACCACAGCATACAGCGCCCTACGGTTTCCACATTAACGGAATCGCGGGATTGGCCAATAAAAACAGAATTTACTGTTATATGCGGAAATTGACGTAATGTGAATGAAATGCTGTCATCATGAGAGGGAACGTATTTACTCAAACATTGCGGAATCACAACACCAAACCGCCTCCTTCCAAAGCACGGTTATTCTTGCACCCAGCCTGTCTTACAGGCATTCTCAGAACACAAGTCCGGCCTTCAAAATAAGAGCGCTGTTTGCCCCATGTCTAACTGTGAAATTCACTAGAGCCCTAAGCACAGTCCAGCAGTGGCAGAGGCAACAAAAGAGAGAAAATATGAGCATGGCTGAAAGAGAAGCTGAGACTATAGACGAAGAAACTGTTGCTAAACAGGGAGGTACCTATGTAATATGGAAGTGGTTTGGTTTCGATAGAGCAGAAGTGGAGCAAGAGACCATAATAAGCAACGTTTGCAAAGCAACGGTGATGGAATTAGATTAGATTGTACTTTATTGATCCCACAGCGGGGAAATTCGCGGAACACGACAAATTTGTTCTACCATCTCAAGCGCAAACACAGAGTTGAGTAAGAAGAGTGTGTCATGAAGCGTGAGACAGTCAGCAAGCACATCTACGCTTACCCAGTCAAAAATACAAAACGCTTGGTTTGGTAGACACTAAATGCACTTGCGGTATTGCAGTTTGTTGCAATAAATCAATAAATGTGATTTGAGACCAGTGTATTTAATTGTATGGTTTAAGGTTTGTAGCTTTTTATACAAGACTCAATTATATCGTCATATTGTGATACAGCCCAAAAATATCGTGATACATGCTAAGGTCCATCTCACCCAACCCTAATACAATAATAAAGCATAAAATGTCAGCATAGTGCAGTATTATACAGCACACTGTGGCGAGCTTGAGAGTCACACAGGAAATGATGTCAGAGGCAAACTTAAGTACTTAACTGAAGTACTCTTTTGTTTTAATAATAGTAACTTAGCAAACACTCACCCACACAGCACAAAAGAACAGAGGGTCATCAACTGGAACCACTATCTCACTCACGGGATGATGGAGACAAACACAAGGCAGGCTGAGAAGCCCACACGCACACTACACCCACACGCAAACGTGTACTTTCTGCTGGCGGCGCCACATCAACAGAAAAGGTAATGACGCTGCAGGAGACGGAACTTCTGGATATGTTTATAAACTGAACTGGCCATGGAGGAGCTGAATCTAATCTATTAATTATAACAGTCACTTTTATTGCAAATGTTTATCCGATATCAGAGACGTCAAACCCAAGCTAGCAGGAGTGTTTGGAGGGGGTGGAGCGAGCCTGTGTAGCTTATGGTGTCGGCAAGACGCAGCAGCATAACCCAGGCTTTCTTAGGGTTAGAGATTTTAATGGCTGTCTCAATTACTCGCATTTATTTGCTATTTGCCAGTGATCTCGAACCGCAACCCAGACGAATAGGATCTTCTCTGGGTGCCGAGCCCATCGTATGAGTGGGCAATCCTTTATGAACTGGGTTGGATGACAACTAAGAAGTATTCGAAAACAGCATTTTTATTCTCTTCTTTTTTTTAGTACCCTCTTAGCAACTTGTGCTTGGAATTTTAAGGTTTAAAAGTAAAAAAAAAAAAAAGTCAGTGCCTCACCAGCCATGAAGGTCATGTTTTTGCTGTTTCTTGCGAAAGGGAAATAGAAGTACACCACACAGTTACATGTCTCGCTTATTTTCTGTTTGTCTGTCCCCTATTAAACAAAGCAGGAGATGGTCTTGTTTTTTGACTTTGCTTTTTTTGCTCGCTGTTAGCTATCTCTCTGTCCCCTCTTAAAAAAACAGGTTAAACGAAAGCACCATAGCAGGCGATGTTATTGTTGTTGCCTCTTGCTCCTATCAAAATATTCCTTGCGTTGCACCTTAGCTTACACATCATGTTTACTTATTTACTCACCAATGCCGCTTTGATTGACAGCCAAAGGTCCGAGACACAACCCATCGGAAAGTCCACTCCGGACCTGAGCTGGAATTTGATCCAAAGTCTCGATGGCCATGACTTGCTATTCTGTATGACCAAATAAAATGTAATCCTTAGTTCATTCATTCATAATAATTGGCACTTAACATGTAGCCTCAGATTAACGTCACTATACATTTTTATTTAAGTCATTCAGATTTAAATTTATTATAATAATAGTAAATACTGTATAATACACATTATGTCATTTTTTATTGTGGAGTTGTATGGAAGACCTTCTTTGGCTCCCAACAACCAAAAATGCAGTCAGCAGGCTGGAAAAGAGAGGAGGCTGGGGGAGAGTCTCCTTACCTTCCCTCACCTGCTGGAGCTGAAAGAGGCTCAAAGCCAAAGAAAGACAAAAAAACTCAAACATTTCTGCGCATCTATTGCCTAAAAACACCTGCTGGGTGTGACATTTCAACATGTCTGCTTCCCAAAAGCATACAAAAGTCAACTCAATACAAGAGCTTTAAAAAGATAATAATGCACATTCATTTAACAGTGTTTATTTTTATGCGTGTGGTGGCTGTGTGTAATATTTTGACCCTCTTCAGGTGACCAAAATATTACAAATAACTCAATTATATACCATATGACCAAATAAAAATTAATTAATTAAATTAAATAATGATTGGTGCTCATGAACTTAGCATGCATTCACAACCAAAACATCATAATGATTCTGAAATATTGGCATTTTTTTTTTCTAAAGATGATCAAAGCTCTAGGACAGAAAAGTCACTCTCCATTTATTTATTTAGAAAACTGACTTAAACTAATATTCTAAATGATTTAAAATATTTATCTAATAATAAGTAATATAACAAATGTTACATTGATAAATAAGGAATGTATCAGATATTACTTATAATATTTAAAAATGAATGTAGAAGCAATCCAATCTATTTCACAATGATACAAAGTAAATAAATACATATAAAACAAATATATATATACAATACAATGATAATTAGTGCAGTTGTACAGCAATGAAAAGTGGAAATACATGATTTTAGACAATATCCGCCACAACCCCCCAAAAAAGGACTATACAGTATTAATATACAGTATACATACCAACGTCTATCATGATTATATACATAAAAATCATACTGGGAGGTTTGTGATCATTATGGCTCTTTTGTATGGGGTCTCCCTAAAAAAGGCCTTATAAGCACAAAAAATGTTTAATACACTTTTTAATGATTATGATTTAATTATGACAGGTATTATTTTAAAAAAAATTACAATATAATACATTTTAGAATTCATTAATGGGTTTTCTCCGGGTACTCCGGTTTCCTCCCACATTTCAAAAACATGCATGTTAGGTTAATTGGCGACTCTAAATTGTCCATAGGTATGAATGTGAGTGTGAATGATTGTTTATATATTATATTGTTTATATATTGTCTATATGTGCCCTGCGATTGGCTGGCGACCAGTCCAGGAGGTACCCTGCCTCTCGCCTATCGTGGACAAGCCGCATAGAAAATGGATGGATGGATGGAATGAATCCATTAATATATCTACATTTGGATGTACAGTATGCACCACTCCAGTCAGTGTCATAGATTTAGTAGATGCAATTCAAGTAGAATGCCACTAGAGGGCACTCTACCAACATTAATATGTGCCCTTAAATGAAAAGAATTAGGGCTGTCAATCGATTAAAATATTTAATCGTGATTAATCAAATATTTTTACCCATAGTTAACTCATAATTACTCACAGATAGAAAGATTGTTTGTAATTAATTATATGTAGGGATGTAAATCTTTGTTATAAACGACTGGATAGCATGTAGATACACGGTTATGATACGATTCAAAAACGATATGTTTTAAAAACAGAACAATCTGATATGATTCAATACAGTGTACAAACGATATGATTCGATTCGATAGGATTCAACAGTTACATTTGTTTAAGGAGACACTAATGTTACGATATAACATACAGAAGCCAATTGTATAAAAGTTTCATTCTTACAGTATTTTCAAATGTGTAAAAGAGCACATCATATCTCCAAACATGCTGTAAGGGGTCCCCAACCGCCGAGCCGCCGGAAACATTCAGGCGCAAAGATTAAAAAAAAATAAATAAATAAAAAATAATAATTTAAAGAATTTGTAAATACCTACATTACATTTTATATATTTTATGAAAAGAAATATCAAATTTGGAAATATGGGCTATTATTTTATTCAAAAAAATAATATACAGTTTTTGCATGTGAGTGGCGACTTGTCCCACTTTGCTCGACGGTTCTTGAATGCACCATCTAACTTTGTACCATGTTGCACAGATTATTAAGACTACTGCACTGTATTTTTTCTTATATATTTTGTCTTTCACCTCATATTTTGTCTCAAATGCTGATAGCACGTGGGAATGCATAAAATATAAGATTTGATTACCTTATTGAGTGCTAATGTGCACATTTGTGCGGTGCACCTCTCTGAAAAACAAACTCTAAACTGGTACTGGTGGATGGTGCCTCTGTATTCATTTAGTGGTTTTAATTTGATGTTCCCGTGATAGTTTTACACAGTACATAATAAATAAGATAAGTTAGATCGCGATAATGTACGTATGTTTTGCTGGTGTGTTGAAAATCTTTCCCGGTGACTAGCTAGCACGCTGCTAATGCTATTTACAACCATTCATATCTTCAGTCGTGGTCACATTGACACAAGGCCCAAATAGCTGTCCTCGGCTATGCCTGCCGGTAAATAGTACCTCGTAACCCAAATTTCAGGTTGCAATTCAAAACAAAATATCAACTGAGAGATGGCTTGCTAAAAAACACAGTTTGGACACTCGTATACCAAGGTACCACTATATAAATAACAATTTAAAAAATACCGGCAGTGCTTCAGTAGCAATCCGCCAGGGCTTTGAATCTAAACTTACCATTCAAAATACCATTTTCTTTGTCCATTTTTGCCCAATATTTGTTCCCGCTTGTGGCTCCACATCCAGCTCTGCTGTTCCCTCAAACTACTGTGTGGGCCGCGCACACGTTAATCCCGCGTAAAAAAAGGAAATGTCTGTTAACTTGTTATTAATGCATTAACTTTGACAGCCCTAAAAAGATAAAATAAAAAATAAAAAAAGATACTTTATTAAATTAAGGATGAGAAATTGAAATAAATAAATTAATTAAAATTATTAGGATAATATTTTTTTTTCACTTCTGTTAATACTGCAAGATGGAAAACATTGTGTATAATGCATGAATTTGAATGATGGTGTAAATGACAATTATGGCGCCCCCTATGAGTTGTGGTCAAAATGGTTAGGAAGACATGCTCTTGTCTGTTGTTGTTGTTAGAATCATTAAACTAATGCTCAATGACGCACGACCTGTACAAAGATGTTTTGCTTGATGGCGGCCATGTTTTTCAACCAATCTTGCTCAAATTTTGAGTGTGAGAAATTTGAAGTCACCCAAATTTTGTCACTTAATAACAGCGCCACCATGCAGTTTATTTGTCACTGAAACAACAGCACAGGCAACACAGTAGACGTGCATGTTTTGACACCTGTTGACCCATCTGTGAGCAGCGGTTGAGGATTAGAAGATTGTTTGGATGAAGAAGGCTCAAACAGCACATTATTCCACAGTGAAGTTACCATATTTTATTTCTTGAAGTGCCATTCATGCATATTGGGCGAGAGGGAGGAGGGTGGTATTGACAAGTTCTAATAACACTTTACAGCACTAAACCAATACAAAGAGTAGCTGTCACCTCATTGGACAACAAAAGTCAGAAATCGTGCAATTAAAATCAAATAAAAATAAAAGGGGAAAAAAAACAACAAGAAATGACAAAAGACAAAAACTAATAAAAGACAAAAGCAAATATATATTTATCAACACTGAAACACTCAATGTAGAAACATAGTACAGGTCAAAGGTAGTGTCACACACACGCACGCACACACACACACACACACAAAGCCATTTTCATCACATATATACAATATAGATATATACATACTGTCACCCTCTAACTGGACGATAACAAAATATTCTTTCCCCTCCCTCGTCTGTGGTGACCCCGCCCCCCGAGAGGAAAAAGAAGAAGAAGAGGAGGAGGAGGAGTATGATTGAAAAGACAAATATGTACAAGACACACCAGCACTGAAGAACAGGCCCCCCCCCATCCATTGCTTGCTTTAACAAAACACTCTACTTTTTAAAACCCCACAAATAATAATAATCTCTCCGGCAGGTACACGGGTGTAAAAACTGGCTTAAAGAAAAAAAAAAATGTAATCGCACAAGACACACACATACGTGGAACAGTGATCCAGTCATTTCACTCTTTGTCCCTTTTAGCCTCGCTATTTGATTTTTTATTATTTTATTCTTCACCTGGAAGAACTCAAATTGAAATGACTTTTTTTGTTTGTTTTTTGTAATAGTACACACTCGTTCCTAACAGGTGGATTCACTGGATGGATTCATGGCGTCTTGAAGCAATGGAGGTACAAATGGAGTGCAATACTTGGCTGCGACCATTCGAGGCGTTGTTGATTCAGTCGCGTAACTCCTTTGCTGTCTAAATGCCGTCGGCTATGGAGAGTTGAGCCGCACCCGCAGTTGGGCGCCATTACTCAAGACGGCACTAGGCGTGGAAATGGGAGTTCAGAACCACTTTAAAAAAATATCAGCTCTTGTGAAAAAAAAAAAAAAACTGTCAAATGCTCGTCCCAAGTTTACTTAAGTTTGTCTTTTGACTTCTTTAACGACATGCTGCAATCAATTAGTGACAAAAAGGCAAAACGGGGACAACAGCGAAAGCTAACCATTAGCTTCAACTACCGAATCCAACGGCAGTGTCTTAACCTGTTGATTCACACAAGGACGCAACATTTTTTCAAAATGGCCCCTTTCAGTATTAAAAAAAAGATTGTCATCAACATAGAGCCCCACATGATAGATCTTAAAAGTGAAAAGCTGATGTGCCAGTGACAGCTCAGTAGTGCACGTAATGGGATACACCTATGCCGTCTGCAAAGACTGCTATTAAAACACCTCCAAAAACCTCCAAGAAGGTTTTATGGTTTTCTATCCATGCTGTGACCATGTAGTAACAGGTACATTCATCATAACGCAATACTTACAGTATTTTTCATATATTTCGGCCATTCTAAGCATTGCCGGAGCTTCCTTGCTCGGCGCATTGAATTCACATAGCAACGTCGTGTAAACGAACGCCTACACCTTGCGTTAACTTTTCCAAACTCAGAAGTAAAAACACAACAGCGCTGGCGGCATCTTGAATATGCAGCCTTACCTTTCGGTAGTGTCTGAGGCGTTGTGAGCGCCACGCTGACGCGCTGCGTGCGAGTCTGTGGTGAAGCTAGTCGCTCGCCGGCCTGTAGCTGGCCGGTGTGGTATGGCTAAATGTCAATACGCCAATAATGTAGTTCGATCGGCGTAACAAAAATAATAATAATGTTATTGTAGCTTGGTTATATGCACCGCACATTATATGTAAACGGAGCATTATTGGCGCTTTTTGGAGACTTTTTCAGGTGATTTATGGTAGGAATAAGTATGTCCCATATGTGCAGTAATGAGATGGCTCAGCTTATCTGTCACAGAACAGAGAACGACATAAGTGTTCATGTCTCACATAAGGATTGTGGATGATGGGCAAAATGTAAAAAAAACCTGCAGTTTTTCTTTAAAGGAGATTTGGGAATACACTCGAACCTTTAAAGGCTTAGAATTCACAATTCAACCACTTTTTTGACTTCAAAAGCCAAGCGCACAGCCACAATTTGACCTTAGAAGGGACTAAATACATTTCCATGATTTCCTTTGGGGGGGGGAGGTCGACCAGCGTTCAGGAATGGACTAACAGAACAGAAGTTCAACCTTGTCTT
Organism: Dunckerocampus dactyliophorus; assembly: GCF_027744805.1. Lineage (NCBI taxonomy): Eukaryota > Metazoa > Chordata > Actinopteri > Syngnathiformes > Syngnathidae > Dunckerocampus > Dunckerocampus dactyliophorus. Next base: position 18,757,249 of record NC_072826.1, read on the forward strand.
TATAGGATGACCTTAATAATCATTAGTCCATTTATTGATTGTTTCTGCCAATTGGGAGGAAGTGATTGTTGAAACAATTGAGGCAAAATGGAGGTTTGTTGTGGACTATGAGGACAATTTGGTACCGTATTGCCCCGGATATAAGACGTCCATGTACTATATGAGACAACCGTTTGACCCACATTTGTAAAAAACTTTGATGACTTCATTATTTTTAAATTAGCACCATGACTCCGCCTCTGATGTTTGCTAGCAAGCTAACAACCTTTGGGACACCAGAGGGTCTCCGTGTCTCAACAGGTCACTGGTGTATGAGTGTGTGAGTGAAAGGAAGAAAAGCTGACTGCCTTAGTGGGGGGAAGAAGTTATATGACTCCACCTATTGGTTTGCATGTATACATTTCTACAACCTATCAGTCTTTTTCAGACTTATACTGCATGTGGGTCAATCCTATCTCCCTCTGAATGTTCTCAACTCCTTTTTCCAGTGCCGATGTAGATCAACTTTCCATAGCTGACGCCATGTTTGGACTTCTTTAGACAGCAAACTGGCTGGGAGGGAAACAAGCAGTGCATTCCATTTTGTCTCAATTGTATTCAAGACACGATTAATCCGTTAACTTCTTAATGATCAATTAATCATATATCCCCTAAAGAGAATAGCTCAGGATGACAAGGAGTGCCAAAATAAAATATAAAATAAAAATCCTGAAGGCAGTCAAGATAGAATTAAAAAAAACAAAATAAAATAAAAAAAAAACTTCTTTGCACATTGTTTGGCTTTGCTCAACATTTTCAAAAACCCTGTTCGGCCACATATGGGGGCATCGCTTCTTCCTGCAGCGTGGTCACGTGACACGCAGAGGGGGTGGCGGCCTGTGTTTCTTTCCAAAATAAAACACTAAGAGGAGAGAGATGAAGGCGTCCACGAGGCCAAGACGAGAAAAAGAATCACAAGCTGAACTGAACACGTGGCTCCAAACACAGAAGAAGAGGTATGGAGAAGGGGAATAGAAGCCGTAAAGAGTGGTGGTGGCGAGGGTGGGGGGGCATTTTTTAATTTTTTTTTTTTTTTGGAAGGCCGCTGGAAGGGGGGGCTGGCTAGTTGTGGTCCAGACATACGCTTGATTCTGTCCCACCACACTTGATTGTCTGATAGTTTTACTCCTGTAAAAATGTCCTCCTCCATCACGCCATGTCATGTTCACCCACGTCCCACCTTTGAGGGACGCCGGCATCTTCATCCTCATCCAACCCCCTCCCTGCTGCAGCCTTTTTATCCCAGCCTCATTTCCTCTGGCTTCTTCCTCCTCCTTTCCTTGCTCCTTCCCTCCTTGTGTCAGCCTAAGAAGAAGGCGGCTAAACGATGGAGTCCCAGTCAAAATCATCCTGGATATCGTCCGCCGGCATGCGATGCATCTGGAAGTTTCTGCTGGGCATCATGTGCTGCTGCTGGTTCAGCTGAGCGTGGTGTCCTGCATGGACATTTTAAGATTTGAGTCATACACGTACTGTGCACAATTATATAGGAAACTCGTGCTGTTCATTGAGAGGATATGTCTACATTTTTCACTGGTTCTGTACATATCTTATTTTTATTTTCCCCTGATATCTTCTCCTATAATATAATATACATATTTTTACTTTCCGTTAAGTATTTTATATGACTTAATTTTTTTTTATTATTCACTCATATTTTTCGTTCATTATTATTTTTATTATACACTTATATTTCCATCCATCCATCCATCTTCTACCGCTTATCCGAGATCGTGTCACGGGGGCAACAGCCTAAGCAGGGAGGCCCAGATTTTCCTCTCCCCGGCCACTTTGTCCAGCTCCTCCCGGCGGATCCCGAGGCGTTCCCAGGCCAGTTGGGAAACATAGTCTCTCCAACGTGTCCTGGGTCTTCCCCGAGGCCTTTTACCGGTCGGACTTGCCCTGAACACCTCCCCAGGGAGGCGTCCGGGAGGCATCCTGACCAGATGCCCAGGCCACCTCATCTGGCTCCTCTCAATGCGGAGGAGCAGCGGTTCTACTCCGAGTCTCTCCCGGATGACAGTGCTTCTCACCCTATCTCTAAGGGAGAGCCCAGCCACCCTACGGGGAAAACTCATTTTGGCCGCTTGTACCCGCGATCTTGTCCTTTCGGTCATTACCCAAAGCTCATGACCATAGGTGAGGGTAGGAACGTAGATCGACCAGTAAATTGAGAGCTTTGCCTTTTGGCTTAGCTCTCTCTTCACCACAACAGACCGATGTAGAGTCTGCATCACTGCAGACGGCGCGCTTATTGATCTCGCGTTCCATCCTTCCCTCACTCGTGAATAAGACCCCAAGGTACCTAAACTCCTCCACTTGGGGCAGGATCTCATCCCCGACCTGGAGATGGCATTCCACCCTTTTCCGGGCGAGAACCATGGACTCGGACTTGGAGGTGCTGATTCTCATCCCGGCCGCTTCGCACTCGGCTGCGAACCGATCCAGTGAAAGTTGAAGTTCACGGCTTGATGAAGCCAGCAGGACCACATCATCTGCAAAAAGCAGAGACTCAATCCTGTAGCCACCAAACCGGAACCCCTCAACGCCCTGGCTGCGCCTAGAAATTCTGTCCATAAAAATAATGAACAGAATTGGTGACAAAGGGCAGCCCTGGCGGAGTCCAACCTTCACTGGAAACGGGTCCGACTTACTGCCGGCAATGCGAACCAAACTCTGACACCGGTCATACAGGGAACAAACAGCTTGAATTAGCTGGTCCGATACCCCATACTCCCGGAGTACTCCCCACAAAATTCCTCGAGGAACACGGTCGAATGCCTTCTCCAAGTCCACAAAACACATGTAGACTGGTTGGGCAAACTCCCATGCACCCTCAAGGACCCTGCTGAGAGTGTAGAGCTGGTCCACAGTTCCACGACCAGGACGAAAACCACACTGCTCCTCCTGAATCCGAGATTCAACTATCCGGCGGATCCTCCTCTGCAGAACCCCTGAATAGACCTTACCAGGGAGGCTGAGGAGTGTGATTCCACGATAGTTGGAACACACCCTCCGGTCCCCCTTCTTAAAAAGGGGAACCACCACCCCGGTCTGCCAATCCAGAGGCACTGCCCCCGATGTCCACGCGATGCTGCAGAGTCGTGTCAACCAAAACATGCCTACAGCATCCATGGCCTTAAGGAACTCCGGGCGGATCTCATCCACCCCCGGGGCCCTGCCACCGAGGAGCTTTTTGACAACCTCGGCAACCTCAGCCCCAGAGATAGGAGAGCCCACCGTGGAGTCCCCAGGCTCTGCTTCCTCATAGGAAGACGTGTCGGTGGGATTGAGGAGGTCTTCGAAGTATTCTTTCCACCGATCCACAACATCCCGAGTTGAGGTCAGCAGCACACCATCCCCACCATACACGGTGTTGACTGTGCACTGCTTCCCCCTCCTGAGACGCCGAATGGTGGTCCAGAATCTCTTCGAAGCCGTCCGGAAGTCGTTCTCCATGGCTTCTCCAAACTCCTCCCATGTCCGAGTTTTTGCCTCAGTGACTGCCAGAGCCGCAGACCGCTTGGCCTGCCGATACCTGTCATCTGCTTCCGGAGTCCCATGAGCCAAAAAGGCCCGATAGGACTCCTTTCTTCATCTTGACGGCATCCCTCACCACTGGTGTCCACCAACGGGTTCTGGGATTACCGCCACGACAGGCACCAACCACCTTACGGCCAAAAACAATACAAGCAGTTGATGTTTGCTAAATACAAGGCAGAAGAGTCCTGATTGTTCTGTCAGGTTTGTTATTTATTTATTTTTTTTATTTTATTTTATTTTATTTTTTATTTATTATTTTTTTTTATTATTATTTTTTTTATAATTTTCTTTGTTGTGTTTAAAAAAAAAAGAAAAAGCTTTGTTCTTTTTTATTTATTTATTTAGTATTGTCATCATTATTATTATTATTATTATTAATGTTCTTTCTTTTTTTGGGGGGAGGGCTATCTCACCGTTATCTATTATGTGTTATCCTGACTATCACTGAAAACATGACATGGAATCCAGGAAGTGAACTACATGTACTGTACAAGATGTAGATTGGAAGGGGGGTAGGATTAAATAAACTTTGCTTCTTCCTACTCCTTTTGGACATGTGGAACTGTCAAAGAATGATTCATGAGATGTATTCCATTGTAACCTTCATGTTCAAATAAACTAAACCAAACCAAACCAAACCAAACAGCTCCGATCAGCTGCCTCGACAATAGAGGCACGGAACATGGCCCATTCAGACTCAATGTCCGCCACCTCCCTCGGAACATGGTCGAAGCTCTCCCGGAGGTGGGAGTTGAAACTCCTTCTGACAGGGGACTCTGCCAGTCGTTCCCAGCAGACCCTCACAATACGTTTGGGCCTGCCAGGTCTGACCGGCATCTTCTCCCACCATCGGAGCCAACTTACCACCAGGTGGTGATCGGTTGACAGCTCCGCCCCTCTCTTCACCCGAGTGTCCAAAACATATGGCCGCAAGTCCGATGCTACGACCACAAAGTCAATCATGGAAGTGCGGCCCAGGGTGTCCTGGTGCCAAGTGCACATGTGGACACCCTAATGCTTGAACATTGTGTTTGTTATCGACAATCTGTGACGAGCACAGAAGTCCAATAACAAAGCACCTTTCGGGTTCAGATCAGGGGGGCCGTTCCTTCCAATCACGCCTCTCCAGGTCTCACTGTCGCTGCCAACGTGAGCATTGAAGTCCCCCAGCAGAACAAGGGAATCGCCTGAGGGAGCACTCTCCAGTACTTCCTCTAGAGACTCCAAAAAAGTTGGGTATTCTGAACTGCTGTTTGGCGCATAAGCACAAACAACAGTCAGGACCCGTCCCCCCACTTGAAGGCGGAGGGAAACTGCCCTCTCGTTCACTTATATTTAATCCCTTCAATTTTATTTGATGTGTCTTTATTGTGTAGCCAGCAACAAAGCTATAAAACATAACTAATTATTCATCTTTCTATAATTTGCACATTATATACAGTACATATTCATACACAATTCTATCCTATTAAGTGAAATGGGAAGTATTTGACTTTATTTTACCACATTTCCTTATTTTCTCGAAATGTAATTTTATTGTACTACAGGCTACATACATCACCACGCTTACCAAGTAATGTTCTTATTCATACTATGTGAACATGATACATACTTATGCTTTTTTTTTTAACATTTCCCTGATACTTTTTGTTTTGTCTTCTTTAATTACTTCATGTGCCTTTACTGTGTGGCTGCTGAAACAAAGCTACAAAATATATTTATTTGTTGTAATATGCACATAATTTGATTTTCATATTCAATTTATTTTACTTTATTTTCTCACAGATTCTTGTTTACATTTTTCCATCTTATTATTATTGAATCACCATATTTATCATGTGATATCATTATTATCATTAGTAGCATTTTCACCTAATACATACATAGTTCGTCTTCACATTGCCCTCATACCTTTTCTTATATTATAAAACATATTTTATATTCTATTTATCAGTTTACTTTATTTTTTTGCTGATACTTTTCCTTATTTTTCCCATTTTGATTTATTTAATGCACTTTCATTGTACTACATGCTACATCCATCACCATATTCATCATGTAGTATTATTTGCACATAATTTATACTTTATTTCTTACATTTCCCTGATACTTTTCCTTTTTATTTTGTCTTCTTTATATGTGCCTTCACTGTGTGGCTGCTGAAAGAAAGCTACAACATACTGTATATCCATTTGTTATAATGTGCATGCAATTTATATACATTTTCAAATAAATTGTATTTTCTACGTATTTCATATTTTACTTCTTCACTTATTTTTTCCCATTATTATTAACTTTCCTACTTTATTTAGTGATCCTACACAAAGCTACAACATCTATCATTATATCTATTATGTATCATTAATAGTACTGTAAATATTTGCACATAACACACATAAACTAATTTATTTTGTATTTTTCTCTCATTATTTTTTTTTTCCAGTTGTATTTAACGTGGCTGCACAGTGCAACAAAACACACATACCTGTTGTGATACATGACAGTATTATTATGACTAGTTTAGAGTGGTTGTAATTGTTGGTCCTCACCAGTCATGGTGGGCCCTGCGCTGCTCATGGGGGGCATGTGTGGGTATCCTGGGGGGCCCATCATGGACATGCTCTGTCTGGAGTCCATGTAGAGATTTCCTGACACAACAATCCCAAACACAACAAACACATGATACGGTAAAGTGGTATCATGATGCGTGAAAATAATACAAATGGGTGTCAAAGTGGCGTCAAACCTGTGCCGAGGTGCTGGCTGGGTTTGTTTGGGTGCATGGGGCCGTGGCAGACGGAGGGCTGCACCGCCCCCTGTGACGAGATGACACCGGTGCGGGCAAAAAACTGGTTGATGGAGGAGCACAGGTCTGCAATCTGGGTGGGCTCCAGAGACCAGTTGTTCAACTCCGCTTGCCTCATGCTTTCTCTCAATCCTGGGCAAAGTGGGGGAAAGAACACAAGAAAATAAAAACACATTGAAACCAACGACTGCTTAATAAGTACATTTGTACACACCTTGGAAAGGTGAAAGGTCGACGTCAGCCCAGTTGTAGCTGCTTGCAACACGACAGCTCGCTTTCAGTGCGTCCAGATTGGGGTACCAGTCAGAAAGTAACCCTTTCAAAACACAAACAAGAGTATTAATAGCACAGCATGAATGAATAACATGTCATAATGTCATAATACACCTTTATGGTTTTACAGAGCTCTCTTTGACCACAAGGTCATTTATTAAGAATTTAACAAGTAACTTATAAAAGTATTGTAAATAGACATATTGTATTTTTGTTCTTTTAATGCCACAGGGTGTATAGGAACAAATGTTTTATTTTATTAAAAAATATATATTTTTGGCGTTATTAAAAAGCTTCAGACTGATGCAGACATAAAGTATTGAGTGTGTAGCACATTCATTTAAAATAAAATAAATGTACAAAAATCTAAAAATAAATAAATAAAATGAAATAATAATTACATTTTTGCCATGAAAACAATTAAAAAAAAATACTGTTATTTTTTTTCTGAAATTAATTTATGGATTCTGGCCAAAATCGAATGGGAACATTTTTAGAACAATATCCACCCAAAAATGTATATATTTTGACATATTTAATACTGTTCCAAATGCTCATAAATACACCTAGGAGTAATAAATAAATACTAATACTGCATATTACTACATATGAACAATAAAATGTATTCAGTCCTGGACAGTGGCCAGTGGGGGGCGCCAGTTGACTACGGTGAAATGCCTTCCTCTGCGTCCTTGTTGCTTTGGTCTCTCATCAGATAATAAATCATGTGATGATTTGTTGTTTAGCACCTAAAACATTTTCTCCATGCTTTGTGACTGCAAACGAGGGCTGACGCATAAAAACAATTCAAGCAGTAAACTCATCAGCCATTTTGGATTTTAGCAAACAATACAGAGGTTGAGCTTCATACCTGGATTGCAGGCCATTTGCTGCTGGGTTGGATGCGGCTGGTGCGAGAGGCTCTGATGCTGAGGAGGGTGCTGGCCGTGCTGGGAGGGGTGCGGCGTGTGCTGCTGCGGGTGCTGGCCGTGGGACGGGTGTTGCGGCGGGTGCTGGCCGTGCTGTGGGTGCTGCGCTGCGTGCTGAGGGTGCTGCGGATGCTGGTTGTGCTGAGCGTGCTGGTTGTGCGGGAGGTGCTGCGCGTGCGGGGAGTCGTGTCCGGGATGGGCTTGGGCCGGGTGGGACAGGGGCACCTGGCCGCTGTTGTTGGAGTGGCTGTTGGGGTGGTTATTGGACTGGTTGTTAGACAGGTTGTTCTGGGTGCTAATGGCGCCACTTGGGGAGTGCTGATAGGAGCAGGATGTGTGGGTCTGCTGCTGCGAAGAATCTGACGGGATTCCCATCAGACCTGGAAAACAAGACCCACACATGTAATTACCGGGAAGTAAAGCGGTTGCTTATACACAGGGGGTGCAGATTTAGAACCGTGGACACTTAATTAAGTACACCTGCACCTTCCAATGCGAACGCTGCATCCATTCTGAACACTTGGCAGATTATAGCAGATTAGCTTTACACTACACCAAAGACGTATTACATGAATATGTTGCTGTTTCTAATATTTAGGTTGCCATGCATGAAGGTCAAAATATTAGAAACAGCTATTAGTGCAATGCATTGCAATTCCATATGATAAACAATATTATAGAGAAACAAAAAAAGCATAGCTGCAGATGACCACAATATATCCCACCAGGCATTTTGTGGATTTCATTTATTTAGTGCAATTATGATATTTGATTTTTATATACTGTAAGTATCAAAACATTTTAAACGGGACACTTATGTTGTAAACATAAAAGCTTCTGCCTGAAAAAATACACAATAAAATAAAATTTGAATTTTTTGTTAGAAAATGTTTTTTTTAAACGAGAATTTTCCAGACTCTGACGAAAATGTAATGAGAACCAATCACAACCCACCACAACAGTACAAATATAGTACAGCCACAACGATATACATTACAATATTATAAAAAAAAACATAATAAATGAATAAATACACAATTATAATACAACCATAATTGTATAATTACGATATTATTAAAAAACTAAAGGTACATTTGTTTGGACAAAAATAATGATAACAAATATATATCATAAGAATTAAATTTAAGAGCTGATATCTAACAACTTCCATGGTTTTCTTGATAATAACCTAAATCACTTAAGTTCCTATAGGAATAGCTATAGCATTGTACTGCCAAAAAATTGAACTCTAATGAGCTATTTTTGTTGTTCATTTGTTCATTCATTTTCATTGTTCATTGTTATATTTGTCCAAACAAAGGTACCTGTAGTTGTATCAGGCATTAAAATGAACAAGAAACTGAAGAAACAAGGCTGGTGTAATAACATTTTCCATGACTGTATATGGTTGTAGATGAACACAGCGTACCCCATCTGGCATCATATGGATTTAATTCATTTTTAAAGCATTTGAAAAAATGACATTTGAAAAAAGTAACCAATAGTCCTCATATTTTGCAGACGTGTGCTTGTCAGCCTCAGAAAGTTGTGTACCAAATTCCACCGTTACACCGCACTGAGCTGTGTGAGAAACTTCAAGTCAGGGGTCAAACATCGGGGTTTAATAACAGCGCCACCATGTGGTGCATTGGTCAGAAAAACAATAGCACAGACAACACAGTCGGGGTGCATGTTTTCACCCTTTTGTGTGCAGCAGTTGAGTAGTTATCTCACAAACGAATATATGCAGTCATGTTAAGACTGCAGTAAAGCTGGTCTTAATGTCCTAACTAATGGGATATGGCTCCCATGTTTAAGTAGCTGCACACTTGAGACAGTCCAGCTGCCATTTTGTTGAATCAGAGGGTGACTCAGCACGCTGAGGTTCACGAGTCCAAGCCACCGCAGCTCTGATTTTGTCTTGTTTGATGGAGAAAAAAAGCAAATCCATTGTGCTGCCTTCACACCACATGGCTGGAGTAAAAACATCTGCACAGGCCGCTGCAATCATCAGAGTGGCGGGCAGGCAGCTAGAGGGGGGTCTTAAGAGGGCCCCCACCCCGTCCTCCACAGTAAACCTATTTTCACTGGAGTGCTTTTAAGGCCTCCACAATCGGCACGCAAACACCCGCTGCAGGGGTGACAAAGGTGAATCTCTTATCAGCACACAAAGCCTATTGTCCACGCAGGGAAACACAGAAAGCAATTAACGCGCCGGCGGAATAATAATGCCAGCTCATTACCTATTATCAAAGCGGGCGAATTAGCTCGCTCCTCGTCGCTGTGAAATCCTCCAAGCTAGATTATTTACGCTTTTTAATTGCCGCGGCTTGTCTGACGAGGAGATTGCACTTTTTATGTGCACAAAAAAGAATAGGTAACAACTTTCAACTAATGAAACATAGATGATAGATTAAAGGGAGAGGAGCGCTTTGAAAACATCAGCATGAAACGCATTTGATTTGCCAAAGTAGGTTACGCACAGAAAAAGCTCAGTCGACTTTGCTCATAACCCGCTTGTCAAGCGCTCTTTGTTTATCAGTCAATCAGATTAGAGGCAAAACTGCATTTTGTCCTACTGGGACTCGCTTGCTCTCGGCTGGATCCTCTGCTATGTGTTACAGCGGAACATTTCTCAATCACGGTGACGGATGAAGATCCATGCCAGGGAATTACAAGGGAATTGGACTCACTTTCTCAGATGAAGAGGACAAAATTTCAATGCGTTTTTAATGAAGAATCACCTGCTAGCAGTTTTTTAGTTTCATTTTCAAAATCATTAAAGTGTTTGTTCCCTTACTGTACCCCAAATGAACCCCACCTTGACCTTAAAACCGAGGTGCGTACCAGAACGTGATTATGGCGTATCGTTCCGCCCCTAAAAAAAATGTTATATTGCCATACATCAAATAATGTTGAAGTGAAACAGAAAACAAAAAGCTTAAAATGGATCAAATGGCATGTGTACTAAACATAAATAGAAACAAATTTGTATATTTTCTAAATGCAAAATTTTGCACCAAATTTTTAGTTGTGTAATCAAAGATGTACTGTTCTTTCATTTGGAAGAAAAGTCAAGAGTTCAAACCAATTAAAGCTTCCCATTGCAATGACATTTACTTTGTCAGGAACACCTACACCAGGGGTGTCCACACTTTTTCCACCAAGGGATGCATCCTGAAAAATCAAAGGATGCGTGGGAACACTGTTATTTGTATCAATATTTTACTCTTCTACAAAAAGCCTTAAAAAGTTAAATATATTTTTAAAGAATTAAATTTTTTTAAAGGCAAAGCATTGTGTCATGTCTCTGTGAAAATTATGATGCTAACGTCCAAAAAGCTCCTTACTCTATGTGATGTGGAGTCGTAACTCGTTCATTTTATTCACAAAAGGCCGCACATTAGTGAGGAAATGCTCAGTAAGCAGAGTCTGTTGAGCTTAGCTGTTATTCCTACGCACCTTCTTCACCTTTGTTTACGTTCTCGACGCTGCTAGCGAGCACTTCCGCCCGGCTGGGTGGTATATGTAGAGTGCGGTACTGCGAAATCCTATATCTAAAAGCTTGTTGAGTATAAGATGTTAAAACACACCCAATAGGAGCAATATAATAACTACAAAACTGCAAATCTGGAAGATACGTTGGGCTTCACTGTGTGTACGCGCCGCCATCTTGCGCAAGTATAGGTCTATGGTTAAAGACGCGTCATTTTCAATTCTATATTAACACAAACGAGGCTGAATTTGTATCAAAATAGGCTATTTACAACAAAGACATTCTATGTAAAAATGCATGCTCAGCAGCAGCCGTGGCCATCCGCATGTTGTCAGAATGGTACAATCTTGAGCGCATTTTCATAGGATTCAACCGCCAGACTAACAGCCGAAACAGACTCATCTGAATCGAACTGTCAAGTATTCTCAGACACCTCTAGTTATGAGTATCGACATTTCAGCTTTCTTCTCTTTACCTTGTTCCTTTTTGTTCTTTTTTCCCATTTTGATGTTTTTATTCTTTCTTTTATTTCTGCACTGTGTCGTGGGCCAGTAAAATATGAACCACCAATGGCCCCCCGCCGCACTGTGAAAACCCCTGGCCTACACAATCCAATGAGAGCTGACAGTAAGGTTTTCATTTAACAATATGTTGTCATAAAACCTTTATTACATGCACGTGCCATATTTTAACATTCTCAAAACAACAATAGCAAGTTAGCCACTGTATTATAAAACAAAATCAAGCTAAAAGTCCTTTGAAGACGCCTGCAGAACAACATTGTCGTCTAGTGGTGATTTATAAGTACTGCAGAATGCACATGCAGAAGCAGCTTTAGTTAAATTTGGTGTAAAGTGTCTCTTCTCTTTGGAAATATTATTGTTTTTAAACATTGTCCCTGTCAAATAAATAAACCTAACCGAAACTAACCTAATAAGAAGTGTATTTGCAGGAGCATCATTTGTTTAATTCTTTTTGCTCATTGTAAAGAGCAGCCAGTGGTGAAGTTCCATTTGCAGTTCATAGGTTATTATCACACTTTTCCTCCGGTACTCTTCTGTGGTGGCGCCACAAAAAATAAAAATACAAAAATGTTAAAAAGTCAATTGAAGTTAAATGTGATGGGATTTCTTGGCTTGTATTTGACTTTTCAAGCATATTTTGACTGAAAAAGTTCAGACATAAAAAGTAAAACTGTAAAACTTGTAAAGTAAAACTTCATTGTAAAATTCAAAAAATGTACAAGTTACATTTATTTGCAAAAAGTACTGTAACTTAAAAACATTTTTTAGTTACCATTTGTAATATTAGCTATTTAAGAAGCAATTTCATTTTTTTACATTTTGTATGCTTATTACAAGCTACTGCAATTATACTATGAAAAATTTGGACAAGAAAAAAATATATAGAGAATTTTTACTTTAGGCCTTTTTTCCCCAATTTATTTATGTATGTTTTTATTTTATTAAATGCCAGTAGTTACATTTAATAAGAACTTCTTTCTTTCTGATTGGTTGAAGAATAGAGCAATGCATGGTGGTACCAAACATACTTTCTTGCCCTATAAATTCACTTTGTTCTGAGAGTCTTCCAACCTAAGCAGACTTGGAATAAAAGTGCATATAATGTCAAAATGTTAAATGACTCCACCCACCTTGTTGGCTGAAGGACTGCTCAAAGACAGACTTGTAAAGGCTGCGGAAGGAGGCACTGAGATCTTCAAATTCATTGAACATGAGCTGTTTGTCCCTGTCTGGCATGTTGTACTGGGACTGCGGCTGCTGGAGGCTCATAGACTGGGACACGGGTTCGGGGTGACTGGTCACCTGGGGACAATGAACGAGGAAAAAAAAAAAATATATATATATATATATATATATAGAGAGAGAGAGAGAGAGTGCAAAATAAGATCACGCTGAATTGTTATTTTAAGCTAAGCTAAAGTTGTGCTACGCTGCGTACACGGTCCACCGTGGACAACGGATACCACGGGCGGCGCATTACAATGATGAAACACTCGCATGAATAATACAAACAGTTTTTCCACCCATTTGGTCATGGAAAGCACCAGAAGCAGACATCCAATGGAATATTTAACAAAAAAAATAGTTTGAAACTTAGAAAAAAGGCCACAACGTAGGCCACAATCATATTCACAGAGGATGTTAGATGGCAGGAATGCACCATTTTTGAGTCTCGGGGAGACAGAGGAAACCAAGGTACGAGCATAATACTAAATGCATCAATGAATCCATTGTTGAACATTTTCTAGATTGCCTTAAACCGATTGTCTTAAAGGGATAGTTTGGATTTTTTGACATGAAGTTGCATGACATCCCCATCAGCATTGTACTACAGTGACTCCCGTCCCCATTTGGTCCCATGAGTCCAGTTCTCGTCGGAGATCCGTGACGAGGAACGTAGTTTTGCTTAGTTGCTGGGGACATTTAAGTAAAGAGTTTGGCTTCTCAAAACAATATGCGTTCAAAACAGTAATAGATTTGCGTCACAAAAATGTGTCACCGGAGCATTCATTTGTATGTAATGAAGACGCTCGCATCTTATTCCGCTGTCGAAAACATACCTAAACAAGTCACCGTTGCTGTTGGGGATGTCATACAACTTCATGTTAGAAAATCCCAATTATCCCTTTGAGGAATAAGGCAAAATGGAATGCACTACATGGCTGCAACCAGCAGAGGCGCTGTTGCTTCATAGTTTGCTGTCTAAAGGCTGACTGCTACAGGCTTGCATTTACAGTATGTTGACTACTTAAGTATCTGTTAAAAAAAACATAATTTTAATAATATTTTCTGACATCTAAAATAATTATAATAATAGGTACAAGTAATTGCTGAATTTATCAGGAACTTTCTTCATAGACAATTACAGGAAGGTAGTGAAGAAAAGTGAAGACAAAATGTCAGTGTTTTCTCCGTTCGTTTGTTTTTCTTCTTCGGTTACTTCCTGGTTCATGGAAATAACACAGGACAAATGGAAGTCCTGTATCCAGATCCTCACCAAAATTTAACAAGGTCTTCCTCTATTTTAAGACACGTTTTTTGAGACACTGTGTGAGCGACAGGAAGAAAGGCTCTGGGAAAAGTTGTTCGTTGCCATCTGTTGGTCTGCATGTATAAATCTGGACACCACGGCTATGAGACTACACATCTTTTCCACACTATTCTCGAGGAAAGAAAATATCTTTTAGTTTTTTTTTCAGAAACAGCAGTTTTTTTGAGTGAGTCAATGAAATAACAAGACTGACGACGATGGACATATACTTTTTGTGTGTGCCAGGGCTCGTGGGACTCTGTTATGTAACATAGTGACATGAATATAAGAAAACCCCTCTTACCCATAAAAAAAATCAAAGACAAAATAAATATTGGTTTGCATTGGTAGCATAATTTTATACATGATACTGCTGAATATCAAAAGAATAAATGCCAATCAACACAATACTGCTCCCTTTTCGTGATTGGTGGAGGTAATAATTGCACAAACAATCTGGGTCAGTGCTTGCTGCCTTGGCTCTCTCTCTCACACACACACGCACACACACACACACACACACACACGCACACACACACACACACACACGCACACAAACACACACACACACACACCATTATGAGGTTGACACAAAAGCCAATGCTCAGGTGGCCCAGCAAAATGTATTTAAAACAAAAATCAATAGCAATAGCGTGCACAAATAAGCCGCCGTTTTATCCGTGCACTCGTGTGGGCAGCCCGTGTTACGCACCGGCCCTGGGTGCCCACCAGCAGTGAGTTTCAATCTAAGGGATTCATCATCGCAAGGGTTCACTGTAAAAAGCAAAAGCCAGACTTGACCCTGTCGTCCACTGTGTGCTAGCGTTACATTAAGGGGTCGCGTTCAATTTTTGCAGATGGTAACATCTTCCTCTCGCTGAAGATGTGGGCCGACCACTCGCAGTCTGGCTCGGATAAGGGGCCATAATAAAGCCGGAGTGTTTACTGCTAGAGCGAGCCAGCGAGCGAAGCACATCCATCAGGCTGAGCCGATCGATGGCGAGATGCCTGGAGCAAGGGAGCACTCGAGGATGCGGGAGGACCACACTAAAGCAAGGGGGCATCTCTGGTGGGAGGGCATCAGAAGAAGAGCTTTCTCTTTGTCTGGCTTCCACACACATACGTCTGTCAGCTTCCCTTAACCTAGCTTCCTGATGTGGTGCTCCAGAGCGTGTCCACCCTGAACCTCGGTCCACTGTCTGCTTCTTTGAAAGGAACCTCCCGAGGCTTCCCAATCGAATAAAATGTGGGATGCAGTCCATGCTCAATAGATGCTATTGTTTCAGCGTGCTTTCCTTAGCATATTACACAACTAAAAATGGCAATACTCTGTGATTTAGCCTGAGTCGTTAGTTGTGCAGTGTACAGCGGGGGAACGAAGAGTGACTGGCAGCTCCCGATTGATCGTACGACAACCATACGGATTTTAGGTCGGCAGTTGAAATAAGACGAGTAGATTTCCTTAAGTCTGCAATATTTTCCCAATATTTCCCTAAATGGTGACATTGAGTGCTAATGTACATTTTTGTTCGGTGCTAAACTTCTCTGAAAAACAAACTCCAGGCTCGTACTGGTGGATGGTGGGTCTGCATTCATTTAGTGTTTTTAATTGGATGTTGTTCCTCTCTGAGTTTTACACAATACATAATAAATAAGATAAATTAGATAGATATAATGTACGTATGTTTTGCTGATGTGTTGAAAAACTTTCCCGGTGACAAGCTAGCGTGCTGCTACTATTTATATCCATTCTCTTCTTCAGTCATGCTAAGCTACGGAGCATGCGCGACAATCGTTTCGCCGACAGCCCGGGCGTTGTTTAAGAGACGCACTGTCAACCGGTTGCTAGTCTTGCGATACCGGTGCATATCTCTACAGTTGATTAAACTGAGGATTTATGGCTGACTCTTGTCAATCCAGGAGGCTGCTACCGATGCAGCTGTATCTCTCTCTTGTCAAATGGGATATCTGGTTGCATCGGTTTATCGTTCACAACCCTAACATTTTAACATTTATGTTAAATATATACTGTTACATTCCATGCCCACCAGTGAATGGTGAAAAACCATTGCTACGGCCATAAAAATCTCTTTTTTTTTATGCACGATTCACACCATGTATAGGTGTGGGTGTATGGGTATAGAACTCACCACTAATTTCTGATCATGTAAGACGATCGATGAACAGATGGAATTGATACGTTTCACTTTTGCGGCTCACAGCAGCTGTGGTATGTTCAAGGATGGCCGAACAAAGCTTGTCATGCTTGGCAAGAAAGCATGAGACATAAAGACATTAATGTAAAAAATGTGGGCTTTTTTAACAGTAGTACATGTACCCTGTACATTTTACCTGTATTATCACGTATTAAAAAAAAAACTGAAAGAAATGTTTTTTTTTTAATTTATCAAAAATCAGTGAGTACTGTGTGCATGAATGCTGTTATTATCTATTATTTAAAGGTAGACTCCACTACACTGGAGTAAACAAACAATTTTGATCAGGTCTGTTGGTTTTCTGGTTATTCTGAAGTTCATTCCCGGTCACTTTAAGAAGGTTTTTTCCATTTGCAAAAGCAATATTCAGGTTTGCAGATGGGTAAGTGTAAGAATTAGTAGCAGGAATAGTAGTTCAGTCCCGGTCTTACCGGCGTATAGCTGTGCACGCTGCCCACACTGTTGAGATTGACGGAGGCCAGACTCTGATCAGACAGGCTGTTGTTAAGGCTGCTTCTCGGACTGTCGCTCCCTTCCTGGTCTGTGTTGTAGAGCGCCACCTGTAGCACAGACACGAAAGCTTTGTTCGTTTATTCTCGTTAACATCTCCATTCCTGCTAATGGTGGAGTCCAAACGGCATTCCTATGAGATTATGGGTATGAGGTTAGCCAATGTTCAACAAGCTCATTTACTTTTCTATGTGTGTATATGCGTGTGTTGGAAACACAATGTGATAACAGCAGACTCTTTTCACTTTTCTTTATTGGCAGTGAGAGACGGAGAGGAGTGGTTCAGGAAGGGGAAAAAAATGGGGTCTCGAGACAACGTAGACATTCCCATCAGTAAAGGTCACACTCGTGGCGATGTTGAACGCATCTGCTCAACGACCGCAAATACATATGAGACAGCCAAACAAAGGATTTTCAGGAGTTGTTGCTGACGCTGACCTTTTCAATAGAACAGTCAAAGCACTTGTAGGATGACAATCTTAATTCGTTTCTTAAAAAAAACAAAAATTAACCACTTTTATTACATTTCATTATTATTTTCTCAAGGGACAATACTATAGACATGAAATTTTGACATATTTTAGAATAGTCAGGGTACAGCTTGTATAGCAGCACAGTAATCCCTCAAATATCGCAGTTAATTGGTTCCAGACCCAACTGCGTGAAGTGGATTTCCATGAAGTAGGATTCAATATTAATAAATGGAATATTTTTGGAGTTTGTGGCATAGAAAACCTGTTTACAATCTTCTAAATACGTTTTTTTCCCCATTATTAGAGCCTTCTCTATAGACATGAAATACCACCCATATAGTCATGTTTACATTTGTATTACCCAATATAGTAGATACTGTATAATCAGAGAAAACAAGATAACAAATAACAAATAAAATAACAGACTCCCATGTTAGCAGTTCCTTGTTTTTTTCTGGACAGCGTACTTCCTGCGGTGGCTATTGTCTTCTCAATGTAATGTAATGGCGGCTTTTAATGGCTTTAGACTCGTATTACCCAATATAGTAGACAGAGCGTAAATAAGCCATTTAGGATGTAAATTAAACTCCTGCTCATGTCTGTCACAGTAAATATGTTCCCTGGGGGACCTTGGGCTGGGCGGACAGGTTTGTGGAGAACAGGAAGTGACATCGGAGGTTCAGAGTTCAGTTTTAGCTTGTTGTGGGTTATGGACCAAACAGTAGCTTGTGTTATTAATGATTATTATGTTATTACTATCCTGCCTGTTCTGGCGATCGCATCTGGTGCTTGTCTCATTGAACAATTACTGACACCTAGTGGCCAATGCAGACTACTGCATTCAAAATTAGAACGCTTCTTCTGCCTTGTATTGTATTTTATTTCATTTAGCCATTTTAATGCTTGAACATGCTTAATTTAGGCCAAGAAAAGTACAATTTGCTTAAATATGCTTTTTTTTTTTTTTCTCACTAAAAGGCCATATTCGTGTGAGGGTGCCATGTTCAAACCACAGTGTAGCAAGGGACAGCCGTATAGATTTACTAGCCACTGAAAATGAGTCACCACACAGCCGTTATTGTCAAACAGCCTTGTTGTCTTGCCAACAGTCACGCATGGTGGTGGTGCCGTCAAGGTCTGGGGCTGCACGGGTGCTACCGACAGTGGGGAGCTGCGGTTCATTGAGGGTAAGTAAACATGAAGCTAGACTACAATGGTTGCTAAAATGTAATCTGTACTTAAGTCATTTAACATGTGAGTGTTTTTTTTGGCTTTAAAGCAATAATAGTGGTTAACTTATTTTTACACTTGCATGTGTCATTGTCCTGTTAGGTGTGGCAGGTTCTTATGGTGATTATCTCAGATTATATAAGGTTGTTGGGAAGCCTCAGAGATATGTCCTACTCAGTTAGCCCAGGGATGTTACTGGCCAAGTTCACGTGAACGCAAGCACTTTTTCCCCCACTGGAAGGAATGGAAAATGACTGAATCTAGGGATGCTCCCATCGATTGTCCACCGATCATTATTGCCCGATTTCCATGAAAAAGCATGTGATCGGCATATGCCAATAAATGCCTTTCAACGCTGATTACGAAAGCTCATCACCTCTGGCTCAAACTATTGCAGCATGCAGCCCGTAGCGAGTGTACCCCACACACTTTCCTTCACACTGCGCAGGCCTTCCAAACCCAAAACAAACATGTCCGCCGTGTGGAACGTACCTGCTGTTTGTGAGAGTGATACAAGCTTTGCACCCTGCAAAAGATGCCGCAAAAAATATCTTGCCAGGGTAGCACGTTAAAAAGCCTTAATTTACTACGACATTTGAAGAACAAACACTTGACAGAGTATGATGAGTTTTCGAGGCTCACGATGTGATCACTAATCAAACAGCAGCTAATGTAGCCAAAACGCTACAACACTCGCCCGTATGTGCTTGACAGTCAGCAGTCTAAAGTAAATAACCCCAAAAATAATTGGACAAGACGATCAGCCTCTCTCAGCGGCGGAAGACACGGGGTTTGCCGACTGCTCTCTCACTTGGAGCCCTACTGCATGCTACTGGAAGTCCTGCTAGAGCTCCATCAGACAATGTACGCCCACATCCAAAGTCTGCTTAAAGAAGGCGTCTCATCTTGTGGAAATTTCACGAGTCATATATGTTCTTATGAAAATGTAAGTCAAATATGTTTATGTCTAAATGAAGGTGATTTTATGGTTCAATTGTTCATATCATATAGCCAGCAGTAGGGGTGCAAACAGGAATTCTGGGTCCCACAATTAATTATTTTTTGTGGGCAGTCCTTGGAATGGACATGAGCTTGGAATTGTCTTAACTTTTCCCGCTTATATGGTACCTGTGACCAATAGCATTCATCAGAAATAAATTGATTAATTTTTTAAAAGTTAATCTGTTATCGGTATCGCCCGATTTCACTCAAGAATGATCGGTATCGGAATCGGCAGCATAAAACCTTGGTTGCAGCATCCCTAATTTAATCTGTTCCAGCGTCAAACCTAATAATATTTTTTACTGTAGAGGCAATGTTTTAAGTAACATTTTATCACTCCTGGCTGTCTTTTAAGTGTAAGAAGACGTTAGCTGTGGATAATATTGAAACATAAATGTAGCAAATTGCATACTAAACTCTTACCTTTGATGACAAGCATTGTATGTTCCTGGAATCCCTTTTTTTTATTATTATTGTGGACCTTATTATTGTAATCGCTTGAGCCACATTGTACTGAGCAGCCAGAGCATTGACATGTGTGTCGTTTCCTACAATTAGTCACAGTAAATTGCAGTTCTATGGTTATCATCACACTTTTACATTTTGATGATCACAGCTACACTTCTGTGGTTACAGAAAATTACTAAAAAAAAGAAAATACAATCAAGGAGATAATCCTTTGGAGAAAACGTTTGGATGTCACTTTTGTCTCCCATCAACCCCATACAGCTGGGATATACAACTGGTGGCTCGCCGACCCATGAATGACATCAGATCGGCCCACAAGTTCAGTTCAGAGCTTGGAAACATTTTTGCAACATATTCCTAAACACAGCAGAGCGCTTCTGTCATGTAGATGATCGTTGCCTCGTGTTTTTGCAGCAGGTCCTTAAAAAGGCCAAAGCGACCTGTCACATTGAGGAGGTTTGACTGATGTGTTTTGCAGTAGGTCTTTCTTCCTGTCGTATCCAGGTGCTCCTGTCATACAGAGGATCTTTGACTAGCATAAACATATCACTTCTGTTTTACTTTGACTTTTACTTCTGACTAGCCATTAGCCAGTTGGTGAGGAGTAATTTATAGGTATGACAGAGCCTTGTGTTGACATTATATACAAAGTAACATTAATAAGAGGTCAGACCCCCCCCGGTCCTTAGCTTTCTGAAAATGTGTCCCCCAGAACAATTGAATTGAACAGGAAAACCAGGTCTATGGAAGTACTGTTGTGCATCTAATTGGTCTGTTCTACTGACTCATTGCGCTAAAGCACTTTGCATATTCATTCAGTTTTCGGTGGTGTGCGTTTCCCTCACCAAAGTTTTGTGTCGAAGTCCAAATTTTGTTCGACCTCAGCGGCGTGGGCCTTCAGAGGTTCCACTTTACGTGTAAAAAAGCTTAGGAACACTTCATCACATCATCAGACATCAGAGAGTAATGCTACAGGGACTACTAGCTGTTATGCTGCCAGTGTGTGCTGCTCGCTCTGAAATTTAAATAGGCTTTTTAACCTTAAGCTCTCATCCTCTGGGCCCAGTGGGGGCAGCTCTCTGGAGTACTTTTTAAAAGCCTACAAGAGTCACTTATTCATTTGCTGCGAGCATTACACACACACACACACACACACAGACGCACACACACACGCACGCAAAAGTGAACTGGGATGTTCGCCGTAAAGAAGAGCATGTGCGGTGTAAGCTCTGAGTTGTGTGGCAAAGGGCATAATGTCAGTGTGTTATAACTTGTGTGTGCATGCATGCAGAATATGTTACAGAAGGGTTCCACTTGTTTTGACAAGCAGAATGTATAAGCAAACACACACTTTTGCATGCTTCTACGTATCTTGGATGAGACAAGAAGGCTGCATCCCACTTGTCACGTTTGCTTCAGTTAAAAAAGATTCTGCTGCATTTGCTCTGCTAGGAGGCTTCAATTGGTCAAGTGTGAATGCAAACATCCAAACCCTGGTGTGGACTATGATCCGTCTGCTTGCAAGTGAACTCTGGTGTGGTTGGGTTCACTTGAGCATTGGTCCCTAACCTTTTTTGACCCACGGACCGGCTTGTGGCTTTATCTTATTTATTATGTATTGTGTAAAACTAAGACATGAATAACATCAAATTAAAAGCACAAAATGAACGCCGACCCACCATCCACCAGTTCAAGTTCCAGCTAAGTTTTTCCAGAGAGATTATTAAATCGCTGTTTGACGTGTGTGGTAAAAGGCAGTGCGCTAGCATGAATTAACTTGAGACAAATGTGCACATTAGCACTCAATAAGTCATCAAAACTTACCTTTATGCATTCCCACATAGTATCAGCATTTGACACCAAATATGAGGTGAAAGAAAAATGGTAAAAATACAGTAGTAGTCTATCTGTGCGGCATGAGATAAAGTTAGCACACATGCACAATGGACATGCGCCAAGTGAGACGGATGTAACAGAGAGAAAAAAAATGAAATAATGGAAATGATTTTTTTCTTTCTGTGCGGCCCGGTACCAAATGACCCGCAGCCCGGTACCGGGACCACTGCACTTGAGCACAAATGTACTAGAAGCGCTGTCTCTCTGCTCTGCACTGCTCTCTGCCTATGTGTTTGTGACAGCTCTTTAAAACTATATTTTACAAAGCTTTTTGAGCACTGTAATCTAAGCAAATTCAACCCAGTAGACAGCATTTTGGTTTGGAATATTTGAGTTAATATTCACTAAATATATAAAAAAGCTGCAAAATCAAGTCCTTACTTTTTGCATATTATTTACTGTACAGCCTTGGTCTTATGACAAAGATACGCACAGCAACGTCCAAATGCTCCAAACACAGTAATGATACAAAACCAAAAATGTGCAACAGGAAAATGGTGCAAATTCAAAATGCTGCAGTTACGTATACGCTGCAGCATCAAAAACAAATGCAAAAGAAAAATACTGCAAATGGCAGAAACACACACACACCCCTTAAACACACATATGAACAGAAATGCTGCAAGTTCATGGAACAGAACAAAAATTAGCGAGGCTACCAGGACGTTAGCCAAGATATCAGGGGTACCAGACCTGAGAGATACGTATCCATCTTTAAAGACATTAGGGGGAGGACCAGAAGAAAGTTAGCGGAATGAAGATACATTTTCATCTATTCAGTTGTTACAAACTTGGCTGTAAAAATCAGTTGCTTTGTAAGACCGGCTAACTTCCTGGTAGTTTGGCTAACTTGTGTTTTTTCCACGGACTTGAGCATTTCTCTCATGCAGTTATTTTTGTATGTGTTTTTGACATTTGCAGCACTTGTTTTTGATTCTGCAGCGTTTATGTGATTGCAGCAACTCTGATTGCTTCAAACGAGCCACAGCGCCAGTCTCCCCCAGCCGTGGGCCATGTAATGATGCCCTGATGAAAGTTAAGATTTGGGCTTTCCGGATATGACAAAAAAGTCTTTTGATTCTTCTCTTTTTGTTGACTTGCTAGTGATAAAAGCTGATAAAAACTCCTCGCAGAGAGCTTGTTTCTCACCGCCTTGGCACTGTAAACATGGGACAGGCCACGCCTCTTTCAGCACCGCGTGCCAAGCCACAGGAATTCCCTGTCTCTGTTTTTCTCTCCCTCTCTTTCTATTCCAGTCTCTGTCCCCTCCTTCCCGCCTTCTCCGAGAGGCCAATGGCAGATGCGGAAGGCACCAGCAAGAATCTCTTTTCTTTTCTGCAGGCGTCAGGCATTTCACTCCCTTTTTTATTGTGTCTGTCTCACACATAGACTCTCATTTGAAAGTTAAAGGCTGCACTGAAGTGGCCGTCAACTGTGGCACAGAGGTGTGATGATGAAGGGAAAGAGGGGGTTGTTTTTGGAAGCATCTGCTTGGTACGTCCTCATATTTTTCTATAGGCTGTATAAGACATCTGTGTTGCCCTCTATGGGTTGAGTTTTGGAACACAAGCTAGCAGGCATGTAATACATACAGTATAACCTCAAAGTCATTAATCATTAAATCATTAGACAAATGGTCATTGAGTTATGGACAATTAGTTGCTAAGTCCCAAAGGTGTTTTGCTTGATGGCGGCCATATTTTTCTGCCCATCTTGCTCTAGTTAGAATTTTTACAGAAAGTTTTTTTTTTCCAAGAATAAAAATTAAGTCACAATCTTACCAGAATAAAATCACACATTTCTGAGTGTTTTTTTTCTAAGTAGAAAAAAAATACAAATTTGTATTCATATATTTTTGTCCTATTTTTTGAGGAAAAAAAAGTTAGGATAATAAGTTTGTATGTATATTGAAAAAGTAAAAAATATATATGCTTATTTTCTAAAAACAAACAAACAAACAAACAAACAAACAAACAAACAAACAAACAAACAAATACAATTTTACTTTCTTAAACCTTTAATTGATTTTTTCCCCCAGAAAAATATACAACTTTTTTTCTCAAAAAAACTATTTCTCTTCAGCCAATATTGCTGAAATTTTACACACATGTGCTTGTCATTTTGTGGTGATTCGGGTAAACACCCTAAAGTTACAGTGGGTGTTTTTATAGCACGCACTGAGCTGTGTCAAAAAATTTAAAGTCAATCAGATTTATGGAGTTTAATCACAGTGCCACCATGTGGTGTATTTGTCAGAAAAATAAGAGCACAGGCAACACAGGAGGGGTGCATGTTTTGACTAATTCTCATTTTTTTGTGTGCAGCGGTTCAGCAGTGGAAGAGTTATATACTTTAGCCATGCCATGACTGCATTTGCAGGAATTTCCGCACATTCCCGCCAATTTTGCTTTGCTTTCCTAATCCGTGTCTTATGCTCCAGATTATGACAGCTTTGTAAAAGACACCTCTGGCTTTTTTTTCAATTTAATTCACTGCTAAGAATAGAAGTCAGACTTGTTTTCCTGCTAGCTAACACCGCACACACAGCCTTAGTCGCTGGTATGAGCACACTCGCTTGCATCGCTTGCTTCCGTGTCACGCTACCTTTCACCGCTGCAGAAATGTGCGTGCCACATGTACGTATGTATGCACACGTGTGAGCGGGAGGTGACGACGTGTCAACGCCAGCTCCGGCCTAAAAAACCCATAGAGGCTTTAAAAATAATCACAGTTTATGGGCGGAGGGAGTGTAAAAATAGATAGCAGTGAGCTGCTTTTATGACTTCATGGCGTATAACATTTATATTTCTGCGGCACCCTGTTTTTGATTAGCATTGCCAGGCTGATTTTTGTCATCCTCAGTCATTGAGCTCCCCTTCACGCTAATGAACACTGGATGCAAGCACACACTGAGCACAGAGAAGGCTAATGAGCTTCTCTCCCTCTGTTCCTTCAACCTTGTTTCCTGAATTTAGCATCTGTGCTCGCATCTCTCTTTTTTTCATCATGATTTTTCTGTCCAAATTAACAGCATATAATGATCGGGCTGCCCTGTTTTCTACTCAATATGTCGGTCAGCCAGCCAACTAGTGGGCTTTTCCTTGCATTTCCTTTCCTGTGGCTCAAGACAAGAGAGGCTTCATTCAGGCGGCTGCTGTGTCGCTCGTTCTGCTGGCCTCCAGGCTACGGCCTCTTGTCTGCTTTCTCATTGTGCTGAAGCACAAGCCTGGCTCTGTTCCACTGGGTGATGAGCAGAAACCACCATGCTACTCTCAGTCATGGGTGGATACACACACACTCACACGCCGATGGAACAACGTCAGTGCATTGCTGCCATTCCTTTCTCACACCCATGTGCTACTCTTCTGGACACCTTCAAACTCAATAGTTGGGTCTTTCCTAACACTGCGGAACCTCTAAAATCAACATTTTTTTTCCAAGACTGTGGTGCAATTTCTTTGAGCTTTGAAACCAATTTTTCTGAAAGGGAATAATGGAAATTGATTGAGTCCATTCCGATGTCAAACTGTTACCACTATAAGACGGAGGAAGAACAATGATAACCATAGTGTCTGATATCATTTATCCTGAATTTATTATTTATTTTTCCATTTTTTTCTGTACAGAGGCGTACAGAGTTCCCACATGGTTAGTGAGGACCAGTAAGTATAACAGCCTGGCGATATAGTCACGTGTCTACGCCATACAACAAATACAGTGCAGTTCACAATAGTTTTATTGTACACAGTTTTATTTAAGAATTTTATTTATTGGATGATTACCTGCATTTTATGATTACTGTCCAAAAACCTAAAACAGTTCCATGTTTTGCATATTATTCTTATTTTATTTAATCTTATTACATTTTCATTATGTTAACATCCTTATTTCTTTGTTTTCCTTTAACATTACATAAGCTATACACAGTTGTCCCTCGTTTCCGCAAAGTAGGATTCAATATTAATAAATTTAAATGTAATATTTTCACAGTTAGAGCATAGACAATGTTGCTGTTTATGACTTTCTAAATATGTTTTTTTTTAACATTATTAGAGCCATGTAGACATGAAACAAGACCCCTATAGGCACCTTTACACTCATATTATTCTTTGTTTATACCACATTGTACAGGCTACAGGATCACTGCAGGGACATAAGAGATGGCCGCCGCTAGCATAGCTGGCTACCGAACTAAGCAGTTACTGGGGGTTGTGAACAATAAACCGATGCGACTGGATATCCAGTTTGACAAGCGAGTGGTACGGTTGCACCGGTAGAAGCCTCCTAGATCAATAAAAATCAGCCATAAATCCTTACATGACTTGATTGTATAGAGATGCGCCGGGTATCGCAAGACTAGCAACCGGTTGAAAGTCCGTCTCTTAAACAACGCGAGAGCCGAAGCTTTGCCGCGCATTCACTGTAGCTTACCATGACTGAAGACAAGAATGGATGTAAATAGTAGCAATGCGTACATCATAGCCATTTAATTGATCATATATTAGGTATTGTGTTAAACTAAGACAGGAACAACATCAAATTAAAAGCACTCAATGAATACAGAGCCACCATCTACCAGTACGAGCCTGAAGTTTGTCTTGCAGAGAGAAGATTATATGTTACATTGTTTGCTAGCATGGATTAACTTGAGGTTGTGCACAAACCTAACAAACAAATATTCACATTAGCACTCAATAATGTCATCAAATCTTACCTTTATGCATTCCAACATAGTATCAGGATAGTATAGTATAAGCATTTGGGACCAAATACGTGGTGGGAAAAAAAAATCATTACCCCTGAAAGTTTGGACGGTTGGGGATCCCTGCCTTACAGCATGTTTGGGGATATGTGCTCTTTTGCACATTTGAAAATACTGTAATAATGCCACTTTTATAGAATTGGCTTCTTTATTTTATAATGTAAGATTAATGTCTACATCAACAAACATTAAGCATAGCACGTGTTTCAAACAGAGTGGGGGAGGACAAAGTAAAAAGCCAAAAACTTACCAGTTCCACACAGAATGGGAGAACCTTTTTTCACTGTATAATGTCAGACATGCCATGGCTGATTCCATGCAGTGTGACAGTAATCTCATGTCATGGTCACAGTTGCCTACTTTCGTGAAAAAACGTTCAATTAAAAATAAATAGTTTTTGAACCAAAAAAAAATTGTGAGGCACAGAACGCTGAATCGCAACTATGCGAGGATTGTAAGTGTCAACACGTAAAAGATATGATGTGAATGATTTATCTGGGATAGATATGCTTCTTCCTACTTCTTTTCGGGCATGTTGAATTGTGCAAATGTAACCACATGGTGTTCCTGAATGTAACTTGTTAAGCATGTTCATGTTGTTCCCTTATTGTACTGAAAATGAACACCGCAGTGGTCTTACACCCTTACTACCTCGTAATTGTTTTTTTGTTTCAAAACAAAACTTCTTTTTACACTTACATGGTAGGAATGCTACTTAAAACAATGCCTATACAGTTAATATACATTTTTATTAGAGCAACATTTTGACTCTCGAAATCCGCGAATTCCAATGGAGAAAAACAAATGACTTTAAATTCAAACAACCTTAAGATAGAATCTGCAGGAAAGAGTATGTGGTCACCTGCGGTTGCGGCAGTGTAATGTGAACATGCACGCAACCTCCACCTCAGGTGTGTGTGTATTTGATGGTGAGGGTTTCATGTTGCAAAGCATCAATGTGGGCATCGTGTTGCCGAGCCGAGCGGTTGATGTGTAGGAATCAGGTGCTGCAGTGTATCACGCTGTGTATTTTAGTGTGGGTTGCAGAGATGCTTTAGGCGTGTGCATGTGTGTGTGTGTATGCGTGCATGCGTGTGTGTGTGTGTGTGTGTGTGTGTGTACGTGTGTGCGTGTGTGGAGTGCTCCTCTCTCTGCTGGGAACAATGCTGTAGGTGGTTGTGGAAGTGGGCGGGGTCAGGGTGCAGCCACGTAGCCAGGTGTGTGTTTGGAGCTGGAGGCTGGAGGGCCGCCTGTAGTACCTTGTTAGTCACAGTGTTGATTGCCAGCGTTGGAGAGGCACTTCCAGAGATCATACACTCCATTCCCAAAGACTCCGACTCCAGGCTGTACGGCGTAGAAGCCTGTGGGGGTTGGGGTTAAAAAATAATCCGACATTATCCAATTATTAAACACACAAGATCACAGAGCAGGTTGCAGTCGAACAGTTTGATGTTGTTGTCAAGTCCTGTGTTCACATCCAGACCAGAGCTTTATTTAGGTCACATTTGAACTGCGCTTCCCCGGAAGACAAGAAGAGACAGCCCTCATCCCCAAACCACACCTTCTACCCAAAACACACACAAAGATAACTCCACGCCATGCCTGTCTCCCCCCCGAAAACTGCTTACTGTAAGAGGATTGGATGCCAACAATACCATTTTTAATTCACGATAAACAGCAAATGAGATTTACCAAACTCTCAGGATTTTAATGGAATTCCTCGTTGGGGAACGGAATGAGGAGGGGCTACAGAAGAAACACATTCTTTTGTGCAATGCAACACAGCTTTCCTGCAATCATGACACAAACTTTATTATTAAAATGTATTATTTACAAAAAGAGGAAATACAAAATTGAGGTATTATTTTCTTTGTTACTTTCAATAGGTATGTCTGTATGTATTTGTGTAAAGTAACTCTTGTACTACTAAACCGCTGCACACAAAATGGTGAAATTTTGTCAAAACATGCATCTCCTACTGTGTTGCCTGTGCTATTATTTTTCTGATGAATACACCACATGGTGTTGCTCTTATTAAACCTCATATGTTGGACTGACTTGGTTTTTTTCACACAGTTCAATGCACTCTGCTGAAAAAAAACCACTGTTTCTTCACTGTGTTTAGATAAATCACTTTGAAATTTGGTATAAACTTATACGTGTGTAAAATTTGAGCAAGACGGGTTGAAAAACATCGCCGCCATCAAGCCAAATGTCTTTGACTTAGCAACTAATTATCTATATCTCATTGACCATTTGTCGAATGCTCATACAACTTTGAGGATATCTGGATTACATGTATGCTAGCGTGTTTTCCAAAGCCTCCCAACCCACACCCTGCAGCTTAACATGGCAGGGAAGCCTTCTACAGGTCGCACTGCTGGGACGCCCTGAGGCCGCTTCAATCTGAGCTGCTCACACTCTCACGCTGGACGACAGGTATACGTAATTAAAAAGTGCAAGAGTGGCGCTCCTGCATTAATTGATGTTTGTTACAAAAAAAGATAGAGTGCACAATACGACGTGTGTAATGGCTGCTGGGGGGCACCGTTTATTAATAAGGTGGCCACTTGATGACAGGCTAGAGAGAGGCCATGTGGAGAGGCAGTCATGTCAAATCTGCTGCATATAAACTCCTACTGAGTGTGTGTTTGTATGAAGAATGGTGGCTGACAAAGAAAAAGACACTATATACACTCACATGACACTTCATTAGGTGCACCTGCACATAAGATAATGAGATCCAATACAAGTATTGATTGACCGTGTTAGAGAGATATTTGACAAAGAATAAAAAGAAGAATAAAAGAAGAGTATCACACTAAAGTGAGTATACCCCTCACTTTTCAGCATTTTTATTATATCTTCTGAAGGGACAATACAATGGAAATTAAATTTAGACATAATTTAGAGTAGTCAGTGTAGAGCTTGTATGGCAGTATAGATTTAATATATTTACTAAACTATACTTGATATATACAGTATATATATATATATATATATATATATATATATATATATATATATATACAGTATATATATATATACAGTATACAGTATATATATATATACACAGTATAAATATATATATATATATACACACACATTCTTTACCATACTATATATTAACTATCCACTGACACACTCAACACACAGCCGTCATTGTCTAAATAATGGTGGTGGGAGCATAAAGGTCTGGGGCTGCATGAGTGCTGCCAGCACTGGGGAAGCTGCAGTTCACTGAGGGGAAACAAGAATTCCAACATGTACTGAGATATTGCGTGCCTTATCTTCGCATGTTGCCTTTTTCATTGTTGGTTAGCTTATTTTGCCACTTAACTAGGGCTGTCACGAGACACTCAGTTCACGAGACGAGTCAATACACGAGATTGGGTCTATAAGAACGAGGCGAGGTGAGATTTTAATATTACTTTTAAGAAAAGTAAAATGAAAAAAGTAAAAAAAAAATATATGACAATATATTGCAATCTACTCATTTTATCTCTACTACATTACACTCTACTGCACTCTGTGTGTATGCTACTGGCCCCAACTCCACCCACCGAGACAGAGCTCACTCCATTCATGCCGTTGTTGTATGGAACAACCGCATCAAGGTGCTGAAACCAATGCACAGAGTGAACGCTCTTCATGCCTGTTTGGAGACAGGAGACGAGGAAAACAGACACGCATGTATTGAGGCCGGTCAAATGATCAAGTTCATTTTCATTTATTGTGTGACTGATTAATTAATTAATTTATTTTTTTTTCCCCATTATTATTTTCTGAACGAGACATCTTGTCACGTTTTAATCTTCTGAGATCTTGTGACACCCCAAAATTTAACACATGGTTTCTAAAGTAAAGGTTTTATGACAGAAAATATTCAACTCCATAACGGATTTTTTCCCTTATTTCCTACAGCAGGAATGTCTAAAGTGTGGCCGGGACGTTATTTGTTAATTTTTTATTTTACATTTTTTTATTGAATTGCACAGACGGAAGCCGAAGTTTTTGCCAGATACTGGTATAAAAATGATAGTGTTTCAGTACTTATGCCGTCTTTAAGGGTAACAATCAATAAATTGGTTTCCTCCACACCCCAGAAATGTAAACCTTTACTGCCCACGTTCCAAGACATTGCCGGCAGATCAATCCCACAATCCTTTGCGATCTGAGCACTGAGCATGTACAATAACCACTTAACATTAGGACGTATTTTTCAATTTGAGTGTGTACATGACCTAATATTCAGAATTGAGGGTTGGAAGTATTTTTTTTTTTTTTATTTGTAAAATTATCTAGATTACAAAAATTGCCAATTGCAAAAGTGTGTCCGTCTCAAAATGTTTCTGAATATTTACAATACCCGCATATTGTTCGCCTGTTTAAAGTAGCTCTAAGTATGATGCATTGCAGTTCCTACACCACTGCTAACTAATACCACTCTGATAATACCAAAATAATATACAATATAATCCTAATCCTAATAATAATCCCCAACAGTGTCAATCAAAACTCATTTTTCTGTATTGCCAGGCTCGATTTACTACCTAATGTTGCGGCTGAAGTGTTTCTGGCATCACACTTACCCGCTCTCCAGACCGTGGCCTCTTCTTTGGCCGTGTGGGCAAGGCGTCCTCCTTTGGGTTGGTGTCAATGGCCCAGTAAGAGCCCTGCGGAGAAAAGCAGAGGTCACTGTGAGTGCATAACAACCTCAACAAATCGAGGTGCTCACTGAGGTGCCAGAGCAGCATCGGCCTTTTCTGGCAACATTTTACTTAAAACAAAAAAATAATACTGCTATCTGCCCCTGCTGTGGTCGAGTCGGCATCGTGCCTTTATGTGCATTTGTGTGGGTGGGCTCTGTCAAGTAAGAAAGATTTTGCCTCCTCTGCGGCTGCTCTTCTATGAGAGTCTGGTGCTCCTGCTGCTGAAATGCTAAGCTCTTCCTGAAGCACCACTTCCTCAGCCTCAGGTTAGTGGTGCACGGTTGCCAAGACCGATGAAGGTTCCTTAAGTCTCAGCCCAGGAATTGAAGCTGCCCTAGCCGTGTTTCTTTCTTCCGAGGCTAATCAAGGAGAGAACAGTGGAGACAGACTCTGGGGGGTCTGCATCTTGCAATTCCACAGCCCGGCCAGCTGCATTATTTATCTTTGCATTCACCCCCATTTAATTCATTGTCCTACTCCATGCACAAGGCAAAGCAGTGCACAGCGGACAGGGTTTGAATGTTATGTTTTAATCTCTCACAATAAAAATCCCAAGAAAAAGTGGGATCGGGCTAGGGGCTGCACAAAAAACGGGAAAAAAGCGCATCAAACCTCACCAACATCCATCCATCCATCTTCTACAGCGCTTAGGGTCATGGGGTACGCTGGAGCCTATCCCAGCTGACTTCGGGTGAGAGGCGGGGTACACCCTGGACTGGTCGGCAGTCAATCACAGGGCACATAGAGACAACCTCACCAACATGTCAAAAATTATATTAAGAGCCATGCATTTCTAAAATGTCAAGACTTCAAAGCTAACATTTTTCCAAATTTACTACATATTTTATGTGATTATAAACACAATATTTAAAACATGACCCTGACAGCATTTACAAGTCATATAATTTATGTAACCGCTCCTCGTGCCAATTATTAATGCTAACCACTACCACACTGCATATGAGAAATATATAGAAAAAACAGAAATACCATAAATGCTGTAATTATTGTTGGGGGCTTATTTATCTAAATCGCAAAGAAGACGGGCGTTACTTAAAAGCAGGACATAATTGGAGAGAGGTTGTTATTTCTGAAATGACAATCTACATTCATAATA
Organism: Dunckerocampus dactyliophorus; assembly: GCF_027744805.1. Taxonomy (NCBI): domain Eukaryota; kingdom Metazoa; phylum Chordata; class Actinopteri; order Syngnathiformes; family Syngnathidae; genus Dunckerocampus; species Dunckerocampus dactyliophorus. The sequence goes on from NC_072826.1 coordinate 18,789,775, forward strand.
AAATATACATAGTACACAATATATAAGCTATTATATAATACAAGTTATAGAATGAAAAAAATCTATGAATAAATAAAATACAATAATAAAATGAATTAAATCAAGTAACATCTTTCCATTTTGTCATCTGTATGATGACGCTTCCCCCTCGCTCAAGTTAGTGTTGCCGACCAGGATAAACTGCGGCGGCTATCCTACTATCTATCTACTATCCTATCAACTACTAAAAATCTCAACAGAAGCTCAGAGGGGCACAGCCTTTTCTATTGTCGCTCCAAAAAAATGGCACGATCTGCCAATTAGACAGACCACTTCGTTGTCCTCTAAGAAAACTCATCTTAAAATCCACTTTTAGCCGCATGAAACATTGATTTCATTGTTATTTTATTATTGTTTATTATATAATTTTGTATTATACAGTATCTTAGAACATGTGTTACGTTGCTTGTCTTGTTCAGTACAACCTTATTAATTAGATCAAGATGGTCCGACTCTAACTCAAACGGATGTTTCAATTTTTCCCATTCATGCATATAAATACATAAAAATGATGAATGAAAGTGATAAATGAACATTTATGGTTACTTTTACCTTCATTGAAGAAGTGATTCTTGATGTGACTAAAAACAACAAGGTGATGGTGGTTGATCTCTTTGGGAACAATCACGCCTTCAGTGAAGGTAAAAGTAACCTTAAATGTTCATTTATCACTTTCATTGGTGATTTATATGTATTTAGAATTGTTTTATGCTTGTAAAGCTCTAATTGTAAAACTATAAAAATGTGTTTGGTCAACGTAACGTAGCACAGTTCCGGTTCCGGTTGCCAGACGTTGGAGATGTCAACATGTAAAGCTGATGCGAAGCAAAAAGACAGTAAAAGCTTTCAGAGGTAAGAAAAGCAGGTGGCCTGAACTATAGGACATGCTTGAAGACTGGATAAATACACAGAGAGCAGACGGCCGAGGTGTTTCCACTGTGCAGATCCGACGAAAAGCCAAAGCAATCGCCACCAGACAGAAGATTTTATAGGCGGACCATCGTGGTGTCTCAGATTTATGAGACGAAAAGGACTGTCCGTCAGGGCACGCACGTCTTTGTGTCAACAACTCCCTTCCAACTACGTGAAAACAGTTACAAACTTCCGCATATACACTCACACAAAGATAGACCAGAATTCCATGGGACCTGATGACATCATAAATATGGATGAGGTACCTTTGACGTTTGACCTGCCTCTCACTAAGACTGTTAACAAGAAAGGTGAATCATCTGTCACGCTGAGAACAACTGGACATGAGAGAATGTGTTCTGGCCTGCACAGCATCGGGACAAAAACTTCCACCAATGGTAATTTTTAAATGGATAACAAAGCCAAAAAAGAAAAAGAAAAAAAACCCTCAGAAGAAATTATTGTGAAAGTAAACAAAGGGTGGATGATGAAAAGCCTAATGAAGGAATGGCTGACAGAGTGTTACGGCAAGAGGCCGGGGGGGGGGGATTTTTCCGCGAAAAAACAGCGACATGGAGAGCGACGCCCAAAAAGAAAGAGAGACAGAGAGAGATCGGCGACGTGTTTGACGAAGGAATTATGACGCTTTTCAATTATGACACAGAAGAGGAAGACTTTAGTGGTTCTAGTTCCCAAGACGACAGCGATGAATGACTTTTCTGGTAGGCTACTGTTATTTATGTTACATGCACTATTCGGCACTATTTTACTACTGTAGCCGTATACTGTTTTGAAATGTTTAACTAGCCGCAATGTTTAATTAGCTGTGTACCTGTACTTTGCCGTGATTTGCACTGTTTAACACTGTTTGTCAAACACTGTTTGGGAAAAAAAAACATTTATTTAATTAAAAGTTTAGAAAATCATTCTGTGTAACCTGTTTCTGTGCAGTACATATCACTTTTTATGAGGTGCACACCTGCGACTTATACACTGGTGCGGCTTATATATGAACAAAACTGGCTTTTCCTCTAAATTTAGTGGGTGCGGCTTATACGCCGGTGGGACTTATACACCGGAATTGACGGTACCTCTGATGTATCTCTGATCACTTTGATTTCAACTGTAGTTGTTGTTAAAGTGCTTTATAAATGAAGTTGGTATGGTATGGCATGGTATTGAATTGTATTGTAGCGTATTACGTGTGCGAATGTACGGTGAGTGAGCAAGCGTGACGTGGGTTTTGACTATTTTGAGTCTTTCAATTAGGTCCCCCATCAACTGTTATTTCGGGATCTCCCTTAAAATAATCGTTATATTTGTTTCTGACTTTTCCACGTCTCAGCAATTACCGATCGTCTGTTCACTTCCCGTGTTTAAATGTTAAATAATAGATAAATACATTGATAGAAAAAAATTTAAATAAATAGATATTAAAGATAATTGAATGAATAAACACAGGAGAAACATTGTATGATTTATAAATAAATGCAGGATTCATACTGAGCAATACCTTATTAAACCATGATAGATGAAGGAAATTGAGGAAAACTTATATCAGACAGTATGGTATCTCAGCCTACTTCGTGATCTTAATTCTAACTAAGAAAATCCCGATTCACACTTTCTGCAGAATGGTGCAGCCCAAGATCGGGACCTTTTAAAATGACTTCCTTAGCAGAGTGAATAATTGATGTGTCCAAGAGGAACTCTCCTGACAACAAGGGAGGTGCTGAAAAACAAGCTGCAACTCAAGTATCCATACAATAATAGCTGCCCTTGTTAAAGCCAGAAAATACTTGTTATTTCACAACTCACGTACTCCGCGGCAGCAATTGTTAAAATGAAAAAGCCACGCTTGGCCTATATTCATCAGGGTAGAGGGGGTGAGGAGGGTCGGTGAAATGATATGTTTTAATGTGTGCGAGGCTTTGGGGTCAATTAGTGTTTCCTCAGAGGGGCGAGAATAATTCACAGCACAATCACGCAAAGATGAAGAAAAATATCACGCAGAAGCCTCATTAGAAATTCCACATTTTTTCCTCCAAGATTGTAAAGGTGTTGTCACAACAGCCAATCCTTTTCTGCCTCATGATGCAGTTGTTTCAAAATGAGCAGTCACACAGACAAAGCCAGGCTTGCTTTTAATTAGTGTGGGGGGGGAAGCACACTTTAACTTAACCCTCTTGGGATGAGAGTTGCTGCATTTTTCCCCCCTCCCTCCAATGCCCTCCCCCTCCCCCAAGAGAGTTGGCAGGAAAAGACAGAAAAACATATAAAAGAGCCATTAAATTATTCACAAATATTCTGCAACCGAATGTTGCAACGCCAAACGAAGTGGGCCCAACAACAACAAGAAGAGAGGAAACCGGGAGTCTGCTGCATTTTAAATAAAGAAATAAACACATACCTGCTGTCTTCTTGTAAAATGACACAACTCACTGTCATATATTAACATTAAATATGTCATCTGCACCTGTGCTTAGCATTTTCCCCCAGAAAAAGGACCACCGTCAACAATAAATGGACCACTTTCTGCTCCAACAATATACAATAAACCCTCAAATGACCACAAAATAGAATACAGACGATGGCCACACTGTATGAGTGAAGATCTGCTTGGTCAAAAAATTGTGTAAAATTTAAATGTTGCCAGTCATAAATAAAACACAAATAAACACAAATATTTGACAGCTCTAATAGTGATGAAAGCCAGAGGCCCCTGCAACCTCGGCACTGAATTTATTCCGTTTTAAGTTAAGCAGGACAGCTTTCTATTTCAAGGGGCAAAAAGTGTTTGCCCCTTCCTGATTTTTTTTTTTTTTTTGCATGTCACACTTAAATGTTTCAGATCGTCAAACACATTTAAATATTACTCAATGACAACACAACTGAACACAAAATGCAGTTTTTAAATTCAACTTTTTATTATTAAGGGAGAAAAAAATCCAAACCTACATGAACCTGTGTGAACAAGTGATTGCCCCCTAAACCTAATAACTGGTTGGGCCACCCTTAGCAGCAACAACTGCAATCAAGCGTTTGTGATAACTTGCAATGAGTCTCTTACAGCGCTGTGGAGGAATTTTGGACCACTCATCTTGGCAGAATTGTTGTAATTCAGCCACATTGGAGGGTTTTCTAGCATGAACCGCACTTTTTAAGGTCATGCCACAGCCTCTCAATAGGATTCAGGTCAGGACTTTGACTAGGCCACTCCAAAGTCTTCATTTTGTTTTCCTTCAGTCATTCAGAGGTGGACTTGCTGGTGTGTTTTGGATCATTGTCCTGCTGCAGAACCCAAGTTGGCTTCAGCTTGAGGTCACAAACTTCCAAAAAGTTCAGATTTTGTCTCGTCAGACCACAGAGTATTTTCCCAAAGGTCTTGGAGAGCATCAAGATGTTTTCTGGCAAAATCGAAACGAGCCTTGAGCAGCGGTTTTCGTCTTAGAACTCTGCCATGCAGGCCGTTTTTGCCCAGTGTCTTTCTTATGGTGGAGTCATGAACACTGACCTTAACTGAGGCAAGTGAGGCCGGCAGTTCTTTGGATGTTGTTGTGGGGTCTTTTGTGACCTCTTGGATGAGTCGTGGCTGCCCTCTTGGGGTAATTTTGATTAGCCGGCCACTCCTGGGAAGGTACTCCACTGTTCCATTTTTTCATCATTTGTGGATAATGGCTCTCACTGTGGTTCGTTGGAGTCCCAAAGCTTGAGAAATTTCTTTATAACCTTTTCCAGACTGATTAATTGAGATCTATCTCAAATTAGTTATGTTTTAAGTTTATGTTTATTTTAGTTTATGTTTTAACAGGGGAGGGGCAATCACTTTTCCCACACGGGGCCATGCAGATTTGGATTTTTTCACCCTTAATAACAAAAAGTTTCATTTAAAAACTGCATTTTGTATTTAGTTGTATTGTAAAATAAGAAATCAGGAAGGGGGGAAACACTTTTTCACACCACTGTATATTTGTTCATACGAGTGTAATGCCATTTAAAGCCGCCATTACAATACACTGCTGTATTGTAATGGCGGAAGTACACTGGAAGTACTCTGTCCAGAAAAAAAACAACACGGAACTGCTAACATATGAGTCTATGTTACCTTATGTCTAATATGTCTTATTTTTTCTGATTATATCTACTGTATTGTGTAATACAAATGTAAACATGATTATATGAGTGTTATTTCATGTCTTGAGGGATCGCAAACAGGTTTTCTATTCCATAACTACGAAAATATTCCATTTAGTAATATTAAATCCTACTTTGCGGAAATTCACTTATTGCGGTCGGGTCTGGAACCAATTAACTGCGGTAAACGAGGTACGACTGTTTTTTAACAACTTATTTTTTTAAACTTTAATAATGATTTGGAGTGCATGAGAAAGTGAAAGGAAAACGTAGCTCTCTTTGACCACATGGTCATTTAGTCACAAGTATATCACACAACACAGCGGCAACAGAACCACTGTTGCAATAGTATTAAGGAGCAAACTGCATAGCCAGTGTTGATGCTGTTGATGCTGAGTTTCACACAAACAATGAGTGGCAACATTTTAAAGTACATGCTGAAGTAGGTTTTTTTTTTTTAAACTACATCAAGAGGTGGTCTGCAGCCACAGCTGTTAAAGCCAACGTTTTTTAACTGGGCAGTAATTAGAGACCCTGACGGTGATGTGCTTCCACAGTCCATGCAACCGTAGACTATAGGAGACCCGATGGTTCCTTGAATAAGAGACCCTAATTGGCAAATTTATGGTAATCCACAAAGTCAAAGCCCACTTTGTGCTTGTCCACATACATAAACATGTGAGGATGCAACATAGGTGTGAGATCATTCCTGTGATCGCTCCTCCTACCAGTTAATCACCACCTTGCAGTAGGTAGAGGCAGAATTAAAGAAAGTTGCAGTAATACAGCATTGTATTATAAAGTGACGCCATATGTAAATGAGTTGAATGCTGTAGAGCAGTGTGAGGTACGGTAGTAGAGATGGGCATTTGACTCCATTTGGATTGTATACATTGTAGCTATCTTTGAATGCTCTGAAGTAGTCTTTCAATGCCAATGTCTTACTGAGCAGAACAATGTTGCCCACAGCAGAGGTCTGCATGGGATGTAGCTCAACTTCTTCATTGGACAGAAAACCGCTTGAATCAACAGCACCTCTGCTGGTTGCAGCCAAGCAGTGCTTCAACACAATCAATAAATCAATTCCTCACAATCGACCACATTCGTAATCATTCCTAATAATTGTTATGTGCCTTATGTGCCTCTGAGGTGTGTTTTAAAGCGCACCGACCGCCATCTAATCACTAGCATCTTACAGACAGACAGACAGCCCTGACTCTCCTATCTCATCCAAGCAGCAGTTTTCATATTCCTGCCACATTACAATATTGATGCAACATATCAAGAGCAGCTACCGCACTCTTTGAAGTTGTCTTGCGAGGCGGGCTGGTGATGGGGGCGGGGGTGTTGTAAGGGAGTGAGGAAAATTCCAAATTAAACATTAAGGATGCGAGCAACGTGCATCTGGAATGGGATCCATACAGCAATAGATTATTTTGTATTTAGTGGAGCAGCTCCCAGGAGTGTCAATATCAGAGGATTACAGCAAAACACCAAATTAGCATTCAGTCTCCATCGTCTACACAGCCAGCCGAAGCACTCCACGCTTGTGTGTGTGTGGAGTGGGTAATTATTTGTGCCTTTTTACCCCTCTGTATAGTACATTCGCTTAAAAGAAATGTAGGTTAGGATACATGGACATAATGGTACATACAGTATATTTGTAATTAGAGTTTTCTGTACGAAACATTCTGTACGGTACAGGGGCGTACCAAGTTCCCACACGGAACACATTAAGTGATGGACAGGAAGTGTAACTGCCTCGCAATATATTGCATCTACAAGTATTATATAAACAAATAGAGTGCAGCACAGTCTTTGGCTAGTCATGGCTACCAATACTGCCCAGTAAGGGTGTCCCGATCCAATATATCAGATAACAGTCAATAACAATATCAGCAAAAAAAAGTAGTATCTATTTATATTGGACTGCATGTAAAATCTCTGATATGAGCCCTCTGATATAAGGAGTCCATTCTAGACTGCGCTCCATCACTTCAATCTAGTAGCACTCAGATAGAGCCCACGTGATCACAACAACAGCAACGTGCTAGTAAGAGAGACAAAGTCCGAAAAAGACGTAGCTCCCCAATACAAAACCCGTCATGCACAAGTCCCCTGCAGGAACCGGGGAAGTTCAACACAACCAACCCCATCATGCATCCAAAGCAGCACCACAAAAAACAGTATGAGGATCCTTGCAAGACCGCAGAGAAGCAAGCCTCCGCCCACCTCAAACAACCAAGGCGACCCAAAACATCCGCAAAGCGTGAGAATGTGTTTTTCCTCATACCTGTTCTCTGTTTGACTGATACCACTTGACCAAGCCTTTTCTAACATTCCAAACTACAAAATAAGTAATGTATGATTTGTGCTGATAGCGGATTGGCTTGATATCTATATTGGCTGATACCCGTACTCAATGCTGCAATATCGGTATCGCAAGATTTTACAGTACTTTACAGGGCATACATTCAGCAGGTGAAAAACGAGAATTAGGCGGCAGGAACTATAACTCTTTCCTAAATGAAGACTAACTATCAATAGTAACTATTAATTTAGTACCAAACTCAGGTACTGAACGAGTCGCAGGAAATGACGCAAAAAAAGCAACCAATCACAGCAAAAAAAATGCTACCTGGAGGTCAGCGAAGCATACATGCATACATGTTGGTAGGTCTGCGACCTGAAACTGAGAACAGGGCTACAAGCTGGAACTATTATTGCTGCACTTTAGGCAAAAAAATAATAAACTTTACATTATTCAAACAGTTCCGAAAACTATTATACTATATTATCTCATAATTAGAGATTGATGAGAATGTTATTCATTTGAGAACTACCTGCTATCAGTTTGTATTTAAGATAAGATATGCCTTTATTAGTCCCACAAGGGGAAATTCCAGGTTTGCAGCAGCGAAAGTACAAGAGCACACAGGAGTAGAGTACAAAAGCACACAAGAACATGGTAATACAAATCAAGAAGTTATATACAGTATTTACAGCTCTGTACATGTTGATCAAGCCACAGGTTTATTGCACGGTTGATTGCATAGTTGATTGCACGGTTATTGTACAGAATTTTCGGAGCAGTTTTTGTTATGGAGTCTGACAGCTGCAGGAAGGAAAGACCTGTGATACCTCTCCTTCAAACACTTTGGATGTATCATCCTGTCAATACTAATAGTTTTATATGTTTCATTTTAAAAATCATTAAAGCTGCTTTAAAAAAGGTGGGCAGTTTTGTGTTTTCTGTTTGGTTGCCTTAGTGTACATAAACCGAACCAAACACTGACCTTAAAACTAAGGTAGAGTGCGTACCAAACCGTGGTTACAGTGTACCGTTCCACCCATACTAAATACAGTCATGGCCAAAAATATTGGCATGCCAAATATGCCAATGTTTTTGGCCATGGCTGCATAAATTGATTTGGTTGTATTCCACACAGCCAGGGCTGTCAAACTCAAAGCTGACTTCAGGTCCCCTCCACCAATTTGTATCTTTCTTATTATTTATCCCAAAATTTTCAACACTTGTATATTTCTGCATATTGGAAGGACTAAAAACCATCGTGTCCTTTGAAAGAACATAATTGGTAAACAAATCAGCACATTCTTATGCATCATCATAACACACACACACACAGACACACACACAGACACAGACTGCCATTTGATGTTGCAAACGTGACAGGACATGCACCAATAATCCAGCCTCAAAAAATAGTATTTCGGATGGTCAAATTTTGAGAAAATGTCAAATAGATAAGAAAGCGTAACTGCTCGCACGAGGTGCCAGGATTAAAACAAAACAATATAACGTCCCAGTCAGCTGTGGCTGTATTTTCAGGCTGGGACAAATTGCGCATGACAGCCGGTCAGTGTGTTTTTATGTGGACATATTTTTTAAAGCTTTTATCGTCTGGATGTATATTTTGTTCTCCATCGGAGTGGGGTGAAAAGTGCATTTTTGAAAATATCCGTGTTCGTGTCCGTTCATTCCTGCTTGAGATTTCTACGTTCTGATGTTCTTTCTCTGAGGCCATGAATGTTTCCTGACTGCTGATTGGATGAGCCAGGAAAAGGGAGGGGGAGACGGCCTTGGATATACGATTATGGTTGTTTTGCTGTGGATGTTCATTTCAATAAAGTGATTGCTGATAGACCACCTTCTCATCATCCCCTCGACATCTGGGCAAAAACTACAGTATTTTATATCAACACAAAAACATCATACATTACATTTTGAAGTTAAATGGTTGTGAATCCATGCTATATATAATACTGTGGCCACTTATGTTTTGTAACACCAGAAGAGTAGTTGATACCAAAATAATTACTTGATTGCGCAGATCGTTGCAAGCACCTTTTAGCAACTCAATGCTATTTTCCAAACACTTCCACGGGGCCTGTGAAATTGCAGAGGGGGCCAGATTTGGCCCGCGGGCCTGAGTTTGACACATATACCATACAGGCAGGCGTAGCCAAAAACATTGGCATTTTTGGCATGCCAATATTTTGGGCCATGACTATATGATTAGACCTATGCACAGCAGCATACAAATATACACCCACGGGCTGCAGAGTCATCAGTGGATGAAGGTTGGCTAATTACCAGCTTGATGACGCAAGAGATGGGACTGCGAAAGCGACGGAAGGTGGTCCTGCTGAGATTCAAATGTCAAATTACCATTTTAGACTGTATGTCCGTTTGGGATGGAGAAAAATGAGAAAATTAGGAGTGATTTTCTTTTTGTTTTTTGTCCCCAATGAGAACTCCCCCAGGGAAGCTAGATTGTTGGAAACAACCTGACTTAAACCCTGATATGCACTGTATATGCCTCTCACCACTTCTTCTCACCTCACCCACTACTACTGCTGCTGTTGCTGTCTGTGCTTTAAAAAAAAAAAAAAAAAAAAAAAAAAAAAATTAAGAGTGTGCCATGCATGTGCATGTGCATGTGCATGTGCATGTGCATGTGCATGTGCATGTGCAGATGCAGTATAACAAGTTATTTATTTTTTACTTGAATAGTGATTTGGAGTGCATGAAAAAGTGGAAAGGCATATGTAGCGCTCTCTGACCACATGGTCATTCAGTGTATTGCACAATACAGCAGCAACACAACCAATGTTGTCATCGTGGTAAGGAGCAAACTGCTCAGCCAGCATTAATACCGCTGACGAGTTCGTTGTAAACAACAGTACAGTAACAGGCATGAGTTTCACACCATTAGCTGAGTAGCACAACCAACATTTTAAGTGCAGGCAGAGGTAGATAAAGCTTCTGGAAGCTAGCCACCCATGATACTACAAATGCAGCTACATCTTGTGAGAATGAGAATGCCCAAGGAAAGCAAGATTATTGGAAATAACTTGACTTAAACCATGTTACATGCCTTTCTGCATCAGTCTGCCTTCTACATTACCCATTGTTACTACTGCCTGTGCTTGTCCAAAAAAAATCCTCAGACAGTCTCTCCTTACATATGAAATGCAATCTTGCGGGGGTGGCAGGTTGGTAATAGATTAAGAGCGTGCGATGCATTTCTAGACTGTCGAGAGTTCTGGCAGTGACTCATAGTTAACAAACAGCATCTTGATATGCACCCAAAAACAACACAAAGAAAGTTGAACACTGCCAGCTGCAAACATGTTCTTCTATTTCTATCCTTTTATCATGAAATGCATTACTTAGGTTAAGTTAGGTAACTACTGTATTGATTGATATTTTACAGCAGCAGATCTAACAGCAACGATATTTCACAGCAAACCCAACTATTATGCCTCGTCATATACGCAGTATAAATTATATAGATAAAATAGGTGTGCAAAACAAGGGGAAAGTGTGCATTATGTGTAGTACAGTTGAAACTGTTTAATTTGACACCCCTCGAATGGGCTGACTCACTTTAGCATAAGCGATTGTCGAAATAACCAAAATCGAAAATAATTTTTTGCACATTTACTTGTACTTTTCGCCAGAGACAAAAGCAAAGGTCTTTTGAGCTTACGTACATGTGCAAATATTTCTTCCGGTGGCTCACAATTTACAAAAAAAATTTATTTAATTTGATCACAAAACAAAAATATTCATATTTGTCTGTATTGTATATAGAAGGATTAACAAAATATGATTATTCAATGTATTAATATTGTTGCTTTTATGAGAAAACATGAATAGCATGAACATTTTGAAATCTAACTAAAACGGTTTAGTAATTTCCACCCATCGATCTTCTATGCCACTTATCCTCACTAGGGTTGCGAGGGCATGCTGGAGCCTATCCCAGCTGACTTTGGGTGAGAGGCGGCGTACACCCTGAACTGGTCCAGCCAATCGCAGGGCACATATAGACAAACAACCATTCACACTTACATTCATACCTATGGACATTTCAGAGTCGTCAATTAACCGAACATGCATGTTTTTGGAATGCAGGAGGAAGTCGGACTACCCGAACAAAACCCAGGCACACACGGGGAGAATTTGCAAACCCCACACAGAGATACCAACTGGAGATTCAAACCTAATAATAATCTAATCTAATGATGTTTTAACATTACTTAAAAAAAAAGTCACAAAACAATGCAGGTACATTTTGAAATGCTATGAAAAAAAGAAAAGTTAATGAAAAGTTATGAAAATAACTGTATGCAATACCTAAGCATGATGCTTTTAACTGCTGAACACTTTTTCCACAAATTAAAACAAAAAATAAACATGTTAATGTTCAAATAATGACAGCAGTTGTAGCTGATATGGCTAATCATGTATGTTGATGTGTAGTTATGACACATGTAAAATAGATTGCAGATTAGTTTTTTGTTTATGCTAAAAAAAAGAACTACAGTTCCCATGATGCATAGCGTGCCGAACCAGGAAGTAGTGAAATAGATGTTACTATTACATGTTTTGATAGAAGTCATATGCAGCGATCGTGTTTTCATCTGACAAATCTTAAATAGGTCTGATACTACTGCTTCTGCATGGACATTAACAAGGCGGCAGCTCTTCAACTCCAATGGAAAAAAATCAGCCACATGTCATGAGCGAGTGATGCCGGGAACACCTACAGTAGGTAGGTTGGATTACAAGGTTTACAGTTGCCACTTCCATATTACGTGTACAGTCATCCCTCGTTTATCGCGATTAATGGGTTCCACACCGACTGCGATAAGTGAATTTCGGCAAAGTAGGATTCAATATTAATAAATGTAACATTTTCGAAGTTAGAACATAGAAAACCTGTTCATGACTTACTAAATACAATCTTTACCATCATTAGAGTCCTGTAGACATGAAATAACACTCCTGTAGTTACCTTTACACTCCTATTATTCTTTGCTTACACCACATTGCTCATGTGTAATGTGCAGGCTACGGGATCACTGTGATGCCACAAGCGACGGCCATGGCTTTAAACATTACCATGCTAGCGAGCTACCTAGTTGGCCTCCAATTTATTTACTGTATTCAAAACTTTAGAAAGGGTTTAAAATGGTTTGGGTAAGAAAGACAAAGAAGCCAAAAATGTACCACTTCCACACAAAATGGGAGAACTTCTTTTCACTCTATCATGTCAGACATGCCCTGGCTGACTCCATGCATTGTGACCGTAATCTAATGTCACGTCTCAATAATGGAACATTACTGACACCTAGTGGCAGAATACTACATACTTTTGTCTTTCAATATTTTTGACTAAAAATGCGCCATCGTAAACCAAGAAACATCGAACATTTATTAACTAATTTTTGGGAAAAAAGCGAAGGAGCAATAATCGAACCGTGATATTGCGAGGGACGACTGTATTATCATTCACAGTACCAATGCCGTAGTTCACAGTCTGATTGGCTACTGGCTGCCCTGTTCTTGCGAGACAGCTTTTCTCTCAAATATTGTCACTGGGACTCATTCATTATTTCACTGAAGCATTAATTAATCAACTTTTCTTTTGACTTATCTTTATTACGTGGATGAGTGTATTGTGGCGTGAGCGAGTGTGCCATATTTCTGACAAAATGGATTCTTTTGTCTTTGTGTTCATTTCTATTAAAAAAGTCCCCAGTCGACTGTCCTTTTGGGACCTCCATCGGCAGGAAGACCACTGGAAGTTTTTTTTTTTTTTTTTTTTTTTTTAAAGCTGCACAAGACAATGAGGAATCTAACAGTAATGATAATAATGGCCCTCCACATCGTGTGTGTGTTTGTGCGAAAAAATTGTCCCAGAGAACCTCGATCTTAATTCTAAACAGAAATCGAGAATTGATTCTAAACAGAAAATCGTCACTCACATTTTTTGCAGAATGGTGCAGCCCTATTCCAAACTCTGGCAATTTTTACAGAAAATTATTAGATTTTTTTTCTGCTGCAACTCAAAGCATCCAGCCATCCATCTTCTAGGTCGCTTGTCCTAACTACGGTCCCGGGTATGCTGGAGCCTATCCCAGCTGACATCGTGCGACAGGCGAGGTACACCCTGGACAGGTGCAACTCAAAGCAATGTAAGCAAAACACTGGCATATCTGGTTGTGATGTGTTGTATTTAGTCCTAATGGGGTAAAAATGGACAAATCTCACCTTTCCTGGGTCATCTTTGGAGCGAGGCACTTTGAGAAAACACTTGTTCAATGACAGATTGTGCCGTATGGAGTTCTGTGGGGTGAAAAACAGAGAGAAAGGTGGAGAGAGGTGAGTATACGCCAACACATTACCAGAAAGAACAAGCTGACACAAGCTTAATAGCTGACCTACAAATGTGTCCAGGCTTCACTCCTCACATGAGGTCAGCAGGTATGCAAAGAGATACTAAGAACATTCTTCTGACAACATATCAAATTCAACATGTGCCAAAAAAACACAAGCCAGGAGGTGTCCCACACTGGGATGGCAAACCCTGATATTAATTAAGGCTTCAGCAATCCCCTATGAGGGTAGGAAATAAATTATGCAGATCCATCCTGAAAGTTAACTCATTACACGGTTGAAACTACTTCACGGCAGTGAAGAGGGAGCTTCATCCAGCTGTCTCATTGGGGTGGAGAGGCGGGCTGAAGTAGCCACCAGGGCCTGGAGAGCAGCCATAGAAGCAGCTGGACACAAGCCATCACCCCCACACCCAAAAAAGACCCAAACACACCTGTACTCTATGTAGTGCTGTTGACAGATGGCTTTAAAAGGTGGCATGATATCTCAGATGATTTTAACAAGACGCAAGAGATGAGTGGAAATTGTTGGGGAGCGAGAGGGTACCTCACCCCCCCCAAACCTCACAAGTGCATGAGGGGCTTGTTCGACAGTCTAGGCAATTATACCACAGGAGGGGACGGTAATGACAGGCTCGTTGTGTGATGCTGTCAATCTCACCGCTTTTGAAATGCCAGCGGAAACCAGAGGTAGTCTGACAATGTTCCCCAACAGAAAACAAAGACATGCTCCATAGTCAGTCATTTGCCTTTGTGCCTGGGGGAAAGGAAATCCTCAACCCTCAAACTATGTATTTGCAATGTTGCCCCGGTACAACTGGAGAATAGCTGCTCTTACACTATATGACTCAGGTGCGCACGACCCTGACATTTAAACAGGTATTTTTATTACAGTACATATTCTCAAGAGACAATACTATAGAAATGAAACTTAGATATACTCTAGAGTAGTCAGTGTACAGCTTGTATAGCAGCAGATTTACTATCCACTAAAATAAGTCAACACTGTAAGAAATTCCTAGTAAAGTTGATAAAAAGTTAATGTCATTAAAAATCATGGAGAAGTTTTGCCTCTTGAAAGCATCGGAGTCGAGAATTGTTAGAAACTGGAATTGAAACACGGAATCGTGACTGGAATCAATTCGAACGACGGCCCAAACCTACTTATCATGTTGGAGCACTGCCATGCGTCACGTTTGCCTAGTTTCTTAATGTCACTGTGTGAGTTGGAATATATGTTTCCATCAATGAACCGCAGCTCCCATAGTGCTGGTAGCACTTGTGTAGCCCCAGACCATGACCATCACCACCATTCTTGACTGGAGGCAATTTAGACAATAAAGGCTGTGTGTTAACTCAATTTCAGTGGATAGTAAATCTATACTGATATAAAAGCGGTACACTACTCGGTACATTTATATGCACTAAATAAATCAGTCTTTTCCATTTTCACACATGTATGTGAAGTCCCTGTTTACATGCACTATTTCTAATGCCATTGTTAGCCATATGATGGCACTTATGCTCCTTGCAGCGTGAGTAAATGTATGGCTTTTCTGGTTGAAAAGCCATACACATCAAAACAAGACATCCAGGCAGCTAGTCGTAAGTCCGTAGCAACAAACGCTGACATAAACAAATTAAAAGCTCAGTTCATGTACCTGCTGTGTGCTTTTATATTGGTCCAAATTGGATGGACGACGGTTGTTGTGCATTTGGTGATATTCCATAGCAGACAGCAACAATGAGTGATCATCATGTATGCCACAAACACGACTTGAATGTAGGGATCGGCCCGATCCGACCCAGTATCTGTATCAGGTTTCAATACCAGCGTAATTCACGTTTCGGAAAGTCCCGATACCACATGTGGAGATTTCCGATCCATCTGTGCTTTAGTGTTGTCAGCAACTGTAGTTAGAAGAATATCAGCAAACATAGTCAAAAGAGGATCAGCCAACAAATCTCTCTCCACACATGCACTGCAGACGTCCTCGTCACTCGCACCACACGCGCACACACACAGGCGCTTTCACACGCATTCATGACCCCACAAAGCAGTTGGACATCACAAACTCTTATTACAGCCTCATATAAATGTGACAAAAATGATAATGAAGCAATCCCGAAGTTATGTGCAATGTTAAGAGTTCAGTGTTGTCTGACTGGCTGTGAAGCGGTGAATGCATCAGGCTGAACGCCTGTGTGTGCGTGTGTGCGTGTTTGTGTGTGTGTGTGTGTGTGTGTGTGCCTCTGCATGTGTGAAGACAACTACATTTGCTGATATTCTTCGAGCTACTATACATTTGTTATTCAAAAGCAAACAGGTACCCGAATTGTATCAGTATTGGCAGATGTCCAAAATTTTGGTATCAGAATCGGGTTGGAAGTGAAAAAATGTGAATCCTTACATCCCTAATCAAATGGGATCCACTTCCGAGTTATATCTCGCCAGGGAGACTAACACGTGCAAAGAATGCCCACTCCAATGATGGATTGATGGTAGCGTATACAGAAACTGTTTTCCAATCACATCATCTAGGTATGTTAAAGTGAATAAATGTTCAAAAGTCTTTAAAAACATCATCTAATTAAGGTCAGGTTTTACCCTTGGATTTTCTGATGCGTTTGCATTTTTTTTAATGAGAAACAACAATTTTTGTGACTTATTTATTTATTAACTTATTGAATGAACATTTTTCAACAACCAGCAGAACATGAACCACGAACATTGCCAAATTGTTAATTTAATGGCAAAGTTGCTGAGAGCACTTAAAGTGAGAGCCTAAAATGTTGAGCGTTTTTTTGTCCGATAGTACTATGTGACTAGTATAAAAGTACAACGTTTTGTACTACAGTATTTGACACAAACCTAAATTTAATGTAATGCCTGTTTTAGAGTAAAACTAATACACGGAAAATGAATTGTTCAATAATATATTTTTTGGTTCAAAATAACACAATTAACAAAATAAAATAATTGAAATATTTTTGTTATAGAAATCTGTCCTTTATAAAGAGTATAAATTGAGAGTCCAGGGTTATGATAGCACAGGTGTGTCCAACTTGCAGCATTAATAAATCAACTTTGACAAAAAGAAAGGGAAGGTGATTTACTGTAAGGTATTTTATGTGACTGCCAACATGTAATTGTACTTTATTAAGTATTAATGCTTAATAAAGTATTATTAAGTATTAAGTACATCTCCACTCGGTGTGCCCATTTGTCATTCAATACAGGCGTCATGTTTGAATAGAACACTTAACAAAAAAATACTAAGAGGTGAAGCAAATGTTCTTTGGTGAAGCTACTGCTAGCATAAGAGCAACCTGTTGGACACCCCTGTACTAACATCACTGTCTAAGGCTGGACACACTATGTGTTTGTTGAACAACTGAGACACACATCTCGTGTTTTGAAGACAAGCCATAAGTTTTATAATGATAACAAGAGAGCAAGATTGTTAAGTGACACTTTTAAAACTAAGTTAGCTTGAACGTGTTAGCCACTTCTAGCTCGCCGCAATCCTAGCTACCGCCAGAGAGGCAGTGCAAAATGAGTAAAAGACGCCAGAAAGTCGAATGAGATTGAAACGTGAGCGATCACACACCCTAGCATAGATAGGCTTCACATGTGACAAGCTGTTGTCCATTGACTACACATTTTAAGGACTATTTTTTATTCGCATGCTTAATAAGGAACAAAGTGAACGGCAACACAAGATGCAAGTGCCGCAACATGAGCAAGTGCCGACACAGCAGACAGGCGATTCCGGTGCAAATCAAAATAAAGCGCAGTAAAAAATTATGATATTTTGAATTGTTTTCAACCTAACTGTGGTCAATATGTGCTTAAATAATAATCTATATATGTATCTACAGTTTATAGCATGTACAGTACACACATTCATACAATATATTACGTAACATTGTTTTCAAGTTTAAAAAAAAATCATTTTTATTTTGTAATGGCGGGCCGCCACAATCAATTACATGTAGCGGAAACTCTGAAGGTGTTCACATGTGTTGAAAAATGCCACTTTCAACCAAGTTCATGCATTAATTTGTTTTTTTTAGCGCATGTAAATTAAGTGCCTAAGTATATTCAAGTTTACTTTCTATTAGGGGTGTAATGGTTCACATGGATGCATTGGAACCGTTTCGGTTCTGCATGTTCGGGTCGGGCTACTTGCATGCTGTTTCGGTTATAAGATATTTTTTCTCATTACATTTATTACTACAGTGTTTAATGCGCGCCCACATGGACGCCTCTGAGGGTCGGACACTCCTGACTGAGAAGGAGGAACGCTAGTAGCTTGCAGGCGTGACAGATGGCATCATGACAAATGCGAGCGAGAAACCTGAGCTGGAAGACCCTCCCATCTCACTACGGTCTCCTGTTTGGGAACACTTTGGCTTCCCTGTTAAAATTCCGGATGGACAAAGGCAAGTGGATAAATCCAAAATTGTCTGTCGACATTGTTCCACAGAGATCAGGTACGGTGTAGGAAACACATTTAGCATGTTAGCGCACTTACAGTAAAACGGCATCATCTGGCACAAATGTTACATCGACAAGAAAGAAAACCAGCTTAGTGCAAACATCGATAACTTCAGCATTTAAACAACCTCAAGCAAACAACACTGACCAGGCCAAAGCAATAACACATGGGATTGGAGTTTTTATAGCCACGATATTACGTCCATATTCAGTTGTTGGGAGCGCTGGCTTTAAGCATATGATTAAAAGTTCTTGAACCTCGCTACGAAATACCATCACGTCCTCACTTTAGCCAGAAAGTTATACGAGCCCTTTATGAAAAAGCTAAAAGTGATGTCGTCAACGAGCTATCACATGTGTTCGCTATTTCCCTGAGGACAGACGATTGGACTTCACGTGCAACAGAGAGCTATTTAACTGTAACTGTCCATTACATCTCCCTTGGGCATCTCTGTGTGGAGTTTGCATGTTCTCCCGTGTGTGTGTGGGTTTTCTCCAGGTACTCCAGTTTCCTCCCACACACATCCAAAAACATGCATTTTAGGTTAATTGGTGACTCTAAATTGTCCATAGGTATGAATGTGACTGTGAATGGTTGTTTGTCTATATGTGCCCTGTGATTGGCTGGCGACCAGTCCAGGGTGTACCCCGCCTGTCGCCCGAAGTCAGCTGGGATAGGCTCCCAGCATGCCCCGTGACCCTAATGAGGAGAAGTGGTATAGAAAATGGATGGATGGATGTCCATTACATTTCGCCACAATGTTTAAACAATTGTTTAATTACAACTATTATTAAAAAAAAAAACTATTACAGAAAATTATTTAATTTTTTTTCTGCTGCAACTCAAAGCATCTAGCCATCCATCTTCTAAGTCGCTTGTCCTAGCTACGGTCCCGGGTATGCTGGAGCCTATCCCAGCTGAAATCGTGCGACATCATGCTATTATTATTAACTATTATACTACTATTACTACTATACTACTATATACTGTAACTATTATTTAAAAAACTCAGAGTCTAATTTATTTGAAATATCACCCAAATGGGTTGCTTTTATTTATTTAAAAACAGTTCTGTTTGCATTTTTTTTTTTAAATAAAAGCATTTTATGTCTGCCTTTTTTATACCAAAAATTAAACGAACCGAGCACTTCAAGAAACTGAACCGAATCAAAATGACATTTTAGTGTGCCGTTACACCCCTACTTTCTATAGTATTGTCCCTTGAGGAGATGTGTGGGCGGACCACTTTCCAATCTAAGTGAGAATAAGATGTTGAAGTTCTTAATTTAACAACTGTCTACAGACTAGGTTTTGTCCTTTTTGTGGTTCTGTATCTCCAGCCTTGTCCCAGCTAAGCAGCGCAGGGTCATGTATAGTGTATGCTAACAAACAGATACGATCCTCCCGTTTTTGCTTCTCTAAAAACCACATCTGCTCGACAGACTGCGTGGCACAAGATGAACAACGACATACACACTTAAGCACTTACCTCTGTGTATGTCTTCAAAGAGCCAAAGCTACTAAACATGCACACACGGAGAGGTGGCTATGTCCATTAAGTGCCCTCTACTGGGTCTAAATCATTGATATTGTCAAGGAGACAATGCTTACTGCTGCTGCTTTAGAAGTTTATATTTTAATGAACACAGCCTGCTAGCTTTCTTTTTTTTTTTTTTTTGTAAATACTGGCGGGATGCCTGCAACATCCCTTGCTGTATCAGAGCATCTTTTTACACTGCGACTGTGAGCATTTTTTTCCTAGTAAATCTACAGCAGAACAAAGGGAGTGTTTTAGAGCAGGGGTCCCCGACCACAGAGTACCAGCCTGTGGGCTGGGCAGGGCAAAACTGGGCCACAGACAACATTCAGATGCAATGAAAATATCACCTTTTTTACTGTAAATATGTATATTTATTTGTAAATAACGACTGCAAATTGAAATGTACTATAATTTCCAGCCGCTACTTTTTCCTCATGCTTTGAATCCTGTGGCTTGTACAGTGATGCGGCTAATTTATGGCTACAAACTACATTTCCCATGATGCTTAGATTGCAGCTTCAAGAAGTCGTTCCGTGGACGAGTGAAGTGGAAGCTAATATTACGTTTTGAAGTCCTACGCCACGATCTCTGACACATCTTAAGTAAGTTTGATCAAGTGTAGAATCACAGCTTCTGTTCGGACCACTCGGACCACATACCGTCCACTCTCACAAACAGGTTTGGAAAGGCTGGACTGAATGAAGAGGATAGCTCAAGCTAAATGGCTAAATAACGAAGAGCGCAAATGAGAGTGAGCGACTGAGAAAGTGTGTGGCAAAGGAATTATGAGGCTGTTCAATTGTGATGCTGAAGAAGACGACTTGAGTGGATTTAGTTTCCAGGAGGAGGAGGATGGCGATGAATGATCTTTCTAGTAGGCTACTGTTTAACTTGCCATTTTACAACGCACTGTTTGGAAAACAGCAATTATTTAATCAAAAATGCACATCTTTCTGTGTACTAAACATCCCACGTTATGACGTGGACACCTGCGGCTTATAGACTTTTTCGCTTTTAATGTCGTGGGTGCGGCTTATATACCGCTGTGCTCTATAGTCCTATGGTACGACCTATAGTCCTACTGTATAACCATATTTGAAATAATGTGTTTTTTGATTGAATGATAATATACAATCAATTTATTTTACTCTGATATCTCTTCAGGGTCAAAGTTGGCCAGTGTCTACATGAAGACAAACTATTTTAACAAGTTTTCTCACAGGAGTGAATTAAATATTTTTTTGGGCATTTCCAGGCATGCTAATGCGCCAAATCCCTTGCGTGGGAGATGTTCCTTGTTCCATCAGTGTGGATTAAAGTTAAAAAGAACTATCACATTAAAGACCCTGTTGCCACTCCCATCCAATTACTTAAACTGGATTTCTGGCGCTCACCATTATCAGAACAAGACTCCAAATAAGCAAAATGGACGGTAAAAAGACGCTGGGCCTGTCACTCATGCACATCAAACCAGTCAGTATTCATTTTGTGTGTTTTGTAGAGTATTTTCTTTTTATATTTTTATTTTCTTTGTTTTATATACATCAGTAGATGACAATAGCATTAGATTAATATGAGGGTTGGTGCGCACCTGTCTCACTCTTGGTTGGGGACCAAAGCTCTACTCGTAGAGTATTACAATTGGATGACAGCGGAAGTCGCTCGCACTGACAGATCCCAGTGCAGAAGATGCGAGCAAAGCTGACAACAAAGCACCTCAAATGCAGATACAGCGGTGCACCGCTCTGTCTAAAGAACAAAAAAACATGGAGTTGAGGCAAAGTGAGGTAAGCCAAAGAGGTCAGAGTGTATCAAGAGAGGTACACAAAGCGAGTCAGACAGAGCTCACTGCAGGGGTCCTGCACAAGTGCTGCCCAGCATCTACCTGCATCCCCCACAGAGCGCTTCATATCCGAACTCACACACACTCACAAGTGTTCGTCTGCATGTGTGATGCCTCCTACACATCTAAAAAAAAAAAAAAAAAAAAAAAAAGACCGAAACACACACACACTTGCACACACACACACATATGGCGGTGACTTAACACACCAGGACAGCAGTGGAGGCGTAAGCAGCTCCGCCCTCACATGACGCCCCCCCCCTTCTGCTGAGGAGCGCAGAAGAGCCGCCAAGGAAGAAAGTAGGTCAGGTTGACCTCTGTGTTCAGCATGTCAAACATCCACAGTGAGCCAAAGGGACAGGCCGTGTCAGAACCCGGCTCCTCACAGCTGGGGGAGCAACCGAGCAACCCCTGGTGCACGGTCAGGGACCCGAGTGAGCGCACTGGGTTGTGACATACAGGGATGAGCACCAGCGACTGGAAGTAGGAAGGAGGCACACCGTGGTGGGTGCAACAGGAAGAAACTCCCCCGTGCTGCAAGGGCTGCGCCCTTCCCACATGTCCACAATATTCCTGCAACTTCTATGCCTTCTGGAGGAATGAAACATTCAATGTGCGGGGGCTCTTACCAACCAACACATTGTCCACACTCAGTGTATACACACAGTGTATAATGTACATCCCACGAACAAAAGGCAGACAAAGTCATAACGCAGTAGTGTGTGTTGCATGCACAGCATCACGCAAAACCTCACAAAATCTGCCAGACTTCAGTATATTTCAGGAAACCTCATTCAGCGCTAAAACAGTGTTTTGTTTTTTTTATTTTGACCATTTTTCTTTCATGTGACGGCACCACAGAGAAGAAAAAGTGTGATGATTACTATAGAACCAGAAATGGAGGAACTCATTGCAACATCGATGTACCAGAGCAGTCTCTGTCCTGGCTGCTCAGTACAATAAGTTGATTTATTGACCTGTATTGACCTGAACATAAGATAACGATGAATTTCAGGAAATCCCTCTTTTTCAAAAAACTGTTTTTGGAAAATTCAAATCAAAGACAGCAGTGTTTCCCATACATTCATTTATATGTGGCAGCCCACTGCAAATAAATGTGGACCCACACAAATAAATTTAGCACCTTGTTTTTTTGGGGGGGATTTGGCACTATCCGTTCACCTTTGCCCTTACCTTTGGCCGGAGTTATCCAAAAGCTCAGTTTTTAAAAACAAAAACATACGTGTGTGGATGAAAGGACAAAATGGAACAAAAAAAAATGCATTTTTAAAATATCTATTAGGGACATGCGGACATGGCCTCAAAGCACTCATGTGACTTGTGGCTTGGCTAATTATACAAATTAGACGATGTAATCTGCCCCCCACTCAAACACAACAGAAATTTCAAAAACCCATGTCAATCATATTGCATTCATCATATTTCATATTTCATTGATCCCCGTTATCATAATTTGCATCATAAATCTTCTGTTGTTTGCTAACAAATTTAAGGTAGTGTGTGTGTGTGTGTGTTTGTGTGTGTGTGTGTGTGTGTGTATGTGTGTGTGTGTGTGTGTGTGTGTGTGTGTGTGTGTGTGTGTGTGTGTGACAGAGAGAGAAAGAGACAGAACAAAAACCTCTGGCTGTGAATTAGGGAGAAGTCGTCTGGCGCCACCGGTTGGTCTGCATGCAAAAACTAGAAAAGCACTCACAGAGCGCAAACCTCCGCCAAGCACCATAGTTCTCCCCATATTGTGATTTACAACATAAATATTAGTCCTACATTTTACACTTACATATTTAAATTGCTAATGTTGCTAGCAGTGCTAACACGTTAACGTTAGCATGCTAACACCTAGTATAATAGTGGTAAGTGTTTATATAAGTGTCTACATATGAAAATGGCTAAAAATGCTATTATGCTAATGTTAACATGCTAGCAATGCTAACATGCTAACACCTCGCATGATAGTGCTAAGTGTTTATATATGTCTGTACTCATGAAAACAGCTAAAAATGGCAGTATGCTAATGTTAGCATACTAGCAATGCTAACATGCTGCCGTTAGCATGCCAACACCTAGCATGATAGCACAATGTACGGTACCAGTAAGGCTAAATGTCCCGAATGAGTTTAGAAGTTCGACTTTGGAACGGTCTGAATCGGTTCAGAAATGTGGAAGTAGTTAAAACTCTTTAGATCAAAGTCATTTTGCATTCCAAAAAATGGGAATGTCAAGAAAAGTGGGAATTCTTGGTATGTGGAAAATGGCATGAATGTCCTTAATTAGTTGAATGCTTTGATGTTGGAACAGTCTGAGTCAGTAGAGAAATGTGGAAGTAGCAAGAACTCTTTAGATCAAAGGCATTCCCTGTTCTGGAAGAACAAATGTGGGAATTTTTGTGCTGTGGCTAATAGCAGGAATGTCCTGACTTTGTTGAATGAGTT
The DNA here is from genome assembly GCF_027744805.1 of Dunckerocampus dactyliophorus. Lineage (NCBI taxonomy): Eukaryota > Metazoa > Chordata > Actinopteri > Syngnathiformes > Syngnathidae > Dunckerocampus > Dunckerocampus dactyliophorus. The sequence continues at coordinate 18,813,904 of NC_072826.1, forward strand.
GATGTTGGAATGAAGTGAATCTTTTGAGAAATGTGGGATTAATAGTAACTAATTGCAGTTTTACGGAAAAGTGTGAATTTGGGGGAAATTTGGATTTTTTTTTAAGTAAAAATATAGGTAGCCTGAATGTCCTGAACGTATTGAACCGTTTGATGTTGGAATGGCTTGAATCGGTTGAGAAATGTGGCAGACGAAGCAGGTTTTTGGAGGGAAAAGGGTGAATTTTGGCAACATTGTGAATTCACCCCCAAAATTGTATCAGGTCCTCCATATCCCATCACCGACAATTCCTGAAAATTTCATCTAAATCCATTCCGAACTTTCTATTTTGAACACAGACAAACAGACAGATAAACGCTGGCAAAAACATAACCTCCGCGCTGCGCTTGCGCGTTGCCGAGGTAACAAATACCAATCTTATATTCAAGTCAATACAGTAATAATAAAAAGAATAGCAGACCATACACCGGAGAGTTACTTTTTTCGAGAAGGCGTCTGCACCGACAATGTTGAAAACCGGACGACGGACAAATGCATTGGTCCTGGCTGCTCAGTAGAATACGGCTAAGTCAACAATAAAAATAAAACAAGAACAAATGAACTTTCACTGCAAAGTGAGACGTGTTCGTCTTTATGCCGAATAAAACACTTAAGAATGTTAAACCTTTAAGGTCACTTCTGTGTGAGTGACAGGAAGAAATGTTCTGGTTCGCTCTGTTAGTCTGCATGGCTAGTATTACACCTAAATGACAGTTAGGTATGTTAAAATGTTACTTAAAAGAATACACAGCTGTACAGTTAGTACAGTTTGATTGTTCATTATTTTTACAGGGAAGAATTTAGTGTCTAGTGACCCCCAAACATATTAAAGTCAACCTTAGATGTTCCACTCTACTGACCGACTTCACATCAGGCATTCCGTGGATCAGCTGAGGCTCTCTGATGCCCTACAGGTGCTCTTTAAGGAGTTTGAAAACTAACCTCGCCCCTCAAGAAAGAAAAAAGCTGCAGGATTTGCTGCCTTTCAGATCAGAGAGCTGGCACTAGCACGGCATGGGAAAACACAGGCACAGGCAAACATGAAAGACAGAGATGCTGGTTAAACATTACATGGCAGCTGCTCATAAAAGGCAAATAATTCAGAGTCAAATGATCAACTTACATCCCCTAATAAAGAGTAAAAGCAAGGGAGAAGAGCGTCTCGGTACAGCAGAAAGCATAAAGTAAGACCATGCCCTTGTCCAACAACAGTATGCACTCCGTAAGTACGTACGTACGTACGTACGTACCTTGATTTTAACGTCACGGTTGGGTACAGTCAGGGAATTTTTTTTTTTTTTTTTTAATAAAACTGCTTCGATTTTGTACAAACAGCTTTAATTATTTTTTGAACACATCATTTTTGGGGGGTTTTCACAAGCTCACAAAGGGTCAAAGGCTGCTTCAACTCTTAGTAGTTTTTTATGATACCGTAACTGTTCAATTCAGACTTGATGCCTTTATATAATGACAAATGAACACAAAATAGCATAAAGACGATGTCCGTACTGTTAAAGTGGAGATCTGCTTGGTAAATAAAGTAGTGTACAATTTAAATGTTGCCAGTCACAAATAAAACACAAATAGTTGACAGCTCTAATAGTGATGAAAGTTGGACACCCCCTGCAACCGGGACACTGAATTTATCGTCTTTTAAGTTAAGCAGAACAGAATTCTATTTAATAAAAGGTATTTATTTGGATTATTCTATTCTGTTTTATTCTGTTCATTTTGTTACCTTGAAGGCAAAAATAAATGATTGTACAATACACTGTACAGTCATGGAAAAAATGATTAGACCACCCTTGTTTCTTCAGTTTATTGATCCATTTTAACTAAAGGTACATTTGTTTGGACAAATATAATGGTGATAACAAATGTAGCTCATAAGAGTTAATTTAAGAGCTGATATCTAGCGACTTCCATGGTTTTCTTGATAGTAACCAAAATCACTTAAGTTCTTACATGAATAGCTATAGCATTGTACTCTCTTATGAGCTGTTTTTGTTGTCATTGTTATATTTGTCCAAACAAAGGTACCTTTAGTTGTATCGGGCATTAAAATGAACAAGAAACTGAAGAAAAAAGGCTGGTCTATTAAGTTTTTCCATGACTGTATGTATTTGCGTTACTCCAAAACATGCATCAAATTAAATTGTGGTTTGTGTCAAATAAACGTCAAAAATAAAAAGATAATCCACCCAAAAGTTTATTTTTTAAGAATTACCTATTTGCTAGGGGCTCTTGGAATTGTCTAATGGCGGCCCTGGTCAATAGCACTCACAATAAATAAATTGAAAACTGTACAGTTAACCCATGTGACCGGTATCGGTTGATCTCACTCAGGGATGATCGGAATCGGCAGCATAGTACCCTGATCGGAGCATCCCTAGTGTCTCCACATGCTTTCTTGTGTAGAAGAGATCAAGCATACAAATATGTTCCACAGGCCTGTGTGATTTCCCCATCGTGAATGAAAGCTATGTGCAGAGGTGCGGCATCCAAAGTGAGTAAATCCAAAGAAAACATTCTTGCAAGAACCATCACTTTGGAAGATTGGACCGCAACCTCTAATTGACCTGTCAGCAAGTCTGAATGATGGAGGGATATAAAAGACTGGAACCACTGCTGACATAGATGCGTCAAGATATGCTCCAAAATACAAGCAAAAAAATGAAATAAAATGCTCGGGGGAAACAGTTTGGTATCTGTGTGTGGGGCAGCAAGGAAATGCGCCTGAAAAAAAAGCTTTGTCCAAAATGAATGAAAATACAGCCGTGGACCACAGTTGGATGGAGGACGTATACCAAGTCTGGGGTTAAAAACACCAATGTTACTGGTCCACAAGAAAACACTTAGTGTGGGGTCCGTAGAGATGTGGAAGACATTGGTTTTGCTATAGAGCATGCGACCTTGCAAGTACCCTTCACTCACAAAGGGGGCCACGTGGAGGCTGTCTTCATCCCCCTCAAGAAAGATTATGTTATTAATTGGTAAACTGTGATTTGCCATGTTCTGCTGGAGCTGCTCTGATGTTCTGCTGAAGCTGCTCTGCTGCCGCCCGTCTGCTCTTTGTTGCAGTGCACTGCTGGTCCTGGCGGAGCCACCTACGTGCACCTGGGAGCAATTGCAATCAGGCTCTTCATAAGTCATGCTTGGACACTCACATCACACCAGATCGCTCCAACGTCTACACTCACTTCCTGCTCAACCTTCTCCTCGTGTTGTGCTACCCTGCGTGTATCTTGCTCTTGGGCCATTACGATCTGTTGTGTTTTGTGAGTACCATTGCAAGTTCTGCTTAGTGTTTACAGCAGCTCCCTTTGTCGTAGTTTTTCCATGTGGCTTGGCCCAGGTTTTTGTGTTGTACTTTAGTTTTCTATGTTTGCACTGCCTTTAAGAGAGGGAGCAAGAGAATGGCCTTTACTTGTCACTTATACAGAGGTACAAGCAAAATTGTGCACTCACCTGTCCGTACATATACAAAATACAGTAGACGCCCCTACAACGTAAATAATCCTTTCCGAGAACCTTTATGTTATAGGGTTTTTATGTTATACGAAGCATAAAATACATAAATAGCCTAATCCGTTCCAAGATCTTCCCAAACTCATCCCTTTGGCCCTTCAAAATATTCAAAGTCCACCAAATATGGTGGGAAAATAAAGGAAAACTTTAGCAAAACATAGTAGAGTTACATTCCAACATAAAATAAGGTAATAAATAAGATTACTGTAATTGAATAAAACTGAAAAACAAAAACAATCTTACCGTTCAGGAGACCACAAGTGGAGAGGAGGACAAGGAGGAGGACTAGCCTGAGCTGAAACGCGACTCAAAGAGTCTAAGAGTCAGCTGGTCTCACAGACAAACGCACACGCACTACACGATAATGCTGTGTGCAAAATTTTAATTTGTAACTTAACTTAATTGTTTAGGTTAGTTTCAGGGCAACTACGAAGAGGAAGGAGGTTGAAGGGACAAGCCTGTCTCTCACACAAACTCATGTACGTGCTGTATGACTCAGCCAATGAGATGAGAGCGTAGGCGGTGCCCCGATCATCAGCCAATGAGATGAGAGCATAGGCGGTGTCCCGATCATCAGCCAGTGAGATGAGGGCATAGGCGGTGCCCCGATAATCAGCCAATGAGAGCATGAAGCATCAGAATTTGTAGATAACTTCCTGCTTCCTTTCGATCGACAACTTTGGAGGTGTTCCACCGCAGGCTGGCAGCCAGCCACTCCTCGCAGCCATATTTCGGTGCATGCCGTGGACCCCGCCTGTCAGCAAACTCATTTCGACCGCTTGCACACGCAATCACTACCCAAAGCTCATGACCAAAGGTGAGGGCAGGAATGTAGATCGACCTGTAAATTGAGAGCGGACCGATGCAGAGTCTGCATCACTGCTGACGCCGCATCAATCCGCCTGTCGATCTCACGTTCCATCCTTCCCTCTCTCGTGAACAAGACCCCGAGGTACTTACACTCCTCCACTTGGGGCAGGATCTCATCCGGAGCAAAAACAAGTCAAAGTCTGTTTTCAGTGACCTAAAATTCAAAGTTTGTTCTAAAAGAGGTAATGGGTCACGTTGGTGGTAACGAGACAGCAAGATTTTTTTGTAAATCAATTTAAAAAGAAAAGCCAAAAAAGAACTACCTAACACATAATACCGGAAGGACACAGTGAGCTACCTGTATTGTTTTTTGGCTTTTTGCTATTTCATGAAGACCCTGTAGCATCCCCACCAACACATAACGTACAACTCTCGGCCTAGGGGGATCTGCACCGAGGCCGCGGAATGTAGCACATTCACTGGCTATTTGTAGGGGGTGTGGGAAGACGGCATGTGGGATGCCACAGCAAGCGAGGGAGAGGAAAGGAAAAGGGAAAGAAAACAAATTAAAAAAAATACCATCTCTTTGGTAGAGAAAGGTCAGTTCTCCAGGTACAATCAAAACACCAGAGCGCCATCTTGCAGGTGCATTTGGCCTTGTTATCACATTGGAAAATTCCCATGTAATGATACTATGCTTCAGAATATCACAATACATGTTGGAAATCATATGTCCCCTCAATGAACCACAGCTCCCCAGTGCTGGAATCACTCATGCAGTTCCAGATCATGACGCACCACCACCATGCTTGACTGTAGGCAAGACACAATTATCTTGCCACTCGCTTGTGTTGCCACTTATTTAGACAATATTGGCTGTGTGTTGACTCATTTTCAGCGGATAGTAAATCTGTACTGCTATACAAGCTGTACACTGACTGATCTAAAGTATATCTGGCTTTAATTAATAGGAGTGGCATGAAAATGAAACCAAGGATAACTTAAACATACACCAAGCTCTTGATATGGCACTTGGAACAGCTGAAACGTAAGTATGAAAAGTTGCAAATGTAAATTTAACAATTTACAAAGACTGTCCGACCCAAAAACACACACAAAGGTGAATTAAACACTGTTACGCTTATAGAGCTCATGACCTTACTATTAAGACAAACAACAAAGCAGGAAAACCAAAAATGATGGCCACCAATTTCCCGGGTCATCTAACGCAGCGCACACTGAGGTATTATAGTAATTAAAACTCAACAGCCACTTCTGCAAAAGGAGACGACACTACGGGGAAATCGTATTTGCCTGCCAGCAAGTCCCCCTCACATCCCTCCCCCCCAACAATGAGCATTTCGTTAAATTAAAGCCATTTTTCACTAACGGGCTCCTATAATGAGGGCCGTGCATGCAGGACAGAAATTGGCTTCATAAGAGATGACCTTTGTTGTTGTTGGTTTTTTAAAAGAGCGTGTTAGCTGTATTAACAACAACGCTTGCATGGAGGATTGTTGGAGCAACAGGCTATATTTTAAAAGGGGGAGGGGAAGGGGGGATTGTTGGAAAAATGAAAAGTAGTTGTTTGAGGTGTCATTCCAGGTCATTGGTTGTGCACTTGTCTCTTTATTTACTAGCATTTATTTATAATTCTTACATGACTATTTTTTTAATCCATTTTTTTCTTTCATCACTGCAGATGTTATGTATCTATTGTTTAAGATGTAAACACAGGAAGTGAACAAACTATCACTAACTGCTGAGACACAGAGAAGGGGTAGGATTAAGTCAAACCTGATTCTTCCAACTCCACTTTGGACATGTCGAACTGTGTAAATGTAGACTTGTGATGTACTTCGGTAGCAGTATATTTGTTAAGCATATTCAAAACAAACCATTACCATTACTAAAATAAGCTACATATTAACAGTTACAAAAACATGTACCCGAGATTCAAGCAGTACAAGTACTGTACAGTATATACATGAAAAAAAATAACGTCTGAGTTTAATCCAAGGATTTTTCAACCTATAAAGCTCAGACAATAGGCTGAGGCAACACAAAACATGCAGCGTTCTCTAGAGGCACATAAGAAGTTTATGAATGCTTGCACCAAGGATGTTCAACAGCAGCACAGCACTGAGGGTGGAAACCAAAAAGCGCTTATTTGCGTGAATGTTCTGAACTCAATACAACCCACATTGTGCACACTTTTATACACCGGCTTTGTTGCTTTAGGGACAATTTTGGAATAGAACTGCAAAAATGAGGATTGAAAAGTAGACTGCATTATTTGTAAGGGTGCACTTGAGGCACCGAGTGTGAACGCTACTTTTAACCAGTCCCATCCTCTGTTAAACCAAGGATTTGAAAATCAACAGTGAATGGCAGGTCACTCGTGAGGCATGGCGCTTCACACAGCAGCCTGTCTTTGCCAGCTCTTTCCTCATTCGTCCGTCCTCGGTCTGTTTCGCTTGGAGTCAAAGCACTTTTGTGCAACCTCCGGTGATGCTGCACTGCCGCGCCATGCAATGTGCAAACGAGCGAAGCGTGCTTCCATTAAGTGGATTATTTCAGAGCATCCCTGACCTTTGAGGGGGCTGTCATTGGCAAGGAACCAAGAGGAATTCCGAGAAAAATGATGAGGGTCGTGCACCTCTTTCACAATTGGCAGCCATTCACAGGACTGTTACACAGTCAAGCTGTCAAGAGAGCACCCCAGAGATTGGCACTAAGACCTGGAAATATACAGACCCTGGGGAGAAATTAGTAGTATTTGATGGACTCTGACAGAAATGAATCAGCTTTGCTGAAAATCTTGGATCTGTACTTTCTTACAGGCAGTCCTCATGTTACGACGTTTCGTGATTACGTACGCAGTTCTATGAAATATTAATACTGCACTAAAAGAAAAGGAGAACTAGTTAAGTGTGGTGGAAGAATACGTAGAGGAAGGACAATGTTGCTTTTCGTCTTTTTAGGTAACCTTTCCCCCAATATTATGTCTCCCAAGTGTGAGGCAGGCTTTTGTGATGGCCGAACATCAAAGAAAATTAAAGTGAAAGTGAAAAGTGGAGTGACATTAGATATCATAAAATTCTCAGAAAGAATAGAAACACTGATCAACACTGGCTGCATGTCCAGTTCAAGCGCCTTGGACGTTGTGACCATCATCGAGGTTAACGATGGTATCTCCTTGAACATGTGAAAGGATCTGCTCCTATGAAATGCACAGTGTTAACTAAGCAGCATAGTGGTCTCATTATTGAGACTTCCTCCTCCCAATAAGCCTGTCTATCTCTCCCTTGTAGCACCCCTGCCAGTGTGTAAGACAACCACAGGGATAAAAGCAGTGCTGCAACAATAATCATTGATTAATTGATTCATAATTTTTTTTAATGTAAATATCCTCTGATTTCATCCTCTCAAATGTGAATATTGTATAATTTTCTTAGTCATTAGAAAAGCAGACCAAGGATCTTCTATATGTGTTTTTTAACAAACACTCAGCAACAGGAAGTCAAGTAAACAAAGAACAATAATGGCATGGTGTTGGGTGCAAATACAGTATTAGGCAATGGAAAAAACATAAAAGATGTAAGATGTACTAGTTTAAGAGACACTGTACTGCTTGATGACAACTGCCTGTGAAGTACCTTCTCCTTCTCCTTCTCCTTCTTAAGCAAGCCAAAGAGCTCAGATTCGGGTGTGCAGGGAGACCACAAAAAGCTCTCCTTTGCACATTAGACCTAATTACAATCAATTTGATGACTTCAGTGTGGGAAAACCTGTTCATCATTACCAAAATGCAATATTTTGCTGCTAAACCAGAGAACAAGCTGATGAATACCCGACTTAAAACAGCTCCTATTATGAACATTAAAGCATATTTAGAGAGAGTGGTGACTCAACGTCTGCCAACATCAGCTGACCGGTCTTATTTGGCAGCGTGTACAAACAGCATTTCATAATAATGAATACTCATTATCAACAGCCAATTTTTTTGAAATTATTATTTGCGGTCAACATGCATTCACTGTAGTGACTAGGTACTTTTTTTTTTTTTAAGTGTTGCAATAACTCTGTTTGCTTCCATGCACAGACAATCATCATATCAGATCATCTTTGAGAAAACAGGAGAAAAAGAAAACAAACAAGTAAAATTGAACGCTGTTTCCCTCCATGAACCACAACGTCCCAGTGCTGGCAGCACTCATGCAGTCCCAGACCATGATGCTACCACTATCATTATCTTGCTAATTACTTGTGTTGCCAGCTAAAAAGACAATAATGTCTGTCTGTGTCTTGAGCCGTTTTCAGTGGATAGTCTATAAACGTGGTCCTCGGTTTACGAACGCGTTCCCTTCCTAGACTGTGATGTAACCTGGGTTTTAGAGTAAATCGGAAACTATACCTAAATTATACCGAAATTAACTCCTAAGTCACTCGTACTGTTCACAGAACACATGGAGGACATATAAAACACAGTAGTAAAAAGATTAAATAAGATATTAAATACGTACATACGATATTAAATACGATATTAAATAAGATTTAAATGAAACGGTAATAAATTGAGTCTGGAAAGATAACCTTTTAATCTCCTCCCAGATCTCCTCGTAACAGCGCACTGACTCCATGACCCCTCTAGCATTCAATAATCTTTATCCTTAATGACGGTCGCAACAGTCGAGCGGATAAGACCAAAAAAGAGGCTAATGTTGGTGGGCGGGTCTCTTCTCCCGGAGCATTTTATGATGTTCATTTTCACTTCTATGGTGATGGCTTTCCTTTTCTTTGGCACACTGCCGCTTGGGAGACATAATGTGAAGTCCAAAAAGGTAACTAATAAGCAATGGTCTTCTTCATCAGTGTGGCTGCGCAGGCACACACTGCATTCTTGTTCTGCATGGAGCACGCTCGTAACCACAAACCGTAAACCAAGGACCACCTGTACTGCTATACATGACCAACATTGACGAGTACATACAAGTGACTAGGCTCTTGCAACAGCTCTCTTTTGTTTGCCTACATGGATCCTAAAATCATCACGTTAGATTATCTATGAGGGACAAAAAGACAACTGTCAGATTGTCAAACAGGAAGACAGACTAACCCCTGGCGAACCATTGAGACAAAGCAGGAAAGTGAGCCTTTGTATTGTTGTGCTGTGTGGTTCCCCCAACGACGCAGCCTTGCAATTTTCTACTGTGCTACTGGGTACTTATTTTTCCCCCTTTGCTTTCCACCTCCTCCACTCTCTGCAGAGGCAGCAGCACAAGGCCATGAAGGATTGGAGGAGAAGTGACGTCCTCCGGTTTTTATCCTCCCTGAAAGCCTTCGCATGCTCTCAGTTCCACATGAGGGATCTGATGAAAGCCGTTTGTCAGTGCGCCACTTAATTATCAGCCAAAAGAAGAAGAGCCTCTGACGCTGGACTCTGACAATGGCTCACAGCAGCCTGCTGACGACGGCTGCCCGCTAACAATGAAGAAGCGACCGCCGTTACTAATGGCGACAGGGCGTTGCCGACTGTCCATTTAAGAAGGCTGTTGGACGGATGGAGGACCGGCACAGAAAGTCACTCTTGCTGTGCATTCTTTTCTTTGCGTGCTTAAGCAGCATAGAGGCATACTAAAGATGCTAAATGAGGTGTTGGGTAGATAAAGCATGAGTATAGAAAACACAACAACAGCTCTACATTAGCATACATACTACATTGCTGCTCGATAGTGATGGATGATACCCATCACTCTCTTACCGATACGATACAAAGTAAAACACAGCTCGCACTATCGATACAGTATCATTTATCAAATCTAATACCACCTAACAACACAGCATGTTACCAGTCAAAACAAGAAAGAAAATTGTGATGATAACCACAGAACCAAAAATGGAACTTCCAGCAAGGTTCAGAGTGCTAAACTATGTCCTGGCTATTCAGTCCATCATGGCTAAAGCGACAATAGTCAAAAAGAACAAAGAAAAAGAATGATTGTGTGTCATCACGTTACACAATTTATTGCTTTACTATGTTGTGGTTCACTTTTTTTTTTTATACTTATAGTAAAATGTTGCAACGTTACTTAAAACTGTACAGTTAATAAATGTTTAATGATGGCAACACTTCCTTAAATGCCTGCGTCATGCATCATCAAAAAATTAGTACTTTAATTGTAGTTTTATATAACTTGAATATATATGGGTGAACTTCCGTTTACACTTGCATGGCATTAAGAATGTTAACATGTTACTTAAAACAGTAGTATTAATAAAAGTTTTCTGATTGCAACGCGACACTTCCATCATCAAAGGGTGAGTATTTTCATTTTAGTTTTCTCCAACTTTAATATACTGTACATGGTTAACTTCTTTTTACATTTGCGTGGCATTAAGAATGTTGAAATGTTACTTAAAACCATTACATTATACCTGAGGTAATAATGGATATATGATGGCTACACTTAAACACTTCAGTGGCATGTGAGTAGTTTTATCAAATTTGAGTATATAATGGTTAACTTCTTTTTACACTTGTATGACATGAAGAATGTACAAATGTCACTTAAAACTGTACAGTTAAAAAAAAAAAAGGATTTAGGACGACAACCCAGATGATTTCTATTTGTATTACTTCCTGTTTCTGAGCTGTAAGGTTAGACTTTGCCGCATATTTTAATTGTGTAATGTTGATGTAAACTCTCGGTGCTGCACCTCAAATCCTCTCTGTATTAAACTTGTTATCAATAATGTTTCTTTACCTTGTCGTCACCCTCAAATGTAAAGATAATCATTTACATGAATTGTGATAGTTATATCTCTCAAAACTGTATGCAGCCCTCATTAATTTTCCTTGATAATTAATGCAGTGAAAAATACCTCCTTTGCATCATATTGGTGTTTTTTGTACATGCAGTGATGGAACTGTGTGAAGCTTTGCGGATGTGACATTGACAAATGAGCAATTACAAAGCTGATCTCCACGTGTCTCGCCCGTGGCCAGCGTGACCTGCGATTAGCCCGTCGGCCCGGCGCTGAACGTGAGCTACAAGAACTGCCGCTGCCTGTCAATACGGACGCCTGGGAAGGCGGCATGGCCCATTCTGGCATGTCATCCATCATCGGTTCCACTCGGCTGCCACAGCTGTGCCACTGTCCCAAAACACACACGCACACAGACGCTGACCCCATTGAGGACATATTATAGTGGGCTAGCCTGCATCATGTAAAAGGAACTATATTCAAACACACCGTAGTGACCCGAGCATAAACAACCCTGAATATAATAAGTTTTTTTCACAAGTCAAATATACAGTATATATATATTTTAAATAATGTTTACGGTATCAGTTTAATCATATTTCATTCATCACATTTATTAACTCTGCTTTATTGATCACCATTACTTTCAAATTAGTATTCTAACTCTTTCTCTGTTGTTTGCTATACTTAAGGCTTGGACCAAATATGGGAAAAAAAAAAAGATTGTCATGGGACCGAAGGCTGTGCAGTAAAGAATATATGCATAAAGTAAGGAGTTCATTGGGCTGCTTTGGTGACATATTCTATCCATCTTCTATCCCGCTTGCCCCCACTAGGCTTGCGGTTATGCTGCAGCCTATGCCAGTTGTCTTCAGGTGAGAGGTGGGGTACACTCTGGACTGGTTGGTGGCATATTACGTGACAAAACTCTAATATTCCAAACAAAAATACAGTCTTCAGGGTTGAATACGTAGGTTATTTTTGCTACATTTACCAGCACAGATTTCACTAAAAGTTTCTAAAATATACTTTTAAAGAGCACCGTTACTGTGCCCTTCCATGAATTGTTCAGCTGTAAACGCTATACGAACCAAAGACATGGACCAGCATTAAAATTACAGCAAATTACAAATATGAAAGAGAAAATGAAATGTGTCAGAAGCCCTTTCTCTTTGCCCTGCTCACATATCCTCTTTGTGTGTGCCAGGGTGCTCTGCGGACATGCAATATGTTGGCCTGTTGGTTTGCATGTATCAACCTCTAAACCCTAATTATAAGACAAGTCAATTGGCAGAATAGTCAATAAGGCGCATTAAGCAGCAGTGGGTGTGTAACTGTACCCCATAATCGCGGTTCAGTACCTACCTTAGTTTTAACGTAACATTTCGGATCATTTTGGGTATTGTAAGGGGAAAAAAATGTAAAGTAATAAAACTACTTAGCTTTTGTGTACACAACTTCAATGTTTGTTTGTTTCTTAAAAAAAAAAAAAAAAACTACTGCAAACTACTAGCAGGTAATTCTCCAATAAATACTTGACAATACTTGTTGTTTCGATTAATCAAGTAAGTAAAGTTAGGCCTTAGACGGACTAAATCAATATAAACCAAAAACAAACAGTTTGTGGTTTGGTCCGCAATATATCAAAAAAGAGGCCAAAATGTTGATCACTGTGTTCCAAAGTCAAGGACGTGTGTGAATATCTCGTTTTGCCTAAAACACAAAGATAATATGTCTGCTTTCATGGATGACCAAAGAAATGAAAAAATATTCACATTTGAGTGTCTGAAATCAGAGGATATTTACATTTTTAAATAAGAAAACAATTAATCAAATACCAATACCAATAGTTGTCGATTAATTAGATTTAATTATGGGAAATAATCCATAAAATTAAGGGGAACTCTGATCTTCCACACAAATTATAGTTATATATGATAGCGAGCTGCAGCAATTATTGATGAATTGATGATTAATCAATGGTCTAATTACTCAACAACTATTTTTGGTATTCGATTCAATTAATTGCTGCAGCTCTATACTGTAGTATAATTCTAAAGTATAATTCTTGCAAAAGATCAGAAGTCCCCTTAATTTCCAGAATATTTCCCTTAATTTGTAATGCAAATGTTGACAGATATGTTGTAGCCCCGTTCCCCATCTCTACAGAAACAATGGTGGAACACTGCTTTCATCTTATCCACTTGTCTTTGTCCCTTCACGTATTTCACCGATGAGGCCAAGTGTTCCCAAACAGTAGCCTTTAAAGACGGAAGAGGGTTTACAAGCTCTAGCTTCTCCTTGACACAGTCTCTTTTAATGATGCGTCATGTGTGGGAATGTTAAGCTCACGTGTACGTGTATCGTTATACCCCGAAGCAGCAGGCAAGTGAAGCTATTAGCCATGGGAGAAAGGAGGGGAGACGGGTTATAATTGCTGGAGCGTAGAAAGCGTATATTTCCACGATAATTACTTGCCATGCAGATTTTCTGAGAGTGTCAATCATCACTGGCGTTCTGCTCCCATCAGACGTGAATGACCCAGTAGACAACATGGCTGAGCTCTCAGCAGATCACTCACTCACCTCAGGCAGGCTGCAGACTTTTGACCGTATCAGCAGTCTCAGGTTGCTGTAGACTTTTTAAAAAGATCTTTCTCCTGCCTCGTCTAATTAGTCCTGCGACCCCATCGCTGTCATTTCCATGAAGTAAAAAAAAACAACAAAAAAACAGTGCGACAGTACTGGCTGATAAACTAGCAACAGGCTCACAGGAAACTTGCTCATCAGGGAGAGAACACGCCACCACTATGATTACAAACCTTATTAATTGCATTTAAGATAAGTACTAGTTTTTAAAAACAAGTCATAAATCACAATTGGTGGACTTTGAAACAACACAGGCTGGCAGGCGCGGCAGTGGTTGGATTTAACAAACAGGTTCACTGTTAAAGGAAGATTCTGAGGACTGAGCTCTATTTTTAGCATGCAGCGTTCATCCGCACAACAGTCTCCCTTCTCTCTCTTACCCCATCTTCTCGGAGCAAAAATAAATAAAAATAAATAAATAAATAAATAAATAAATAAGCGTGCATTCATGAGTCACTGCTAAAAAGGCATCATCTGTGACCTGGATGGGAGCGGAAAAGGTAGCGTGGTGTTCAGTCGTCAATGGGGATGGTCTCCGACCTTGCTTTAGTAGTACATTTCTGCCGTGACTATTTCATTTATAGGTCAACCACCGTAAACTACTGAATCCAGATGTTTGGGCTGTTAGAGTAAGTTTGCAGACAACAGCACACTGCTATAAAGCAAATGTTTGTGTCTGATATAACAGCTAATTGGGTGAATGCTCAGAGACATGCATTCCCATTAATTCCATTGTGTGTTGTTTTACTGCACAAAATAGCACAGCCATTTCTCAACTGAGTCTAACTCAGTGGTTCTGAATTATTTTCTGTCATGCCCTAAGGGACACACATTTTTTCATGTTCCCCCAATTTGAATACCATTGACAACCTGTAGTATTTATTTTTTTCCATTTATCTGTACTCAACAACTGTATGAGTTGCTGGCACCAGCATCGTTCAAGCATGAATAAAGACACTAAGAGACCTGCTAACCTTGAAGAAATGTAAGTATAGTATAGTACATACCAGCGGTGGGAACAAGTCAGTGTTTTGCAAGTCTCAAGTCTTTAATCTCAAGTCTTGAGTTAAGTCTCTAGTGAAGACGCACAAGTCCAAGTCAAATCCCAAGTCGGGACAAGACAAGTGGAGTCAAGTCCGAAGTCATAGGCCTGAAATTTCCGAGTCCTTACAACTCATAAGCACTGTTTAGTGCCTCCCAAATAAAATGCCATTTCAACAGCGTAACAATCGATGACATTTGACAAATACAATACATGCATTTTGAATTGTTTTATTTAAATAAATAAAACCAGTCCGACAAGCCGTAGTCACAGAAAGAGTGCTGACATAGCATTCAGGATTTATTTAAGCCACACAATTGTTGTTTGTTCTTAAACCTGATTGTACGTTAAGATGCATTCAGTGAGGCAATTTCAAAGGGAACGTATGTTGGCTTGCTGGAAATTCACATAACAATCACATTAGTTGAATACTTTGAATGGGGACACATTTTACTGAACACATTCACTGAAAATCTGAAACATTTTCAAGTCATCAGATTGAAGTCCAAGTCAAATCCCAAGTCATTGACGTCAACGTCCAATTCGAGTTGCAAGTCTTTGATGATACTATCAAGTCGAATCCAAAATCATCAAAATTGTGACTCAAATCCAAGTCGCATAACTCGTGTACACACCTTAATTAATTAATCTAACTCAAATCAGAGGACAAAATTTGCTGCTCAGCATCATACTAGGTTAGACAATTTGCTGAAGAAAAACTAAACTTAACAGCGACCACGTCTGTAGCTGACTGACTAAAAGAAGTTGGCAGAGCTACCAGGATTTATTTTAAGATGTGAAGCAAAGCCTTTTTAATTTATTTATTTTTTATTTTTACAAAAAGGTAAGCGAGTGTCCATTGCGGGCTCTTCTATCTAGAGGAGGATCAGAGGTGGAATCATTTCCAAAAGAAGGGAGGTTTTTCCTTCATGGCGAAAACTTCCAACTTCCAAACAGACCATCTTCTCTCAAAAGGGAGATGAGAATTTTTTTCATGTTTGGTGCTCATAAACAGACTCTAGGTGCACATACAGTATCGCTGTTAGAACATCATATTTGTGCATAACAGGAGACCTTTAACCAAGGACACTATAGAAGATGATGATCTATTAAGGTATGAAACAACTTGAGGAATCAACAAATAGGAATGAAGATCCTCATCCATCTCATGAGTGGCAGTCAGTTTAACGCTTCAAATAGCATCCCAGTCAGACTGCATCATCCAAGTAAGAAACATGAGGGAAACCAGCTCTAACTGGCCTACTACATGGGAGAGATCCAAAAACCAGTGTCTCTCATACTTGCCTGTAATTACCAAATAAAGAGCATGCCTCAACACTGCAAACTGATTAAGTGTTTTTCTAAAGGCCTGGAGCTGTGACGAAGAATGTGTGTGTAGAAATCCACATTAGTGCTTTTTGCAGGCAGGAAAAAGGGTGTGTGTCGTGGACTATATGAGCGAGGCTTTGACTTATGCATGTGCACTGTCGCAGAGGAGGAAGAATCTACTGAAGACCCTCGTCAACAGGTTTTGCAGAGCACCAACACTTAAAAGACGGGGCTGAGAATGCTAACAGCAACATTAAATGAGGGACAGGAGGAACAAATACAGTGCAGCCCGGCCTTTGGCTTCCAGGAGTCATGGTTAATAATGGTGCCAAGCAGAAGCCAGAGCTTGAAAACTCTCTTCTGTTGTTAGAGTCATTGTTCAGTAGACATGGGGAACAGGGCAGCAAGCTGGAACTACGGGGTCTGTATCATTGCACGAAAAACAAACATTATAAACTATCATATATAAATTTTGGATTTAATTATAAAATGTGTTATTGGAGAATTGTATTAATTGGAGAATTACCTGCTAGCAGTTTTGTATGTTTCATTTTGAAAATCATTCAAGCTGTGGCAAAAAGCTAAGCTGTTTTATGTTTTGCATTATGGTTGGGCGATCATTTTTATATACCGGTATACCGCAGGGTTTCTGCTACATGCAGTGGATCGTGGCGGTGCGCTACGGCTCAATAAAAGCCGCAACACCTTGGAAATTAGTTGGGTTTGTAATACAGTGTATATGCAATACCAAGGGTGCCCATTACGGCGATTGCAAAGGATGCGTGTCACCTACATCATAACTGTCACTTCACAGATGTCATATGACATCAGTCAGCTGACATTAAGCCGGCAGCCACACACGGATAAGGCAAATTTCGTCTTTATTATTCCAATTACGGAGAAACTAACTCAACAGTAAGATGCCTATATCTATGACAAAAGTTATCCGTTCACTTGTAGCTGCTACTACTGCTATGTAGAAAAAAAAAGTGAATTGTTTCATGCCTGCGCTTCGCGTCATGAATGTGTTTTCTCCAAGTTCGTTTGCTAAGCTACTATTTCACGATGAATTGGAAAAGGTGCCCATTGCTGAAAGCTTTTTAATACATTGCCTTGACTACGGCTGCATTGTCTTTTGCATAATCCTTTTCATTTCTCATATACAGTATCTGTAATGTTATATAGCAAATGCTTACTGGGCGTAATACATGACGAACGCTACGTAGCTATTTTCACTGACATATTACTCAGATTATGTACACAACTATTGAGGAATTCTGTGGAATTATCTTTATTGCCATATTGATTTGAATTGTGAATTACTGAACAATATCAACTTTTTGATGACTTTGAAACTGTGAATGTGAAATACTAATTATTAGTATTTAGTCTAGTACTTGCAAAGTTTACCGGTTAGATTGTATATATGCTACAGTATATGTTTTATAGTAAGAGGTAGATCATTTTGATTGTGTGCACCCCTGATATACATGTACAATGTACATAAATACTCATATTTATAATTAAGATAAATAAATATATATATTCTCTATGTTTATAGTGGGAGGTAGATCTTTGGGACAAAGTAGCCCACAGGCTGAAAAAGTGTGAGCACCCCTGCGCTACATAGATACATGTGAAGCATATTACTTACATATTAACCACAATTAATTTGAAATAAAATATCTATCAAATATGATAAAAACTTTATTTTGAAAACCATGCACCGGAATCACCTGTCTGCCATGTTGGCACTTGACAGATAAGGAGTGGAATAAAAGGTTGAGAGAAAGGACTTTAAAGTTAATTAATGCATTTGTTGTTCAAGTCTGTGGAAACGACCCTAACATTGACATTATTACCGACAGTATATTTAATTTTTTTTTTTTTTTTTTTTTTTTTTTTTTTTTTTTTTTTTTAAATTGTACCACAGCAACGCAACGACCTCACGACACATCGGCGGCAGTCCACCTCCCATGTAGCCCGCCACCACAGCTTCAAAAAATCCTACGGAAAACCCTGTACCGGGATAAATTCTTCCAATGATAAGAAAATGACCTATACCGGTAAAAACGATCCTTTCAAACGGGAAAAAAAGCAGAGTTGATGACGTGTTTTTCATGCGACTATGCGCCGCGGCACACTGTATTGCCGCATCGGCGCCTTACGCCCAGCAGTGACAGACAAAGCAGAGCAAACAACAAAACAACCAAAAGAGCATGGCTGAAGGCGTAGGAGAAGCGGAGACTATAGACAAAGAAAGTGTTGCTAAACGAGGAGCTACTGTACCTCAATATGGAAGTGGTTTGGTTTCAATAGAGCAGATACTGTATCTGTAGTACAGACATGTGGAGTAGCCGAGCGACTCAACCATATATTAGCCTCACGGCCCACTAGTGTACATAACCAGCAACTGGACTTTGAAGTCGTCCTGTCTCCCGACAAGTTTTTTTCCAGAGGAACACAAAGGTGAAAACATGGCAAGTGTGTTGAAGAAGTTTCTCCAGGAATAGGACTTTGATGAGAAGAAACAAGTGTGTGTAACTACTGGCAGGGGATCCAATGTGAAAGCAGCAGCCCGGAAAAACTGGGATAGAATGGCTTGCTTTGGACACTCGCTGCACAGTGCCACAGGTAAACTTACTTTTAATTTAATTATTTTTAATTATATGGGATAAGGTTTATAGTATTTTATACAAGACTTCACAGAATTTAATGATATCGTGTTTTTGTGATATATCCCAAATATATGATACATCCTAAGGTCCATATCGCCCAACCCTATTTTGCATTTTGTTCCCTTAAGCCTGAATTATGTTGCAGCGGCACGGCGCCAGTGTGACACCGGCAGGCTCCACCCCCTCCGGCGGAGCTTGATGCGCATTTCCAAAAAATTCAAACGTTGCGTCAACGGCGACGCGGACTGCAGAGCTGTGTTTGTCAGCTATTCTTCACACATCATTTCCAGCTCTTCCCTCTCGCTGAAGCCCCAAAAAGACTGTCATAACAAAAGAAACAATGGAGCAAGCTGAGGAGCAAAGACATTCGCAAATGTTAACACTAGGGTTGTCTGATAATATCGGCCACCAATAATTATCGGCCTGATATTGACATAAAAATTTGATATCGTCCAACAGTGGTATAGTTTTTTTTCCCTACATTGAAAGCCGATATAGAGTTTTTACCATCAACGTAGCAGAATTGCAACATCACCATCAACACCATTGAATCATGGAGTTAATACTGTGCCGCTCACAAGCCTGGGAGGAAGAAGTAACTATTTATTTAGCAAGCAGAGTAATGACGGAGCTCACAATGAACATCATTCCACATACCATTCTTACTCACAGTTTTTTTAAAGAAAGAGCTTAAAAAAAACAAAAAACATCACACAGCAACGTAATAGGTAGATAACAACAGACAAGACACTACCAATGAATAATGCTGAATAATCAACAGCTATGGGAGCTCTAAACGTGTTACTCTGCAGCCATTTACAACGACAGTACAGCAAGGCACGCTGGGAAACAGGAGGTGCTATTGTCAAAACCACACACGTAGACGCAGCATCGAGCGCTGAGCCTTACAGTACGTCAACGTCGCCGCCATACTGGATGTGGTAAGGCTGTGCTGTCAGTGAATACAAATAAATGTACTTACTTTCATAAAGCACCTTTCTACAAAGAAAATGAAGTTCATGCCCCTCGTTTATACATTCACACACGCACTAATATACTTGGGAAACAGTTAGGCGCCAAAAACAATGTATTTGATCTTCAGATGACTAAGATAAGAACTTTATTGATCCCATTGAGTAGTTTTAATGCAATAAAATACAAACATGAAAGTTATCAATCACAATAATCACCAAATACATGTATTTTAAACAACAGCCCTTTCACTAAAAATAAATTAAATCTTTCCAAAAATAACATCAATCAAGGCATAAGAAACACAAATGTATTCTTATAAAAAATATGTCATACATTAATTATCTACTCAGAGATGGGTGGAGTAGCCAACAAAACAACTGTACTCTAACTGTTACTCTAACAATTTTACTCAAGAAAAAGATGTGCTACACATATCGGTATCGGTTGATAGCAGCATCCGAAATTGAGTTGGACAATATCGGCATATCGGTTATCAGCAAAAAAGCCAATATCAGACA
Source organism: Dunckerocampus dactyliophorus (assembly GCF_027744805.1). NCBI lineage: Eukaryota > Metazoa > Chordata > Actinopteri > Syngnathiformes > Syngnathidae > Dunckerocampus > Dunckerocampus dactyliophorus. The sequence goes on from NC_072826.1 coordinate 18,834,239, forward strand.
TCCCTAGTTAACACCTATAAACAGCCGTCCCTGGCGACATCACGGTTCGAACATCTCTCCCTCACTCTCTCGTTTTTTTTTTTATTATTATTTTTCAAAAATTAATTAATTAATTAATTAATGGTTGTCGTTCCGTGGTTGACTATGGCCTATTATTAGTCAAAAAAACATTGAAAGACAAAGTATATGTAGTGTTCTGGTCACTAGGCTTCAGAAACGTTACGTTGATGAGACATTACATTATATTACATTACCTTCACACTGCATGTCATGTCCAGCATAACAGAGTGAAAAAAGTTATCCTCCCTTCCGTGTGGAAGTGGTAAGTTGTGGCTTCTTACTTTGTCCTTTATCCCCACTCCATTTGAAACACTTTCTTAAGTTTATAATAAGTAAATTGGAGAGGCTAGCTAGTTAGCTCAGTAGCTTGCTATGCTAGCGGTGGCCATCTCTTATGTCCCTTTAGTGATTTCGTAGCCTGTGCAATGTGTTGTAAACACAGAATAATAGGAGTGTAAAGGTGACTATAGGGGTGTTGTCGCATGTATACATGTCTAATAATGTTAAAAAAACTTATTTAGAAAGTCAAAAACGGGGTTTCTATGTACTAGCTATGCAACTATTCCATTTATGAATACTGAGGTGGATATAGATATCAACACCATCGACACTTGCGTCCCTCTACAACACCACACCTGTCATCGTTAAGTTCATCAACATAGAATTCAAAACTGCACTGCTGAAACAGGGAAAGAAGCTGGCACAAACATCTATATGAACGAGCATCTGACAAAACGCAATACCGACATCGCCAAGAAAGCACAAGACTTGAGGAAGCAGGGAAAGATACAAAGAACTTGGAGCACCAACGGTAAAATCTACACCAAGCTAAATAGAGGTCCAGGAGAAGCAAGAGTACTTGTTGTCAGAGACATCAACAATGTGGATACATATTAAAGATCATATTACTATGACAATAAGGATAATGGAGGATATAACCCACAAGAACCATGCAGCTAGAGGGATTACATTCAATAACAATGACCTTGATATCATCGTTGCAAGGGCCTGCTCAACAAAGTACTAAAATGAGGAACTCATATAGCTACATTCAATTACACTCACAGTACAACACCAAAGATGGCAGGATGTGGCTCCAGACAAAGAGGGGAGAAAGCAAGAAAAGAAAAGGAAAAAATGTTGTTGTTTTTTTTTTCCACCTTAAGCATAACCATAACAGGGCTGGGGGAAATAATCAATTCTTAAATGCATCGCGATGCAGACATTGACGATTATTAATTGATTCATAAATGTCAATAATCGATGCTGACAGAACAAAAAAAAAAAAAAAACGGAACAAAAAGACGGAACGCGGAAGTGCCGCCCGGACAGTTTATGGTGGTGCACCTAAGTGTAAGACGCTACCAAAATGGCTGAGCGTAAACTCCAACCCGCACCTGCTGGATTTAAAGCAAGCGTCAGGAAGCACTGTGGCTTTCACGTAGTTGAAGGTAAAAATGAGCTGGACAACAGCCAGACAATATGCAAGCTTTGTCATGCAAGTTTAAAATATTTTGGGAACACGACAAATATGAGAAACCACATAGCACGTTTCCACCCAAACCAGGAGGAGAAACAGCCAGCTGAAGCTGCTGCTGACCAGAGAACCATCGAGCAGGTGATAACTAATTTTCCAGCCAACTCGGAAAAGGCGAAGCGAATCACAAAGTCAATCGCAACTTTTATTGCGAAGGATTTGTTTTTGACTTTGCTAAACAGCAAAAATATTATTTTGTCAGACATTCTATGCTCAGGATTTTAGTTTGAATTCAGAAGTCTATTATTTATTTGTGAATAATTGCAGATTTTTTTTATGTTGGTTACTCGGAATATGCTGAAGTTTGTTACTTTTATACATGCTGCTACTGGTGCACTTTACTTTTCCTGCTGGTTCTGTGCAATGGGAAATATGTTGTTAGATGTAACGTTTCAATTATTAAAAGATAATGGAAGTAAATGAATCCGTTTCATGTTTATTTTAATTGTGGCTCATTACAAATATACTTTTTGTAGTAGTACACAGTGAGTGAGAAAAAATTATACACAAACAAACTATTGATTATTGATATTTCACAAAAAAGATGCATTGATTATTGTTTTATCATCACATCTCAGGCCTCTGAATCGTAATAACGAAGAGAAAAGAGAGTTGTGGTTCCCCAATCCCAGGAAAACACTGCCGCTAGCATTTTGGTGAAAAATTTGCCCGTCAAGCGCAGTCAGAAGGGCCGGTGGAGTGACTATGCTGTAGCAAAATTCAGTCTTCAATGTACCCAAAATGAACCCAACCGTGACCTTAAAAACGAGGTACATACCGAGCTGTGATTATGGCGTACCGTGACACCCCTAGGAACCATAGGTACAAGGGCAAGTAAAGTGTAAACCATGGCTATGACTGTCACAAAAACAGCAAAAATATCAAGCAGAAGAGAAGCCAAAATTTCCACACAGGCCTGCAGGCCACAGGAGGAAGCAGAAGCAGCCTCGGGCCTTTTGTGTTCCGCGCTGCAGTTAGCGCTTCAGCAGAGTGTGGGGACAGCAGGTCCTTGCCAAAAAAGTATCCGTGCCAAGGCCTGCCAGCTTGCTCTCCCCGCCCACTCCAAGGACCCGAGCGTGAGCGATGGGGCGCCGGTAGGCAGGTGCAAGGTGAGGCTGGTGGGCGGGCGGCCAGGCTGGAGCTTCCTGACTTGGGAGCCCGCTGCACGGCAGGATAGAGCTGGCTGCCGAGTGACTCACCACCCCTCCCACAGCCCCGACAATGTCAGTTCCTGTCCACCAACTAGCCACTTATGCTGCAGCATGGCATCCAGGATGAGACTACTTATATACTGCTATTGCTTTACAAGCACTTCACTCACTGGAATACATTTTAGGGTACTTTTGTACAACAACAGAGTACCTCTTTATTTCTGGGTGTTCAATCTCAGTCCACATGTACCTGTAAAAACACTGCAATATGCATGCATGCAACCCCAAGGTTTTCTAATGTTTTCACATGACTGTAAATGGCATTCATGGTCCTGAGCATACATCTAATACAGATATTCATAATAAAGTGGAACCTTGGTTAGCGTCTTTAATCAGCTGTCTGACTCTAACCGAAACATATGCTAACCCAATAAATTTTTCCCATAAGAAATTCAATTAATCCATTGCAGAAAGACAAAAATGTTAACACAAAACACATTTTTATAGTTTTGCTATTATAGTTTTACATGCATAAAACAATTGAAAATGCATATAAATTATAAATAAAAGGTATAAATGAACATTTAAGCTTACTTTTACCTTCACTGAAGACGTGATTGTTCCCAAAGACACAGTGTGGCAGCGAGATCAACACGGACACCACCTTCCTGTTTTGCCATGAGTTATTTATTGAATTCAGTAGTGTTTCTCACATCAGTAACCGCAAAAAGGAGCCAAAGAAAGCTGTGCCAGCATTTGATAAAGGTGAGAAACACTATTGAATTTAAAAAAAAAAACAACTCATGACAAAACAGGAAGGTGGTGCCCGTGTTGATCTTTGGGAACAATCACGTCTTAAATGAAGGCAACAGTAAACTTAAGTGTTCATTAATCCCTTTCAGTTATATGCATTTAGAATTGTTTTATGCATGTAAAATCAGGCAACACAGCTGACTTCCATGTAGTGCCAAGCTAATAGGATGGTAACAATGAAGTTTTGTCATTAAAAATACATTAAGAACACAGTTGCACTCACACAGTGTATTAACAACACAACAACATAAGCACCATACTGTACGCTAATCGGACAATGTACACAAACCAAGGAAAAATAATGGCGTAAATTTCAATATTAACCAAAAAACCGGACAATCAAATCTAAAGTATCTAAAAAGTTGGTAAGTTGCTCAAGATCTTCACCCTGCCTGATATTGGCAGAAGAAGGCTGATGAAGTGATCAGAGCAATTTTACACTTTTGATATTCCAGAGTGCAACTTGAGGTGCTAAGATTGGTCAGGTATTCAAATAAGCAACAAGAGCGGGTAGTCACAAGTCGGAAAGCAGGAACATTATCTCCAGAGCCATGTCCTGAAGGTCTAGTAGCTAACCAAATCTCTACTTAAATAGAGCAAACTGCCCAAGGCAGCCATTATGAAGCCTCAGATCTAATAGGAAGTTGAACCTTTGATCTGTTTAGGGTTGTGTATTTGCATTTTATAATGACATCTCTGCAAATGTCCAGGGTCTCTTTGCAGAAGTCCCATCTTTACAAGTTATAAAAACAGCAGAGCGCTCCAGGATCTTTGACTTACGTTTTTGCAATCGGACCTGTCATGTTGTCATTTTTGATTAATGGGTCCTTAAAAAGACTCATGCCAATAGAGCACCAAAGCTATACAGAACTTCCCTGGAAGCAAGATCACAAAGCAGCTCCCAATGAACACAGAGGCATTCTTTTGTATTTATTGGGCCATCATCAGAAATGTACATTTCACAAAACACCACACAAAAAGAAGAGAAAAGGTACCGGAGACAGATATAGTAGGGAAAAAAATAATGCACGAGCCATTTTCAAACTGGCTGACATGTGCTTCAGATTTTCATTGGCATTCTTCACCTGGAAGAAATGCAGGTGAGGTTTGGAGATTTACGAGAAACCTCAGAGCAGGCTTGGCGATGACAGCGGAGGTCAACATTTTGACAGATGATATGTTGTGTAGTCTTGTGTGCACTTCTCCTGAGCATCTTAAGGTCAGGCTTTCATTTTCAGCCTGCATAAACTGAGCTGATAATTAGAGATGCAGGTAGTGAGTGCAAACCCAGAGATGAATAACTGGTCCTGCAAAGACTTACAAAAAAAATTAAAATCAATACAGGCAGTCCAGTTGGACTAGCAATTTAGGAAGCTGTTCGTCGTGGGGTGCCAATATATATTGCACAGTGGTTTACCATATTTAGGAAAAAGATTGAACAACTCCATGCAGCTAGCACAGCAAATATACAGTATCTCACAAAAGCAACCATTTCAATTCAGGTATATCTTCTCAATAGACATTACTATGGCAAGTAAACTTTTATATACTTCAGAGTAGTCAGTGTAGAGCTCGCCAGTTATATACAATATCTGCCATATTTAGTAAAACAAATCAATTGTGACAAACCAAACTAATTTATCCATTCATTTTCTACTGCTTATACTGTTCAGTGTTGCGGGGAACTGGAGCTCAGCTGACTTTGGGCAAAAGGCAGACTATACACTGGAGTGGTTGCCAGTCAATTACAGGGCACATAGTGTAGAGACAGACAACCATCAACAAGCACATTCACACTGTCACTAAATCAATGCTGCCAGCAAATTAAAAACAGCCAAATCAACCAGACATTGGTTACCAAAAATAATCCAGAAAGTCAAAACCTGCAATACAATCGCTCAATGTGAGACAAAGACATGTCTTATAGTTCTCGCCAGTATGATAACTGTCACATTATATAAAATAAATCAGTTAAAAAACTATAAAACAATGGAGAAAGTCAAAACCTGCGGCACACTCGCTCAAGTAAGGATGTGGCATCAAATCAATACAAAGACTCCATAATAATTCAGACAGTCACAACTCACGGCACGCTCGCTCAAATAAAGACGCGTCATCAAAACAATACAAAGACTCTAAAATAATCCAGAAGGTCAAAACCCGCGGCATGGTCGCTCAAATAGACATGTCATCAAAACATTGGAAAGACAAATAAATAATCCACAAAGTCAAAACTCGCAGTACGCTCACTCACTCAATAAAGACGTGTCATGAAATCAGTGAAAAGACCGAAAAGCAGCACGGTCGCTCAAATGCAGACATGTCACCAAAACAATACAATGGTTTCAAAAATAATCCAGAAAGTCAAAACCCGCAATATGATCACACACTCAAATAAAGATGCACCATTAAATGAATACAAAGACTCTTCAAAAATACAAAAAGTCAAAACCCAAGGTACGCTCACTCAAAAAGACGTGTCATGAAATCAATGGAAAGGCTCCAAAATAATCCAGAAAGTCAAAACCTGCAGCACACTCGCTCAAATGAAGACACGTCATTAAGACTACCAAAATAATCCACAGTCAACAACCGCGGTACACTCAAATAAAGACATGTCATCAAATCAATACGATGACTACAAAATAATACAGAAAATCAAAACCTTTGGTACACTCGCTCAAATAAAGACATGTCATGAAATCAATGGAAAGACTCCAAAGTAATCCAGAAAGTCAAAACCTGCAGCACTCTCACTTAAATGAAGAAGTGTCATCAAAACAATACTCCCAAAATTATCCACAATGTCAAAAGCCACAGACCGCTCGATGAAATAGACGTGTCATTAAATAAATGGAAAGACTAAAAAATAATCCACAAAGTCAAAACCTGCGGCACTCTCGCTCAACTAAAAATGTGTTATGAAATCAATAGGAACACTCCCAAAATAATCCAAAATCAAAACCCGCGGCACGCTTGCTCAAATACATGCAGAGGAAAAGAGGTGCGACCACATGCCTTTGCGTACATAAGATAAAAAATAAGGCTATTTCATTTGTATGATAAAAGAACAAGGCATCGAACTGTTCTAAAAGAATAATGCATCCTTAAATGGCTTGTTTTGGGCTCTGGCACCATATAGAAAACAAAATGAACAAGGAAACATGGCACATAAAGCTGTTATAGCTTCTGTAAATGCGATGTTTAGCCAAAACAGCTTGATAACTAACATCCGCATAAAATTCCTCAGGGGTCCCGGGACGACTTTTGTTTTTTCTTTAAAAGGGAGCTTGCAAACACATCGATACAGAATATTTCCATTTCAGAAAAAAAAGCATTACTCTTCCCGAAGAAGTCTCTAGGAATCCTTAAATCCGAAATGTCCTCAAGCCACTTGGCCGCCCTCCAAAAAGCAATGCCTCCCATACAGAAGAGGGATACAGCAACCTGAATCAAAGGCTCTAAAGACTCCTCAGAACTACAAAGCCAAGAAAAACGCTGCTCGAAAAGCAATTACTTTCCCCAAAAGGTGACCTTCCCAGTTTTCCAGAATGATCTTTTTATTGCATGTTACTTAATACTTCTTGAAGGGGCAGCCCGATGGTGGTGTTTTGAGGTGATTAAAGAGAGATTAGCGCAGCCTGCATTATCATACAAAGTCCCAAATTCCAGCAACTACAGCAGAACATGCGAGAGATGACTACAATCGAGTTGCATTCATCCCACCCAGGAGTACGTGCTTCCAGTGGTGACAAACACAAATGCCTAGTGAACTCCTGATGAAAAGGAAGGGCTTTTCCAAATGCTTTGGATGAAAATATGAGTGTGTGAGTGTGAGTGTGTGTGTGTGTGTGTGTGTGTGTGTGTGTGTGTGTGTGTGTGTGTGTGTGTGTGTGTGTGTGTGAGGGTGCAACTGGCCAAATCAGGAGCATAAATACTCAGGGTGCGTTTACACTTGTCATGTTCGGTTCAGTTAAAATGAACTCTGGTGCATTTGCTCTGCTAGTGAGGTTCCTTTGGTCAAGTGTGAACGCCATCCTTGGCACCCTGGTGTGCACCAAACAAGCACACCAAGACCGCTGGATATGACAATTGATCATTGTCTCATGTCACAGCTAGTGGAAACATAGACCTGCAATAATAAGAGGGCTTATAAATAAATAAATCTATTTTGCTATATACAGCCATGCTCAAATGCAATTTCTGTTACTGTAATGCTTTTTGGTTTGAATTTAAATAATTTACTTTCTCAGGCATAATCCAGTCAATACTGCTTTCATACGAGAATACATAATAATCCATTAATGGCTTCTGTCAAGTTGATATTGTTTATGATTTAATGTCATTTGGCAAATGGATTTAGATTAATGAAATGTATTTTTCGCACAGCAGCAAAAGCAGAAGTAAAAGTGTAACAAATCATACACTACAGAATGACGGTAATGGTGTTTTGAACATTCTTAACAAAAACATCACATAATTACACTCATACTATTCAACATATCCGAAAAGGAGTGGGAAGCAGGAGAACTTATCTTTTTACTCTTAAACTGCCTCATATAAGTACATTGCTTGGGTTCCTTACTCAGAATTTTACTACACATACTTACATGCTAAAAGTTTTTAGTATTGTGCAGCCAACGCAGCTCAACAACTCTTCTTCTCTGTTGGGCTGACAGCTCTAACTAGCAGGCAAGCACTACTGCCCCTTATAGACCAACCCATGAATCACAGCTCAGAATCACACACAATAGAGTACTTACGTCTACAATATATCATATAAACCACTAGGGCTGTCAAATCATTCAAATCGTATTTTAATCTTATTTCATCAAATTAATCCATTTTCAAATTAAATAACCATGATTAATCACCATTTGTGACTATGTGTGAATTATGCCCATTTTTACTGTATCTTATGAACAAAAAGATAAATGACAGGACATGAAATGTGTGTATTAACAGCTCCAAATGAACTGAAAATTTTAATCAAGCTAAAAGATACCACACGTCTGAAAATCTATTTACCTAACACTAGTTTCTTTAATAGTATCAGAACATTTGAATCACACTTGAACTGTGTTATTACATGTATTTTCTGGCATTTCCAAGTGTACTTAAATGCAGCAAATTGTACTTCCGCAGTTAAGAGTTAAGCTAGTGACTGCAAAGAATATCCCCTTATTGTTTTTCTTTGTCTTTCTGTTTATTTAGACTACACATACATGCATAATAAAGACCTTGTGATATTCAGTGTGCTTGAATGCATCTCGTGGGCTTTTAGTGACAATGAGGAAGTGTCTCCTGGGGCTAAACGGACTGAAGACATGTTTGTGAGTTGGAGATACATATATGGCGTTGGAATTGCACTGCTGTTGACGTGTTCAAGTCAGAATAAAGTTAGAAAAGAGCATCAGACGATGTGTGACTGTGGGGATGCTGTGTCTCCGTCTGCAGTCATAGCTTGCCATGATGTGTATGTTAATTACACTAAAAATGTCAACATATTAATGAAATAAATTAGTTACCGCCGTTAGCACTACATTTTTGACAGCTCCAATACAAACCTGAACATGATTCAAAACACAAATATGCACAAATGGAGAAAAACAACTAAACATATTGTTATTTTTGTTTTCTTGTTTAATTGTATGTTTCCGAATATACCGCACAGCAATACAAAACAAACCGTGGGCTATAGTTTAGACACCCCTGCTATAAGAAAAATGTTTTCTGTTACAATATTTTTGTTGATTATTGACTAAAAAAACATTTTTTGAATTCAAGTTAAAAAAAAAAAAAACAGCCTTCAACAGGACATCCTAAAGTGCCTGATATTTTTAGATATAAACAGTTTTGAAGTACATAATTCACTGTTTATCCTGAAGTTGCCTTCTGTCTGTCTCCTCCATGCTTTCTGACCTTGTGCTCTACAGGCAAGGTTGCCATGAAAACAACTTTTATTTGATTGGAGTGCTTACTTTTTTTACTCGAGTGACCCAAAACACTGTGTTGGTTAAAGTAAGACAACTTGAAATGGTTCCGGGTCGACTCTACGGTGTCATGTCTAGTTGCTTGAGGATGAAGACACTTTGGTAGTGCGATAAATGCTTGCAAAGATCAACAGTCTGGCCTCAATGTGGGCCGCAACTGTTGAAATTCCCCTCACTAATGTGACAAACCACATCACTCATAGCGCAAGAAGCCTCACTCCCAGTTTTTTCCAACCATTGTTTTTTTCCCTGAGAATCTGAACTGAAATACACTTTTTTTTAAGTAAATAAATTAAGTTTTGTAAGTAAAACGTTAGATTCTGAAATCCAATAGTGCTGTTTCCATGTGCACTCAAAGGAGGTCAAGTAGCTTTATTATTATTATGTTTTTTAATTCGTGCTTTTCTCTTTTTTCCAGCCCAAAAACAGCACAGCACTACCGTCATACAGAGGATCTGTGATGCGAGTTTTTGCAATAGGTTCTTAAAATCAGCAGCATGCTTCTGGTATATAGACAATCCTTGAACAGCAATGTTGCAGTAGGTCCTAAAAAAGAGCAGAGTGCCCCTGTCATATACCTAGATCATCTTTGATGAGTGTTTTTGCATTTGGTCCTTAAAAACATCAAAGCTCTCCTGTCATTTTGAGGATCTTTGTCTAGCGTTTTTGCAGTAGGTACTTAAAAACAGCTAAGCACTCCTGTCATATAGAGCAGCGGTCCCCAACCTCTGGTGGACCAGGTGGCAAATTCATGAATGAATGAATTCATTCATTAGTAACATTCAGTTATGGAACTGAACGCTTATTGAGATGACCAGTGACGATGTGAGAGCTTAAACATGAAAGAACGACGCTCCAGATCAATAAAACACTTCCGTCCGTCAAAATAAAAGCCCTGCGCGTTTCATCATGTGTGACTACACTGAACAAAATCAGAAAAGTAGCTTACAACATTGAATTAAAAGCACAAAATAAATATAGACTCAACATTGGTATGAGCCTGGACCTTGTATTCCAGAGAGAAGATTATCGCTTCCTTTGATGTGTAGGTGCCAAGCAGTGTGCTTAACTTGAGGTTATGCACCACTCAAACTCAACAGTGACAAAACAGATCAAACCTCACCTTTATGCATTCACACACAGCATCGGCATTTGGAAACAACAGTGAGATGAAAGAAATACACAAAAAATATCAGTCTATTTGTGGCAGCATCGGAAAAAGCTTTACGGAACTTTCACTCAGAGCACACAACTCTGGTGTGTTCAAGGACGCCGAAGAAAGTGGGAATAAACGCTCTGAGAAAAACAATGAAACAAAACTATTTAAAAAAAAAAGAGAGTGTCTTTTTTTATCATTATTTCTGAAAGCCTGGTGGTTGGGGACCCCTGATATAGAGAGCAAATCTTGGACAAGCGTAGGCCTGTCACAATGACAAATTTTGCTGGACGATACTTGTCCCAAAATGATTGCAGATAAACGATATTATCATCAACATTATTTTGAGACCAATTTTTCATTAATGTAATGATAATATATGGCATAATAATTCCAGTAAAACATATCAGAAGCAATGTTAATTGGTCAAAAGTATTTTGCATTGTAATTGGAATGTCAAGAGCTTTTACATGAAATAAATTAAACAAACAACATAATAAATTCAACAAAAAAAAAAAAGACAGAAAAAGCCCAACGAACATAAAATGGACTCAAAAGTTCCCATTGTGTGTAAATGCAGACATCAGCTCATTTGCATATACACTTCCTTGATTCACTTATAGCGACACAGTGTGTAGAATACGCTCTTTACACTTAATGAGGTGTAACGTTTTGTCAGAGTTTGGTCAAAATACATGTGTTGGATGCAGCAAAATGCGTTTGGTGCACAATGCGGTATTACGTATACTTCCCGAATCAGCTGGAAGTTCCACCGTTTTGTATCATTCATTTAATTGTCTTTGTCACAAACTTTTTCATGTCACAAAATAACGACGCGCAAACTGGCTGAAATTGTGTGCGCTGGCTTGCAGCCCTGCCTTTTGTCACAGAGACAAAGAGACTGATGGGCTGACAGGAAGGTTCACTCATTCCATTCATTCCACTATAGAACCAACGCGCCCTGGTGTTGAGACAGAGGCACAGAGTGAAACCTCTTGTCATCCAGCCTGTTTGGTAGAGAGAGAAAGGAGGAAAGCAAACATGCATCTACATGTCAATTTATCGACAATTATCAAAATAATCGACTTCGCTTTTATTTATCGTGCGATTAACTGATTTATTGATTATCATGACATGCTAGACCAGTGTAATCATATTCCTTCTGTTTTACCTTCTGAGCTTATGATGTTACCATATTATAACTACGAGTCATTTGTTCAGGTAAAAACACAAAATTAAAAAAAAAAAGTTAAATAATAAAAATTACTAAAACTAAATAAGAATAATAGTCAAGGGAGATTTCCTGTCCTTCTGAATTTGTGGCCCCCAGAACAATTCAGTTAAGAGCCCTGATCTATACCGTTGCTTTTCTACTGCACAGCATCCAAGGGACATGCTAACAATTGGAATTGCATCCACAAAGAGACTGAAGAGAAATGAAATACTGCAGCAAAGTTGAGACTGTGGAGTATAATACTAGTGAGTGTGAGTGTCATATGTGTCATATACATGTCATATCGAGCAAGTTTAGCAATGGAAAAGGGGCACAAGTTACAGTTGCTTTTCTTATTTCACCCTTTGAGCCATCAAGTGTTTCGTCTGTCTAATTGAGGCAAAATGATGGCATAAAAGTAGCAAATTGAGTTTCCAAACAAAAGTTTTAAGCATTAAAAAGAACATATGCATTTTAATCTGCCCCTCACAAACATGTGGCCTATACATGTGCCAGATCTTGTCGCCCTGAGGAAATGGGCTTCATTCATCTTGTCTCACTGCAATAAAGCACTGCCTGAAGATTCTACTTCCAATAAACGTCGACTGATTGGAAAACTCATTCTAATATCAATTTCCATCTGGGCCCTTTAAAAGGCAATCAGCATAGCTTCATCTCTGTATATCACAGCCTCCTTGAGATGATGACACAGCACTGGCTCTCTGCTTCTGCATAATGGCCTTCTCCTATCAAGGCATCTTCCATGAATAATGCCACCCATGAATGGGCTATTTAGCCTGTGTGCGTGCAGATAGAGGCCACTTCTCTGAATATCAATCCAGATTTTTTTTTTTTTTTTATCTTTCAGTTGGCGGAGTGAGTCATTTTGTGTGATTTGGAACACTCCTTGAGACTTTGTCAAAAGTGACAATAGTGATTGGTGATGATGTGTACATCTGGTTTACGTCCTGTGCCCACAAGACAATCATTTAAGAAAGAATATCAATATCAACTTTCCTGGCAACTTTTTATGACGATAAGCATACCTTCCATCCACTTCCTGCCTCTCTGTAGTAGGGAAAGTTATCGCAGATCCACTGGTAGATCTCGCTCAGCGTCATCTTCTTCTTTGGCGAGCTGTTGATGGCGAACGTGATGAGGCTGGCGTAGCTGTATGGCGGCTTGCCGTCCTTGTGCTGCTGAACCTCCTCCTGGTCCAGCGTGGTGTTGGGATCCAGGAGGGTGCTCTTCTTGCCCATGCCTGGCCCGTGGGCGTTCTGGCCGTCGGCCTTGCGGATGGCCGCCTGCATGGTAAGCTGAGGGAGCCAATCCATGGAGGTCAGGCTACTCTCCAGCTCCGACGTCATGGTGACGGCAGGCCGTGGGTGGTGGGGGGGAGAGGGGACTGCCTGGGGGTACAGCGGGTGGCGTCTGGTGGAGCTTGATGGACTGATGGGTGAAGGGATAAATGGTGAAGAAGTATGGGCGGACTCCCTCAGATCAGGACATCAGCATGCTGTCTTCTCCAAGGCAAATCTGTGGAAGGGGAAGACATGCTTGTGTCAGTTAACTCGCCTTTGTTTAAGAACCTTGACTGGTTTGGCTACAGTACTGAAAGATTAGTTTATTGTTACTACGGTTTGGCATGACAAAGAGGATTCACGGAATGAGGACATCTAGCAAGAGCATTACTATCCAGCAGAAACCAGCATCATGAGCATACAAGTCCATGTCAGTCACTATTCCAGTTCCATCTCAAATTTTTCCACTGCGCAAAACACTTCAATTTAGTGCAGTTAAATTGTAACAGCAAAAAAATCAATGGCAGGCTAACAACAGAGAGGAACGAGGGCCACCTGTATTTATTTCAATGGTAAGGGATAAAATTTTAATCCAGAGGAGAGTAATGTCACCAAGACAAAAGGGCACTGCAGCCAAGAGGAGACAATGGAGTTTAATACCGCAGCTACTGTAAGGCACAACAACAGAGTAAGATAACTATCGCTGCAATTGTTTGAAGACACACACAAGGCTAAACTTATTACCTTATTACTTATTATTTGCACTCCGAATCCGAAATTGATCTCGTTCTGTATTTATTTTTTATTCAATTTTGTTATTTTTCTGATCTCTACTATTTTGCCCGTCATGGGTATATTTTTAAGTTGTTTAAGTTTATTATGCCATTTTCTGTACGTCGCATCTATCTATCTACCCATCCATCTATCTATCTATCTAATGATCAATTAACTGATTTAACACCCATTCCTAGCATGCAGCATTAGTTAAGTGGATGTCCGTTGTAAAGACCCCTATTCGGCAATTGAAAATTTATCCTGCTGGTGGACTGAAGCCTGCTAGATTGTCAAATATAATCGTCAAAGTTAAAAACAAGGACAAATTTAGCGCTGCTCAGCAATGAAGCACATGGGTTTCATGTTAGCAATTAGTCCTGGGTATTAGCTGTACAGCTACGTTGGTCTGGTTGTTTACTTTCTGTGTGGATGTCCTTCCAATCTCATGTATCGTCTCAGAGCCTCGTGGTAATAATCAATTGTTATACAAAAATAAATAAATAGGGGGACAACTATTTTACAACGTGCCACAAATACATTGTGAATTTCTAACCTGCTCCTCTCGCTGTATTTCTGGCTAGGTGTGCTTGAATTCTTCAACATTTATAACAAATTTTAAAGCGAAAAAGTCCAAGGTTCCATGTACTGTGCACTTGGGTCTTTTATAGTTACTGATAAAGCCGACAAAAAGTGTCAATTCATTATCATGAAGTACTGTGCCTTAAAATAGCACGACGTCCCACAGTTTAGGTTTCAGCGGAATGTGTGTGTGTGTGTCCCACGACGTGCATGCAGATGTCGGCGTGCATGTAAATAACGGACAGAAGAAACAGATGTACTGCAGGAGTACATCAAATATCTTAATGAGGGTATAACGCGGGTACAATCCCCTTCCGGGTGGTGTAATTGTAATTTGTTTTTCTGTCTGTTTTGTACTTCTTGGCTGCAAAGATAAACCAGAAAAGGAATGTACCAACTCCCCAGAGCTGATTGGTCCAAATGTTATAATTTCCTATAACTTTGGGATTTGGTACATTCCCTTTCCAGATGGTGTAATTGTAATTTGGTTTGCGTTTTGTTAACGTGTTTTGCACTTCTCGGCCACTGTACACAACAACAGGTACAGTCGTCCCTCACAATATCGCGGTTCAATTATCACTCCCTCACTATATCACGGTTTAATTGATTAATTAATGAATAAATGGCCACTGTTTTGCGGTAGACTATGGTCTATTATTAGTCAAAACATATTGAAATACAAGTGATATATAGCATTCTGGTCACGTGGCAGCAGTAATGACACAAAACATTGAGACATTACCTTACATTACATTACCTTTACACTGCATGAAGCCAGGGCATGTCTGACACAATAGAGTATGACATGTATGCTAGCATGTCTTCAGATGCTGTTTGAGCACAACCCACAAGTGGTACCACCAATGACTGTGTGTCCTGATATTTTACTCAGAAATAGTTCTTGTTTTCCTAAATGTAATCTCTGAATTACATGATGACATTTGTAAATTAAGTGATCTTAGAAGAAGATGGGAAAAAACAGGAAGAAGTTGTTTGCCTGCTTGCACATGCTTATACTGGCTGTGCAGCAGATGACTAGACCAGCACTTTCTCTGCCACTTGCTGCTCTCAGAGCTGACTCATAGCTAGGACTCCATCTGCACACACACACACACACACACACACACACACACACACACACACACACACACACACATAGAGAGAGAGAGAGAGTAAATGCTGGGCAATTGTTTTCACAACTGCCAGCCAAATGGGGCAATGGCTCAGGAAGAATTCCGACTCTCTTGTGGCTAGTAAACCCCCTTCCCCTGTCTGTCTGCCTGCTTGCCTTGCCTTCCAGCTTGCAACACTTCCCCTCCACCCCTACCCACTCCTCATGGAGCTTCTGCCATAAACAAGGCAAGCAGTGTCATCTTGCAAACTGTCCTCCGCCCAGTGTGTGTCTGCAACAGCCTGTCTCGCTGTCCTCTCTGGCACACTGCCCTGCATGTCCCAAAATAGAGGGGGCAGACGAGATAAGCCTAAAGTTATAAATGTAGGTGAAGATGGGCATCAGAGTGGAGCGGGAATAGGAGCAGGCTGACACTTTGAACTGCTTGACGTGCAAAGGACAGGAGGGAGAATGATCAACATGTGTGATTGTTTTTTTTTTTCCTGTTGTGTGAGTACAGTCATGCTGTCAGGCTGGGAATAAACACAGTCCTGACAGCCTCAATAGACCAAACACTCTATCCTTTCAAAAATAGTCTTCAATGTGAAATTCTATCCCATTCTTTGGAGAGACTTTGCAAACGGTGATTCAAAAATGCCTCAAGACAGCAACTGAACCGCACGCAAAATGACATTTTCGACTAATCTCGCGCACCTCTCAAGCGCCTTGAAAGACCTACACCTCAAACAGCTCACACAGGTCAACAAAGGACACCACCGAAGAACACATGACTCAAAACTCTGTGTAGACTATATCAACTATCGGTCCAATATCAGCAAAAGAAACAGATCATATACGCTAGCATGCACAATCTCCGATATCAGAGCACTCCAATACAAGCGGTCCATTCCAGACTTTCTTTGTCAGTAAACGTTATGGATGAGCCGGATACTCGTTTTAGACGAATATCTGTTACTGACAATGCATTTTTGAAGAGTAAGACACAATACAGACAGTGACTCTATGCTTGCTTGCCTGGACTCCAGCTCACATTCTCTATTTCACTCTATTTCGGTTTGTACAATATTTACAGTTACTTGGTATACTTGTTTCGTTACGTACGCGGTGCATTTGACAAGACAGAGCTGAAAACCGCTCGTGTCGCGTTGGTCATGCCTGTGTTTTTTTTTTTCCTGATAGTTGTGATCACAACAATAGCATGTGCTAACGTGCTAACAAAGAAGCAGGCGCAATGTCCAAAAAAGACGTTGCAGCAGCAGAGTGCAAAACCCGCCATTCACAAGTCCCCCACGGTGGCACAAAACCAGGGAGGTTCAAAACACCAACCCCATCATGCATCCAAAGCAGCACCACAAACAACAGCATGAGGATTCTTGCACGACCACGCAGGTGAAAAAAATACACGCCCGGCAAACAACCACCTTTTTTTCCTTATACCTACAGTTGCTGACTATTGTTCTCTGTTAGAGTAATATCACTTGATCAAGCCTTTTGTAACATTCCACAATACAAGATAAGCAACAAAAGTATGGCTGAGTCGTGTTGATATCAGATCGGATAGATGTTGGAATGGATTGGTATCAGAAGTGGAAAAAGTTGTATCAGAGCACCACTTGTGCAGACACAGAAAAAAAAAAATAGTATGGTTCCAACTGGAACAGGAAAATTAACTCATCAAGTCTGACCCTAAATGACATGATGGCAAAACAGTAAACATATTAAACCGTTGCCTCACTAAAAACAACATTGGTTTAGCATGTATGCAGTTAGCAAGTCGTCATACACGCTCAAGCATATCTAGCTTTTATCGCATGAACGATGATTAGCTCACAAAGTGTACTAAAGTTCCCATATTACACCAGTGTTTCCCGTACATTCATTTATGTGTGGCGGCTTGCCATAAATACATTTGGACGGCTACACATAGATTTGGCGCTTCTTTTATTATTATTATTTTTAAACACATTACAATGGGACGGTCCGTGTTGTCGTACAGTAGTAGTACAGTAAACCTGCTTCCTTAACACACCTCAAACGCAAATGACTTGGTGACGCTTTATAACGTATCTGTTATAATGACGTGTACATTATCTTTAAAATCAGGCCACACAGAAAAAAAGAATTGGGCCTGTCACAATAACAAATTTTGCTGGTCAATAATCGTGCTAGAAGTTATCGCCGATAATCGATTTCAGCGAAAAACATTTTTTGCGACCATTTTTTCAATAATTGTCATGAGAAGTGTACTGCACATTTGAACCACTAGATGGTACTCAAGTATAGCATACAGTGTACCTGTGTGAGACATTAGCTTGACACAGAAGTTGCCTGTACATTTTTGCAACATAGCCAGCAACACTGGTTGTGAGAGCACACCATTTTGCACAGTTTTGTTTCCATTTGCCAACCAAACGCCTCATTAAGCGTTACTGTCAAAATGAAGGCTCCGCTGCCCGAGGCACCTACATCGGTATTTTTCTTTCCCCAGTTGGGAAAACTGTCCGTGTCGGTCGTCTGTGTTCATGTGCTCACCGTATTCACCATTCTGTTTAAAACCGAAATGTTGCCACATTGTAGCTGTCGGCTGTGGCAATCGCCTCAAAAACCATCGCTTCTGCACCTTCTTGATGTTAGCGTACGCTGCCTCACGAAGCTCACAGCTAAACCCTCTGTATCCACTCACTAGTAGTCCCGCCTCCACAAAGAGGCTGAATGAGATGAGGGCCCACTCTCTCTGTTCATTCCACGAAAGAACCAATGCGCACAGACAGATGTAGAGTGAACACCTGTGCAGCTAATAAGGCACATGCAAGTGTGTCTGCTACAGCACGAAATGAAATCAACACCCGCAAGTCAATAACTTCATGTTGTTAAATAAGGTTTAAAAACATGACCTAGTTGCACATTTCTTAAAATTCAAGATTCAAGAGTTTTATTGTCATATGCACAGTAGAACAGGTAGTTCTGCTATGCAATGAAATTCTTGTTCTGTTCAACCCAAAAGCTCTGTTTAACCCGTCCACACACAAACATTGAGTTCTGCCCAAAATGGGTGTGTGGTCATAGTGTGCGCACGCATACACATACACGCAGTCACAGAGGCATACAGTATATATAGTACGTTCAAATGCTAGCACCCTCTTGCAGTACCCAACCACGACAGAGAGCACCTTTAGCAAGTGGCATTCAAAGTAGCCAATAAACCACAATTTTGCTCTAATTTGTGTTTATTAGCCCTGTTTCGCTCACAAGCCTGTACAGCAAATATTCCTCCTGGTTACATTCCTGTCACCAATATGATTGTTCATACATGAGCACATGCACTAATTCTCAACCTGGAGGCGTTGCATGGTCACTCCAATCATTCTGCCCACCAGTTATTAATGATAACCATCATGCATCATAGAAATTCATAGAAAGACTGGAAATATTCCACAAAGTCAAAGCCTACGGTACGCTTGCTCACACACAAGCATAGACCTGTGCATCAATTTGTCACATAATCAAGGCAGTCATTCTTCACACTAGTTAGGCACGATAGCCACCACCTTTCATAACAAAAACAATCAAAACGACCATAAATAATCCACAAAGTCGGGAAAGCTGCAGTAATAACATATTATGAAGTGATGTACTACAGTCGTACAGTGTAGCACACACTAAGACTAGAACACATTTTTCACCCACAACAACGACAACGCCGTAATCAAGTATGCAGACGACACCTTGGCGCTAAGGCCTGATTATCGTGAGTCGGTCTTCTGGGTGGAGGATCAGCGCCTGACGGGGCGGTGTGAAAATAACAGACTGGCCATGAACACCCAGATCAAGGAGCTCATTGTGGACTTAACGTGGGCAAGAGGGACGTAAACACACCCCCTCCTCCTAAACCAACAGCGCTGAAGAAAAGCGGGAGCAGCGTTGAATCTACTGAATAGTGTTTAGGATTCATCATTTTTAAACAAGGCCATAAAAAGTATTGTCCTTTCGACGACTGCAGAAGAATGCATTTGGTCTCCTGGTTGACAGTTGAAATGTGTTGATTAAATAGTAGAAATGGGTGTCTGGTACAATATAAATAATGATGTACTGGGCATCCACAAGCCAATTCTAAATTGAGCAAGCTTCTTTGGCGTCAGCCGGTCAAAGGAAGTTTATGCTTGCCAAGTCCATTGATCTCCAACAGCGGGAGGTTAGCAGACGCTCAGCAGCCAATTCAATAACAGTTATCGGCACAGACATGAGCAGATGATTAAGGAATACAACCCCCGACGTCCCCCAACTGAATTCCATGGGGGAAAAAGGTTAAAGTGAGATTTCTGCTAGGAGTATTTGCCAGTAGTTAATAATATGGATAGTTTAATGTATTTAGGTTTATTTGTTATTATTTTTTTGCTTAGAGAGCTTGTTTTTTTTTTTGTTTATTGTGTGGTTAACATGAGGTATCTGTTAACGTTACTTCTCCGATATGACTGTCGGCGAAACAGACAAGTTAGTATGCGGACTGTGTAAAGTTCTGCTAGCGTGGCTCTCATTTAACAGTTTTGTATGATGTTGGCCAGTCTGTGTTCATGACAAGAAGAATCCAGCGCCATTTCGTTTGGTCATTTCTTGTTAAGGGAGTTATTAAACTTGAGTACTTCACAAACACAGACAACTGAAACTAAGTCTTCTTTACGTTGTTTTGAATGAAAATGTGTAATTCAAGGTAAAAGTGCATACCTGCAAAATGTATACAGGCTGACAATTTTTTTTTAAAGAAAAACAGAGTGGGGGGAGGATCCAAACTGTGAGCTACAGTGCTAACCTACAGGCCTACATACTGATGGACCGTCGGCAAAGGTCCAAGCTGTGTTTGAAGGTGTGTAGCGAGGCCTTCTGTTTTACCAAGCTGTCCTCCGTGAAGTGTCGGGCGTATACACTGGTTGGGCTCATCTTGCTTGGGGCAGGTCAGAGGTAAGGTGTAACTTGAAGTAAAAATGAAAAAAAAAAACCTTCTAAGCAAAATGTTTACAGGCTGTTACAGGTTGTTAATCCGTTCCAGAAAGCCAAAAATGTTGACACAAAACATGGTTTTATAGATTTACAATTATAGATTTACACAAAGAATACAATTCAAAATAGATATAAATACAAATAAATGATGAACGACAGGGATAAATGAACATTTAAGGTTACTTTTACCTTCATTGAAAATGTCATTCTTGATGGTGGTGGTTGATCTTGCAGCCACATCGTGAATTCAGGAACATTCACATCTTCAATGAAGGTCAAAGTAACCGTAAATGTTCATTTATCCCTTTGATTTGTCATTTATATGCATTTAGAATTGTTTTATGCATGTAAAACTACAATTGTAAAATTGTAAAAACGTGTTATGTTTGTTGCCATTTTGAAGGCTAGCTAATAGGACGCTAACAAGGAAGGACGTTTTGTGATTAAAAAAAAAAAAATCCATTAAGAACCAGGGATGTAAATCTCTTTGTGATAGACGATTCGATTTGAATCTAGATATAGAAGTTACGATACGGTTCAAAAACAACATAAACAAAAACAATACAATTTCAAAAATAGAATGATTCGATACGATTCGATACAGTGCACAAACGACACCATACGATCCGATTCGATTCTACGGTCAGTTGCTATATAAAATGAAGTTGCCAATTATATGAAAGTGGCATTCTTACAGTATTTTCTAATGAGTAAAAGAGCACATCGTATCCCCAAGAAGAACATCTTTTTCTTTGTTCAATCATATACTCAAAATGTCAGAACAATAATGATAATAATGTAAGAATACAACAAT
Source organism: Dunckerocampus dactyliophorus (assembly GCF_027744805.1). NCBI lineage: Eukaryota > Metazoa > Chordata > Actinopteri > Syngnathiformes > Syngnathidae > Dunckerocampus > Dunckerocampus dactyliophorus. The sequence continues at coordinate 18,855,757 of NC_072826.1, forward strand.
AATCTCAGAAGAAGGTGCAACATTTCAGACTGAGCATGATAGTGTTTTCAACACTCCAGGTCGGTAACAAAGGTTCTACGTTAACTGAAAAACGCTAACTGGGTTGGACGTTAACCAAGGTTCCACTGTAGAATGTTTCTGTCAGTGTGTATTGGTGATAACATCAACATGTTTAAACACAGGAACTGAATAGACTAGGGATAGGTGTAAGCTTCTTCTTACTCCTTTTCGGTACATTAAGTTCCTGTATGCACAATAACATTGTTTTAAACAAAATAACCCATACCATTACCACTTGTGATATGGTTATGATTTCATCAACACACCAGATAACGTTTGTTCAAGAGGCTGACGGCGACAAGAGGCGGATCTGTTCAACCTCCACACTGGTGAGAAATAGATCAGCAGACTTGCTGACTGACTCGCAGACGTGGCGGTAGTTGTCAGCCAAAATGGGAGAGTGATCATCAAAACACAAACAAAGACTCTATCTCCACCCAGTAACTGAAACAAAAGTGACTCATGCTAATATTCCGTGCAAAAAAAGTAGATAATTACGGAGGCTACAGGAGGCAAGTTGGCAAAAAGACACAAGTTGATGAAAAGGCCATTTGACCCGCTACACTAATGATCCAGCTGCACCATAATAGGCAAGGCCATGTTTGGTGTCTTAATTAGAAGGCCTTGGGTCAGTGGCAGAAATTATGAGTTCAGGCCACCCCGACACCCCCGCAGCCTTCATTACCCTGCTGGCTGGTGGGATGCTTAGAAGCCCCCTAGTCTGTTGCTGTACTAAAGTCCTAAGGGGGGAAGCCAGAGGATTGGTTGAGTTCAAATGCATGTGGAGGACAAAGGCAGAAGGAAAAATGTAGCTAATTGTGTATAAGAACTTAATAAAAATGAAGACAGAACAATTTCTTCTTTCAAGACCAGTTGAAAAATTGCAAGAATTTACATTTTGCACTGTTGGATATTCAGGAGGTTCAAAGTACAGCTTCAAAATGCAAAATGAAGAAATGTGAGTAAAACAAAACTACGCAATGAGTAAGCAATTTATTGCAAACAGCCATTAAAATGAAATATGTTGTTCATCAGCTGAACAAAAGTTTAAGACCACAGCCTATAAAAGCCAAATTATTTGTAAAAATGTGGATTCAATGTAATTTTCTGTCATGTATTCACACCAAGGTTGGACGCAGTAAGACAGTCTTTTTAGAGTTATGGAAAAAAAAGTCATGTGGTAAACCCAAAAAATTTCACCAACCCTGAGCAGGAGGATCCAATTGCCTGCCCGTCAAGACACGGGACGATCCTCGGCCCAAATGAAGGTTGTTATTGGTGCTGAGTGCAGTGCAATAACCATCAGACAGCACCCATGAGAGAAGGATGTTAAGAACGAAAAACGTCTTCAAAGGCCTCGTTTAATTCTCTGGCGAGAAAAAATGTAACCTTGACGGTCCTAATGGCTTCCAACGTTACTGCATGACAAAGACATCCCTCCCAGGAACAATGGAGCTTCAGGTTGTGCAGGGGCGTCAAATGGAAGCTGTCTATGTGGAGATGTTGCAGGGGACATCCATTATAACTGAAGGCCCTCGTCTGTGTGGTAATGACTGGCTTTTCAACAGGACAACACTGCAGTTTCACAATGCCCGCCTGACACTAGGACTAACGTCACTCTTTTGGGCCATCCTGTGTGTTCCCCCTCATCTAAATCCTACTGAGAACATTTAGGAATGGGTAGCAAGGGAAGTTTAAAAAAGTGGACATCAATTCCAAACAGTGGATGCCCTCCATGAAGTCATCTTTACCACCTGGGGCAACATTCCCACTAGCCTCCTGGAAACACTGGCATCAAGCATGCCCAAAACTATTTTTGAGATGATTAACAATAATGGCTCAGCTACTCATTAATAGAGTCCTTTTTTGAACATTTTATTTTTATTTTAGGGTTGTTGTTTTTTAGCTATGGCTGAACACCTATTTCAATTTAATGGTTGTTTGCTATAAATTGCTTTATCATTTTTTTTGTCTCACTCCCATTTGTTGTTTTTGTATTTTGAAGCTGTATTTAGAACTTCCTTAATATCTAACTGTGCAAAATGTAATCAATGCAATTTTTTAACTGCTGTTAATATTTTGATTATGAGTGTATCTAAAAGAGGAGATGTTACTACCACCCGAACATAATACAAGTGTATTTTGTCAAAACAGTACTTTGGTGACAAATTACATTTCATTTGTCAAATCCTGGCAAGAAACTGCAAAATTATAATGTGACACTACAGTGCAATGTTATTAGAGACATATAGCATCAAAAACATGAATCTGCTGTTACAGGATCACTGTAGATCAGTGCTTCTCAAATAGTGGGGAAGGCCCCCCAGCTGTCGGGGGTGCGTTAGAGGCAGAGGACACTTTCAATATTAGTGCTGACTTTCCAACATGTTAAACATTTTTTGGGTGTGGTGAAGTGTCAAGGGGGGTTGTGAGAGGGGGAACTATACTCAGTGAAAAAAATCTTCAATGTTAGCATGTCTGTTAGTGTCTTTATTCATGCATGAACGATGCTGGTGCCAGCAACTCATACAGTGGCTTGTAAAAAATGTATATTACAAGTTTGCATTAGTATTGTTGGGGCTAAAATAAATTCTGAAAATAATTGAGAACCACTGCTTTATAAATAGAATGTTTTTTTCCCCTTTTTTTAAAAATTACATGCACAAGTATGCAAATTAGACAAAGACCAATGGGGTTGAATAACAGCGCCGTCATGTGGTGTAGTTGTCTGAAAAATAGTAGCGCTGGCAAACCAGTGTGCGGTAGTTCAGGAGTATAAGCTGATACTTACAGTTATAACTATAACACAATAAACATCCAAAATCAACAATGCTTAAGAGGACTATTTTGGTTAAAAAGGAAATGTAACCAAGACATATGTAGGAAGTAAAGAGCAGGTATAAAACAGTATGTGTACACTGAATGGGGTCAAGAGTTCAGGCATTACGCCCACTGGCGCTGTGATCCCACAAAGCTACTTTTGATAGGACTAGAAGAAAGCGGGGGTTTTGTTACTGTCACAAAGTCACAAAGAAATCAACTCTTAAACCTTAAAAGATGAATGAAATTTTTTTTGCAAGCGTTTATGAAACATCTTAATTGACCAAGATGCTTCCTGACATGCCCCGGCAACGTGCATGCCGTCAATGGCCCTACAAGGATGGCAAATCTGCCATCACGCTTTGCGTCACAAGCTGCCAGCGTGGCTTTTTCTTTTTAAGACCGGTGCCAGAACAGTCTTTGATTTAAGAACCTCCAATGAGGAAAGAGGCTGAGTAACAGGCGGAGATTACTCAACGGCAAATACGGCAGGTGACGTCAACTTCATTGCGGTGACAGGTCGGTGTCTGCGTCATCAAAAAAAACAAAAGAAATCAGTCCTGTTCCTTGTTTTGTGTGATTGCAACATAGATGTGCTTGAAAAACATGGCTCGAGCATGGAATTAATATTTCACTGAATAGTCAAAGTGCAATGACGCCTCCTCTTCTACAACCGTCACATAATAGAGTGCAGAACACGTCGGTAGTCCATGTGGAGGTGAGAACTTTGGCAGGCTTTACTGTCATTGCTAAAAGCCCAGGAGGAAAGATTGAAAATAATAAACACTAAGTAGCTATTGCAGCTGGATCAACTGCAAACACCAGGGGCATATACACACACACACACACACACACACACACACACACACACACACACACACACATATATATATATATACACACACACACAGACACACACACACACACAGTGTCCACAATTATTAGGAAAATTGCATGATTGATTAATAGTTTTATTATTTACCAATAACAGTGCTCTTGGTTAGTTAATAAACCCCAAACTTGAATATTTAAGGAAGTGAAAGTGAGGTTTTGGCTTTTGTTGAGAATATCTCAGTGTGCACAATTATTAGGCAACTATTAGTGTGCAGAATGATTAGGCAACCCAAAGAAAAACAAAAATATTCCCATCTCACTACCTTATTTTTATTTTTTCAAGTCAGAATGATAAACAAACAACAAAAACTTTACAAATAAATATTTCTGACATTTACTAATGTAAATCAGTGACCAATATAGTCACCCTTTTTTCCCAATAACACGGAATAGTCTTCCATCTACGGAGTCTGTCAGTTTCTTGATCATTTGACCATGAACCTTTTGTGCAGCAGAAACCAAAGCCTCCCAGACACTGTTCAGAAAGGTGTACCTATTTTCTTCACTGTAAAACTTGCGTTTAAGGACCAACAAGTACTCAATGTCATTATTTTTTAAGACCTTTTTAAGACCTAGCTGGCCACACAGTGGAGTATTTGGATGCATGAGATGGAGCACTGTCCTGCATAAAAATCATGGTCTTCTTGAAAATGCACACTTTTTCCTGTACCACAGTGTGAAAAAAGTGGTAGTAGGTTTGGGAGTTGAGTTTGAGTCCATCTTCAACCTGAAAAGGCCCAACAAGCTCATCTTTTAATAATTCCAGCCCTTACCAGTACCCCGCCTCCACCTTGTTGGCGTATGAGTGGAGCTCTCTGCCCATTGCTGATGCAGCCACGGGCCCATCCCTCTGGTCCGTCAAGAGTCACTCTCATCTCATCAGCCCATAAAACCTTTGAAAAATCTGTCTTCAGATATTTCTTGGCCAAGTCTTAGCCTTTCAACTTGTGTGTCTTGTTCAGTGGTGGTCGGGTTTCAGCCTTTCTTACCTTGGCCATGTCTGAGCACTGAACACCACGTGCCGTACTTCTGGACACTCCAGGTAGATTACACTTCTGGAATATGACAGTACTGGAGGATGATGGGTTCCTGGGAGCTTCACGTATGATGTTTCTCAAATATTTGGCAGTTAATTTGCATGTTTTTCTCTCAACACGTTTTTTGTGACCCTTTTGTGCACTTGCAGTAAAACATTGAATGGTTTTGTGGTCGGGTCCTAATATCTTGGCAATTTCGGTATTTTCAAGACTGCTGCATCCCTATGAAAGATGGGTTACAGTTCTTGACTTTTCAGAGGCTGACTCTTTTCTGGCCCATTTTGCCAGAGGAAAAGAAGCTGCCTAATAATTGTGCACACCTAATAAAGGATGCTGCTCTCCTAAGGCCGGACCCTCCCTCAATATACACATGCAAATAGCCGCGAACATACCACGAACCAACATGAACCAACGAAGAAGAGATCAACAAGCACCAGCAAAGAAGAAGCGGGAAAAAAATGTTGGCTTTACTTCATAAAAAAAACAATGATATCATGCGAGGGAGGGTGAACGAACGTGATTCATCGTCACACATTCATGGTGTAGAAATAACCAGGTACCTTGTCTTTGAGGCGCTACGTCGTACTTCCTCTACGCAGTCAGAATCAGGGAAGTCAAAGAATAAATGACGTCCGCCTCATGCCAATGTAACCCAGGGTTTCACGATGCTTGCTAGCTGATGTGGAAGTTTGGTGTAAATAAAGGATGGGCGCTACGGCTAGGCAAGTTTATTATTGGCACAGTTAGCAACAGTCAAGGGACCTTCTCAACTCACACAACAGACTTCCAGCCTTCAAAATAAAAGCAGTTTCGGCTATATCCTGTTTACCTGTGTTTACAAAATACGGGGTTCATAAAAAATAGCTTACACTAACATTGAGACAGCAAACAAAGTAACTACTTTTTAGAAATAAACATCTTTTGTGAAAGCGTACTCCTGTAAAGAGAAACTTCATAACATTTATATTCAAGTTGAATGCTTTGATATTTATATCATAGTTAAAAAGGCCTGTAAGAAATTCATAGTAAAGTTGATAAAAAGTTCATATCATTCAACAATTCATGAAGAAGTTCAGACATTTAATCCAAAAAGAACTCTGGTTAGCGGCCTCATTTAAACCATGCAAACCTTTATGACCCTGCCTCTAAAAAGCATCGGAATCGAGACTTGTTAGGAGCCGGAATCAAAACAAAGAATCGGAATTGGAACAGGAACCCGAATCATTCAAATTCAAACAATGCCCAACCCTATATTTTACACTGATAAAAATCAAATGTTTAATAGGAAAAAAAATTATATGTAGTCATCTAACTGTTAGCGCATCCTTTCATTTTTCTATATGGCAAAATAAGCTTGGACACCCCTCTCCATAATATACTGTACCAATAAAAACATGTGACCTATCATCTTGAATGGCAAGTAAATATATCACACCCTGTTGTCCACATGTACAACTACTTCCTTGGCCTATATCTGCATTACAGTCTGTTTTGTTTCATTCCCCCTTTTACAACTCACTGCCAACTGAATCATTTGATCACGCCTATTATCTTAGTGTGAGTGATCCATTGTCCAGCTGTGAGCAAACACTATCAACAGCCAGCCTGTCGGCCAGGTGCATCATCACACAACCTGACTAAAGGGGTCTGTTTCAATAGCACCTTTTCAAGGACGACTCTCAATTGTCTTGTCACAATTCAATCACATCCGGGCACCTAAATGCGTAACGTGTAAAAACACAGGTGTCATATTATATTGGGTTTTGGGATGATTGTTGGGAAGGCCGCTCTAGCAACTGAGCCCTGAATCTGAAGTGGAAGGAAGAATATTCCATTGTTTGTTGCTCGTGTGAAAACATAATAGCTTGTTTGACAGCTTGTTTGTGTACACAATTGTGCAATCAGTACTACCCTAGCAGATCATTGTAAAGAGTGATAATAGATTCATGTTGGCACCAAGGACATGTTGGTTAATGCAAACATGATTTTCTGGCCAAATACATACCAGTCAAAAGTTTGGACACGCTTTCTTATGCACTAGAAGACAAAACTGTCTGCAAACTTTTGACGAGTAATGTACTGTGTGCCACAATAGTTGCACAAATACCAGTGTTTCCCATACATTCACACAAATAAATCTGGTGCTACCTGCTCGCCCTCGCTTATAAACACTTTATAATGGGACTGTCTATGAATGCATGGCTTGTCATTCCAACTCCGTACAGTAGATTGCATCGTAACTCTACTTTTTAACATACGTCATACGCACCTGGTCTTCCAGAAAATAAAAAAGGCACAGCAGGAAAGACCAGTGTTGCCAAGTTAATGACTTTGTCGCTGTATATTTAGCAAGTATTGAAATCCCTCTGGATTCTGTTTTTTTTTTTTTTTTTTTTTTTTTAAAGGACTATCAACATATCTAGTGACTTTTTGTGGCCTTATTAGACATTTTTGGAGAACGCATGTAGCACTCTTTTCAAGAAGCAGCAGGTCATCCCACATTTTCCCAACACTCAGAGGCGGCTCTCTTGCTTGTTACATTTTAAAAAGTGACAGAAGAACGTTCATTTGTATTTCTAATAGGTGTGTTACGAGACACTCAGTTCACAAGACGAGACGATACACGATGAGAACGAGACAAGACGAGAGTTTAACATAACTTTTTTTTAAAAGTACAATGGGAAGAAATATCTAACAACATATCGTCATCTACTAATTTACACTTTTGTTTGCTATGTGTATATGCTACCGGCCCCACCTCCACCCATCAAGACAAAGAGACTGTATAACTGACAAAAGGGCTCACTGCATTCATGCCATTGCTCTATGAAACAAATGCACCAAGCTGCTGAAGTCAATGCACAGAGTGAACCCTCTTGCTGCATGTTTGGCGGTGGGAGACGAAGAAAACAGACACCCATGCATATCGCAATATATTTTGGCCAGCAAAATTGTTTTTCATTTTCATTTGTTGTGTGATTAACTATTATTTTCTCAGGCATGCCCACGAGATGTTTTCTGAACGAGAAATCTTGTCACTTTTTATTTTGTGACAACCCTAATTTCTAAACACAATTGTTTTGCTTTTCATGTTTTTTTGCACATGCATCATGTCCAATTATGCAAATGAGACGCTGACATCAAGGTGGCTGTAGTTTTATTTCATTTTACTTACTAAAACGTAACTTAAATCATTGCATGTACAGTTCATAAAGATTGTATAATGGCGAAAGTAGATTTTTTTTTTCAAATTGTCAATTGCATTAAGAATGGGCTTTTATTCACAGGCCTTTGGTTTCCATCCTGTCATGGCCACACATTAATGGAGCAGGTGAGTCATGCAATCGCTCCCTCCACTAAACGCATGTTACAAAGACTGTGATTACCTAAATATGCAGGCTGACTGTCAAATGTAGCGATGCTCCGGAATAACCCACGACGCGTAACCTAAAGCATATTCCGTTTCCTCTGAGATGCTTGTAAACATTCCTTTTCACGCAATCTTGCACAAAGCATGATATTGTTCTTTAATAATAGGTGTGTAACGGTACTCATAATCATGGTTGGGTACATATTTTGGTTTTAAGGTCACAGTTCAAAAAACAATTGCAAACTGCTAGCAGGTAATTTTCCAATAAATACAATCTCAAATAGCATATACAATTTAAACTATAACACAGTAACAGTTAACAGCAATCATTATTTTATTTTTAGAAACTGAAAGTTCCTTATCAGGACTGTACAGTGCGAGCATTTCAACCGTATGTTAGCCTAGAAATAAATATAAAGGGAATGCATGTGCAAGTACATTTTTCAACCCTTTCATTAGTATTTTGCTCCTGAAGTCCAGACAAAGTGAATCTAACTAGAGTATTTTATCTACAAGTCTGCTACAACTCTTCTTTTCACACCGACAATCTCCAAAACACAGAACTCTAGCGTTGACGTGCGATGCTATCTCAGCCGCACAAGCTGCACTCACTGACGTAGCTAATTGTTATCAGTTGGAGACTGGAGCGTTGCGGGAAAGATGACTGAAAAATGAAAACTGAGTCGCATTGTGATGGAGCCAAGGAGGGAGAGGAAATTGGTGAGAGATACCTGGGACAACTGACAGTGTCGAGCCAGAGGAGATGCCAACAGCTAGCGTTAGCACTAGTGTTACTGATGGTGCTAGCAAAGTTTACAAGTTTCAATTAGATTGGATCAAACTCTTCTCTTGGCTACAGTTTGAGAAAAAGTAAATACAGTATTGCAAAGGGCAGAAGCAGGCGGGTAAAAAAAAAAAAGAGAGAGACAGCGTAACAAAACAACCACTCCAAGCGGCACATCACCTGCCGAGACAGCGGTCTATCATGTAACTAGTTATATGATGTGACAAAACAAACCAGCCTCAACGGTGAACCCCACCCGGTACAGGCAGATGGTGATGATTTCTGAGGTGGAGATGGGGAGGCTGCTCAAGATTAAAATGAACATGGGCTACTTATACACATGCCAGAATAACATTACGTTGCCTTGGTTTAGACAGTCACTATACAGTATTTGTACAAAGTATTAATATTATTATTTCAAAATATATAACTTGACATTGTTGTCGTCAGTTAGGTAGACAACACCATTCTTCTTGTGCAGTGTGATACGTGGCCATTAGTAATGTAATTGAATGTGATGTGATGTCAGTCATATTATTGTATGTGTAGCTTAGTACATGTGTGTACGGCATGTAGTATGCCAGACTACGTATCATAGCCATTAATATTTGTGGACCACAGTCCCAGGGAGATGTAGGCCTTATCATGGCACTGTGTTTATATGTATGAGTTCACATGTAACGGAGTACACTGAGTGTTAATAATAAAATTGTGTTACTAAATGTCACATTGCTCCTACATTTTTTCATGTAGGAGCACCTGTGCTCCTCGTGAAAAGGTTAAGCGTACAGCCCTGCTTATTGGTTGAAATTAGGGATGTCCCGATCCACATTTTTTGGCTTCCGATAGAATTCTTTTTATAGTCGTGCCGATCCGATCCCGATCCTTTTTTTTCTTTTTTTGGAATAATAATAAGCTTTTGTTACAAACATGAATTTGTGGAATGGAATATGCTTATAAAAAAAGCTCTTCAAAGCATTAAGAATAATGCAACCAAAGTATTGCTGAATGGATTTTATTACACCGCATGACCAACAATATGTTTTGGCTTTTGGAACAAACCTCTGTGAGTCAGGTCCCTAATCCAATAAAAGATCCAATCAAAGCTAAAATTGGGAATAAAAATGGGCGTGCAAAATACTTTTAGGGTAGGATTCATCATTTGACATGGTTATAAATCAATTTGTGGTGTGATTTAAATATATTAAAAAAAATTTTTTAAACAAACTCTCTTAGGGCCCTTTGAAATCTATTTTAATTTTTTTGGTTTTCTAGGTTTTCTACCTTTTCCACTTATTTTATCAGCATAGAGTGTGTGCTATTTAGGTTAATGCAAAAATCCTTACATTTATTGATGCAATACATCATTGGCCCATTTTGTCCAATAGGGTAATTGAGAAATGGATGTAGCTTAGCTAACTTTTCTAATGGGATGTCAGCCTCAGCACTTATTGCTACAAAATCTTCAACAAACTGTAATGCCCGTCATGCTTGAGATTAAGGAAGATGTAGTAACAGATGTATTTCCAATCGCGTTATTAATGTAAGATATTTTAATGACACCCTTATTTTGTTTACACAATTAGAGAAATGTCACAAATACCGCTCTTATTTTGAAGGCCGGACGTGGTTGTGTGTGTTGAGAATGGCAATTGACGGTTGATATGAGCTGGGTGCATGAATAACCGTGCCTCTCATCTTTTTTCACTCAGAACCTGCACTTTGTCACTGGGAAAGCGGTAAAACACAACACAGTGAAAATATACTCATCCAGCCTGAGTCACGCACGCACACGCACACACACACACACACACACACACACACACACACACACACACACACACACACACAGCTGCACTGCTAAACTAAGCTGATCCTGGTAGCTTCCATTCACGCTCCGTAACAGAGGAGCTACGGAGCCGAATATCCAACGTCCAAAGTGAAACTAACTTCACCATGGTACACCGCGGACATGTCTGCATGGTGGTGGTGTATTTTCTTCTTTTTGCGGGTGGTGGGAGTTGAGTGTGAACCAGCTTTGAGGCGCATTACTGCACCTACCATGTTGGAGTGTGGCTCAGAGTGACATTACATTCATAGTTACATTATTAGTTACATTATTCGGCAACCGGATCAGCCCGATCTTGTGGCGGAAGCCGATATTATCCGATCTTCTAAACACAGCAGATTGGCAGGCGATCGCATCGGGACATCCCAAGTGGAAATGCAGCATTAATAGTTCCAGTTTGTAGCTGATCTGTCAAATTTGTCTGATTTGAGAATATATTGTTAAAAATAAGCATAACATGACTGTACTTCTATCCAATAAAGAGTATGACAATTCTTATGCTAATTATGATGATAAAAGTACATGTCTTTGAAATCCCTGATAGCAAATTGACTTGTTTGATACCTGTGTGACATAACTATGACATGCTTTATATGATGCTAGGTGGTAAAGTAAATAATTGGTAAATTGAGCAGACAACGAAAGGTACAACTTGAAGATCACTGTAAAGGCTATTCAAAAGTAATTTTCATGACTATTCAAATGATTGTAACGAGAGAAGACCGGAGAGACCCCTGGTATGTAACAACTATTATTGCTTCTAAGATACAACTGTGCTTAGTCTGAGTAAAAAGTCTGAGTAGAAATGCTATTCCTCTTTGATACAAAAAGTCATCAAACTAACCCGATCTCCTGTAAATAGTTGAAGTGTGAAATAAAACTCAAGAAAATCTACTCGAGTTGAGTTGATAAAGCGTCCTCTGCGGTCTTCTCGGCCATTTCAAGTGCACGCTAGCGTAAATCCAAAAGAACTCTCACTGCGCAATCCGTCTCGGAAACGCAATCGGTTCTGCGCATGCGTGAGACCTGTGTCCCTTCCTCCTTTAGCTAATTTTTACGGCACCGCTTCTGCGACATCGCGTGCTGTGGTAGTTATTGTATTGCTGTGGTAGTTATCGTAAATGTACGAACATAAATGGTCAATAACCATACTTCATATATGTAATATATTAGGGCTTGTTTTATTTGTGATTATTATTAAGAGTTCGTTTCTTGGACGGATTGCACAGTGACAGCCGTTTACACATCTCTACTGAACAAGAGCAGCCCACTGCTTTTGTCTTACCCGCTTACAGTATGTTGGTCCATTTAAGTATTTCACCAGGAAGACGTAGTGCTCCCAAACAGGAGACTTTAATGGCAAAAGAAGGCAGGTGTGTCTTGATCCAATATTGATATTAGATATCAGTCCGATATCAGCAAAAAAAAAAAAAAAAAAAACAAGTATCGGATTATATCGGCATGCATTTAAAATCTCTGATACAAGCAGTCCATTCCAGATTCCGCTCCAGCACTTGATCACAACAGCATGTGCTAACATGCTAACAAAAAAGCAAGATCAAAGCTGAAGTTCGAAAAAGATGTCGGACGTCAAGTGCTAAACATGCCATGCACAGGTCACCTCGCTGTGGAGTGGAACCGGGAAAGCAACACCACAAAAAAAAGGCACAAGGATCCTTGTAGCGTGACAAAGTGAGTTTTTTTCTCATATACATTGTTGATAAATGTTTTCCGTTAAGTCTTTTCTAACGTTCCACACAAAAAAAATAAGGAATAAAAGTATGGATAATTCGAGCTGATATACTGTATCGGATCAGATTCATATCTGCATTGGATGATACTCAAGGCTAAAATATCGATACTGTATCAAAAGTGAAAAAGTTGTACTGAGACACCTCTAGGGTTTTCGAGCTTTGGCTTCTCCTTGGCACCGCTAGCCATGACTCAAGCCAAAGCCTGGGCTGCGCTGTCTTGGTTTACGGAGTACACACATAACTGTCTCTATACAGACATACTGCATATGTACTATAACTCGGTACGCCTCTGTAACGTACCAAACGTTCCGTACCGCAAAATCTGATTATGCATACATTTACTGTTACACCCCTACTCATAACACATCCAAAAAAGCATAATGCCTTCAACAAGCTCTTCTAAAAAAACACAGCACTGCTGCCATTATTTGTTTCCTCTCCATTCTCCACATTTACGCACACAAGGCTGGTAATAGGTACCAAACCGATGCTCTCCTGTACTTATGTACAATTTTTGAAAATGAATCCTCTTTCTACCAAAGTCATGCGTAACGACGGGATTCATAAACAAACACAGCCACTGGATGCCTCACACAGATGCAGGCATGATGAATGGTCCATTAAAAACGTCACTAAGAACAGAGTATTCAATTCAAACAGAGCAGAGTAAATATTTATACAACTGATTGTTAAAAGTGTAAAGAGAGCCACACAGTGAGGGAAAAAAAGAGGTGAGATTATGCTGACAAGAATCTTCCTGTAGCGTGATGGCAACTTGGCAAAATCGCTTAGTGTGTGCTGTCTATTATTCCTTGAGATTTGGCACGCGCGCTCACAACAACAACGGTGATGTGATGTAACCTGGTAACAAGCCATTTTGCTATCTTTACCCTGAGCCGAAACCTAGGTCATACCTTCCCTATCAACGCCTTTATAGCGAGTGTGGGAGAAGCCCTTGTTTTCCTAGTGACGGCAAGAGGATAATCAGGGAGGAGTGGGAACCCTGCTTACCTGGCCCCCTCAAGTCAAAACTCACTTTTTCCAGACCTGGAGGCCAAGTTTGGAGACTAAAATAGCAACAGTGTATTATATGGCATTGTGCGTGCACGTGAGCACCATTAACATGCAGCGAGCAATGCTAAAGCCTCGTGGTCATTAAAAAACTAAGTAAAAGGTCTTTCAACGAAAGGCTTAATGGTTCTGCAGAAAGATAACAGTTAAGTAGCTCCAGCTTATTGTAGTCTTGTCATGTTTGAGAAACTCAAATGCGATTGCTCTGCTGTTGCAGTTTGTTTGGTCACATGTGAACGATACGATTCGAAAACCTAGACTGCACACATGGACAGATAATTTATGGCTAAAACAACTACAGTTCCCATGATGCATAGAGTGCAGCTTCAGGAAGTAGTGAATTGGAATAGTGATGTGGACACTAATATCACGTTTTGAAGTCTTATATGCAGCGATCGTGTTTTGATTTGATAAATGTTTGGACTGCTTGGACGCGGCCGCTGTTGACCTCCCATTAAAAAAAGCTTTATACTGCAAGGTTTATATAATGTCTTTCTGTTTTTTAGGCCCCGAGCACCAGCCATAGCAGTGCAAAGGCCCTATGGAAATTGATGGCGGGTTTTTGTTTGTTTTTTTTAGTCCGCGACTTTCTTCCCATTTTTGAGGGCCTTAAACATGCATGAAAGCTCACCAAAATTTGCAAGCGCGTCAGGTCTGGCGAAAAATGTTATATTTCAGTGGTCTCAAACACAAACTCTCAAAATTCACTCAGTAGCGCCTCCTTTACATTTTTACAAAATTAGCCTGTGCCACCAGTTACATGGATCTGCATGAAATTTGGTGGAGACGTCAATCATGACGGGACGCACACAAAAAAAGGCTCAAGAACCCATATTCCCGAACGAACAGAAGTCGGACATTTTCGTCTGAGGTGGCAATTTTGGGGCGAAAACCAGGGTTTGTATTTCGACAAACTAGCCCTAGGGACATTGACATTGAGCCCACCTCAAAATCAACGGACACTAGACAGATGGGCGATTTGCGAAGCATTTTAGGTTGGTCCATAAGATATCGGCTGGGCATGGCAACAAACTTTGATCATTTCATTTGAACGTTGCTTTAAACTTTTAACAAAACTGTAAACGTTAATAACTCGGCTCCACATGGTCAGAGCTTCATCATAATTGGTACAAGATACTGTACAAATGACCTTGAAGCTATGTGTAGCTCACGTCGTGAATTCGTCTCCGCGCCACCCAGTGACGTGAGGAAACGTCAGACAAAAAGTTTGCAATGTACATTAGCTTTTTCTTCCAAGGAGGTTTTTCAAATCGACATCAAATTCAATAGCAAGTATGACTGACTGACTGATGAGCTTAAATTACAAACCATGTGCATGTAATTTGACGACCAATTGTCACATGTGGTTGAAAACTTATGCGGCGAGTAAGAATTGAAGCCTGAACAATATGGTGCAGGTCCCAAATGAGACTCCTCGACTCCACAAGGTCAGACAACAATTGGTATATTTGATGTGTATGACGTAGATGACGCCCTGAAGAGACACACACGTCACTTCCTCGACTAGTAACAGTGGCTCCTTGTGGCAACAGTGTCCTTCAACACGTCTTTTTTCACTTGGTTATGCAGTTCAGGAATTGCTGTTTGTGACAGGTACATGTACATTCTCCAGGTAATTCGTCCTGTCTGTCAAACATTTCCAACATTTCTCAAAATTATGTCTTTTCAACTGTACTGAAAAGTTAGTCACTGACATAATTTATCAACTTTGCTTAAATATGTTATATATTGCTATATAAATATTGTTAAAAATATATATATATATATATATATATATACTCACACTCAATATATATACACACACTCAACAAAAATATAAACGCAACACTTTTGTTTTTACTCCCATTTTTTATGAGATGATCTCAAAGATCTAAAACTTGTTCCACATACACAATATCACCATTTCTCTCACATATTGTTCACAAATCTCTCTAAATCTGATAGTGAGCACTTCTCCTTTGCTGAGATAATCCATCCCACCTCACAGGTGTGCCATATCAAGATGCTGATGAGACACCATGATTAGTGCACAGGTGTGCCTTAGACTGCCCACAATAAAAGGCCACTCTGAAATTTGTTTTATTGGGGAGGTAGGCTTACCGCTCACCCACACGACGCCATACACGCTGTCCCCCATCTGCCCTGAACAGTGTAAACCGGGATTCATCTGTGAAGAGAGGACCTCTCCAACATGCCAGACGCCATCGAATGTGAGCATTTGCCCACTCAAGTCGGTTACGACGACGAACTGAAGTCAGGTGGAGACCCAGATGAGGACGACGAGCAAAGATGAGCTTCCCTGAGACGGTTTCTGACAGTTTGTGCAGAAACTTTTTGGTTATGCAAACAAAGAGTGACGTTATTCTCCCTGAAGAAGTCCTTGGTCAAGCGAGCATTGTGAACTGCAGCGTTGTCCTGTTGAAAAACCCAGCTGTTACCACACAGACAAGGGCCCTCAGTCATGAGGGATGCCTGCTGCAACATCTACACGTAAGCGGCGTTTGACGACCCTGCACCACCTGAAGCTCCAGTGTTCCACTGAATGAAAAAGCACCCCAGATCATGATGGATCCCCTCCACTGTGCCGGGTAGAAAACATCTCAGGTGGGATCTCCTTGTCACCTTTCAATGTCCCATGTTTGATGCTCCCTGGCAAAGTCTAAACAGGCAGTTTTGTGGCGTTGAAAGAGACAAGGTCTTTGAATTCGTTTTTTAAACCCTTTTCCCGCAAATGCCGTCTTACGGTTATTGCGCTGCAGTTGGTACCAGGGCCTTAATTTGGGTCGAAGACCGCCCTGTGTCCTCCGGCTCAGTGCAGGTGTGATTTTTTTTTAGTCTACCACTTCACAATTTTGTTCTATAATGCTCAGGATCTTTCAAAAAATTTAGAATGACTGTCTTACTGTGCCCAACCTCAGCAGCAATGGCATGCTGCGTGAAGCCTTGCTTATGTAGCTCGACAATCCAACCACGTTCAAAAAGAGAAAGCTTCTTAGCTTTAGCCTTCAGGAGGGCATGACAGTGTGAATGCCTGACAGAAAATGAAAATTTTTAGCAGATTTTGGCTTTTGTAGCCTGTGGTCTTAATCTTTTGATCAGCTGATAAACAGCCTATTTCAGTTTAATTGTTTTCAATAAATTACTTTTTCAAAATGCTTTTTGTCTCACTCCCCCTTCTTGTTTTTGCATATTGTAGTTCTACTTAAAACATTAAGATCCAAATGTGCAAAATGCAATTTCTAGCAATTTTTCAACTGGTCTTAAGATTTTGATCGGGAGTGTGTGTGTGTGTGTGTGTGTGTGTGTGTGTGTGTGTGTGCGTGTGTGTTGAGACAGATGCACAGAGTTAACCCTTTTGTCATCCCAAGGCTCGATACTTAACTTTTTTTTTACTAGGATCACAGTGGCCCCTAACAGAAGGATTTAGGAGTGCAAGGAGAAAATTCAGGGGCGCACACCAAAATCGACTAGCAAAGTAAATATTCACATTCACTGATGAACACTATTAATTCTAATTCCGCCGTCTTTTCACACACATTGACCCGCCTTCTTTGGTGTTTGTCTCCTTCCTTCTTTGGGGGTTAATGTGGGTCGGCAAACTAGCTCATTTGTGCGTTACTGTCAACTACTGGGCTGAAGGGCGGAGCACAAGTTTGTCAGCAAAAAAAAATTTAACTGGTAGGGTTGCCTACTTCAGTAAAAATAAATAAGGAACACCTTGTTGGCAGGGCCAACCAACCCGCCTGTTCCTCTTTTTTTTTGCCTTTAATTGTGTGAAACAAATGTACTATTTGACACAAAGCTGAAATTATTTTTATGCCTGTTTTAGAGTAATATTAGTGCATGGGAAACTAAATGCTCAACAAAATGTATTTTTTGTAATATATAACTATATAAAGCTCTTGACATTCCAATTACAATGTTAAATACTCTTGAGAAATTAAAGCTGATTGCTTTTGATACAGTGTAGTTGCATTATTATGCCATATATTATCATTACAGTCACAAAAAATGGTCTCAAAATAATGTTGACAATATCATTTATCGGCAATAACTTGTAGGACAATTGTCATCCAGCAAAATTTGTTATCATGACAGCCCTAGCAGTGATATTTGTTTTACTTGCTGAATTGTGCAAGCCAGTATCACAACTCATCAAGGTGGCGGGGATGTGAATCCAAGAAATTTCAAACAATAAAGACCTTTAATATACACGTGTGCGACACAGAATCTCCCAGTTATCTGCAGTGTTTGAATACATTACAATTTGATTTCATTGTGTTGGGTTCGATTGACGGATGGCTTGCCCCAATTCATAAACCCGACATGATCTTTTGCGACGACCACACAGACACAGTCCTTCACAAATTTGTCACCAAAATACTTGGCCTGCCAGTGTATGCATAAGTGGTCTATTTGTGATTCAGCAGCAGGCCTTTGCAGGCTGCCAGGCTGGCAAAGAATCAACCTCTCACGGGGCAAGTGTTGTTAACGCGGCCCCCCCCAGGCAATGGGACCAGGGTAATTGGGTTCGCATGGTCGGTGTCAGGGCACCCCTGCCACCTCCAAAACACGGGGACGCCTCCCTGGCATGCTGTTAGGAACACAAACCATGTGATGCTTTTTTTTTTTTTTTTAAATGATTGCATCGGGAGTTTCTGAGTGAAAGGCAAGGGTGGATAAATGCAGAATCTCTGTGATAAAGAGGCTACTGTTTCTGCATCCATGTTGCTTCCTTTGAGGACTCTTCATATAGCCTAAAGTGGCTCACTTGATCCAATGCCAAATCTGTCCCTCTTGCCTGGACACATTTCGTCTTTACCACACACTGCTGTACTTAAGACCTCCCTATGTTTGGCACTGATTTATAAGACAAATGATCTCTTCTGCCTATTTTTTCCCCAAACAAGTTCAATGGGTTTAACAGGAAATAGTGGTTTTAGCTACGCTTTTAGCTTTTTTTTTTTTTTTTTTGACAGGTCATTCCCGTCAGCGTTTAACTGCCCCACAGCCACACTTGCACTCCCAATTGATTGGCAGAATAATTATGGACTTGATTTGCTCAACCACGGACGATGCAGGGATGAGGGCATAAGGGAGCGTGCATTTTTCTTTACAAGAGAAATCTGCTTGCTCTTAGAAATATGACTTTTAGGCGTCATAGTCCGTTCGCATTGACAGAGACCCAAGGTTGTTGCTTAAATCATACACTTGTGTGCATGGTGTTAAAACATGATTTGGTCTGGACCAAAGTAGTATGCTTTAGCGTTCACACGGACGCTTTTACCGCTGGACCAAAAGATGTTGATTGACGAAAGTGACGAAAAGCAAATTTCCCAAACAAAAACTTTGTCTTCCAAAGCATTTTGAGCACAACCCATAGTCAATACCCATAGTCATACTCAATCACTGAGAAATCATCAATAGCAAATGTATTGCCAGAAAGGCTTTGACTTTGACTTGTTGTGTCCAAATTCACACATTTGTTGTACCAAGCTCTTTCAAACATAACGGTGTATATCTGTCAATACCAACGCAGTCTCACCGTTGAACCTGAACGCATCAGCAACCTGAAGTAAACATTAACGTGACATGATGATTACGTTTCTGTGATCAGAGCGTATTGCTCAGAGGCGGCCACCGGCCATAAACCCCTAACCTTTCTCTCTTTGCCATAATCCAGTCTGCAGCAGGAGTTTCACAACAGTGCACAACAAATGAAAAAGGATTTAAGTATGATAGCTTCATAATTGTGAGAGCTTTTCTCCTTATCTCCAAAGACACTGGAGTCTACAGACTTTGGTTCTGACCGACAGACCGGGGGTTAGGTTAGGTAAGGTAATGTCTCAATGTTTTGCGTCATTACTGCCACCCAGTGACCAGAAAACTACATGTCACTTATATTTCAATATATTTTGACTAATAATAGACTATAATACCACAAAATAGTGATTATTAATTTCTGAAAAACTGCAATATAGAGAGGGAGCGATAATCGAACCGCGATATTGCGAGGGGTGACTATATAAGTACTATTCTGGCCACTAAGCATTTGGGGTGGAGGGAAATAATCAATTCTCAGTTGCATAGCAATGCGGACATTGACGATTATTAATCGATTCATAAATGTCAACTATCGATGCTGACGAAACAAAAACAGAACAAAAAGACGGAAAGCGGAAGTGCCGCCCGGACGGTATACGGTGGTGCACCTAAGTGTAAGACGCTACCAAAATGGCTGAGCGTAACCTCTGACCCGCACCTGCTGGATTTAAAGCGAGCGTCAGGAAGCACTGTGGCTTTCACGTAGTTGAAGGTAAAAATGAGCTGGACAACAACCAGACAATATGCAAGCTTTGTCATTCAAGCTTAAAATATTTTGGAAACACGACAAATATGAGAAACCACATAGCATGTTTCCACCCGAACCAGGAGGAGAAACAGCCAGCTGAAGCTGCTGCCGACCAGAGAACCATCGAGCAGGTGATATTTTCCAGCCAACTCGGAAAAGGCGAAGCGAATCACAAAGTCAATCGCAACTTTTATTGTGTAGGATTTGTGGCCGTATTCGATTGTTGAGAAGCAGGGCTTTCGTGCTTTGTTGCGCACTTTGGAACCCCGATACAACGTCCCATCACAACGTTATTTCACTGACACTGCAATTGTGAATAAGGGCAGCCCAGTTTTTTTGGTTATTCATAATATTCTGACATCTGCAAGCATTATTCTTGTACAAGTACGAGAGCTGCCGGTACAGAAATCTATATTTTGTATGAAAGCTGTTTTTGACTTTGCTAAACAGCAAAAATATTATTCTGTCAGACATTCTATGCTCAGGATTTTAGTTTGAATTCAGACGTCTTGAATATTTGTGAATAATGGCAGATTTATTTATGTTGGTTACTCAGAATATGGTTTATGGTAATGGTTTAATTTTATTTGAACATGCATACAAGTTACATTGGAATACATCACATAATTCAATTCACATTTCCACATGTCCAAAAGGAGTAGGAAGAAGCAAATCTCATTTAATCCTACCCCCCATCCATTCCACATCTATTGCAGTACATTTAGTCACTTCCTGTATTCCATATGTGATTTTTTAGAGAAGAATAAGGTAATGCAACAATATGGTGATGTAAGTAAGATTTTTTTCATAATAAAGATAAATCATATACATTAATCAGGTAAATAAAAAATAAATATGCTAAAATATAATATGCTAAAGTTTGTTAATTTTATATATGCTGTTACTGGTGCACTTTACTTTTCCTGCTGGTGTTGTGCAATGGGAAATATGTTGGTAGATGTACCTTTCCAATTATGAAAAGATAATGGAAGTAAATTAATCTATTCATGTTCATTTTAATTGTGGATCATTGCAAATATGCTTTGTTTTAGTAGTATGCAGTGAGTAAAAAGAAATTATATATAGGAAAAAAATTACGCATGAAAAAACTGACAAAACTGTTGATCACAAAAAAGATGCATAGAGATACATCGATAATCATTTTATCATCGTATCGCAGACCTCTGAATCGTAATCGCATCGAATCATAAGGTAGCCAGAGATTCCCACCCCTACTAGGCATCAGTAATGTTATATGACATTAGATTAGATTGCCTTCACACTGCATGTAATCAGCCATAGCATGTCCGACACAACATAGTTCTCCTCCCAGCTCTCCTCTCATTCCAGGTGGAAGTGGTAAAGTTTTGGCTTCTTACGTTTGTCCTTCTTCCCCACTGTGTTTGAAACAAAAGTTTAGAATAAGTAAATTGGAGAGGCTACCTAGTTGGCACAGTAGCTTAGTATACTAGCAGCAGCCGTCTGTTGTGTCCCTGCAGCGATCCCATGACCTGGCATTACAGTTGAGCAATGTGTTGTAAACAAAGAATTATAGGAGTGTAAAGGTGACCATAGGGGTGTTATTTCATGTCTACAGGGCTCTAATAATGGTAAAAACTGCATTGAGTAAGTCATAAACACATTTTCTATGCACTTAACTCCAAAAATATTCCACTTCTTAATATTTTACTTAGATTCACTTAACATGGTATGGTCTGGAACCAATTAACTGTGATGAAAACGGGACAACTGTATAATTATCATTTCTAATAATTATAAATAGCTAATAATAGCTTTTCATTGAACTGTGTAGTTTTGTAGCTATCTATGCTAAGTGTGCATCCTTCAATGTATTTTTTTCCCCCATAACAATCACTGCTGGGACAGGCGGCATAGAAAATGGATGGATGGATAATCACTGCTGTAATTAAAAATTATCATTATGATTGTCAAACTACTGTAATTATATAATTTACCAAGTTACTCTGCAATAGTCAAGCACAAACAAACCATCACTTTTGGGTGCCAAGTACTAACAAATCATCACTTTTGGGTGAAACACAGCACAACTGATCAATTATTGATGAAAGGAAGGAGGGAAAGGTCTAGCAGAACGCTAGCAACAAGGTAACCATCATTACACTCTTACAATGCTAGACACTGTCTGTGTTTACACAAGCAGAGAAATTCCTTTGGCATTCTCCAAGCAACTTTTTCTCCCATCTGCTATGATGAAGGCGGAGATAGTAAGCAAAAAATGAACGACAGGCCAGAAATATGTTTTGACTGGAAATAATCAGGTATTAATGTCTATATGCCTATACCTGTTCCCTCCACGCTACACCCTTCTTCCACATCATTTCAATTAAGTTGGTATCCTGGATACGATGTTGCTATTTACCAGGGTGGGGATGAGAGGGACATGGAAGCAGCAGTCATTGTTGGTTTAAGCTTCGCAGGCAGAAATAATAAAACTGATTTGCTTTAAGGTTGCACGCCTTATAAGAGCCAGAAGAGTACGTGATAAAAGCTGGGGCTTAAGGCTGAAAGAAAAAGGCACGTGAACAGAAAGCGGGCCTACGGCGAATGCTTAAATTCCAGTTGACAAATGTCATGACAAATTATAAAACCAAATCAAAGGGAGTGAGATTAAGTTATTAGACTGGAGGGGAAAGAATGAAACTCCAGGAATATAAATAGGCACAAGCCAACAACATTGGAAAATATCATTAATAAATATCACAAAATATCACAAAGGAGACAAAACGTGGGGGAAACATGACCATTTTAATTCTCCATGTGGATACTATATAGTTGAAAAATATATTGAATTCAATGCTTATAATTAGGGGTGCCAAATGTGTGCATTAATTGTAATTCATTAATTACATTCATAATTGGTGTTTATTTTAATTCCATTAATCTCATTTTTAATCACGTCACCACTTCTGCATGCAAATTGCCATTTGATCAAATTCAGTTTTTATGCGTTGGTCTTCTTCTGCTTGAGTTGTTGGGGTGGAAAACAATGGTCAGTCACAAGTGGACATTGATTGGCTGTCCTTGTGTTTGGGTTTGGGTTTGTTCAGCATTGTAGTTGGGAGGGCAATATGAGGAGCAGCGAGTTGCAGGGCGGAGACGTGTAAATGGAGGAGCATTTGAGAGTTGTCAGTCCAATGAATGAGAAATTTACATTTCAGAAACACCCCGAAGGCACCAGTACCCAGTTGCAAGTATAGCCACAGCTAATATTAGCAGCAAAGACGCTATAAATGTATAGCATAGCAAAACTAAAGTTGAGAAGAACACCCCGCATATGAGCAAGTCTGCAACCAACAGGCTGAAGAATGTTCTTTCCAAGCGAATAGCGATTAATTGCAGACAAGTAAACATACTTCAATATGAAGGGTTAACAAAGGTGTTGCAAACTGCGTCCAATGACCCACCATACAGGCCACCGTGCGGGACTACAGTGACTACACTGAAGATGTACGAGCGCAAAAAAAACGCCCAGAAAAACCTTAAGATTTTGGTGGAAGATTCGCCCAACCGTGTTGCCATACCCGGAGATTATAATGGCCAGATAGTTAACTTGGAAAAAGCAATATTCCCCCCGGTGGTTGAAACTAAAGGTTCCAGGTAGCACTTTGGACTAGTCTCAAAAACAGCAGAATGTAAATGGCTAGGACTGCAACTTTTCACGTCTGTTAAAAACAATAAATGACTTACTCAGCTACTTTTTTGTTTTATATCAATACCTTGATCTGCCACAATAATGTGAATTTAAGTGTAAATAGATCAAGGTGAGGGCTTTTTGAAATTTTAGGTGAGATTTAAAAATAATAATAATAATTGCACCAATCTGATCCATTTCTTTAATCTCCTGACAGCACTAGTTATAATATTGTGTATTGTTCTTATAATCCGTACTTGACATGTGTTTCATGCAGAATGTTTTTGTGCAATTGGAGCACGAAGAAGAAAGCATATACTGTACTGCAGCGCCAAAGCATATACATTTCATGTTCATAATTTTGATTTGATTTGATCCGATAATGGGAAGGAAGTGTGATGTAGAGCTAAATTACAGACCTGACTATGAATGACATTTGTTGTGCTGCAAATGGGTTGTGCACACATGTAATACAGATATCCTCAAAGGGGAATCAGAAACCTAAATTGGTCATTGTAGGATCACTATTGCCCTCTTCTCCCATATGGCTACTGATGGACCGTATTTTCTCAATTATAAGTGGCAGTTTTTTTCATACTTTGACTAGTCCTGCGACTTACAGTCAGGTGTGATTTATATATCAAAATCAGAGCCCTACCAATTATCGGTGGGCCGATTATAACGTATCATTGTTTAATCAACATTGGTGAATATGTAACCAAAATATTAGCTTTTTTGCTGCGCGGAGATTCTGTCGATCTATTCTTGTGCGCTGCTCCCTGCCCGAGTAACTGGCCCCTCCCCCTCACACACAAACAGACCAGCGAGGTGCGGCTCTCCCTGTCTCATTCACTCGGCTGCAGCAGAGGAGACAACTGGAGAAACGGACGAAGAAAGGGCATTTTTTTACACCATGGTAAGCTGCGACTTTGTACAACAATATAACACTACACGTTCGTGCCACACTGTCAGGGCCCGTCAAGGACAACAATCTATTTTTTTCATGCAAGTTTTGAGAATGTATTAGTGTTTTCCGTTGTAAGTTGCATCTCTGTGAGATACCCAAAGATAGTTGCAGCTGTTAATCCCCATGGCCACCATTATCTAAGGCAGCGTTTTAAAGTGAACGAAAGATACATGCAAGCATTAACTCTCATGTCCATCATGAATATAAGACTACACAGCGTCCCACTTCACGTCATACTTCCAGGATTTACAGGGGCTCATACATTCACAATAGGGCTGGGCGATATGACTTCAAATCAATATCGCGATAAATTGGGCAGTTTTACCTAGATAACGATAAATGCATTATAAATCCCCGACCACTATATATCTTTGCCATCTGAAAATAATTGCAGGAAATGCAAATTAAGTGCTTTTCGTTGGCTTATTGACCAACTGGCACACATTACTTTCAATGAAATGTAATGCATGTAACGGGACGCACCTATTCTGCCTATAAAGCCTTCTGAAAAAACCTCCAACATCATCTTTGTGGAACCCAAAATAAAATTCTCTGTGACTGCGGTCCACAAATATGAATGTATGGTACATACCCTGGCATACTACATCCTGTACACACATGTACTAAGCTACACATACAGCCACATGACATGACTGGCATCACCTCTCATGCAATTACATTACTAATGGCCACTACTAATGGAACAAAGTGTATTTTCATGGGTCTGATGGACTACCTTTTTTCTTCACTGTAAATCTTACGTTTAAGGGCCCACAAGTACTCAATAGGGTTTAGACCAGGTGAGCAAGGCGGTCATGTCATTATATTTTAAGACCTTTTTAAGAACTTTACTAGCTAGCCATGCAGTGGAGTACTTGGATGCATGAGATGGAGCATTGCCCTGCATAAAAATCTCATCTTTTAATAATTCCAGCCCTTACCAGTACCCCACCTCCAACTTGCTGGCGTCTGAGTTGGAGTGGAGCTCTCAGCCCATTGCTGATGCAGCCACGGGCCCATCCCTCTTGTCCATCAAGAGTCACTCTCATCTGATCAGTCTATAAAACGTTTGAAAAATCTGCAGGGTTTCTGCTACGTAATTGATTGTGGCTGCCCGCCACACCTTAAAAATTAACTTGGAAACAATGTTAAGTAATATATTGTATGAATGTATATACTTCATATGCTATATAGATACATAGATTATTATCTACACACATATTGACCACAATTAGTTGGAAAACAATTTCAAATATCATAAAAATGTTTCGCTGCGCTTCATTTTGAAAAACATGCACCGGAATCGCCTCTCTGCTCGCCTCTACTTGCTCATGTCGCGGCACTAGCGTCCTGTGTTGACGTTCACTGTGTTCCTTATTATCATGAAAATACAAAATAGTGTGTGTAGTCAACTGACGACAGCTAGTCACATGCGAAGCCCATCTAGGCCAGCGTGTGTGATCGCGCATGTTTCAATAGACTTTATTGCGCGTTTTACCCATTTGCACTGCCTCTCTGGTGGCGGTAGCTAGCAAGGTCACGGGTGAGCTACTGTAGAAGTGGCTATGACGTTCATGCTAACTTACTTTTTTAAAATGTCACTTAACAATCTTGCTCTCTTGTCATTATAATACTTACGGCTTGTCTTCAAAACACTCGATGTGTGTCTATAAGTTGTTCAACAAGCTTTAGACAGGACTATCACGGGTCTCCAACAGCTAGCAGTAGCTCACCAGCTGATGTTGAGTGGCTCACCATACTTGCTTCACCTCTTAGTATGTTTGTAAGTGTTCTATTCAAACATGACGCCTGTACTTAATGACAAATGACCACACTGAGTGGAGATGTACTTTGTAAATAAACTGCACTTAAATGTTGGCAGTCACATAAAATAGCTCACCTCTTCTTTCTTTTTGTCAAAGTAAATTTAATAATGCTGCAATCTCATCACAATCACTAACTCGCACCCTCCCGAACAAAACATGTCAAAACGGCAGCGTAAAAAAACTTGGAATGTCCTCCTACGGAGCGTGAATGGACGCTAGCTGGATTAGCTTAGTTCAGCAGAGCATACTAGTGCGGCTTTGTGTGCACCACTCAGGCAAGGTGAGTGTTTACACCGTGTTGTGTTTTACTGCTTTAATGTAAGCTGGCGTTTAACAATGCCCGCTAACGACGTGCAGGTTCTCAGTTAAAAAGACAAGCGGCACGCTTATTCTTGCACCCAGCTCGTCTTTGCCGTCAAGACACCTTGAAAAATAAGAGCACTGTTTGCCGCGTCTTGTCTAATTGTGTAAACAAAATAAGGGTGTCATAAAAATATTGCACATTAAGAATGCAATTGAAATAAATTGGTGAATACACCTTCCTTAATCACAAGCATGGGCATTATAGTTTGTTGAGGATTTTGTAGCAATGTGTGCTGAGGTTGACATCCCATTAGATAAGTTAGCCAAGCTACAACCATTTCTCAATTACAAGGCAAAATTAGCAAATGATGTATTACATCAATAAATGTAAGGATTTTTGCATTTCATTAATGGACATTATATTTACTAACCCAAAAAAGCACACACTCTGTGCTGGTAAAATAAGTGTAAAAGGTGAAAAACAAAATTAAAAAAAATTTAAATGGAACAAACAGAATTTGGGAAATAAATAAAATGGATTTTATAGGGCCCTATGGACAATTAGTTGCTAAGTCCCGCCCATACCCCTGCAAAGACATTTTTGCTTAATGGTGGCCAATCACAATGAAGACTAGTTATTTTTGATGACCAGAGAAAATGAGCAACAGTAAAAAAAAAAAAAAAAAAAAAAAAGAAAAAGAAAAAAAATAAAAGAAATGGACAAAGCTTGCAGACGACCGCAGGAATTCCTACCCAGCATTACCAGGAATGCAGAACTCCCTCAGTGTGAAGGCTGATTAGTCACTCAGTCTGCAGTAAGAGAGAGTGGGAGATACCGTCGCACTTGTGAAAGCATCTGCGGTGTTTCCAATGGGGAACTCTCCTTTTCAGAAGGGGAAGGTGGAGGAAAAAAAAACGCTTGTGTGGGCAGCTGACATTTTCATTACGTTCCAGTGCAATAGCTGACATAATGAACGGGTCAACCGTCGCCTTCCAGCTTGGGAAATCACTTGTTTCTTTATGTGCCAAAGGACAATTGAGAATGGTAAACCCTAATCTAGAATGTATTTTCATGCTGAGTAGTGCAATCGAGATGCCACTAACCATCCATCCATCCATTTTCTATGCCGCTTACCCTCACTACGGTCATGGGTATGCTGGAGCCTATCCCAGCTGACGTCGCTAGCTATGTAAATTGTGACAGCATGTAATTCGCCAGTGAGTTCAACAAACCAGAGGAAGATGGCATGATCCAGTGCTACTGACTGATAATAACTTATAAACACGCTCTCTCCGCTATCATGAATGGACTTGATTTTAAATGAATTTAAAATCAAATGAATTTTGCAGTGCAGCAGGTACAAAAGAATATTTTTTTCTTTACTTTTCTCAAGTCTCTGCGCCTCCCCTAAAAGACATCTGGTACTTCCCAAGGAAGCCCTTTGAAAACCACTGCTTTAGCGCAAAAATATAACAATGTTTCGTGTACTGAGCTGGATGGTACTACTGTATTTTCCGGAGTATAAGTCACACTTGTTTTCACAGTTTGGCTGGTCCTGCGACTTAGTCAGGTGAGACATATATCATAATACATACACTATATCATTTAACATGTGCTGCCTTCACGTTAAAGTGGGATTACGGGGTTTTTTTGCGACACCTAGTGGCGGCAATAATTCACTGAGTTTGTGATGCAGTTAGGCACACAAAATGAATGATACAAGGCATACTGGCCGCCTTTTGTTACAGAATACTTTCTAATATGCTGCCACCTTAGCGACTATGTTTTAGTAATGTGCATCTACGGTGATTATGACACCTGTGTGGATTGACAAATGTGGTATTTTAGACGGCAATGTTGTTTAATTAGGACACTCATGTCTAACTTGGAGATTGTTGCTGCTGTGTCAGCCACTGACTAACTAAATATGTATACATAAGTATGATTTTGCAATCTATTTTAATTCATTTGTGAATACAAAAAATACGTCTGTCTGATACATTTCTACACACCTGGATATGTCCAGGCATCCTGTCACATATTAAAATTGTCTTCACTAAGCTCATTCTGACATTTACTAAACAGGAAAGTTTTTTATTCTGCCCATATACCTAAAAAATTGACTTATTTCATCTTCTGTAGCTGTACTTTTGTCTCCTTGTTGGTGTAAACACTGTCTCCTCCCTCTCGCTTTGTCGTCTTCTCTTGTGAATTTAAAGGGGAACAATTATACTAATTTTCAAGCGTTTATATTGAGTACTGAACTCCTATCGAGCAGCGACACACGATAACGCGCACAGAAAGCTTTCTAGATCTTCCAGACTCTGCGCCTCTTCCTGCAGTGTTTCCTTGGGTTTCCTGCCTCCCGCCCAAACGGTCTGTGTAATTTACTCCAACCCCGGCCCTCCTCCAGGTACGCCTGCCGCCGAGTCCAGACTGCTGTGATTGGTCATATTCTCTCCGCTCGCTGTATGAACACTTTGTAATTCTACACAGACAACCGCTTCCGTCCGATTATTGACACAAAATAAACAGGACACTGATAAACTGTTACTTACAGGTTGCTCTTCTGACCCTTCAACACAACCCAGTAACGTCGGAAAGGCGTTGGACTTCAACAACAGTTTGGCGGATAGTCAAACTTCATATTGGCCCATTTTCACAAAACAGTCCCGTGTGTGTGCCGTCAAGTGCCGTTGACCAATCATAAATACCGGTTAATGCGACTTATAGTCCAGTGCGACTTTTACAGGATGTATTTTTTTTACTTTTCATGGTGCATTGTTTTGACTGATGTGATTTATACTCCAGAGTGATTTATAGTGGGGAAAATACGATATTTGTTGGCCTAAATAAAGTTAAAGAGATGGGACAAGCATAATAATCGGTTGGTCCATTGTGTGAAACTTTGCAGAGTTTACTACAACCAGCAGAGGTACTGTTTATTCAGTCGCAACTAGTTTGCTGTTAAAAGAAAATGAATGTTCCATCAGCTCGAGGACGTTGAGCTACATCCACGCAATTACTGCGTTCAGCATTATGCTGTTCAATATGACGGTGGCAAGAAAACAGGAGCTCAGAACATTCATAGACAAAGACATAGAAATATAGTCAAACTCCCCGTCCATGAACAAAATGTAGTCCAATGTCCATATCTAATGAAAAGGATGGCCATTGTGTATTTTTTGCTAGCGATGGAGGCCAAAGCGTCACATTAAACAGCCATCTAATTCTTTACGAGCAAAATAAATCTCAATGGCGCAGCTAGTGAACATCACAGCACTGAATAATGCGTTTTATGACACACTTTCGGAGACCGTGGAATTGATGGCAAGTAAAATATTCCGATGGCATCTTAAAGGAAGCTAAGGAACAGGTAAGGGCCTTTAACACTCCATGGTGTAACTCTTCTACTCCTCAGCCTTTTTTGCTTTATTTTTTCACATTTTTGCTTTTTTTTAAAATTTTCTTTCTTTTCTTTTGCTTTTGCAATAAAGACATTGTTGAGAAAACACCAATTTCCCGGTAGACGTTACAATACGATGTTTATTAGGGATGTCGGATAACACCAGTCGACCAATATTATCCACCAAAAATGAGGTTCATATCGGTATCAGTTTTTCTGCCATAATGATATCAGCGTGTGATGACGTGCTCCACAGCAACAACTAGCTCAATATGTCCACCCCTTGCATCACGCTTCCTTACCTACAAGAGACAATAGCCAATAGCACTCATCATAAATACATTGAAAAATGTATAATTAATTCATGTGATCGGTATCGGTATCAACCGATTTCAGTCCTGGGTGATCGGTATCGGAATCGGCAGCATAAAACCCTGATCGGAGCATCCCTAGAAAAAACATGTCCTAATGTTTCACATGACTGTATTTAACTATCTTTTTAGGCTGAAACTTACTAATAATTCATCAGCAAAATGCCTCACATCTACTGTAAGCTTTCGCATCTAAGCTTTTCGCAAGTGTAAACCAAGATGCAAAACATAACAAAATGCATCGCAAAGCTTGACTGCACTGCACACTGATTAGCGAGGCACATTGTGTTTCATACTTTTTTCCACGTCATGTCTACTGGTGTAGAAGATAAGGCTAATTAACTTGGCACTATTTGCATCTCGACTTCAGTGTTGTCAGGAAGAGCACAGCCATGGCTGGCTAATCAAATGTTTGATTTGAGAGGAAATAGTGCCTTTCACTTCTAACGCTCTCTGCAAAAATATCCCTCCAAACTCCCGCAGTATGGCTGTCGGCTGTGTCACCTTTTTCCTACACATTCCCCTTCTACACTTTACATTCCTGAGTTCAACCCCCACCACCTCCCTCCTCGCTTTCCTACTACCACCACACAGGCTGCGCTCATTACGGCGGATTTGCATGTCTGCTCCGGAGCTGCATGAGAGGAGATGAAACAGAACTCCCAGTGGCTGCCTCTGCACAGCTTCACACATCTGACAGAAGAGAGCTCTACGTTGGGCCCTAGATACAGCCAGCAAACACCAAATGCAGACTTCACAAGGATACCGCCCTGCACGATGAATGCACACACACAGCATTGGGCTTACATACATACAGTACATGCCGGGAACTAAATCGGGCCAACAGGCTTCCAGCACCTTCATGCACCTTGCTCAGGTGACCAGGAACAAACCACACAACTGTGAAATGTGTCTGCATTCTGTACTTCCCCACATACTCTATATCACTTGAAGACAGCACAGCATCATTGTGCACATTTCCAATATCCTGCCAATATTGCAATGACTTTTATGCATATAAAATAATTATTTGTAGCAAATTTATCAGCAAATCTCGCTAATTGACCAATTTCTGAAACAATGCAAGCAACCACAAAACCATGTGTGTTCTCAAGCCGACATACAACCAGCTTTTCCATTTAAACCCCACTAGGTGCCAGTATCACTCAACAAACCCCTTCTTGCGCCCTTCTCTGTTGAAAGTGCATGTACTTTTACTTCATTGTAGTTTTATTTAATTTAATAACACAGTGGTTACCCTCTATTTACAAGCCCATAATCATTTGGAAACTGACTCGTGACAGTATGCTGCTCAAATGTCAAATGTCTTCCTGTCCCCCTCCGATTCAGGGCTCCAGACTAACTTTTTTACTAAGAGCACAGTGGCTCCTTACTTAAAATTTTAGGAACACAAGCAGAAAATTTAGGGACACACACTGAAATCGACTTGCAAAGTATTGTGTGACACAAGTGTGAATTTATTTTGATGCCTGATTTAGAGTAATACTAATACATGGGAAATTACTTGTTCAATAATATATATTGTTTTGTTAAAAATAATATAATTGACAGAATAAAATAACGATTTAAATATCTTCTAGAAATCTATCCTGTTCGGAGTATGAATTGAGAGTCCGGGCTAATGACAGCACAGTTGTATCCAACTTTGAGCACTATTCTAGATACTTTGACAAAAAGAAAGACGTTAAAAATAAAGGAGAGGTATTCGTGTTTTATGTGACTGACAACATTTCAATTGTACAATTTGCAAAGCACATCTCCACTTAGAGTCAGGCAAAATGTGTAAATAAAGATGGTAGAAAGTCAGGGTAATAAGGGACAACATGCGTCCCTTGTCAACGGGCATACTTTTATCTGGTCGCACATGCGCAAGTAGATGAAAAGTTCACTCGTTATGTCTCATATTTTAGTCGCAAAATGCCACTACTTGTATTTTGTTGCAGTCTGTAGCCCTGCAATTCCAATGACATCTTCACAGGGTGAGTAGTTTTTATTTAGTTTTAACAATACAGTGATTAACTTCTATTTACATCTGTATGAACATTTGGAAACTGACCTTTGTACCTAGAAATAAAACGCCTCCAAAGGTGACAACATTGCTCTACAAACACTATGTAGTCCCGTTCCAATTAAGAGTGAGTAGTTTTACTTATCTGTAGTTTAGGGGATAAGGGGTTTTCAGCTTTTCCCCGTCAGGGGTCTCCACAGCAAGTCAATCACTATGTTTTTACACCGGATGCCCTTCCTGACACAACCCTGGACAGGACTTGAACCCATGCCCTCTGCCATGAAAGAAAGAAACGTGTACCATTACACCAACAGGAATTACGTCATCTTTAGTTTTATTTAGTTTTAATAATACAGTGATGAACTTTTATTGGAATATAATTTTTAAAATATAAATATACATTTGTATGAACATAAAACACCATAGCCAGAGCCAACGCTATAAAACACCACTTGGTGAGCCTCACTCTGGAGACGCCTCTCTGTTCCCTCCCAGTTCTTCAAAAGGTGAGTAGTTTTTAGGGTCGTAAACGATAAAACAGACATGACTTGATATCCGGTTTGTCAAGTGAGAGATACGGCTGTGTTGGTATCAACCTCCTCAATCAATAAGAATCAGCCATCCTTACATTAATCGATTGTAGAGACATGCGCCTTGTATCAGGAGACTAGCAGTGGGTTGACAATGCGTCTGTAAAACCGCGCGAGTCTGGGCTTCCAGCGAAACAAATGTCGTGCAAGCTCCGTCGCTTACCATGACTGATGACGAAAATGTATGTAAACAGCAGCAGCGTGCTGGCGCTAGTTAGTCATTGCAAAAGATTTGACACTCAGCAAAACAAAAATCTAAAGTTTAGACCGATTTTACAAGAAGTATGGAAAACTTGACAAAAGCCACGCCATTTGTAAGATATGCAGAGCAGCTCTGAAGTACACCTTTTCGGCTTGTAACTTGTTTGATTTGAAATGCTGTACCTTTGTTACCTACCCAGACTGTTCAAAACACTACTGTATGCTCAGGCTGAAGGACAGGCACGCTTACTATTGTTATGACAAGGAGTGTCACGAGACACTCAGTTGACGGGATTAGATGATACATGAGACATAAAACAAGATTGAGACATAATGAGACATAACACAAAATTTTAACATTGCTTTTAAGAAAAGTACAGTGAAAAAAATCTAAAAATGATGACACTAAATTGCATTATACTAATTTAATTTCTACGTTACCTTGCATTGTTCCTTAAGAGGCTACACTCTTCTGCACTGTGTGTATGCTAGCAGCTCCGCCTCCACCCACCGAGAGAGAGACTGTATGACTGACAAAGGTCTCATTCCATTCATGCCGTTGTTCTATGAAACAAACGCGCCAAGGTGCTGAAACCAATGCACAGAGTGAACCCTCTTTCTGCCTGTTTGGAGGCGAGTGATGAGGAAAACAGACACGCATGCACATGGCAATATATTGAGGCCGGCAAAATTATCAAGTTAATTTACATTTCTTGTGCAATTGATTTTATTTATTGTCGTCCCAATCCTAGTGCCCACAAGATTTTTTCTGAACGAGAATTCCTGTCATGTTTTAATCTGAGATTGTGAGACATTTTGACTATGGGATTGTGTACTTTTCCAACCTAACACAGTATTTTCTTTGCACCCATATAGCAAATAGTGCTACTTACTTCTCTTTACTTAGACACCTTTTGAACAAATGTGTCGTTATTTGAGGGCCTTTGCACTATTTATTTCTTATTATTGATTGGACTGAAGGCTGACTTCTGTTTTTTAATTGATATGTTTTATACAGATCCCATCATCAAAAAAAAAGATGTTCATTTTCCACGTCTTTTTTTTGGTCCTTGTCTAAAAATAAATACATTTGACATGTGAGTCTGGTGTTTGTCTTTTGACTTTATTTTTGCCAGTGCCATACAGCATGCTCATGGATATGATGTGGTCTTTTACACATCTGAAAATATGGCTGCGGTCACTACACCTCTATGGCTTCACTGACCTTTAAAAGCTATTTTCGCGTTATTTGACTTGATTTTTTTTTGTAAAACGAATACATGGAAAATAAATTGTTCAACAATTTATTGAAAATAAAATTGTTCAACAATTTATTTTTAGAACAAAATAACAGACTACAGGTGCTGCTCAATAAATTAGAATATGACCAAAAAGTTGATTTATATCAGTAACTTCAATAAGTGAAACTTCTATATTATATACATTCATTACACACACACTGATATATTTCAAATGGTTTTTTTTTTATTTTGATGATTTTCATGGAAAACTAATGAAAATCCCAAATTCAGTATCTCAGAAAATTAGAATATTATGACATTTAATATATATATATATATTTTTTAATAGCACCAAATCACAACAGAGGTGATTTGAGGAGGAGCATTCACATAGAAGTTAAATTAAGAAAATAACCTTGTCTTGATCTTATTTACCATGACATGTCAGCAATAAAGCTGTCAACCTTGGGAAAATACTGATATGGATTTTATTTTTACTTAGTAGTTTGTGCCATCAAGAAGTACATAAAAAAATAACAGTTAAAGAAAAACCAATTAAATAAATTGTTACTTCTTACGATGTCTGTGACTAGCAAAAACAAAAGTGCAACAAGTTCTTCTGCATTGTTCTGGGCTTTTGGGATGCTCTATACTTCACTCTACTTTAATAGTTTCCCTCTCCTCCTCCTCCACCTATTGTCGGCCTGATGGTTAATAGGCAGCAGGATCCATGAGCTCACACAAGGATCACACGATCAGGCAACAGTCTACTTGTCATTTTCATTGTTTAAGTCTGGTTTTACCACATCCCTCCCAGCAGAGTAATTCCTACCATTACATGGTCTCTATTGCCATACTGCCCAACCCTGATGATTCATTCATTCATTCATCGACTACAACTGTGTGAATGCCAGGTACTGTACCAGCAGGAAAACCACAGCAAAACAAATTAGAGACAAGTCTATTACATTTCAATTTTGTCAACTTGCAAAGCTGCTTCACATTTCTAGACATTGTAGAAGGTTATGCAATATGATTGATAGAACACACAGTATACCAGGGGTGCTCACACCTTTTCAGCCTGCAAGCTACTTTTAAAATAACCCAAAGTCCCAAAGATTTACCTCCTACTACAAACATAGAAAATATATAGAAGCATGTGATATATTTACTATATTTATAAATGTGAATATTCTTGTACGTTGTACATGTAAATCGGGGGTGCACACACTTTTTCCACATGCAAGTTACAAGTCGACATGATCCTTTACTATAAAACATTTATATAAAATCTAACCGGTGAACTTTGAAACTACTATACTAATTACTAATGATTAGAATTTCACATTCACAGTGTCAAACAGTGTTTACAGATCATCAAAATAGTTTAATAATTAATAATTGTCATTTAATAATTCACAATTTAATTCAATACAGCAATAAAGATAATTACACATAATTCCTCAATAGTTGCAATAGTTACATCAGTCAAAATAGCTATGTAGCGTTCATCAGACAAACAATTCATGTATTACGTCCAGTCAGCATTTGCTATCAAACATTACAGATACATGAAATTAAAATGTTTATGCAACCAAAGTCACGGCAACTTATTAAAAAGGTTTCAGCAATAGGCACGTGAAATAATAGTTTAGCAAACTAGCCTTTTTGGGTGTTTAGGATACTGGTGGTAGAACATAGGGTAGTTTCAGCACAAACACCTGATTTTGACCAAAAATCAGAAAAAACAAGCTTTTTCTGCAGAGAAGCAAATTGAAGCAGAGTGTCGGTGGGGTCTGCTGGATGTGGGGATGAATCCCTGCTGGTGACCGATTCAGACGGCAGCCACTCGTCAGAAGAATCAGGGTCGGGTTCTGAGTCACCCGACTCTGAACTGCTTCCGGTGTCAGGCTCCGTGTCGCGCCACATGGCTCAGCAACGCTAACCACTAGCTTGTTGCTTCGGCTGCCATTGTCAACTGCATTTGTGTCTACGTCACCTACATCACCCATGTCACCTCTATCTTTCCCGATCACGTCACTACTAAAGGCAGATCCACCACCAGACGAGCTCTGTGACAGTGTTAGCTGCCTGTGTTTTTTGTCTGCATGTGTTTCGCTATTTTCCTCTCTCAACCCACAATCCGTCTTCTTCATAGACAATCTGTCGCTGCCGGTTGGAGGAAAAGAGAACTGTTGCCCCCTACTGGGACAGAAATACATTGCCTACAAGTCAGAAATTCACACACAAGATGATCTGTAGCTCCCGCGAAAAAAAGCATAAGACGTCAATAGACGTCTTTGGCATTGAAAGAGCAGAGCGCCTCTGTCATATTGAGGATCTTTGACGAGCCTTTTCACAGCAGGTTGTTAAAAACAGCAGAGCACTCCTGTCATATAGATGATGTTTGACCAGAATAGAAAAACTGCTTGTGTTTTGCCATATTTGCCATTTGGTGAGGAAAAGAGCCCTGCATGAACTTATCACATTTGTACATTATATTACTATATTACATACAAAATAAGAATAATAATGAAGGGAGAAGTCCAGCCCCACCCCCCCCAGTCCTTTGCTTTCTGAAAATGAGGCCCCAGAATGAATGAGTTGAATGGCACTGATATATTGTATATGCAAAAAAGGGAACGACAACAGAACTCGAAGCACAACAGGCTTTGTCCTTGGCGTCCTTCGATTAAGGTGCTTTTTCAGCATGACTCATTTGGTGAGAGTGTCGCATCATGAGGCATGCAGCATGAGTCACTAGCAAAGATAAGGACAGAGGAGGAGACCGACAAAGCACACACAGCTGACCACACGGCAAGCTCCACATTTAAATCTAAAATAATTTAGCTCAATTTCATTCACAAAATGTTTTACTGTGTTATACTGGAAAAAGAACACCCCATGGTGTAACTCTTCTACTCCTGAACCACTGCATACGACAGGGTGAACATTTGTCAAAACATGCACGCCAACTGTGTTGCCGGTGCTATTATTTTTCTGGCAAATACACCACATGGTGGCGCTGTTATTAAACCTCAGAATTGGACATTTTTCACACAGCTCGATGCGCTCTACAAGAAACACCCGCTGGAATTTAGGGTGTTTAACTGAATCACTACGAAATTTGGTACGGACCTTCAGGGGACTGGCGAGCACATTTGTGTAAAATTTGAGTAAGATTGGTTAAAAAAAACATGGCTGCCGTCAAGCGTAACGTCTTTGCAGGGGAACGGGAAGGCCTAAGCAACTAACTGTCCATAAGTCAATGAGCATTTGTATAAGGATTATAAACCTTTCAGGATATCAGTGTTACATGTATGCTAGCACATCTTCCAAAGCATTTTGACCACAACCCATAGGGGGCGCCAGACTAATACATACAGTATATACTGTAGACTAATACATAACCTCACCGCTGCTGCTGTGGATAATTTTGAATTATGCGGTATATTTTATTTTTCTGCAAACAACAAAAGGCATTTTGTTTGTCTTCTATACTGTGACATTTACTATTGAATCAACATTTTGAATAATCCCATGATAAAAACAATAGCAGCTGTGGAAGAGATGAATGCAAAAAAAACTTGACACTTTTTTCAACACTTAGCAATTTTCACATATCAGTATGCGAAGTAAAACCATGGAACAAGTTGAGAAAGGAACTTAAACAATGTATGAATATGATCCAATTTAAGCAACATTACAACCATATAGTACATTTACAAGGTACATGGAAATGTCTGCTATAATTTATCCTGATTTAATTCATTTATTAGCATTTAATGAATATCACACTATTGATATAATTAACACTGAATATCCTGTATTTATTTATTTACTCATCTACAATGTTTTTGTCAGTTTGATACAGCATTTATTCTGTATTTATTACTTATTACACAATGTTGTTGTTTACTCTTGTTTTCATTTTTTGTAATTAATTTTTGTACTGAATTTGGAAGAAGTATCCAAATAAGTTATCTGCAAACTCTATTAACCCTACTATCCTACTTTGTTATATATTTTTTCCTCTTATTAGAATGTGAACAAGTTAAACACAGGAAGTGAACAAACTCGGGAAATAATATTGTATATAATAAAATAAAACTAAACTATGACCAAATAAACTAAAGTATGACCAACATCTTTCACAGATATCAGAACACTGCCAGCCATCTGCAGCCATAACCAGGCTGCATGTGTAGTAAGTCACCTACACCTAACCTAACCTCCTACCACCCCCACAAATGAGAAGGTTTTCAGACCAAACACTACTCTGCCTTCTGCATCTTAATAAGATGTGGGGGGGAAACTAGAAAGGGAAATGAAGGCATGGCAGTCTTTAGGAGAAAGCTTAATAAATGACTGAACACAGCACAGCCCCCTGGGGTGGCCGTGCCAGGGGCTTTCCAGGGGGTCAGAGCAAGCGAGCGTATCCAATCGTGTCAAGGCGAAGGCGGCAGATTGAACCCAAACTGACATATCAAAGCAGCCAGACTTGTGGAGGAAACAGGGAGGCATCGCCAAACCATGGCATTCAACAGCATTGGGAGGACAACACGGCCCAAAAAGGGAAAAAAGCAATTAAAAGGCAAAAGTCAAGAATCTGTCAGCTGCAAAAAAAAAACATATTCTTCCAATCAAAACAAGCCCAAATTCATTAGGAGGTTTCTTTTTATAAAATAGAATAATAGCTAGCTTTCTGGATCTGATGGGTCACTGCCCCACTAGGCCTCAATGTAAGCAGACAATAACAGTGAAAAGTTTAAATTGAGGCCCTGTCTACACAGGATCGTGCCTGGGGTTTTTTTGTTTTTGTTTTTTTTTGCAGGTTGAAAAAAAAAAATCCCGTCCACTAGAGAACAGATCGCTGGGTGAAATGATGTAATACAAAAAGCACACCAACATGTGGCGCTGTAAACAAACACGGAGACACAACCACTGGACACATCAAAACTACAGAAGATGAAATAACGCATGCGCATAAGGACTGTCGTCTTCCGCTTGTCCAGCTTGTCTAGAATGACAACAAAGTGGAATTACTTCTGCGAGTCACTTTGGATGTCTGGATGTCTGGATGTCTGGATGTCTGGATGTCTGGATGTCTGTCGACTGGGATTCATGCAAGTCAAAATATTCAGATATTATGTTGGCTTTTCGGCAGCAGTACCAAACCAACCACTTCTGGTTATGGGACGGTGATGGGGCACTAATGTTGATTGTTCCCAGAAAGTAGTGTTCTGATTGTGCACACAACAATGACAAGTCGTTGCCAGGTTTTCCCACTCTGGAAGCCATTTTCAAAAAATACCTTTTCGGGGCACCCAGTTTCTGTGTGGATGAAGGGCTAAAACAATAAAATACTTTTCTGTTTAGAACCGAAACATTCCCTTGTGGACAAGCCCAAACTCCTCAATGCCTTCCAAAATGTAGTTTTTACTTGGCGTAATCTTGCGTAATCTTATTATGTACTGTAGCTAATGCAAAAAATAAACACTTTCTGTGTTTGTTGACTGTGTGGTGCTAATGTGCACGTGATCCCCTTTACTCGATTATTATTGGATAATGCGGTAGCCTACCCGGGTCATTGAGAGGTCAAAAAGTAAACTCCCCTCCTTTAATCAAACAGTCAGCTAGCTAATTCTGCAGCGCAAACTCTTTTGACAAAGAAGATGGCGAAAAGAAAGAGTACCATGCAAAACCATGCAGCACCAGAAGTCGCATCTATCGTAACAAGTACTTCATAATTGTTATAGCATTATTTTTGGTTAGCTTTAGTGTAACAGCATTATTAAAAATAATACATACAGAGACTTATTATATTCTAAAATTGTTGGTCGTGCTTAAAAATGCATGCATTTAGTTGTATTCAGTGTATGTTATATTTAAAAAAATATATATTATATGGCTCTCACGGAAATACATTTTTAAAAATGTGGCTTCATGGCTCTCTTAGCCAAAAAAGGTTCCCTATCCCTGGTATAGGTCTTCTGTTAAACACACAAGTCACTTTTAATTCTTTATTAACACAAATTAGACTGTTTTCAATAAAAATATGCAATCTATAACAAAAACAATGACATTATTTGTAAAAATGTGTGCACTGCAGCAACCATGGGCACCCCCATGTAGTCAGAATGTACAATCTTGATCACATGACAGTCTTTATTCGATGGCAAGATTGAGAGTCGAATCGGACTTCTCCAAACTGAATCATCGAATCGCCAACTATTCTAAGACACCCTTATATATCACATACAACTATGTAAAAATTGGGAGTGGGACAATGCTCGCTACGCTGGCATAGCTATGTGAGCTACAGTGTTAACATTTTAACAGCAACATCATGCTAGGTTAGTCTATTCGCTGAAGAAACACAAAATGAACTTACAGCTCCCACATCTGCAGATGACTGACGGATAGTTATCAGAGCTTCTGGTGTAATTTTAAGATATGTAGCGAAGCCTGTCTTTTCCCCTCTTTAAAAAAAGGTGCCCTCTGCAAAGTGGTGGGTGTATACACAGGGCGGGCTCATCTAGTTAGGGGCAGATCAGAAGTTCAGAAGCGACAGTTTGAGCGCCTCTTCTCTGAAAAGTGGCGCAAACAAGTAAGGGAGATAAAGATTGATTTTTCTCGTATTTGGTGTTCTAGGAATGTAAATTACTGTTTAACATCATTTAAAAAGTCACGTTTGCATGATATGGGACTTAGGCAGGCCTAAAAAACAAAACATTTAGAAATAAAACTCACTTTTTAGTCCACAAAAACAGTTTTTAAATGTAGATAAGATGAATAGATGTTTGTAACCATAGTCTGAAGAACAAGTTTTTTCCCCCAGTGTCTCTCTACGATACTTGCGTGTTCCGTCCTCATCTACTATATTTAAAGCCACCTGTAAGAACCGCTATCATTAACACAGCATACAACACAGCTCCAGGCTACTTGCACTAGTTCGTATCAAAAGAGCATTTGTCTACATGTTGAAAACATCCTCTGACACCCTGGATAACAGGGATGTTTGAAATACGATAGCATGTAAGCCAATACTGTGCGTTAATGACAGCACTTAAATTAGTTTTAAGCAAGCCTTGCATGAAACTCGGTTTACATCTAATTGCACATCAAAGCTCAACTACTGTATTTGCTTTAAACCTTCTGCTCCTTGCGACAATGAAGGGAATCCTCTGAAGTAAACGCCCTGCTGACACAGCGCCGTAAATCTAAAAATGGTTGCATTAAGTGCATTTAAAAAATAAAAAAAACACTTATATTTACCCACTCCATTGTCTTGCAAACAAAGCAAAAAAAAAAAAAAAAAAACAGGCGAGAGATCTCTTCTGGCACTCCTAGAAGACTTTGAGAAAGTAGGTCGCTCAGTCTCTTGTGAGTCATAGGTTTTGGCAGGGGACCAAGAGGAGCAGGTATGAGAGACACAGAGACTAGACTTGGATACAATTTCATCAGCACTTTTTCAAAATGTTAGCGTATCTGATGATATAGGGTGATAATTGGATGCAGGAGTTCAGAACCAAAGTGCTAAATGCCTGCAATGTTCTGTCAAATGTTAAAAGGCTTACGATACAGATTTCCGGCAGTACGGCGGGGAGATTTGTCAGATCGCAGGTGCAGCTACACTGCTTTCCAGGGCACCAGGCTCCCCTCCCAGAGCCACAGCTTATTGGCAAAGTGGCTGGCTCGCAGGGTCAAATCGGGTGACCGATATTTCGAAACAGTTCAGAAGAAGGTGACTCAGCCCTCATCAGAGCCGTTGTCGCCGGGGACAACCCATGTTTTGATGGCCCATGCCTGGCAATCTTTAAACTATTTTAATTATACTTTCTATTTATTTTGTCAAGTGATTTTTTTCCAACACTTCCTTCTTCTTTCCCTTTCTTTCATTACCACATAAGCCATCTAATGTACCTACATTCTCAATTCTTTCTCTCCCTATTAGGAAATTTAACAAACTGAACAAACTAATTGCTGAGAAATGGAGAAGGGGCAGGATTAAATAAGCTCTGCTTCTTCCTACTCCTTTTCAGACATGTTGAATTGTGCAAGTGTAAACATGTGACGTCCATCAATGTAAAACAAATAAAACCATGACCATTAATTACGCTAAGCAACTGGCATGGACCACGCCACCTTGGCCGCCAAGTCCCGTCATCCGGCTAACCTCTCTGTCCGCCCATTCATTCAGTCATTCATTCATTCATTCATTCATTCATTCATCCACCCTGAGGGAGAGGCACGCAAGCCAGAGGAAGTATGACTCATCCGCATAACAAAATGCATTCTTGGGAATTCTCCACAGACGTGTTGTGTGCTAAACCAAGAGCACAGGAGAGTATGGTGCAGAAAGCGTAGTAGAAAAAAAATTAGCGTGTTGGGTTAATATAGCCAAAGCAAGTCATCACTTGTGTGTGGGTTTCCTGATCCATGGAGATCAACATTTTCTCTGAATCCAGAGAGAGTACCCTGGGCTTCCGTCAGGGGTTTTCTGAATCACACATGGCGCACACAAAAGTACTACATCTAAGGCAACGAGGTTCTGAAAGGTTTTGATAAATGATTCTGCCGAGCGTGCAGAGCCCTAAGAGACATGGAGGCATGAAGGCAAAGTGTTTAATGATGAGGTCTAACAGATCTGCAGCAGTCCTGTCCAATTGACACAGCGTCATCAGGACTTGCCGCCTGTCATGCAGATCACGAGGCTCTCCGACTACGTCGTCTTTGGACTGACTGACTTAGGGCTGTGATCACATTTGCGGTTCAGTACTCTGGTCTACACCAAGAAGAAGAAAGACATATTCATAAAGCAAGGATTTTTAATTGGGCAGCTTTCGTGACGTATCATGTGGCGTAACTTAAATATTCCAAACCAAAATGTCATCTGCTGGGTTGAATATGTTGGTTATTTTTATTTTTATTTTTATTTTATGTTTTG
Organism: Dunckerocampus dactyliophorus; assembly: GCF_027744805.1. Lineage (NCBI taxonomy): Eukaryota > Metazoa > Chordata > Actinopteri > Syngnathiformes > Syngnathidae > Dunckerocampus > Dunckerocampus dactyliophorus. The sequence continues at coordinate 18,899,327 of NC_072826.1, forward strand.
GTTATTAGATTTCACAAAAGGCTTCTAAAATATGCTTTTAAAGACTGCCACAGGGTAGAGCAGAGAGAGACAGCACTTCCATTACATTTTATATTAGACATTCTTACATGGACAATACCTTAAAAAAGTTTGTCTGAGCGTAAGAAATTGAACTTTCATCTTACATATCATTTCGGCATGCGTTTTGTTGTCATTTTAACACTGGTCCATGGAGTATTCACATTTGAGCTCAAGTGAACAGACACCAATCTCTTCAGCGGTCTCTGTCCACTTGTTTGGTGCACACCAGGGTTAGGTTGATCGCGTTCGCTCGTGACCAAACGAACCAGACTAGCAGAGCAAACGCACCACTGCTTGTTTTAACTGACCCCAACATGACAAGTGTGAAGGCACCCTTATCTGACATTCACATGGAATGGAGACCATAATGGCAAAACCTCAATGGGTGGACCATACATTGCATTTGTTACAACCCTAATTAAATGATTAATCTTACAGTTAGCTTGAGTGATACACTTTTAAGAGAGTTTTGCCCTCAGTCAAACCTGACCACAATGACTTTTTAAGATATGAATTTGAAGAATTGCTTCACGCTGAACACAGACTGACGTCACTGTCGAGGAAACGAAACTTGGTGGTGAAATGAATGAACAAGTAATCCCTTTAGAGAGAGTTAACCCATCCAAAACCAAAGATCATTTAGATGGAAACAACATTCAGCTGTGTCATGTCATGGTTTGGGGTGACATGACAGTTGCCGGCACTGGGATGAACTTCGGTTCATTGGGGGAAGCATGAATTCCAACATGTACTTTGGCATTATCAAGCAAGAGCTTGATCCCCAGTTTTCCAACACGATAAGGAGCCCAAACACACATCCAAGATGACAAGTGCTTTGCTGAGGAAGGCAAGGATGTTGATGGTGATGGAAGAGCTAAATATGTCTCATCCAGACTTGAACCCAGCTGAGTACCTGTGGTGCATCCTCAAGCATATTTTACTGGTACTGTAGGAGGCTGTAATGTGCTTCCAAGCATGTCAAAGAGCACAATGCAACTTTGCCAAAGATAAATAAAACATTGCCCATACATGATTTGTGTTGCATGATCGCACACAAAACATTTTTTTAGATATACACAATGGACCATAAATTACAAAAAAAAAAATCCCTGTCACGGCTCATATGCAGACAAAACCGCATTGTCAAGCAAGTTGGTGTCACTGGAGGGATTGCCCCACCTCTGCTCAGATTCCCAGCATCTAGATTGGTCTGGCCTTGTAGGTTAATGATGTGTTCGTCATAGGAGACGCTGTAATGATTAAACCAGATACCAAACGCTGTCATGAAAGCTCAGGTCACAAGCCTCTTCAAACATGTGAATCAGTTAATTGGGCTGTTTTAGAATATGTCCTATGGATGTAAGAACATGAAGATTTGCACTGTTTTGATTTCATTTCCGCTCCAGATGGGTTACTTTCTATACAGCAGGTGCATTGCCGCTTCCCGTCGGCACAAAACAACAAACACATTTGCTCCTTATCAAGCAAAGAGTAGGCGATCGTTTGCAATATAAAGCTGTCAAGTGAGATCACAAGCGGTCATTTTAGACGTGGGGAATTATTCACTATGAATCAATGAGCTGTCCACTTGTAACCGGATTGGCAAAGATGCTTTCTGTGCACTTGCTTGTTTAGGAGTTTCTTGATTGTTTCAATTACTCCTTTTCCGGTGTGTTGTCATTCAGCACTCAATCATGCATAGTGGCTATACTACAGTATTATAAAGTTTTTATATGTGAAAGTTTCTGCCAATCTATTCACAGTAAGTTCTGAGAATTTATCGCAAGCAAAATCTTGCTGAACATGCGCGATGGCAACACTTATGAGTCATTTTGGATTGGAATGAGTCACACAAAGACATCATGAACTTTAAGGGCACCACTGCCACCACCCCCGTATCCTTTTTATTTTTTTTTAATACATTCCCAACGTGCTGTAAGTCATTCAGTGCAGTAGCTCACCAATAGATTTCATTAACAGCTTATGACTTTCCCACAAAATTGCGCACTTTCTTTAAATGGTGGCCTCCGCTCCAATTGATGCCATGCCCCAATGAATCACTTGAATAAATAAATGCTGTAGTATACAGTATGTTATTTATATGTTATTATATATGTATTATCTGTAGGAAAACGTGTTACTACAATTGTCCTAAGTGTCTACCAAATATTGGCACAATCTGGACAAACTGTGATATTAAAATCACTATTACTTAAAAAGGCATCAATAATTTAATACAATGCATATACGCATAAATTATCATAAAATGAATTTGTACAAATAAAGAACCCCTCTCAAATAAATGGCTAACCCACAACAAATGCTTGATAATCTCTGCAGTTGAGCAAATACCCCAAACACTAGAATCAGAGTCAAAGAGTAAGAATTTACTGACATATTCAATAAATTATTCTAAAAAAAGGAATGAAAATACTCCAAAAGTTCCATTGAGAAGGGGGTGGGTATGCTGGAGAAGATGCTTGTGTGAAAACAGACACCCCACACCTAAATCAAGCGAGGGCCTCGTGAAAAATTCATTAATTTACTGCAAAAATAGATTAAAGCACCCAGCTGATCAAAACTAAAAAAAATGTGGCTCCTGAATAACATGAATGGTAAAACATCTCTCGAGGTTGTTGCCGGAAGAAAGAGTACACACCTTGAAAATCATTTCTTTTCAATTACATATTACTATAAACAATGCATGCATCTCTAATTGTCAGATAATTAATTAAGCCAATCTTTGAAGGAGAAAAAAAGGGGGCTGAAGAAAGGAAAAACTAATTAAAATCCATTCTAATATCTGTCACTGTCATGATGTGATGCCAATATCATTCTTGCCAACATTTGATGTCACGGCTACAGGGACCGCTTTCACACGCACTCTGGCGCATTTACTCTGCTAGTACAGTTTGTTTGTTCAAGTGTAAATGCCATCATCCGAAACCTTGTGTCTCGGCCCACTTACAAGTGAACTCTGGTGCGGTTCGGTTCACTTGAGCTCAAATGTGAACACTACATGAACCAGTGTTAAAAATGACAGCAAAAAGAATGCAGAAATGACAAATATGTGAGAAAAAACGCGTTACAAATGCTGTCTTTCTGCTCTGCTCTCTCCCACTCTTTAAAAGTATGTTTAAGAAACTCTTTGTGAAATCAAAGATGTTAAATATAGAAAATATAAAAATAACCTATGTATTCAACCGAGGAGACGACATTTTATGTGACAATTCTAAGTGAACCACACCAAACTTAGCACCAATTATTAGGGATGCGCCAATCCTCATTTTTTCCACTCCTAATCCAATCTCAATACCTGAATTTATGTATCTGACAATACCAATACTATTAAAATACCAGAGCTTTAATAATAATATTATTGTAGCGTCAACAATGAAGTCTATGCAGGACAAGGCTGTGGTCGAACAACAATCGATTCATTGAACATAACAGATCACTGTCGGTTGCAACCACGGCAAAAGAATATCAGCAAATGTGTCTTGAAAAATATCAGCAAACGTAAGTGTCTCCACAAATGCAGCGCTGAACATACACACACACATGCGCGCGTTTCCATACAATGCGTAACCTTCTGCACGCTACACTCCTACATGTTCTTCCACTTCCTCCTTGCTATTGAGTGTGTTTCTATATGCAAATGATCCATGCAGAGCTCTTATCAAATGCACTTCCGCCACCTTGTGGCCTTTTTTATGGCTTAAAACTGCTCTAAACGTGATAACGATTAGTGTGCACTTGCGTCGTCGCCGCTTTTTGCCTCTCACTAAAAAAAAAACACGTAAAGATGCCTAAATTTGTCTTTGGGATCGAGCGTTCGGGTTCATAAAAACATATAAATACGTCTTTGGTATTGAATGAGTTAATTACGCTTGTATCGAAACCCAATACCAATCGGATCCAGTCCCTACCACGCATGTTGTTGTTGGTTTTTTTTTTTTTTTTGGTCCAGAACTTAGTACCAAACCACAAGTGTGACGACACCCTCAATTACCAAAAAAATATAAATAAAAATGCCAAAAACTGCACAGTAACAGTAATTGCTCCGGCCAGCACTAAATGAGGTTCAGTTAAGCGCAATTATCCCCTCTGATCTTTCCCATAAAAAGACTTCTTTAACATGGAGAAGTGTGCTTACACAACGTGACTGCAAACAAGATTCAAATTGAAATCAGGGAGGCAGTTCCAAGCAGATGAATGGTTCCATAGCTCATCTGCATTCTAGTGAAGGAGGAGGAGGAACAGCATCGCTAATGAAGACTGAGCCTCTCACTCATTCTTGAGGCCTCAATGGGAGCAAAAAAATGTTTTTATTTATAAGTCACGTTTCTTTTAAAAATAGCCCAGTCATCTGCAAAGAAGAGCATTAGCATCTGTTGAGAAGAAAGGAACAGCAGGTAGGTGTCCAAAGTCTGGCCTGGGGGCCATTTGCGGCGTGCTGCTCAATTGTCTTTTTATTGTCCCACAGCAGATTATAAAATGATAAAATTCATGTCATTAATGTTTAAAATTAAGATTGCATCAGAACATTACTACTGAGTATTAGAGCCACTGTGAAAAGGAAAAAAATATAAAATGTGAGAGAAAATGTTTTATTGTTAGCCTCAGTTGAAATATTCAGGAATAATTTAATTAAACTGCAACGTTCAACAATCGTCTGCCATCCACAGTTATGATTACCTTTAACTGCCTGTCAACTCACTAACAGGAATTATTTGTTACTTTATTATAAACATTTGTCGTCTATTACATCATATTTTTTAATCTGAGGAAAAAAATATTGGACATATGGTATTTATGTACTAATTAACTAACTCATGAAGAAATACATTATTGATTAATTAAATTGACATTATAGATGACACAACTTCTTAAACTGAATTCTAGAACTGTCAAAACGTTACATTAATTTGGAATTAAAATTTAAATAAAATTTAATTAATTATTACCAAAATAGAGAATTATAATTTAGTCACAATATTTAAATGACACTAAAAAAATAAATTAAAAAGTACCATAAATTCCACTGTTTAAGCCGCTACTTTTTTCTTAAACTTTGAACCCTGCGTCTTATACAGCGGTGCGGCTAATTTATGGCTAAATTCTAATCTTGTGACATGCCTTAACTTCCAAACTACTACTAATTGTTTAAATACTGTGCCACGTGTGAGTCAGTGAGGAAACAATTGCTCTTTCTTTGGCAGGGGTCAATCAAAGGCTATCAGTGCAACTACCCATTGAAAATCACAGGAGGTCATGATATATACTAGTATAACAACAAAACAGTCTGACTCATGGTGCCATCTTACTAAGAAAACTTTTTAACAATACTAAATTCAGCACACAGCAACTTAACACTCAAACGTGTAACTGACAAATATACAAACACATCCCAATATGAGTTTAAAATTGTCAAAACCCAACATTTTAAAGTTTTCCCATTAAGCAATTGTGTCTCATGCACGGCAATGACGTCAGCTTCCCACTGGGATTTGGGCTCCAGGTCCTCTGGTGCCCTCTGGTGGACAGATGCAGCATTGCAGCGCCATCCACCATTTTGTATGCTTTCTATGCTCCTCCAAAGAAATGGCTTTTACAAACTAAATCCATTATGGTAAAACTTTAAAATCATGTTTTTTTTTCATATTAAACTCATATTTGTACATGTTTCTATACTTCTGAAGTATCACGTTTGAGTGTTAAGTTGCTGTGTGATGAGTTTAAGGTTGTAAGATGGAACCGTGAGTCAGACTGTTATTGTAATGTAATTGTGTTATTGTAATGACCTCCTGCAATTTCCAATGGGTTGGCAAGCTTGTTGTAAGTTAGCTCATGACTACCTCCTGTCAAATAAAGAGCTGATTGGACTCATGCGCGCCACAATATGCCATTTTATTACATGGACACGTGCTTATACACCGATGCGGCTTATACTTATACAGTACAAGATATGCTTGGCATATCTTGGCCTACATTGGCTTGTTTTAGCATATTAAATCAACAAAAAGGCAAGAACATTAAAGCACTTACACCCCTGATCTAAGGTGAATAAGGTCAAAATTTTAAGAAAAATTAATAAAAAGCTACATTGTCAATTGGTCTGACTTCACATTCCGGAATTTAAAATGTGCCATGTTTGGCTTTGTAGGAAAAAATAAAAGATTAAAAAAAAAAAAGCACAGGTCTTTTAGCAACTGCATCAGTACTACACAAGATGCTGTAAAAAGAAATATTGGCATCCTCATGAATAAATTGCCACCTGCCAATCATGTAATACAATAGGATTTTAGCCTGAGGGCTGAGATGTGGTGGTCTAATAGGGTTTTGCTGCAGAGGGGTACCTGTTGGGTGCTGTCCAACCATACACAAGTATACACATGCACACACGCGCACACACACACACTCAGTGATGAGTATGCAAGTAGCCACAGGCTCAACTACCACCAGGAGTCTGAAAAGTGTACCTCACGGATGGCGATTTGAATAATCACTTCAACAGGGGGAGAAATTAAAAAAGGCTCTGAGTGAGCAGACGGGGCCACATGCTGCATTCCTAATGAGCTGCCACTCTACTCCAACGGTGGACAGGCCGTAATTGACATCGATTACTCTGTAAATTGGTTGACAGTTAAGAATTCTGTCAAAACTGATTGTTGATGAATCGTGTCTCAAAGCAATTGACGCAAAACCGAACGCTACTATGTGGCTAAAACCAGCAGAGGCGCTGTCGATTCAGTGTCAATGGGTTTGCTGGCTAAAGAAGACACCAAAGTCAGCTATGCAAAAGACAAAAGGAAGCGTGATGTCGAAAATCTAGCCTTGATGCTGGAATTTAGACAGACTAATGAGCTTTGCTTGCGCCGGTCTCAGACACCGTGCGTGCCTCCAAGCGCGACTGTGCAGAACTGCAACAATTAATCGATGATTAATCAATTATTCAATCACTGGAGATTCCCTATTATTGAGCACACCTGAATATAAGCCGCACCCACCAAATTTAAAGTGAAAAAAAATTGTAAACAGGCCGCATTTGTCAATGAGCTGCAGGTGTCCATGTTGTAACATGAGATATTTACATAGAAAGACACACTATAAACTAGAGATATGGCAAAACAAAATTTATGTGTAGAACTATCGCGATATTTAACCCTACAATGGATTATCAATACGCTCTCGCAGTGTATCATTTTTTTTTTATTTTATTATTAAAATACAGCCGCTATAAACGTCTTCCACCATTTTACCATACCACCATTTTACATGTCATCTAGGAGGAGCTCCTCGCAAAAGCAGCAGAAAATTGGGCGGAAGTCACAGAAGAAGACGAAAAGAAAGCAGAAGAAAAACCAAACAAATGCCACTCAGGCGGTGAAGTTAAACTGAAAGTTGTGAAAGAATAGTTTAAATCAAACGTGTGAACTCACTTTGGCTTTTATAGTGTTGATGGGACAACGCTGGACTTTGCAAGATGGAAGGAGTGTCTCATGACAATACACACGGGCGGCACAGCAAACCCACTTCGTTCATCACCACGCTTGTGGAGAAAACTGTGCCTCGCGAGACAAATGCTGATTTTTCTATTCAAATGCTCAGTGTTGTGTTATCCAATCGAGAGACGTGTGTTTAGTTTACGTCATTTATCGTCAACATTGTCCTGATGCTGCTCAACCTTATCCGGGTCATTCTACTATATTATGCAAAATACACATTTTTGTTACACTTCTACTTTTTAACTACATTTTGTCTACCTGATAGACATAGACATTTGACACATAAAATATAAATCCCGTAAACAGTCACTGTTTTTGCACCATTGCTTGTTGTATTCTGGTTCAAATATGCTGCAAAATATCGCATTCTAAGCATCATGGGAACCGTACTTCGTTTAGCCTTTAAAGGAAAATTGCACTTTTTAGGAATTTTGCCCATCATCCACAATCCTTGTGTGACATGAACACACATCTTTCCCTTTTCTGTGCATTCTCAAGATAGAAAAGCAGCTAAAAAGAGGCAGTTAAGAATGCACGTAATGGGACGCAACTATTCCACCTATAAAGCCTTCTGAAGAAAAAAAAAAAACTCCCAAAACCGCCAACAACCGCCATTTATATCACGTGACCTGTATATTAACCAAACTACAGCAACATTGTTATTATTATTGTTTCGAACATTGTTACGTCGAAGAACTCCTTGCTGTAGTGACACCTTGCCATACTACACCGGCTACCTACTAGCGACTAGCTTCACCACACTCTCACCCACAGCGCCTCAGGCCACTACTGAAAGGCAACGCTACATATTGGAGTGCCGCCACTTCTACTGTGTTGAGTTTGGAAAAGTTAACACTAGGTGTAGCCTTCTTTTATATGTGAAATAAATGCACCCGGGAAGGAAGTTCCAGCAATGCTTAAAATTACTAAAGTACGACATGTTAGGAGTAAATAACAAGTTGCATTATCCATGTGTGCCTGCCGACATCTGTTTTTATGCCACCGACGCTGTACAGGAGCGAATGGGGGGGGGGCTTAATGTCAGCTGACTGATGTCATATGACATCTAAGAAGTGACAGTAATAATGCAGGTGACACACGACCAACACTACTTCGCAACCGCTGCGATGGGCACCCCTGATATAGCATATATGTCCATTCATACACTGTATTACTAAACATTGTTTTCACATTTTAAAAAAATCTGATTTTCCAAGGTGTGGCGGCCTTTATTGAGCCGTGGCGCCCCGCCACAATCCATTACATGTAGCGGAAACCCTGAATATTATAAAAATGTTTCATTACGCTTTATTTTGAAAAATGTGCGCCGGAATCGCCTGTCTGCCCTTTTGGCACTTGACAAATAAGGAGAGGAAGAAAAGTCAGAGAGAAAGGTATTTAAAGTTAATTAATGCATTTCTTGTTCAAGCCTGTGAAATCGTAATGTTGACATTATTACTGATAGTAAATTTAAATATTTAAAAAAAAAATTGCTGCCACAGCGTCGCAGCAGCACGACACAGCGGCACTCCACCTCCCATGCAGCCCACCACCACAGGTTTAAAAAATCCTAAGGGAAACCCTAACTAGTATAGCCTTGTGGCTATAACACCAACAACATTCTAGGTTTGCCTATTTGCTGAAGAAAAAAAAAACATACAGCTTCCATGTCTGTAGCTGACTGACGGATAGCTGGCATAGCTTTGGCTTAAGATGTGTAGCAAAGCCTTTTTTCTTTTTTTTTTTCCAAGCCATCCTTCATGAAGTAGTGGGTGGATACACACAGCAGTCTTATCTAGCTGGGGATGGGTCAGAGGTGGTATTATGTCAGGAACGAAGGTTTTATATACAAAACAGGAATTCCATCAATGCAAGTATAGCCAGATAACTAGAAAAAAATGCTGCTATAGTTATGCTCCGAGAAACCCATTTTTCAAATGCGTGCATGCTGTGATTCATATTTCTGTGCCTATTATGTACATAAAGAACACGTGAGATGTTATCCAGGTGTATTATGCCACCACAAGGCTATATTATACAGAGCTGCTTCCAAAAACACTCCTCTAACATGCAGTTTGCAAACAACGGCAATAACGCGAGGTGCAGGATAAAGTTCAATTCGAGCTACGACAGGTGAATCGAGCAGAAGTAACATTGCCAGCTGTGTGTCTGGAGTGGTAGCACTGCTATTTTTAAGCGAAACCAGGTCTGACCTTTTACATTGCAGATGCTGACTCATGTTAAGGGCATTTTCTCCTCAGTCTGAGGTGAGTGGTTGGAATTTCTGACAATGATTTCATGCAGTCAAAAATGAAAAGCACTTTATGAGTGAAAAATAAACATGGACGTAGTGAGTGCTTCGTCGAGCACCTAGGTTCACAAAATGGGGTACGCGTACCCCTAGGGGTACGAAGATTGCAGTAGGAGGTACATGAATAAAAATGTAAAAACGGCTTGACTATATTAGTGCTGAACACTGAGATTTACGTAATGCGCTCCAACGCCTCATGTGAACAGCCACAGCAGGTAAGTACAGAAGAAAGGTAATAGCATGAAGTTGTTCATTGTTCTGTGTGCATTAGATGAACAAATAAGTACGTTTTATGGTGACATTGTGCATGAAAAGTGTTTAATCATTTATCTGAGCTGGATGAGCCTGTCAATTGTTGACTGCGTGCACTGACTATGTTAGAAAGCCCCCAATTTTGCACGTGTAAGTAAATTTATGCTGTCACAAATAATGTGTCTTCGTTGATTGAGACTTATGTGTATGACATAATCCAATGCTGTGTCTTTTCAATTCTTCCTTTCATCTCGTCCTTGTTCACAAATGTTAATGCTGTGCGTGAATGCACAGAGGTGAGGTTTAATAATGTTAGCTCTGTGCTGCTGTGCATTTTTGCTTGGTGCATAATCTCCGCTATATGTGCTCATATGTCCATTTGGCTCAGTAATAAGCCTTGTAAGGAATTAATTTCCTTACTGATTTCTGTACGTTATGTGCCTTTGTTTTCATCATTATCTATAATTATGTGTAACATTAGTTGCATTGTACTGACTATTTCCATGTTGTTGCAAACCAAAGCACAGCAAAAGAGCATGAAGATCATAGTTCACCACATATTACCACATCTTGTCACCACTTGTTATCAATAAATTCATTAAACAGAAGACAAACCTGCCAGGCGATATCTTACCTCTCTAAAACCCTCTCCGTTTTACATTAGAAGCCTATGTGCGCAGTTAAAAAATAAGATACATGATTTTTTTAATATAATGTCATTATACATAATATATTTACGATATCAAAGATGTTTCATTGTGTGGTTTATGTTGTTTAAGTGTGCGGGAGTGGGGGTACATGACTTCCAGTCAGATGTCTGAAGGGGTACGCGACCGATCTAGCATCATCCTGCTACTCACAACTCAGGCATTACTGATACAACTTTTACAAGCCCTCCTCTTGTGAAAGGCCATTAAAGAAGCATACAGATCCATACATAAAACCTCAGAACCATACCACATTGCAATTAGAAATGAGTAGAAGCAACTCATCATTTCAATCATTTCATTTACATGCACGAGCTAAAAAGCACCAATATAATGCTTTGCCACTTTTACTGAACTGTGTTTACTATGTTTGCACTGCATCATCCTCACAGGTGTGTCTAATATTTTGGTGCATGAAAAGAGTAAGTGTCAATCAAAACAGCATTATTACCTTCTTATATATTATTATTACGAAATATTAAGATTATATTCTGCTGTTATCTGATGGCAGCTCCTGCGTTGGAGCTCTTGAGACCAGGGATATTCAATTAGCGGCCCGCAGGCCAAATTCGGCCCACAAATGACATCAAACCAGCCTGCGAATTTCATCAAAACTTGGGAGCAAGTTTTTTGTTTTCCAAAGAAGAGTCCAATAAACAGCAGAGCGCTCCTGTCACATAGAGGATCTTGGGCTAGCATCTATGCAGTAGGTTTTGAAAAACAACACAATGTTCCTGTCATATAAAGGATCTTGGATGAGCATTTTTGCAGTCAATCCATAAAACAGCAGAGCAGACCTGTCATACAGAGAATATTAACAATTTTGGACATGCGCTTTTTCAGTAAGTGCTTGAAAATAGCAGAGCTCTCCTTTCTTACAGAGAATCTTTAATTTGAGTTTTTGCAGAGCGTGCTTGTACGGATATGAGCACTCCTTTAAGAGGATCTTGGACTAGCATTTCTACAGTAAGTCCTTAAAAACAGCACAGGCCTCCTGTCACGGAGAGGATCCTAGGCTATTGTTTTTGCACTAGGTCCTTAAAAACAGCTCAGCATTCCTGCCATATAGCGCCTCTTTAATTCCAGTTTTTGCAGTGGGTCCTTAGAAACAGCAGAGCACACCTGTCATGTTGACGATGTTGAGGATCTCGGACGAGCGTTCTTGCAGTAAGTCCATAAAATAGCTACGCTCTCCTGTCATATAGAGAATCTTTTATTTGGGTTTTTGCAGCACATCCATAAAACCAGCTGAGCACCCCAGTCATGTAGACTGAGGCTCTTCGACTGGAGTAAACATACTGCTTCTTTTTTTCATTTTTGACTGTATGACTTTTAGTATTAGCTATTAGGCGAGGTAAAATGACGAAATAAAAACATCAATAAAATAAAATAACTGATTTCATTAGTCTGGCCTGCTTTTGAGTGTGACTGTGCAGGTGTACCTAATGTAGCCACTGGATACACCGCTGCACTTGTTGAGTGTCCACGCCACACAAGGAGGAGATGATGATTTCTTTCTGTGCAGAAGGAATTCAATTGCAGTGTGCGAGGAAGGGAAGGGGAGGAAAGACGATTGACAGTGGAGAAAACACGCTGCAACAGCTGTGAGTCAAATGCCACCAGGGCACACAGCACAGCCAAATGACACACACACACACACACACTTCCTACTGCACATACCAAACAGCTAGCTAACGATAGCTACTGGAGGGCTGGCTGTGGGGGGGTACGTCACTCCATTACACCCGAAGCGAGGAAACAAACACCGAGGACGGCTAAAGTTAGCTTCCACTGGCTAGCTAGCTGTCAAAGTTGCCTCCCTCCATGCCTGTGAGGTCGCTTGTTGTCACCTGTAGCACAGGTCTGCTAGCCCGCTAGCTCCGGAGCTGTCAACTTGAGAGTTCCAGCAAACACAGCCAGGCAAGAAGGGGAGGAGGCGGGAGTGGAAAAGAGGGTGTCCCCCTGCGCCCCCCTGCCACGGCAAGCGGAAAGCTGTCAACCGGGGCCTGCCAGCCAGCCAGCCGGGTTCAACCCCCCTTACTTCCCCAACAAAGTCGTCCATTTCGCGGGCCTCGGTTCAACTTCCATGCCCTTGTAAGCTCACTTACTCTGGGAGAGAGAGACGCCGCCGCTGCTGTTGTTGACGGTGGTCTCCGTAATCCTCGCGGTAGTTTCACAGTAACTGCTCCCGCCGTCTTCTGCCTTCCACCTCCTCTGTTAGCGTCTGCCGGTGGCCACCGGAGAGTTGTCCCGAGTGCCTGACGCTTGTCGTCCCGGGCAAGGTTCGCCGGTGTGTGCCTGCGGTGCCGTGGCGTCCCTTCACAGCTTCTCTCCGCCTTCTCCCTAGTTCGCCTCTCTCTCGGTTGCAGAGCCAACATCCGGGACTCTGCTCGCTCGTGACCGGATCTACTTCCAATACGTCGACGCGCATGGAAGATTTGTTGTTTTGCCGCCTTTTTGTCACCGTCCCTGCCGCCACAGAAACTAGTCCATGGTGTCACATAATACTAGAAAAAAAAGAAAAAAAAGAAAAAAAGAAAATAAATAAATAAATAAATAAAACATAATACTAGGGGTGGGCGATACTGCAATAACGATACTGACACCGATATGTTTTAACTTCAAATGTTCAAGCTTATTGAATGATTTTGTGATTTTGCCTTTAATTTGTTGATGTATCTAAATATATCAGAATATTAATGAATTAATACAAATATTTTATTAACGCATTTATTTGTGAACAATTTAAAAAATGCTGTATATAAATACAACAATATAAGACAATGTGACAATATCAACAAAATTGTACAATAATTCTATTTTACTACAAACAATCGTTTGAGCAAAATAAAGTCAATAACTAAACAAAAGCAAAAAATAATCTTGGCTAATAATGTGACAATATGTTTAACAATATGCACAACAAAATACGTAGATATTTGTGGAAATAAACATAAAAGAAAACGGAAAAATATCAATTATATGCTATGCTATGCTATGTTATGTGGGTGGTCTCCAGTTTTCATCACTATTCAAGTATGACAAAATAAAAAGAGAGATGATCTTTATGTATGTATATGTATATGATCACATGACAACACTAGAATATCATATGCATTTTAATCATGGCAAATTACTTGGAGAATTTAAAGAATCATAACAATAATAATAATAGTGCATTCTGCACAAATTAATAGTTAACAAACCACGTGGGCAGACTACCCAAGTCAAGTACTAATTGAATAACGATTATGTAAATTATACGTGATTCCCATTAACTCGACCTTACCTCAGAATGGAAATATAAAATTAAAAATGAAAATGTAGATTAAAATATAAAGATAAAAATAATATAAATAGGATTTAAATATAAAAAAGCTAACGTGTATTCATGATACTCGTTGATTTAAGTTATAGACTGTTATTTTTACGTCATTTACGGCACTTTCTTTATTGTATGCTATTATTAAAATGTCCTGCGGGAACTCGAACCTAATATCAAAACAGTAAATCATTAATAAAGACCTGTTCTGAATTAATTAGTCCATTTCTTTTTATTCATACATACGCTACTAAATGTGTTGTGTTCTTTAAAAAACGGACAGCTGCTCATTGTTAAATAGATCTGATCTCATCCAGTGTTCTATATATAGACTGTTACAAACAGTCAGTGCTTCTTGGGCATACATGCTGGAAGATTAATTGATAAATTTGAATAATCTATGTATAGCCATGCAGAAACTAGCTATACATGAAACATGCAAGCGTGAGAAACAGGTTGTTGCCGTGCTTGTCTAGTCAGCAATGCAACAGCGCTCCCTCTTGGTTAATCACAGGGCTAGTTTTTAAAGTCAGAGCCATAGAAATGTAAACCATTACGTTACGTCACGTTGTTAAGCCACAGATGTATTGTAATAAAATACTCAAGAAACGCAATTAATTGAGTAGCTCCACGTTCAAATTAATAACCAAATTTTTTTTAAACAAATTTTATTTTTCACCTTTGTATATTTATTTGGATTTGTTGGTTATATTTACATACATACGACATTTTTATAATTACCCATGTAAAAAAAACGAAAAAATGGGAACAACAATAATGGAAGACCTGCAACTAAAAAGCAATGGCTACGTTTACATGCAGTCAAATAACCCTGTCATCACCGGAATATTAGCGATAACCCGGTTGCACACGGCCATGTAAACACCAATAGCCCTTTTGAAAAACCGGAATATGCTCATATTCCGTTTTTTAAAAAACCTGAATGTTACCCCTAGGTTACTCCTTTTCTAACCCGAAAATCGGATCATGTGTACGCCTATCGGGATATCCCGATCAAAAGGAACATTAATTTAATTTGTGTTCTGCGCATGTTCTATTCGAAATTAATCTTGTGACTTTGGGAGGAACTACTTCTAAACATGACGACACGCAAAACCCCACACTTTTGGAGGGGGGGGGGGCAAGCCACCTCGTTAGTGTGGTGAAAGACAGGAACATTATGTATTTCATTGGCGGTAGAAAGTACAGCAATAGCGAAATCTATAAGAAGGTGAGCAGTTAGCAGCAAGCAGGGTTTGTACAAAAGGCATCTTCAAAAGTGTCTGGGGATATAGCATGGATATGGATGGCCCGGCACCATTTCCCATTTCTTCACGTTCGCGCCTTCCATTGGTGAAGAAAGTGAGACAAACTACTCACTAGTCTGTCTCACTTTCTTCAGTAGTGGTGGTGGGTCAGTACCCGCACCAAATCGCAAACGCGCTTTGCGTCATGACGTACTGCGTGCGTGGAGACGTGTCCGTGCGGGGTTTTTTTCACGTCGCGCATGTAAATGGCTTATTCCGAATGTTTCAGAAAACGGAATATTGACCTTAACCCGTATGTCGACTGCATGTAAACGTAGTCAGTGTTTTGGGGCATAGTACCAAAGATAGCCAGTGGCGGCGCTAACGTAATACGTCTATGTTTACATCGAGCGAAGAAAAAATCTTACCAGGTCTCGGAAGTGGTTCAGAAGTTCTCAAGAAGGGGTCTTCGGCTGTCAGTACATATTGGTATTAAAAAGTAAGACTTTGTCATTATGTTTTGATTGCCTGCATAAGTAAATGGTAGTTACATTTTGAACTCGCTGCTAAAACATTTACCGGCATTGTGCTGTGTTGTTAAAACGAAAATGCACTGGAAGACATGACTCGCTTTTGTTTTGACTTGGCGGTAAATTGAAAATGAAACTTTATTTTTTGCGAGTGTTATATAACACTCACAAGAAGTTAGGGATATTTCAGATGCATATCCCTAAGGTTTTGTGAGTGGTATATATATTAATGTGTCTTTATGTGGTACTGTATAAAACTAGTGAAGTGCCTCCCTTTTTCTGCAAGGTTCTTGCATTGTCCTTTATAATAAGTAACTAAATATTGAATGGCGACATATATATTGTATATAGTATGGTTGGCTGTCAATGAGTAAAAAGAGCAAACAAAGAATGAATGCAAGCCTTGTATCAATAATTCAGCCAGGGTTGGGTAGGTTAAAGTGCATTTTTGTATTGTGTGCAAGTCTACTGTACTGTGAGACAATATTGCTGCATTCTAGGCAGATAAATGCGGGTATCTTCTTCAACGGCTCTTCAGTGGCAGTGTTGCAGGATCTCAGGAAACAAGGGAGTGAAACAATGTAATTATGTTATACTTCCTAACACAGTTGCCTCCCTCTTATCAGGTCATGGCAGAGCCCAGAATATCCTCCATCGATGGGAAGCTAGCCGAAGAGTTTGCCGCTCCCGCCCACGTGAAGGAGGTCAAGGACAAGATGGCTGCTTTTGCCCAGCGTCACGCCGAGGCCGGTCGCTGTGTGGTTCTCATCACATCCGGGGGCACCAAAGTTCCCCTGGAGTCACGTACCGTTCGATTCCTCGACAATTTCAGCAGCGGAAGGAGGGGAGCGTCATCGGCTGAGTATTTTCTCGACTCCGGCTATGCTGTCATCTTCCTGCATAGGCATCGTTCCCTGTATCCATACACTCGCATGTTCTCCACTGTCAACATGCTGGACACCCTGCAGTTCAGTGCAAGTGACTCTGGCGAGGTGGTGGTGAACCAGCAGGTGCTCCCAAACATCGCTAAAGTGCTAAAGCGCTACCGGGAAGTAACCAATGGCCAACTCCTTCTCCCCGTCGACTTCAGCACCCTGTCAGAGTATCTGCACCTGCTTAAAGCGGCAGCACAGGCCCTCAGCACTATAGGTAGAACTGCAATGTGTAGAGGTGGCTGCATTGTTTGCATGTTGCTCATAGCTAGTTTGCTCTGCACGCAGGATCTAAGGCTATGTTTTACCTGGCTGCAGCAGTGTCGGATTTCTACATCCCAGCATCGGAAATGCCCGAGCACAAAATTCAGTCTTCAAATGGACCTCTTCAAGTGAGTTTTCCCACACAGAGATCCCACAAAATTACCAATACAGCCAACATTTACAGGCAGTGTAAGCGTGTGCCTTTTATACAATACCCAGAGATGTGTGATTTTGTGTGTGTGTTTTATATACTGTATTTAGACGCAGCATTGTGACAAACACTTACACACAGGCATCTTCCCACCTCTGGTAGTACTTCTGAAAGCGGCAAATTGGCGGGTTCGCATCAGTGCTGTTTATCCACAAACGTAACGGAAAAAAGGCGGAAAAGGTAGCCTCTTTCACACAGAAATCCCACAAAATAGACACATCAGAGCCACAACAATAGATCCAGTATCTATATGTCTGTGCCTTTTACACAGAACCCAGTACAGCAGGATATTGTGTGCACTGTCACACAACAACACAGTATCTGACAAGCAGGTGAGGTGCATGCCAAAAAATAAAAGGGCAGGAGAAGTGTGTCAGGCGTTGTCCCAGCATTGTGTAATACTGTTGCAATATACAATGGTCTCTTGCGATAATGATATATATCATATATTCTATGGCATACTGTATCAGTTAAAATAGATCAATTTCTAAACAGATTACAGAGGCTCTCAGGAAAGCCAAACATTATTTTCTTCAATGAAAATCTAATATTCATATTTTATTATTATTATTATTAAGTAGTTTCTACTATTGACCTAGACATTCTCCTACTATTTTGCATGAACATTTGCAACAAAAGTGAATTATCAGATTCAGTTCCACAACCCTCCCCTCATCTCTTCAATTGCCATTGTTCATTCACCACAATACAGGTTTAAGCCCTAAATATGCTGCACACACTTATTAAACACAATTAATGTATAAAATGTATAGGTACAGTACATGACAAAAGTTTGGACACGCACAACACAACCCCATAAATATGGCAAGAAGTTCCACTAAGTATCCCTGACAAGGCACATCTGTGAAGTGAAAACCATTTTAGGGGACTACCTCATCAAGCTCATTGAGAGAACACCAAGGGTTTGCAGCGTTATCAAAAAAGCTACTTTGAGGAATCTAAAATATAGACATATTTACAGTTATTTCACACTTTTGTTAAGTACATAATTCCCACCTATGATACGGGTTAAACTTCACCCCTCCAATTTTGCCTTGATATTGTTTAAACCAGGGTGTCCAAAATGCGGCCCGGGGGCAATTTCCGTATAATTAATTTTATTATGTATTAATTTATTGGCTCTTGGTACTTTCTAAAAATACAATTACACTGGAAAACTTAAAAAAACAGCTAAAATTTAAAAAAATAACTAATTTCACAACAATAAAAAAATAACATTCCTCATTCCTTTTGGAGCCTTTCGGTCCTTGCTGTTGGACAAAGAGCGTGAGACCACAGAACAGTGCCTTTGTTTTAAATAGCTTTTTATGGATTTTATTACTAATCACTTGCACTTTACAAAGTATGTGTGTTAATATACATTGTATGTAATCTTTTAGATTTGTATATTTTATCACTTGTGACGTGTGCTGCTGACCTGTTGGCCAGGTCACCCTTGTAAAAGAGATCCTGATCTCAATGGGTTTTTATCTGGTTAAATAAAGGTTAAATAAAATAAAATAAAACATTAAGAGACATGTAGCATAAAGTTTAAATATTATAGGGGAAAAAGTTTAAAGCAAATACCGTGTTTGTATTTTAGTTCATTTAGCCATTTTAACCACAAAACAGCGACCATTTATTATTTTTTGAAAAACTGCAATGTAATGAGGGAGCGATGTTCGAACCAAGATGTAGTGAGGGGCGACTATCTACCGAGGCAGAAAATTGCAGTTGCCTTTGCGTCCTTATTCTGTGTCTGTGCCATTTATACACAGCGACACTGAAAAAGACGGCCCTTTGACACAGGGATGCCACAAAATAGCCGCATCAGAACCATGCCATTAGATCTGTCATTTACCACCTGTGCCTTTAACACAGAACCCAGATAATCGCGATAATGCTTTCACATAGCGACACAGAATCCCACAATTCAGATCATTAGAGGACATCAGCGCCGGCATCTGGTGTGACGTATAAAATACTCGTCGAAGAGTGATGATCGCTTTCAACACTAACTTCACACCCTTGGCCTGGCTTTGTGGAATACCCTTACACACAGGCAAAGTCCTACCTCTGTTGTGGCTCCCACACTACCTCATAAGGTGGAACATAGGCCGAAAAATGCCAACTTGTGCAGTTAGCATTAAAGGGACTAATGTGGCCATGGTACTTTTCCTCCTCCTTACAGCTAACCATGAACATGGTCCCCAAAATCCTGTCCCCGTTAGTGAAGGACTGGGCGCCGCAGGCCTTCGTCATATCCTTCAAACTGGAGACAGACGCCACCATCCTGCTGGAGAAGGCTCGGCGAGCGCTGGACACCTACAGGCACCAGGCGGTCGTGGCCAACGTGCTCGACTCCAGGCGGGGTTACGTGGTGGTGGTGACCCCGAGCACCCAGGACGAGGTGGTGCTCTCCAAAGAGGAAATGAAGAACGAGGTGGAGATCGAGGAGAGGATCGTGACTAACTTGACAGCTGCACACGCGCAGTTTATTACGCAACAAGCGGGCTGATAGTCATTGGAGTTTACTGTAGATTGAGATTTGGGATAAGTATAATTAATCGATTACTGAAAACAATCATGTCATCAATCATTAAATCTATGCAACGTTTGTATCAAGGTTGGTAATATCTTGACGCAAAGTAAGGATAATGTTATTACATGGCAGCAAACAGCTACAAATAAATACGGTATTGACCCAAATATCAAATGACCCTTCGTTTAAGACTGGTTTCTGAAAAATACTTAAGACAAAAACATCATCAATACTGCATTTTACTCAATCTTTGTTTCATGACTCACCATCACTGATCATCATTTTAAAATGAGCATCAGAATAATAACTTGTCCAACCTTTGAGGTCGCTGGTGTGTGACAGGAAGAAAGGCTCTGACTTGCATGGGGAGAAGAGTCGAATATAATACGACTCGACATTTCAGGTCAATACGGTACAATTCTTGAAACTTCCCTAATTTATAATCATGATAATGATTCTGACTGTAATGCTTTAACTTGAAGTTCAATGAATGATACAATGATGTTTCTGTACATGGACAGCATGTAATGCAACCTATTAAAATGTGTACAAGTTTATTCTTTTTGTGCCCCAGCATTAATCAGCGTCTTTATGAAAACATGATCTGTAAATAATGCAGTAATAGCAGCAGTGTGCGGTTACTTAAGCTTGATACTCTTCTTGACTCCTGCACGAATGCCTGACAGTTCTCCGCTGTATCTTGTCTCCTCCCGACGCACCTCACGGACCTGGTCCGCATGCACAAAGTCAGTATTTGATATAAGAAAGAAAAATTGAAAAATCTCTTAACGGAATACTAACCTGGCCCTTTCTGCGAATCTTGGCCCTCCTGAACTTCTCTCTGTGTTTGACTCGGGGGTTACGGTCGATCTTCCTCCTCTTGGGGGTAAGACCTTTGTTCTTGGCCATCTGGGGACATATTCATTATTAGGCCAATTGTTCGTGGTACATGTAAATTAAGCAGACCCATGGATACAATCCTTTCAGGAGGCTTTCTGACACTCAAAAACTACAGACGCACAACCATAACGTAGCACTCCATTTGTATAGTACAACTTAAAAATATTACAAAAATAATTTTTAAAAAATCTAGTTTCGATGATTAAGCTTTTGACTATTATTGGCATTTAATTTTTAAGGTCTGTTATCACTATTTTCTTCATTGGCTTATCACTGATACCGCTATAAAACAATATACATGAAAAAAAAAGGCAGACTTTGTCCCTTTTTAGCTTGTGTTCTGGATTCCCCTTAAGACTTTTGGACTACATCTTCCATAAGATTCCACCTAGAATCCCCATTTGATTGATATTAAGATACATGAGCCACAGTGATATTTGAAGGTATGGCTGAGTAGTGTGTGCACCTATGTATATTATAACAAAAGCTGGAGCTATCCAGCAGGTGGCATCCTAACAACAATAATGAAATCTCAGGCTAAGCTAGCCACACGTACTGTACTGTAAATTCATGTGGGTTGTCCAAACATTTCCCACTGAGGGCTGCATATAGAAAAATGGAAGGGTGTACAGGCCACTTCCATATTTTTCCACATTAACTCCATCAAACCCACTAAAATCAATCCAATGTAGGTTAAGATATTCTACAGGGGCCGTACTTTGGACACCCATAATCTAAGCAATAAATGGCAAAGGCTACATGTGGAGTGTGTGCGTGTCGGTACCTGGTATGTGATGCCTCTCTTAGCTTCTGGATCCATCTCTTCCACCTCATCAACTTGTTCATCCGCCCTGCAACAGAGTGACAATCCTTCACATTCCTCTGCTTTTTCAACTTTGGTAATGGTAATGAATTGTAATGGTTTAATTTATTTGAACATGCATGCAGGTTACATTGGAATACATCACATATTAGAATTCATTTCTCACTCACTCTTCAGCTCTCTTCTCCTTCCTGCTGTTCTTCAACATCATCCTCTCCTCCACTTGTCTGTAGAACTGCAACGCTGCTTCCTCGTCCAGGTCAGAGTCCGAAAATGCTTCCTCCGTCTCCAGTGCCACGTTCCCTTTTTCATCCTGTAAGCAACATGCACTCGTTAGTTTACTGCTTCCACCAAGTAAAGAACAGATTTATTTCACCTTGTCCTTCTTTGTGGAGACTCCATCCTTCTTCTCTAATGTTGGTCTGCTGGTGAGCTTGTCTTTTTCCTTAGTAGCCAGGAGCTCGCGATACTGTGGTGCGAGGCGGGCATCGACTGCACTCAGTCCATTGATGAGCTTTAGGGCAAGCAAACAACAAGGATGGGACATGACCTTCATCTACATATGTTTACAGTGAATATAGGAAATCAAATAACAGAATACTACATTCCTCAAATAGTGGCGGGTGGCATTTGTTGCTCAACATCACAAAAATGCTTACTTGAAAAAATCAGACCTTCTCGCGTCTTCATGTGGACGTGTTTACAAACGTAAACAAGATGGCCGCGGCGCACCATCACGAAAGTAGATGCGAGCGTCTTCGTCACATACACACTCAAACTCCATTGCAATCAGCTTTACAGATGCCATGCGTCGTGGTAAAGACGGCTACCATGACATACGGTGGTGTCACATGTCATAGTAAAGATGTGCTTATTGCAGCGAGGGACTTTATGATGAAGTAGTGCTAAATAAGGGTATGGCATCTATTACAGCAGAGGACTTACATTTCGGTAGGTGAGCAGTCGTTCGATCACTGGATGGTTGTGAGCGGGGATTCGTTTGGCTTTGAGCACCAAGTAGAAGCTGATGTTGGTACAGTAACTGTGGCAGGGAAGCATTAAACGCAGTCGTGAGGAAGAGTGAAGAATGGCTACACGTGAACATCAGAGGACAGCTTACTTGAGATAAAGCTGCTGTTTGGTCTTCAGGTAGGCGGCACCCTTTTGGAAACAGGATCAAGCAAGTTGTTTTGGTTTGACATCAACAAAGCACAGATAGCAACCATTAAGTAAAACGACAACTAAACACAACAGCCGACGTAACGGTTTGCAATGCCGCACATTGACCGACATTAAGCCAAAAGGTAAAGGAACTACAGGCGGTCCTTGTGTTATGAGGCACGCCCACAAATTCATACTGCATAAAAAGAAAGAGAACTAGTTACGTTCGCATGGCGGAACAATACATAGTCGCTTGTTGCTCCCCTGAGGAAGGACGTCGCTTTTGATCTTTTTCGTTAACTTTTTCCCCTTCGTTATATCTCTCAAGCATGGAGCAGACTCTATTGGCAAGGTGTCAAAGAAAAGGAAAGCAAAATTAGACGTACGAGTTTTGTTCCTACGATATCGATGTAAGTTGAATTTTAGTGTAAGTCATAATTGTCAATAATGAGACACACTATGCTGCTTAGTTATCAATGTCCGATCCTTTCACATTCACATATCATGTTTATCCTTCATGATGGTTGCGGAGTCTGAGCAGCTTGGACCGGGCATGCAGCCCATGTGGGAGTTTATCCACTTTTATGATGTCTAATTTCACTTCACTTGTCACTTTCATTCAGGCACTGCATTTAGAAAGTCTGCCTCACACTAGGGAGACATACTGATGGGAAAAAGTTAACCTAAAAGAACAAACTTTGACTTTGTCCTTCCTCAGTGTAGCGACGCACGACTATGAATTCTTCCACCGCGCGCACGTAATTAGTTCTATTTTTCTTTTTGTACAGTATTAAGCATGCACTGATTTCCTTAATTTTGGGCATCGGCGATCGGCTGATCCTTACATATGAAACCAATCTTATCTACCTCAACAAAAGTCTGAAAGTCAGCCACAGCCTCCTTTTGCTCTGCCAGACCGACAGCTTGCAATTGAGCCTAAGGCTAAAGCTAAAGCTGGCTGGAGCAAAGAACCAGGCAGCGACCTGCTGTTAGAAGCTTATGAGCAGTGAAAAAAGCAAAGCTACTAAGAGAAAAACGATGCAGTTCACGGCATTGGACGACCAGCCATTTTCGGTTGCTGTGCCCTTTATTTCTGGTAAGAGGCTCAAATCAGGTCTGGAGTGTAACCTGTTGTGCAAGTTTTGTTTGTTTGTTTTTAAAATGTGAAAAAGAAAAGACTACCAACAATTTTTTAAACATTTCATTTATATACATTTGTAAGAACTACCTCATTTAAAGTGAAAACAACAAGTTTGGGGTATTGTTTAATGTTTTTCAACAAAATAAGATATTGAAGGTGTATGCAGTCTTTTTTTTTTTAAATAGCCAAAGTTGGAATCGGCATGTCAGGCTTTTTAAAGATCAGTGATTGACCAGAAAATTTTAATTGTTGCACCCCGAGCATTAATAATTAATGGGAGTGTGTATGTAACAACAAAATGTCATAACTTAAGGAACTCCTGTATGATTCAACCGTGACGTGCGCTGCACATAAATAAAGATGAAAGAGGTCACCTTTCCTGGTGGGATCTTTCCATCCTTGACCATCTGTAGGAGGGGCTGCAATTCATTCTTCATTTCTGTGAGCTGAACACAACATCATTTAGTGCCCATCTCATGAAGCCATTAAGTGTACTTGTATGTTCATTCATCTCTACATACCTTTGCCTTGAAGTCCTGAATGAGTTCAAGCAGCTCTGGCGATTCCTTCTTCAGCAGCTTCATTTTCTCCTTCTGAGACATCTGCTTCAGGTCCTTCACGATCCTCTCCTCCTTTTCCACAACTTTCTCCTCACTCTTCTCTCCCGCTGCCGCAGCAAACTCCTTCATTCATACAGAAAGGTCACGTATTACTCCCAGAGAATAATGGCAGTAAGTCAATGCCGGTATATACCTGAAAAAAGTTCAAGTCATAATCCTCCTCGGTCAGGTTTTCCGTTAAACGTTTTTGGATATTTTTGGCCTCTTCTTCCTCCTCTTGTTCCTCTGCTTCCAGCTCTTCGTGCGTTTTACCTTCTGTCACAATACAATGAAAATACAGCAGACATTAGCGCGGTAACAACGCAGGATATCTTCAATAGCCGCGCTGTGCCACAATAAATCATCAGGTGTGACGTCCACTTGAAGAAATAAATGCAACACTTGCAATAAACACCTCCTTTTTTACCCCACAAAAAAAGTAAGAGGCGGTGGCTCATATTACATTGACTTTCACTTGTGATATCACCATTTGTCATGGTAGACCGAGTTACCAAAATACACACCTGCAAAGCACACATGGGATCTGTAAAGCTGACGTTGGCGTTGAAAGGGAAAACAGAGTAAACAAAAGATCATTTTTAGGGTAGATTTATTCTACGTGGTAGTACCCAGAAAAGAAAGGATACAAAAAACAGGACTGATACTACAATTTGTTTTTTGTTTTTGTTCTTTTTTATTAAACGACTATTATAGATGTTGAATGTGCTGGGATCCACTGTATACAGTAAATATTTGGGTGTGTAAAAAAATACACAGGTGAAAAAAAAACATTTTGTAAAGTCATTAAAAATTAGGGTTGGGGGAAATAATCGGTTCTTTGATGCATCACGATGCGGATATTGAGGATTAAAATCGATTCATAAATGTCGAACAATGCTGACCGAACAAAAAAAAAAAAATGGAACAAAAAGGAGGGAAAGCGGAAGTGGCACCTGGACAGTTTATGGTGGTGCACCTAACCGAATGGCTAAGCGTAAACTCCAACCCGCACCCGCTGGATTTAAAGCGAGCGTCCAGAAGCACTGACGGTAAAAATAAGCTGGACAAGAGCCAGCCAGACAGTGGCTCTGTTATGCAAGCTTAAAATATTTTGGAAACACGACAAATATGAGCAACCACAAAGCACGTTTCCACCCGAACCAGGAGGAAAAAGAACTAGCTGAAGTTGCTGCCAACCAGAGAACCACTGAGCAAGTGACAACTAATTTTCCAGCCAACTCAGAAAAGGCGAAGCGAATCACAAAGTCAATCGCAACTTTTATTTTATTGATTTTCTTATGTTGGTTACTCAGAATATGCTGAGTTTTGTTAATTTTATATACAGTATGCTGCTACTGGTGCACTTTACTTTTCCTGCTGGTCCTGTGCAATGGGAAATATGTTGGTATGTTGGTATCCTTCCAATTATTAAAATATAATGGAAATAAATTAATGCAATTTTCACATTTTAAAAACACACTGCTAGAACTTTGAAGACAACGGCATGTTATACTTACTTGTTGTCACATAGTCCGAGTCGTAGAACATCTTCTTCTTGGTGCCCCATGCTAAATCACTGGGAAGCTCTGAGGTGGAAAACATCATCATTCAAATAAGCTTTTATCAGTTTAGACGACCCGACAAACTGACATCTAACCATCGTCTTTCTTTCCCTCGAGATCACTCTCCATGTCGGTCCCTTCATCGTCTTTATTATCGTCGTCGTCCTCTTCTTCTTCATCTTCATCATCATCATCATCATCATCATCATCATCATCATCATCATCAGTCTCCAAGGCCATCACTTCCTCCTGCAGAAGTCTTGTCGCTTAAACGAATGGTCATGACATCAAAGGCAAACAAAAACAGGAATCCCACCTCATCATCCAGATCCTCCTCATCACTCCCCATGTCAACTCCCCTGGCCAAAAGTTTCTGTGTCAAAAAGTCCAAGTGTGAGAACACAAACCAGCGCCATAAGCTGTCTAAAACATGATTCAAAACCCTTACCGCAATCTTTGCATCGTGAAACTCGTCGATTTTGTCCTTCGTGTACTGTGATGACGTCTGAGGTGAGATACAAGGAGCTCCCGTTCATGAACGAATAAACACACAAAAGCAAACAAAAATGGCAAACAATTCTCTTTCTGGCTTAAAAATACAACAGAAATTGTGAAATGTCAACATTTTCTGCTGGAGTGAATCCACCCTATCCATTTTCATGCGGGACTATTATAAATACGTTTTCATTGGCGTCGGTCATGATAGACAGTATTTGTATGTGCACATCTTTAGAATTATGTCCACATAATTTCATCAAATAGCAGTTTCTCAAGTTGTGATCGCAAGTGCTGTTATAAACATATACAATGTACAGATGAGTTTTATTTTATTCTTAAAAGGGGCCCTGTCCTGCTCCTTTCAGGAACTTTTAAAATGATAATGCATCTCAGTGGGGTACTATAATATGTTTATTTTAGTAAAATACTCCATAAATGTCAAATTGTGTACAACTGTCTCCTCTTGGCCGTCACGCTGAGAATCCACATCCTCCTCCCCGACTACACCAACTCTGTTGCTATTTGTCAGTGGATGAGAGTCGGCTCCTCCATAGAGACAGGCCCTACATCGAACAGTTACGTGCTGGATATTGCATATAATTGGATTAATACTGCAGAATCCAGCGTCGAAGTGTGCTTTGTTTATGAAACAGCTTTCCGAGAGCAGAGGAGCAGTGGCCGTGAGGTCGATCTTTAGCGCCCCGAAAACAAGAAGTCGTTCCACCCCTTCCCTACTCCGATGTAGATACACAATTCAATACAAAAACACTTTCTGGCTTTCCTGGCTACCATTTTCAAGCAAAAAGCGTCAACGGTAATGAACCATGGTCAGCAACAAGTCGCCATACTTCTTCAAGTTGTGACATGAAAATGTAAAAGATTTTATGGAAATCTCAGTAACTTCTTGCACTCACCTACGGAGCCCGCAAGTGAATGAAGATAGTGATGGTCAAAACATGGATCTTACTTTATCAGGGACAGGCATATTTTTGTAGGCTTCTGGGTCATCTTCATGATATTGTTCCTCTTTGTTCGACTTCTGGAACTGTTTACCCCTATGGACAGTAACACACAGGACGTATACATGAATCCTCTTCCTTAGCAGGCCTCACTGGTTGTTGTGACGACTTAAATGGCATAAAATAAAAGGGTTTAAAATAGAATTACGTTACAATATTACAAGACCTAGCTTTGTGTTGACGTTAACGTTAGTCAAACTCACCTTTTAGCGCGAACCATTTTGAAGGTAAAAGAGCTTAGGTAAAACAATCCTACATATGTTTAAAATAATTGTTTTATCATGCTATTAAATGTGTAGACAGCCGGAGTAGCAACACTTAACACATTCCCATGGTCCACCATGTGCTTCCGCAACTTCTTCTTCGTCGTCTTAATAATATAGAGCATCGTGAAACTAGTTGAGTACCGCCACCTTTAGGACCAGAGGGGTATTTCATTTTTTCCCTTGTATTTATTTTAATGGGTTACATCAGGGGTACGGACTAAACGTTTTTATTTGTGAAACTTCTGCATGAATGTTAAAGGAAGGAATAACTTTTAATAAGTTGCCATGATGAAATGAATGCAGGAAGGAAATTAGGAGCATGTTTTTTTAATTTAAAGCGTCAGGTCGCTCTGTGCCGTACATGTCTTCATCATCATCATACTGTACAGAAAATTTCATCGTCATCATTCATTGTCATTAATTAGTGGTGAGTAACTATATACTTTAATAAGCGTGTTAGGCATATTACAGGGCTTCAGTTTGTTCAGACTTTTTCACACGGGGCCATGTAGGTTTGGATTTTTTTTCTCCCTTAATAATATGAAAGTTTCATTTAAAAACTGCATTTTGTGTTCAGTTGTGTTGTCATTGACTAATATTTAAATGGGTTTGATGATCTGAAACATTTAAGTGCAAACCTGCAAAAAAAATAAGAAATCAGGAAGGGGCAAACACCTTTTCACACCACTGTATACAGTATGTGTGTTTTTTGGTGTGTTGTTCAATATATTGTAGCCAAATAAATTCAGTGAGAGCCAATAGTAGTTTTTGTTTTTGATGTGTTTTTTGCACTATTGACTTTATTTTGCTCAAACAAGGGAAAATTTAATTTAATGCTTTGTTGATATTCTTACATTGTTACATGTTGTTGTATTAAAATGCCAAAGTAAAAAGTATGGCTATTGACAATACTGGCCCTATGTTTACTTGGTATCGTATTGATACCAAGCTTTGCAGTATCGCCCATCTCTTTGGTCAATGTGGCAGGTTCAAAGACCAAGGTCAGCATACCAAAAGTTCACACCAGTCTGTTTATTGGAGTCCCAGACAGTTTTTGCTAGTTTGGGTGTATAACACTACAGAGGTAACATCCAGAGGTTGTCCAATTTTTTTGCTGCTCATTCCCCCTCTTCGCCCTTTCTTTCCCTCAGAGACTTCCAGTTCAGATCCAGAGCGTAGCTGCGAGGTCTCTCTCTGGGCTGAAAGGCCTGCGGAATTCTTTGCAGGGCGGATTTTACGACATCGTTCCGCCTCTTCATCAGCATTAAGCCCGGCGTCATCTGGTCCGGTTCGAAACTCTGCCAAAGAAGGTTGCTTGATGATTTGTCAAAAGCCCCAAGCACAAAAAAAAGATGCAGCAGATACAGCACTTACACTGGTATTAAGCCTGGGTACTGATAGTCTTCTGTCATCCTGAGCTCTGTCGGCACTGGGTACATCCATGTGGAGGTCCATCATGGAGTGGGTCATTTCAGACATGGCGGTCTTGGATCCTCTTCTGAGGAGTTCTGCATTGTTGTGCTGAGGCCTGAACCTCTTCATGAGGTCATTCATGGAGTTGAAGCTCTCAGACTGAGGGACCCTCAGGATTAAAGGTTTCTACCAGCAGAAAAATAAAGATGACATGGAGAAATGGAGTATTGTAGCATTGCTTGAACAGCAGTGGATTACTCTGGAGGAGGCTTTGTTCTCTATACTGGCGCTGATGTCGTCATCCGTGTTCTTCTCCTCCCTCACGCTGGGCTCATACCGTGAGCGCCGCTTATAATTCAAAGAGGAAAATAACAAATTTCGCCTCCAGTCGCCGTCTTTGTCTTCAAACCTTGCTGATGTTCTGTCTTCCACATTGTTGAGCTTCTCTTTGGAGAACTGGCGGGATGCGGGTTGTTCTATCTGACGGTCTGTCCAACTGGAAAAAGAGGGTGTAATATTATTTCATGTGTTCATTTCTGTAAATCTCAGGATTTCTACACATTTTGCAAGTGTTGGCAAACTTTACATTAGGGTGATTGCATTTGTGTTCAAAAAACTCACTTGGAGGTCTTTGAGTTTTCTGGCATATTGTTTGTCCCTGGAGAGCTTTCCCACGTCCTGTCAGGTACAAAAAATAACGGATCAGTCAACTTGGGTGCCAAAAACAAAACAAAACAAAACATATTATTATACAACAATCTACTATACCATATTATAAAATAAATTATGATAAACGTAATAACACTATTGTTATTATTATTATGAATACTAATAAATTTGATTATTGCTATTGTTGGTGGACGGTTCTCATGCCATAGTGACTGGCATGGTGAAAGTAATATGCTTCTCACCAAAATCCTATCCACCACCCCTCTATTTTGATTTTCTGGAAATTGGTTTGGCATTTTTTTTCACTACTTTGTCCCGTTATTTACTGTTTTGAGCCAAAACAAGCTCAATATTTCAAATAGGATGTCTAAAATCACCTTCTTGTTGTCATAGGCTTGTATCCATTGTAAGTAAAAGTGTCTGTAACAGGTGTCTTTTTGTCAAACTGCATGTCGGTCTGCAAGACTGCTTCCTTGGCCACAAGTCCTTCTTTCATCTCAAGAGGGCTGTCCGGTAATCTATCTCTGGGGAAGACACCCATGGCTTCCCAGTCCAGGGGGACGTCCATCGGCGGCGAAGGAGGGTTGAGGATCTCGTATTTCATGTGAAAGTGTCTGGGGGGGCTGGGGTCTGAGAAGTCCATTCGCTGCTGAGGCACTTCCAAGCGGGGAATGGCAAACTCCCACAGGTTAGGGACAGGGGCAGAGGCAGCAAAAAGGGTCCTGAACTCTTTGTCAAAGGTGTCAACAGCCGAGCCGTTGACGACGGTGACGAGTTGTCGGTGTAAATGAGCGTCAGTCCATGTGAGGCTGTGGAGCACAAAGACAACCTACATGTGATCAGCAGTTCTGAAAGAGGCCTTGCTGATGTCACTTTTTACCTGTAGCTGCCGTGAAGGACTGTCTCCAAATCCACCAGAAGGAATTTGTCTTTTAACTCCCCCACCACCATTTTTCCCTTCCTAGAACAGAAGCTTTTACCTTCAAGAAGACGAACCCGGATGTTCTGCAGATTACAGTGAAAGTTTAGCATCTCAATGAGTTTATGAATGCTCTTTGGTACCTCGGGTATTTTTAGTGTCATAATACTCAGTTTGCCTAAGAACTTATAGACCACGAGGAACAGAGTATGGTAATCTGCCACTGGAGAACCTAGAGTAAACAGGGGACCTTGGGAGAGGTCAGGACATTTGGACACTGGAAGTGGGAAACCTTAACATCACAGAATCCTAGGAAAATAGCACCTTACTAACATGGAACCCTTTAAATTTGGAAACTTAGGAACAGGGGACCCAAGCAAAATACACAATCTAGAATATGAGACAATGGGAGCATTTGGAAACATGTGATCCAGGCAAAACAGACGCCCCGGAAACCTGGAAGTCATGAACACGGCACGATGGGAAAATTGAAACCTGGGATTATAAGAACTTGAAACATGGAACCCAAAGAACACAGAGCCCTGGCAGCATGGAACACTTGGAGTATAAGACGTGAGAAACATGTGATGCGAAGCACCAAAGAAACAAAAAACCTTTTCTATTTAGGAACTCGAGAACATGCAAACCAAGGAATATGGAAGCCTTGGAATGTGAAACACTTGGAAAAAGGTTATCTCAAACCTAGGAAAATTGGTTCTTGGTACTGTAACATAGACGCTTTGAATATGGGAACATGGTACTCTAGAAAAATAAAACTCTGGGAACTATGGGACCAAAAAAATCATTTGAATTTGGGAACTTTGCAGCATGTGACCCAAAGAAATGAAGCCCTGGCATCATAGAATAATTGGAATATGAGACACTGGGAACATGTGACCTGTGGAAAATACCTTGGTAGCTCTTTGAATTTGGCAACTTGGGAACATTGAAACCCTTAATATAATACATATAAGAGCATGTTGTCCTAGGAAATTAAAGCCCTGTAGCAGCTGTACACTGGGAATATGAGACCTTACAAACACAGGAAAATAGTACCATGGGAACAAAAAACCAATGAACTTGGGAACATGGGAGCCAAGGAAAATATAGTGCTGGTAAGACCAAACTCTTGGAATATGAGACATTGGGAATAGGTGACCATAGGAAAATAGGGTTTTGGAGACGTTTACCCATGTGAGTGCCCAAAGAAACGTGGGACCCCCAAAAAATAGAAACCTGGTAACATGGCAGTTACATTAATTTGTTACAGTGAATTTGAAAACAGGGGGCCTAAGGGATTTAGAGCCCTTGTAACATGGAAATCTTTCGAAATAAGACATTTAGAACAATTGATCATGGAAAAATTTAGATCTGAAGATGTTGAACCATAGCAAGAACTCTATGAAAACGGGGGCTTTGAGAACATGAAACCCTGTGAATATGATACCAGGGGTACAGGAACCCTAAGAAGTAAGAGCTTGAAAACATGGAATACATGAGTAGGTGGAATACTAGCGTCATGCAATCTTGGAAACATAGGATTC
Organism: Dunckerocampus dactyliophorus; assembly: GCF_027744805.1. NCBI lineage: Eukaryota > Metazoa > Chordata > Actinopteri > Syngnathiformes > Syngnathidae > Dunckerocampus > Dunckerocampus dactyliophorus. The sequence continues at coordinate 18,931,727 of NC_072826.1, forward strand.
TGTTAAATCAGAGCCTTAGAAGCATGCTTGGGACCCTGAGAAAATGTTCTCTAGGCCACCTGGAACCCTGAAATTGGTTACTAGAACAATGTTCTTACTGAATACCAACTTGTGAAATTTGCACAGCACCAACAACAATGACTAAGTACACTGAATGCAGTGCAACCAGTCGAACTACAATGCGTCGCTCGGGTTACCGTCATTACGAAGGCACGCTGACGAAATGAGACCTGGTGCCGGCTCTCAAGCAGACAATACTGTATGTCAAGTTTTTTATCATCTTTTTGTTCAAAGCGTAGCGTGGATAGAGTGATATGTTCTTTGAATAATTGTGGGTGAAGTAGGTGACTCACCGGATGTCCGAGCCTGTGAAGTGTGTACTTTTCCTCAATGGTCCTTTTGTTGAGGATGATGTAGACCGGGACACCCCTGGAGGCTGCATTGTGCAAATCTCCAATTATAGTAGCATCTGTCAGCCTGTCCGTCACAATGGCAATTACCTGCACAGTAAAGTGAAACATTTTACACGGACATGTCTTCATATGTTTTGCATTGAGTCTGATTTAAAGTCCACGCAAAGAATGCATACTTGGCTGGCCTTCTGCAGATGCCGTCTGATGACCTCTCTAATGGGAGGTTCTCCCTCAGCAGGAGGATTTGTGTAAACTGCAACATTTTCCATGCGCACCCAAGGCGCCTCAGGCCAGCCCAGCTCCAAACCCGGAGCGGGTGCATCCGAGTAGGAGGGGAAGTAGGAGGATATGAGTTCCACGGTGTCTGGGTTGCTTTTCTGTTCGTTCTCCTCTTTTGGCAGCGGATTAAAATGAAAGTCCTGAACCCAGCCAGTGATCTCTTCGACCTCATTGGGAGACAAGAAGGAGCCGAAAAGTTCGGCACCGACAGAATAGTAGAAGGCTTTGGGACCTTCATTGAGGAGCTTCTCCACCGACTGGCGCTCCACCTCTGAGTAGAGGAACTCTGGGGAGGCCGGGTTTACTGACAGGAATAGGGCATTCTCATCCAGGCTTGCCTCCTGAGAGCCCAGCATGGCTGCAGGCTCGGTAGTGATATTAGCTAGTGATATTAGTAACAGGTATCATGTCATCCATCAGTCTCACAAAGTGGCATTAAGTACTCCCATGTTGGCGAAAGGTTGACCGGAAAAACATCCGAGTTGTTGTCTTCCACAGTTCATGTTGACCTTCACACAGAAATCCAAAAAGACAACGATGACACACTGTCAGACTCCAGAGCAGCTAGTGCAGATTTCTCTGGCTCCAGTTTGACTTTGCAGCTCTGGCTCTACTCCACCCCTGCTTGTCATCTCAGCCAGCCTTCCACTCCTTGTAGGCCACATTGTTTCAAATTCCACAAATTCTGTGCTGATGACAGATTGGCTTGCTCACACTGCACTTGCTCACAACATCAGCTCACTTTCACCTTGCACACTTTTACCGCATACACTTTTTAAATCTGTGTGTGGCTTTGTGTCCATGTCTGGCATTGTCTAAGAGAGAAATACAACAAAGTATACTCTCTTAAAGAGGCATACTCTAAACCAGGGGTGTCAAACTCAATCACACATGGGTCCAAATCTCAAAGCCTACTTTAGTTTGGGCCAAACTGGATATTAACCCCCACCCCACCCCTCAACTTTGTATCTTTCGGGTTAGGGTTAGGGTCAGGGTTAGTATTGGAACATAGCATATAATGCACCTCTGTGGTTTTCAAGTTGGGACAAAATGTGCATGACAGCTGGTGAATGTGTTTTCATGTGGACATACATTTTTTAAAACTTCAATCGTGTGGATGGACCTTTTGTTTTTACATCGGAGTGGGGGAAATGTGCATTTTTTTGTGACTGTTCATTCCTGGTTGAGATTTATTCTTCCCGATAGTCTGCAGATATACGGCTATGGTTGCTTTGGCGTGGCTCAATAAAGTCATTGTTGATGGACCACCTCTTTGTCATTCTCTCAGTGTCCGGGCAAAAGCTACAGTATTTTATATCAACACAAAAACATCACAATCTGTGAGATGTGTAACCCGGAAGAGTTTGCAGCTGTGGAATGGGCAGATTATGTATTTCCCAGCATGCTTTGCTGTAGTTAAAATGATCACTTTTGACTGTCTTATGCCTCTTTAACATGTTCTTTTGTACAGATAGGGTGTGATAGTTAAAGTGCTGCCATTTTTAGGCATGTAAAGTGAAATTATTTTGACTTTTTGTCTGAATCTGGCATCTTTATGAAGAGTGGTTGTGAATTATGTGCTATAAACAATATTGTTTCCACTTGTAAAATTAAAATGCCAGAGTAGTAGTTTATACCGGAGAAATTGCTTAATTACACCAATCGCTGTAAGCACTTTGTTTGATAATTCAATGCTATTTTCCAAACAGTTCTGCGGGCCGGATTAAATTGCAGCACAGGCCAGATTCGGCCCCCGGGCCTGAGTTTGACACGCATGCTCAAAACACATACCTCCTTTTAGACTGGTCCAGCCTGACTGGTAGGGTTGTCATCCAGAGTAACTACACATGTCTGGAAAGGCCCTTCAACGAGACAGATTGTGCCACAAAGCGTCTATTTGAAATTCTTGCAGCGATTCTGGTGGAAACAAGTTTTGAAAGATGACCCAACAAAAAGGCGACGCACCCTTCTGGCAGTGACAGGCACTGACTGGCACACATTAAGCAATAAATACATGCAGTGGCCACTTATGAAAAGTCCATTAGCCACAGTCAAGTCACAGTATGTGTGAATGGACAGACAGTTGTGTGACATGACAAACAAATGTTATGTGGCCAAACTGGTCTATGAATCTATTGATATACAGCATGTCTGATTCTGGTCCGCACAGACCGATATTTACATTATGTGTGATTTGACAGACAGTTGTATGATGCAACAAACAAATGCAATGTGGCCATACGAGTCTATCTATCTCAAATATATCTACATGTTTGATTCTGGCCTACCTGATGATTTATCCATCCATCCATTTTCTATGCTCAGTAGGGTCGCGGGGGTATGCTGGAGCCTATCCCAGCTGACTTCGGGTGACAGGCGGGGTACACCCTGGACTGATCGCCAGCCAATCGCAGGGCACATATAGACAAACAACCATTCACACTCACATTCATACCTATGGACAATTTAGAGTCTCCAATTAACCTAACATGCATGTTTTTGGAATGTGGGAGGAAACCGGAGTACCCGGAGAAAACCCACGCACGCACGGGGAGAACATGCAAACTCCACACAGAGATGCCCAACGGAGATTGGAACACAGGTTTTCCTGATCTCCTGACTGTGACTGTGTGGCCAACATGCTAACCACTAGACCACCGTGCGGCCCAACTGATTTGTATGTAATGTGCAATTGGACAGACCATTCAGTGACGTGACAAACAAATTAATCTATCTGTTTATATCGCGATGTAGCTGTACATATGTCTAAATGTCTGATTCCGATATTTAAATGATGTGTGACTGGACAGACAGTTGCATGATGTGACAAACAAATGCAATATGGCCATGGCCTTATCTACATGTTTGATTCTGGCCTACCTAAACTGATTTGTATATTACACGCAAATTGACAGACAGTTGTGTGACATGGCAAACAAATGTATCAGCCAATATACTGTAGCTATCTGTCTGTTGTATTTATCTATCAAGCATACAGCTGTATTTTGTGCATTGTTTTTAATAAAGAAACACAGTGCAATGCAAGTTACAACAATAGATTTACTCATGTTTCCTTCATGTGGGTGGCCCTGATAGAACATGTCGCCATGTTCACACCCAGTGGCTGTGATGAAAAGTGAAGGACAACATTCTGCGCTCTCAGTTTCTTGATTTCCACAAATGATAAAAAGTAGCAGCTTTCATTCCTTCTTTCGTAAGTGGCCGTAGAGGATTCCACTGACAAGCAGCAGAGGAACGCACAGCCAGGCCAGGATGAAACAGTAGCCAAAGTGACCTCTGCTCAGATCCCTGGAGTCGTTCAGGATCTCCTTCCTGTGGAAGGTGAAGATGAGGCATGCTGCAAAGTCTGTGAAACCTGCAAAAGAGTCACCACAGAGTAAAATGGTAAGTAAATACACGACAGCTCATGTTACTCTCTTTCTCTTTGTGTTTTTACTCAATATGTCGCTCATATTTTGTTACAGTATTACCCCGTTGTAATGTATGTTTAAAAAAGAACATGCATAAAATTCATTGTATACTAAAAAACTTAAAAATCACAACCAATTTTTTGGCTTAAGTCAATCTTTCTAAACACTAAAATAAAATTATAACATTTCACATTTTTTGAAGAGGAAAAATGGGTCGTTGTAATACAAAATAATTTGTCTACAAAATTAAATAAAACGTCACAAGTTGATATAATTTACAACATAATTATTTTTCAATAAAATAAAATAAATATAAAACTTGTCACACCATTAATAGAATTTCTTGCATAATTTTTTCAACAAAATCAAATAAAAACTAGTCTCGCAATTGATATTAAATGCCATTTAACATAATTTGCTTTCATAATAAAATAAAATACAATTGAAATAAAATAGAATAAAATCAACTCATTAATGCCTCAAAGATGTAACTAGTCACGCTTTTTATTTTAACTCGCATAAAAGACAATTAGCTATAAAATCAAATACAAATTTAATTTAATGTAATTTAATTTAATTTAATTTAATTACAATGAAATAAACTCATTAATGCCTCAACAATATAACTAGTTACGCTTTTGATTTGGAGTGACGTGAAAGAGAATTTATATAATATTTATATATATATATATATATATATATATATATATATTTTTATAGTATTTCCAAATACAGTAAAATAGAATGAATGAAAATAAAATAAAATTAAAAATAATGATAAAATAATAACATTTAAATAAAATACAGTAAAATTACTCAGGCTGTCTAATGATAAAACATTTTAATCGGATCAGTTTTTAAATTAATTAATCAGGATTAATCCCCATTAGCGACTATTTCTGAAATATGCCCATTTTTACAGTATTTAATGAACAAAAAGATAAATGACAGGAGAGGATTATATATATTTGTATGTATTAACAGCTCCAAATAAACTGAATATGTCAGTCAAGCTAATAGATACCACACAAGTGTAAAAATCTATTTGTCTAACACTAGTCTCTTTAATAGAAGCAGAACATTTGAATCACCCTTTAAACCCTGTTATTATGAGCCATGAGGGGTTGCCTTCGAAGACATCACGTATTTTAAGGTAAATGTAGTTGTTTTCAGTGTCTTTTCCAGCATACTTAAATGTAGCAAATTGTACATGCGAATTATGAGTTACGATGTGAGTGATAACAATATCCACTTCCTGCTTTTCTTCATCTTCCTTTTTATTTACACACACACACACACACACACACGCACACAAATTATAAAGCCTTTTGTGTGATGTTCTGAGTGTCCCTGAATGCATCTGGTGCTCCTGTAATGACAATGAGGAAGTGTTGTTCCCAGGATGAACGGACTAAAGACGTGTGAGTTGGAGATTCATACAGTATATGGTGTTGGAATTGTACTACTGTGGATGTGTTCAGGTCAAAATGAAGTAATAAAACAGTGTCAGACACTGTGTGACTGTGTGGGGACGCTCCACTGTGGAGGGCTCTGTCTGACGTCATAACAGAGAGGCGTGCTAGCTCTGGTGTGCATGCGGGAATTACACACAAAATAATTAACGTAATTAATGATATAAATTAGTTAGCACCGTTAATGTGTTATTTTTGACAGCGCTAATAATTACATATTCCAAAAATACACAAAGTACTAAAAACGTATTTCAAAGTACTGGTGGGCAAATAATTTCCATTGGACAAGAAACTACTAGACATTTTGTGAACGCTGGGAGATGCTGTAATTGCGAAAGACGCAACTTGAAGCTAATAAGGTTTTAATTGTTAAATGCATTTTATGGAAACCATATTTATTTAATGGAATTTGAATTTAATGGAAACGATATATGTCCAAATATTTTTTTCTGAATATTTTTGTTGTTGCCACATAAAAACAAAAAAGGAGATACTGCTTTTCATTGGACAGCAAACATATCACAGCATATCATAACAATGCTAGATTGCCCGACAAGATCAGCACTATAAGTATACTGGGGTGATTACTTAGTAAGTGCTTTGATTTTTGGCTGATGCAGCACAATATTGTGAACATAGTGAGCACAGTGATAATAGAGTAAAGGACAGGAGTACCTGCAAAGGCCTGGCAGAGGCCCGTCAAGTAGAAGAGTCCTCCTTTGGACATGGTGAAGAGCTGAGCCACAAAGATCAGGAGGGCGATGGAGGAGAAGACCACAGACAGAACCATGAGGGCCTGGACCGACTGCAGCCAGTCTGGAAGGTTAAAAATAGACTGTATCAGGCAGACATGATGGATGAAGCATACGGAAGATCCGCTTTTACCGCTTTCATTGGTGGTGGCACACAGCCACGTGTCTGAGGTGTTGTCATGGAAACAGTTGTACCACAAATCTCTGATTTCGGAATCGGCCCAGATCCACCAGGCCTAGTAAGACAGAAAGTAACATTGACCTGGCACACTTTACTCAAAGGGTTCGGCTTTGGCGAAATCACCTGGCGAAGGCATGAAACAGCAGCTGACCTTCTCCAAGGTGGCAACGAGCAACATGGACAAGGTGAGCAGATGCAGCAGGGTCAAGGAGATGAGCAGGAACACCATGGCTGATGGAGGATGCGAGGAGCAGCAGTTTGCTATATTGTAAATGATAAAAGACAAAATATTAAAAACACAGTATATCAAGTCCAAGCTGGGCGTTTCCGTGTGGAAGTGTTGCAAGAATGAGTCACAGCCAAGCTTCCTCATCAGTCTCCTAGATGTTGTCTCTCATGATGTTCCCAAACATCTTGTATTTATTAGAGCGGTCTACACTGTCTCCATGACATCACAACCCACACACTCACAACTTCTACTCCACCTTCTGCCGTTGATCAACTGATCACACTTTATATATCACAGAGAGCATAGTAAGCATATGTATTCAAGCCTAGATCACACTTTCAAGTCCAAGGCTTTTACAGTCAACCACAATTGAATGGAAAAATCTGCCTCAAAAGTCAAACACAAACAAGCTTCAACAAATCTCATGAGACTTCGGCCTCAACGAGCATCCAAAGGATTAACTCCACTACTGTGCTTTGCTTTTTATTTGGATTTTTGTGTATTTTTCTTTTGTTTTGTGAGGCGATGTCACCACAGCACAATGTGTGAAAAAAGTGAAAGTGTGACGATAACCATAGAACAGGAAATGGAACATGGAAATGGTGTGAGGATACCACTACAACTGGTACCGGTGATGGCAAAGAGGGAAACAATGATGATCATCATAGAACCGCAGTACTAAAGAAGCGTGTGTTGAAGTCTGAATACTCTCCAAAGTCTAATTCTTTTGAAGTCAAAACATTTATAGTTCAACCATTTTTTTTACTATGCAATATAAAGGATTAACTCCACAAGTGGTTTGGGACTTTTTGTGTGATGGCAAAGAGGTTAAGGGTGATGATAACCATAGACCAGGAAATTGAACTACCTGTGAAAGTGGTTCATGCCTGTATTATGTGTGATGCCAGCACAAAGGTTACCAGTGATGGCAAAGAGGGAAAGCACATGTTGAAGTCTAAATCCGCTTCAAAGTCTTGCTTTTAGCATTAAAACATTTGGAGTTCAACCTTTACAATTTATATACAGGGTCAGGCAAAATGATCTGACACATTTGTAGGTTAAATAAAAGGCAAATAAAGTAAAGAAACAAGAAAGTGTTTTTATTTTCGAAAAGTACATATAATGCCATTTTTTTCCATATAATGCCATTTTGCTTCGTTTCTTTTTCAGTTGTTGCCATGAATTGGACTGGTGAGCATCGCGCTTTCATTGTGGAAACGTTTATCAAAACAAACGAATCTGTAATTGCAACACAACGAGCGTTCTGTTTGCACTTCGATCTTGGTAGACGTGATCCCGTACCAGCTCCAAACACCATCTTGTTATGGGTTACCAACTTCAGAGCTACTGGATGTAGCATAATGAAACAGAATGGCATTATATGTACTTTTCGAAAATAAAAACACTTTCTTGTTTCTTTACTTTATTTGCCTTTTATTTAACCTACAAATGTGTCAGATCATTTTGCCTGACCCTGTATATAAAGTCGAAAAATATGGACTTCTACCTCAATTTTTTTGTGAAAACTATGCTTCAAACTTTCCTTTTTTTTCAGCTTTTATGTTTGTGTTTTGTAATGCCACCACAGAAGGTCACCAATGATGGCAAAGACAGAAAAGTGTGATGATAACCATAGAACTAGCAATGTAAGCATCACATAGGAAAGCGACACATGGCTGCAACATGGCTACTAAATCGACAATAAGTCGACATCATTAATAGAAGAACAAAATATATGCTGCTGGGCGCGAAGAGACTCTGTGTGACTTTTCATCATAATTTATTCCTGTGAAACTATTGAAAGGAGAACAACTTGGAAGTCAATCAGTGTCTTGTTAAAAAAAACAAACAGAAAAACAGAAAACAAATGTATTACAGGTATTATATCACAGCATGCCCTCTAGTGACATCACAGCAAACTGATTGGACGTTCAGGAAGTGCTAAGATCCTCTGGTGATGACATCATAACTTTTTCATATAACAAAACATGTACTTCATATACACATTTTGCATATGTGAGAAGTGTTGAGTACACATTTGTTTGATTACTGGCTTCCATTCTACTGCTGCTACAGTACAGTTGGTTCTCTTGTGAAATACAAAGTACGTAATATGATGTGCATACCCATAAAGTGTTTGAAAGAAGTTCTTACCGGTTGTACTTGGTTCTTTGCAGTTATCCTTTTTTCTCGCACTCTCCCAAAAAGCTGAGGGAGGAGGAATGCATGGAGATATACAGTAGAAGTGGCAGGAGGAGTGCTCTACACCCATTTCCTCTCAGCGTCACCCTCCTCCCCCTCGTAACTGTGGTCTGGACCAGCAGATCTCACCACATCAGATTCCTCTGCATCTGCCAAAAACGGGTTTATTCCCCCGCCCCTCCTATCACGTAAATAATGCATCCAGGCTGGTCTGCGTGGAATTAGAAGTACCAATCACCATGCAGTCGCACATGCAGACGGCCGGGCGGGTGGTGAATGAAGGCAGGAAGCTGAAAAGCGCTTGAAGGGCTGGCAGCCCGCTTTGGATGGTAAAATGTGCAGGAAGTGTCAGCCCAGCCAAGACACAACAATAAGAACAAAAGTAGAGACACTTCACAATGGCATGGAAACACTGGAAATACATGTCATTGCAGTAAACTGAATGCGTATGAAAAATAGGACAAAAAGTGTGAATTTTGTTGTTTGTAAAACTGGAAATGACGCACGTAGCAAAAGTTTCTAACCCCCCCCCCCCACCCCACCAAACTATTCTAACTACTCTCTCCCTCTCTCAATAACCCATCCATTCAATTTTTTCTATGCTGCTTAATCTCTATTAGAGTCTTAGGGGTATGCTGGAGCCTATCCCAGCTGACTTTGGGCAGGAGGCGGGGTAAACACGGTCACCAGCCAATCGCAGTCTCTCAATAGTCATGTTCAATCATCTAAATGTATTTAATTGATTAGAATGCTCTAGATCAGCAGGTTCGATGGTCTGAGGTGTAGCACCTTGAAAAAAATAGTGTTTAAAACCGGAACACTACAAAAATGAATAGACATTTTTTAAATGAATATAAAGTGTGTGAACTGAGCCTTATCGTCTTTGGAAAGGCTGCATTTTTTATACCTCATTAGATTGTGCAGCTGTACCTCAGGGCGTGGCCAGAGTGTTTGCACTGCAGCTGATCCATCCCCATGTCTAGTAAGACTACTATTGGGTGTTCAGTTTTTACTGAGTTTTTTGTGTGACATTGAACTACGCAGCAGGCTTCAGACCCAGGAAATCCTCAGAGGTAAATTTAATATATTTAATTTATATACACTAGGTCCCCAACTTACGAACACCCGACTAGCGAACACTCGCAGATACGAACACAAGTCGACTGGTCTATATCTTATTTTATTTTGCCTTGTAGTCAGTCGCTCAGTCAGTATTTATACTGCTACCGTACATGCTTGACCAGTAGAGGGCACTGTGACACTGCTAATGCAGTCTTAGAGCTAATGGGACCAACAGAGGAAGAGTTAGACGCTGGGGAGATACAGTGTAAAGCTAAATGGAAAGCTAAATTGTACAACCCGGACAGAGCGTGTGATTAAAGTTTATGAAGAGTTAATAGGCCTGCTTAATTCTACACCACTCATAGAACATTACCTCTTTTAGAAGAGTCTAACGACGATGACCATTTCTCCTTTTTTTCACTATCTCCTCCTCCAACTCCTCCACAACGACGTATGCTCGACCACTCCTCTTCAAAGGTAAATAACATTTATCATTATGTATTATTATATCACTTTTATTATTGTTTTTTTCATTAATTATCCTCGTTTAATATTACTACTGCATCCAAACTCATATTTCCATACATACACATATACTGTATATGTATACACGTACATGTAGTACTTATATCTTTGGTAATATTACCTTTTCCCCGACTTAAGAGCGATTCAACATAAGAACGGTCGTCTGGAACCAATTGTGTTCGTTAGTTGGGGACTTAGTGTAGTATATTTTGGAATGTAAATGTGTCCTTGTGCCTGAAACATAAAAAACAGTAATACTGGAAGTTATTATTTTATTCTTAAAAAAAAAATTACAATAATATGTGGATTTTTTTGTTGTTGTTTACCGTGTTAGGACACACAAGGCAGTTTGAATGCATCATCTACACATGAAAATGCATCCTCCTGTAGGCGAATGGAGAGTCATGGTATAAAACATGAATAATAATACTGTATACACAGACCGACATCATGAGTGAGGACTATTTCTAAAATCTTTCTACAGTATCTTACCAGCATACAAAAGTTAGGGAGCGTATAAAAAACACAATCTGGTACATTACAATAGATTTAAAAATATCTTGCACATAACACTTGCTGTGATATTACACAATGATTTCATTGTATTTTTTTTAAGTCTGTCGTTTTCAGACCTGAAAGTGCTCATTAGACACATTTGGACGTTCCAAATTATTATTATTATTATTATTATTATTATTATTATTAACACACGGGTACACTTGAATGACCCTCAGTGCCTTTAAAGTCCACCATATTAGACGGCAAGAGAAAGGTGATGTCGAGACAAGATGGAGGCGCTCAAGTCAGAGGAATCGGTGCGGGGGTGGAGGGCAGGGTCAGCCCTGCGCTCGGCGGAGTGACGCGGCCCCCCGTGATGGACCGCCGAGCGTTTACACATGTGCTTCATGAGGTAGGTCTCCTAGGATGAAAAGACGACCATCAGATATCCATAATGCAGAAGGAAGAAAGGAGGGGGTGTCAACTCACCGACGTGTACGCCCTGTCGCATGTGCTGCAGCAGTAGGCCCTGGCGGCCTTGATAGCGTGGGCCGACAGGTGGATCTGCAGTGAGGCTGAGTCCGAATAGGCCCGGTAGCAGTTGGAACACTTGAAGGGTTTGTCTTTGTTGTGGTGCCTCTGGTGAGACTTCAGCATGAAACACAATGAATAATCATATAAAAACACACTACACAATGCCACTCACCACTGTGGGGCGCTGTGACAAAGGAGTCTCTTCAAGGTGGGACCTACACCACACACAAGATGTTTGCTTGAGATCTGACCTTGAAGATGTTAGCTAGTTTTTTGGGAAGGCAAACATTGTCGCCATGCTTCACCCAAAAGCTAATAGAATTTGCAGTTTAGCTTCTCACATTTGTTCACTACACGTGGTTCAAATTTGGTAGAAGTGCCAAAAATCCCCTTTGAATTGTCAGTTTTTTAACACCCTGCAAAATTGAGTGAGGACTATTTCTAAAATCTTTCTACAGTATCTTACCAGCATACAAAAGTTAGGGAGCATATAAAAAACACAATCTGGTACAATAGATTTAAAAATATCTTGCACATAACAAGTGCATAACAAGTGCACTTGTTATGCACATAAGAAGTGTAAGTGCTAGATAGTGTCAGTTTTTTATTTTTTTAAATCGGTCCAGGGCACATTCAAAAAATATAATTTTCACAAGAAAAAAAAAAAAAAAAAAAAAAAAAAAACAAAACAACAGCAAAAATCTGCAGTAATTTAGGAAGAATAAAGTCAGAATAATTAAAAAAAAGTTTTAATTTTACAAGAATAATGTTGTATATTATGAGGAAAATTATGTCATTTTAGTCGCAAAGAGTTGAAATATTAAAGAAAAATTCATTATTTTTTAAAAGTAGTAATATTTAGAGACACAAACAAAACAAAATGAAGTTGTAATTTTTGGAAAATTAGGCTGGGGAAAAAGTTAGAATATTGTGGGAAAGTATCAAAATATTATCAGAAGAAAATTCATGAGGATTATTTAAGAAAAAAGTTGAAATATTTGGAAAATTAAAAAAACACCTTTGTCACAATGATGAGATATAAAATATATATAAATATAATAAGCATTGCTTTACAAAATATCAAAGTGGCCCTTGCATCCTTTCATTTTTCACCATGTAACCCTCGGTGGAAAAAGTTTGGACACCCCTGGTCTAGTCCATAAAGCTTGGTAATTAATCGTCCCACATCTGTCATCCATCCATCCATCCACCTTCTTCCGGAAGCCCAGACTTCCCTCTCCCCAGCTACTTTGTCCATCTCCTCCCGGCGGATTCCGAGGCGTTCCCAGGTCAGTTGACAGACATACTGTAATCTCTCTAACATGTCCTGGGTCTTCCCCGAGGCCTACTACCGGTTGGACGTGCCCTGAACACCTCCCCTGGGAGGCGTCAGGGAGGCATCCTGACCAGATGCCCAAGCCACTTCATCTGGCTCCTCAATGCGGAGGAACAGTGGTTCTACTTCTAATCTGGCAGCGATCCCAAAAATCATCTCGGAGTTATTCGTTTTTGTAGCACCCCTGACGAGTCGACCTTTGCTGCTATGTTCCGGCCACATCTTATGGCCTAGAATTCCCCACATGTCTAATATATATGGTTTAAATTAGGTAGAAATTGGATTAATTCCATACCACACCTGGATAACCACCGCTTCAAACCAAAATGACAGACCATCTGTTCGCTTTCAGGCAGGGCTTCTTGAGACTTTTTTGTGCATCCTGTCATGTCAACCAGATTTTGTGTCAAGCTTACCTGCAGATTGGACAACTGAGTGAAGGCTTTTTCACATCCAGGCTGGAAGCATTTATACGGCCGGTCCCCCGTGTGGATTCTGAACAAACAATGATTATTATTTTATTGTTTCATTAGTTAAACTATTATTTCACATTATTATTATTTAACTTATTTTTAAAAGACTTCATGCCAGCTTTATGTGAGGACATTTATTACATTGTTTTTTTAAATGTCATAATTCTTCATTATTTTAAATGTAGCTATTTTGTTATGATTCCCCCCATCCCTCCACCCATTTTTATAATTTTTCACCCCCGATACAAAGTCGTCTTGAGTGTTTTGAAAGGCACTCAATTATTTGTATTATTATTATTATTATTAATATTATCATCATTATCATTATTATTATTATTATTATTACATAATTATAATATTATTATATTATTATTTTTTATGATTTTTAGATTGTAAAGTAAACATATTTAAAATTATGATTTCAATTATTATTAAAATATTTCATGACAACCATATGTGAGGCAATTTATTGTTTTTTAAATGTCATAATTTTTTAAATATTTTGTTATTTTTTGTTACATTTGTAATAATAGTATTTTAAAATAGTAAACAGATGTTATTATTAAATATTTACAGTATTTAAGTATTTTTCATTTCACATTCAGGTGTTATATTACTAGAATCAATTTAGTCAGCGTTCACCTTCCCAATCTGGATTATACTGCCCCCTGCTGCTTGGATGGCACTATGACATGCATGTAGCTGCAGTGTCACCTGAATTTCACCATTTTTTTTTAACCCAAATCACAAAAATACTTTTGTTTGTGTTATGGGGGAAAAAAAAATCAACATTGGAGATTCGTCTTTTGGATATGCATTTTCAAGTCAGCAGATTTTGAGGTATGTGGTACCTTGTGTGCTGCTGCAGGTGTGACAGCTGGCGAAAACTCTTCTCGCAGTAGGAGCAGCGGTACGGCTTGAGGCCCAGGTGTATGCGCAGGTGCTGGGCCAGGTAGGGAGCGTTGGCGAAGGTTTTGGTGCAATGAGGACACTTGTATGCCTTGGCCTCCGTGTGTGTTTTGGAGTGGATCTGCATGTCCGACTTGGAGAAGAAGGTCAGCGGGCACACTTTACACCTTTGGGGATGGGGATGCAGAAATGAGAGGCTGCAAAAACAAACATAACAACAGAATATGAAGATAGATACCTGTATGTCTTCTCTTTGGCAGTGATGGTAATGCATGACTGGTCGTTGCTGGACGCCATGATGGGGTATGGAACCACCAGCAGCGATGAGCCGTTCTCCGCTTTGATTCTTCTGCGTCCTTCTCTCGGCTTCGACCCACCGAGGAGACCCAGGAGACCTCCGTTGGTTCTCGCTGGCTCCACTCCGTGGGGGCTGGAGAAGCCCGAGAGGAGGTGAGGTGTGGAGGCGCCGCCCACTAGCCGGGCAGGGCTGCTAGGAGATGGCGTCGTGGGGGCAGTGACCTCGGAGTTGCTGAGATTTCCTGTTCGGGAGGCGAGTGAGACACCTGATGGAAGATGAGACTTGAAAGTGATGCTGCGTTTGGGAAAACTGGGAAAGAGCATAATTAGTTGGTAATTCCTGCCCGTGCCCCTGCAAAGATGTTTTACTTGATGGTGACAATGTTTTTTTTTAACCAATCTTGCTCAAATTTTACACACATGTGATTGTCTGTCCCCTAAAGGTGTGTAACAAACTTCGTGGTGATTCACCTAAACACACTCAAGTTACAGTGGTTGTTCTGTAGAGCTGTGTGAGAAATTTCAAGTCAATCAAACTTTGAAAGGTTTAATAGCAGGGCCAACATGTTGTATATTTGTCAGAAAAATAATAGCACAGGCACCACAGTATACTCATGTTCTTACCTGACAGGTGGTTTGTCCTAGCAGGATGGTCTATGAGCTGACGCCAGTCCTCCCATAATCCTCTGGCTTTGATCGCCGCCTTGTCGTCGAGGTTCAAGTTTACGTCCCCAAGAATGCGACCTTAAAAAACATAAGTAAGTAGTACAGTGCTTAGCAACACAGTATAATGATGCAAATCAATGTTACCTGTAAGCGAGCTGGAGGCGGGCCGGGCAGGGCTGGCGTGCAGGACCACGTCCCCCTGAGACGGCCGGTTGAGACCTGGCGTATGTTGGGCTTTGGACATCTCGTGCTGGCCGCCGTCCTCCTGGCTGGGGGGCGTTAGCAAGGTATGCTGGGAAGGGAGGGTGGTGGTGGGGGGATGAGGCGCTCTGATCTTCTCTGCCATCAGCTGCTCCTTCATTTTGAGGGAAACAGGAAGTGACGTTTACAAGCACAACCAGCGGCATTAGTTTGTCTGTGTTATGCAAGCTCACAAGGGTCACTTCTCAAGACCATTTAGCAGGATTTTGCACAAAAGAAATGCCTTATAAATACTTGTGTATTTTAATTGCCATACAAGTGTAAAAATAAGCTAAGCAACATAAAACAGGAAAACAATCCTAACTTTAATAACGAACGCGTAATGTGAAGGTGTGTCATGTCACAATTTACCAGTATATACATTTTTAAGTGTAAAAAGAAGTTAAAACATAAAAAATCTCCTCCTCTAGTCTCATTTTATTATTAGTTGCATAATTGGAAAAAGTTGTTTTTTTAAATTCTTAACTCTAATAATAAAAAAACTATACGCATAAAATAAACATCATAAAACAACTCTAACTTTAATGACAAAGGCCTAGTGTGGGGGTGAGTCGTGTGCATACACTCCAGTTGCATAACTGGAAAATGTTTTTCATGTTTTTTTAAACATTCTTAACTGTCATACAAGTGTAAAAATAAGCTAACCAATGTTAAAAACCATAAAGCGCTCTCAAGTCTTGACTTTAATGACCGAGGTGAGAAGGCACGTTGTGATGCAAAGACTCCATCCCTCATGGAACTCTTTTTTTTTTTTTATAATAGTCATAAAAGCATCAAAAGAAGTTAACCACTGTAAAACGCACAAGAAAAAAAAAAAAAAAACAAGTGACGACTCATACGGTGAAGCTTCACGTAATTTTCTGCGTTCTTCTGCTTAATACCCCTTGTAGAGGCTGCTTCTTCCTTTGGACGCAAAGTGTTACAAAAAAGCCAAAGCAAAAGCCAAACAATTTAATCCTTTGAACGGAGGTCTCGGTATTTCAAACGTGGTTGTTTAAATGACTTGTGGCATATTTTGCCACTACATTTTGCTCAAATTGAAAGCTGTGCAGCCTCGGGGGGCATGGGAATTTAAAGGTTCCACTTTAAAAGGTCTTTTTAGGGCAAAATCAATGTTATTTTTGGTATGATTCCCTTCTGTATTCTCATGAGCTGATGATCACCTCAAGGATTTAAAGACAAGCTTAGATATATACAAATAATAACAACTCACCTGGCTGACAGCCATGGCAGGAGGCGGGGGCCAAAAATAGGGACTGTTGAAGCGAGGTTCAGCCATTCTGGAAATAAACAGAGGCTTGATGCAACCACTCCAATACAACACAAGGATGCTAAAGTTAAAATACTACAATGCAGTTTTTTTTTATTCTATTGTATGATGCTAATATGATTACTACCGCTAAAAACCACTTCTGTCAGTCGGGGGCACCGCAACATTTTTAACAGTTGCGGAAAGAGTCACTAACCCTCCATATGAAATTTGAGGGAGACTTCTCATCATCCATTTGTCAGAATTGCTTTTTTTTCACAAATTTCCTCCCATCACAAGCTGGCGCTGTGACTAATTAATAAAAGTGCATATTAATCAATGCATCATATCATTCACAAGAAGTTTAGTCTGCAGAACTGTTTTTTTTTTTTGGTGCCAAGCTCCGCCTCTATCTTATGGCCGAGGCTGAAATGCTTCATAATTTAGCATCCCCCATCTGTCTAGGACAATCCTTTTAAATATGGTTGAAATCTGCTCAATCCCCTAGGAGGAGTTCGCTCCAGATCAACCCCTGAAGATGGTCTCAACATGACAACTTCAAACCAACATGGCTGACTTTTCAGCCTTTTTCCATGTGTCCTGTCATGATAGACTACACTGCATCCTACTGCGAGCTGGTTCTAAATTTTAGGTTTTCTTTACAAGAGTGTCAAAGTTAGAAACGGCTGTCAGTAACCACAATAATAAACACAGTTAAGCCAATACCTCTGACAGTGCCAATCAAAGTGAGCACTATTTGTATGCATTCAAGCAGAGTTGTTCCTTTAAAGATGTTTTGATGTTTGCACTTTTTGTGTTCTTGCATCAGGCCGAAAAAGAGCTACTTCCACCAAACAGATGTTCTGCTTAACTACTGATGCTTCCTGGGAGATATGCTGTCACGTGATCAACACATGTTTCAGTGGCCCGTTACAAGCGTTATCAGAGTCAACAAGGTGTCACGGCCATTGTGTTGATCTGCTCTCGCTAACAGACACGTCTCCTCGCGGCACAGCAGCCAGAAAGGTCAGTAATAATACTTTAATGTGCTTTCAAGCATCATTTTGTGCAATCGGCAGTGTGCGCTCTGATGAAAAGCAGCAGTAAGGTAGCAATGAATAAAAACACGTTTTTATAGATCTGCAATTAGAGTTTTACATGCAATAAAAACAATTCAAAATGCATCTAAATACACTCCTGATCAAAATCTTAAGACCAGTTGAAAAATTGCTAGAATTTGCATTTTGCACATTTGGATCTTAATGAGGTTTTAAGTAGAGCTACAATATGCAAAAGCCAGAAGGGTTGAGTGAGACAAAAAGCACTTTAAAAAAGTAATTTATTGAAAACAACAATTAAACTGAAATAGGCTGTTTATCAGCTGATCACAAGTTTAAGACCATCGCTCAAAAAATAACAAAAAACTCTCCAAACCAGAACAAAAAATTTTCTCAGTAGGACTCAGTAATGAGTAGCTCCACCGTTCTTGTTAATCACTTCAAAAATTGGTTTGGGCATGCTTGATGTGAGTGTTTCCAGGAGGCTAGTGGGAACATTGCTCCAAGTGGTAAAGATGGCTTCACAAAGGGCATCAACTGTCTGGAACTGATGGCCATTTTTATAAACTTCCCTTGCTATCCATCCCCAAATGTTCTCTATCGGATTAAAATGAGGGGAACATGCAGGATGGTCCAAAAGAGTGACGTTATTCTCCCTGAAGAAGTCCTTGGTCAAGCGAGCATTGTGAACTGCAGCGTTGTCCTGTTGAAAAAGCCAGCTGTTACCACACAGACGAGGGCCCTCAGTCATGAGGGATGTCCGCTGCAACATCTGCACGTAAGCAGACCCCCTCCACTGTGCCGGGTAGAAAACATCTCAGGTGGGATCTCCTTGTCATGCCAGTAACATTGGAAGCCATCTGGACCGTCAAGGTTACATTTTTTCTCATCAGAGAATAAAACTTTTTTCCACCTTTCAGTGTCCCATTTTTGATGCTCCCTGGCAAAGTCTAAACGGTCAGTTTTGTGGTGTTGAAGGAGACAAGGTCTTTGAATTCCTTTTTTGTTTTTTAAATCCTTTTCCCGCAGATGCCGTCTGATGGTTATTGCGCTGCAGTCGGCACCAGTAAGGGCCTTAATTTGGGTCGAAGACTGCCCTGTGTCTTGTGGTGTGATTTTTTGGGGTCTACCACTTGACTTTTTTGTTCCATAATGCTCAGGATCTTTCAAAAAATTTTGAATGACTGATTTACTGCGCCCAACCTCAGCAGCAATGGCACGCTGCGAGAGGCCTTGCTTATGCAGCTCGACAATCCGACCACGTTCAAAAAGAGAAAGCTTCTTAGCTTTAGCCATCAGGAGGGCACGACAGTGTGAATGCCTGACAGAAAATGAACATTTGGAGCAGCTTTTGGCTTTTATAGCCTGTCGTCTTAAACTTTTGATCAGGTGATAAACAACCTATTTTTTTGTTTTTGTTGTTTATATTACAAGTTCCAAATGCTTTTTGTCTGACTCCCCCTTCTTGCTTTTGCATATTGTAGCTCTACTTACAACCTCATTAAGATCCAAATGTGCTAAATGAAAATTCTAGCAATTTTTTAACTAGTCTTAAGATTTTGATCAGGAGTGTATATATAAATGATGAATGACAGGGATAAATGGTAAAGGTACCTTTAGTTGTATCAGGCATTAAAATGAACGAGAAACTTAAGAAACAAGGGTGGTCTAATCATTTTTTCCATGACTGTACTTAACGCCAGCGCTCCCAACAACTGAATATGGACGTAATCTCGTGGCTATAAAAACTCCAATACCATGTGTTATTGCTTTGGCCCGGTCAGAGTTGCTTGCTAGAGGTTGTTTAAATGCTGAAGTTATCGATGTTTGCACTAAGCTGGTTTTCTTTCTTGTCGATGTAACATTCATGCCAGATGATGCCGTTTGAAGTGCTCTAACATATTAGATGTGTTTCCTGCAGCATACCCGATATCCGTGGAACAATTTTGACACACAAATTTAGATTAATCAACTTGCCTTTGTCCATCCGTAATTTTAACAAGGAAGCCAAAGTGTTCCCAAACAGGAGACCGTAGTGAGATGGGAGGGTCTTCCAGCTTCTCGCTCGCATTTGCCATGACGCCATCTGTCACGCCTGCGAGTTACTCACGTTTTTCCCCCCTCAGTCAGTAGTGTCCAACCCTCAGATGTCCGTGCGGAAACCCGCCCAGGACTTTAGTTCCACGTGAAGCGCTTAGATCACTCTAGCAATTAAATTTGATGAGAAAAATAGCAGAAACAAGTGGACTGAACCGAACCTGCTGAACCGAAGCGGTTCATTACATCCATGTGAACCGTTACACCCCTAGCTTTTGGGGATGGAGGCGGGGTACACATCTACTATGACCTCAGCGACAAAAACAGAAAATCAATTGTTGGAAGAAAAGCAAAGCAACTGCGTATTTGTTTAGTCTATTTGTATGCTAGTTTGCAGTCTACTTGCTGGTTCATGAGGGATGAACGTCCACATTTTTATACAGATTTGCAACAGCATGTAATATGTTCTTCTTGGGCACATTTACCAACCTAAAGTTGTTTTTGCAGAAAGTCACTTTGTTTCTGCACAGAGAAATGATCTTTTTTTCCTCCTTTCCTTCCAGAGGTTTTGCTCTTTTGGAGACATTCATTTTCTATTGCATGCTTTGGCACACTTCACCATTCCTGCATGTGTTTGCTTTAGCCCCGGCATAACACTAGCCCGCGTGAGCCAGCCAAGAGCAACAAAAAACGATAGGTCCAGAACCCCCCCCTCCAAATATTTGTCTAATGATGGCAGTGGGGGTTCGCTTTCACCTCCTGCAGCCTTTTTCCAGCTTGCAGGAATGGCGCACAAGAAGTGCAGAGAAAATCTGAATTCAATACTGTACATGCGTGCATCGTTTGTCTTCATAGTTCCTAAACGAGCAGTAAAATGTCTAAATCAGACGACTGTAACCATGACAACAGCAAAAAACACAATCTGTTTTGATGTAATGAGTTAAAAATAGACAATTACTATTTGCCTGTGATGCTGGGAAACGTCGCAGAGCAGAAATGCCAAAAAAAGGAACTGACGTTGAAAACCCTGCTTAATACATCACAGCATATCCTAGCAACCCCTTGATACCGTGCCACTGCATGCATATGTAATATACTGTTATCATGATGACTTAAATATAACACCTTAATGTGATTTTAAAAACACTATTTGTTTAATATTAATGAATATTAATGTAAATAATTTACCTTGCATAAATTTGCTATTTTTATTTATGACAATATAAGAATGCTAATAAACTACTGCTATTACTACAACTAAAAATACTAAATATAAATATAATATAAATATAATATAAATATAATATAAATATAATACTAAATATAAAAATACTAAAAATATTTAAAGAAAAAAAATCTATTGATCTTACTGCATCAGAATATTAAAACTAATATTACTACCGCTCATAATCATAAAATACTAAAAATGTTATATATAAATACAAAGAAGAATACAAAAACTAAATATCTAACTCAATATATAACATGTCAAATGTAGTCCTACTCAAAGTAAATTATTAAAAATAAAATAAACTAAAAACAAAACAAACAATTACCGTATATACTGTATATACAGCTGAATCAGAACCAACTAATAAGATCCAATTACTTATAATAATAAAATACTAAAAATAGAATAAAATAGAAAACTAAATAATATAAAAATGAAATAAAATAAAAACAGATATAAAATATGTATCCATTTGAGAGCCAGATCACAAATGCGGCTACTAGTAATAACACAAAAATAATACCAATAATTATTTAATACTAAATTGGTTTTGTTATTAATCTGTTCCAAAAGTTCTGACAAATGTGCAAAAACCGAGGCAGGTTTCTCACCTTCTTTATCAAATTGCTGGCGCACCCAACACTCTTTGGCCCCATGGTGGGTTATTCAGTAGTCACGCTCAATAAAAATGCAGCGAGTCAGCAACTTTTAGGGTGTTTTGTCTGGGCACTCGATTTTGCTCAACAATGCAATTCAGGGCAAACAGACTAGTTTGTTACGTGCACTGGATGAAAACAAAAGCAAAAATTTCAGTGAAACGTTTTGACATACAAAAATTGGGGTGTACAAAAACCGAGGTTGACTGTATGTAAAAACCAAAACAAAATATTTTTTAAAAATCTATCTCAATCGAAATAAAGAAAAAACAACAACAAAAAACCCTACATAACTATACCTGAATCAGAATACTGATACAATACTACTCATAATAAAGAAATCCTAAAAATAGAATACATTTTTTAAAATTATGGGTTTAAAAAAATTTACAACACAAAATCAATATATATATATAGCTCAATCAGAAATAACTAATAAAATACTAAAAATAAATTAAACATTTGTAAGAACTACATTAAATAATATAGAAATATGTACACTAGTAGTTAGCATGTTCGCCACACAGTCTGGAGATTGAGAAGATCTGGGTTTGAATCTCCGTTTGGGCATTTCTGTGTGGAGTTTGCATGTTCTCCCCGTGCGTGTGTGGGTTTTCTCCGGTTACTCCGGTTTCCTCCCACATTCCAAAAACATGCATGTTAGGTTAATTGGAGACTCTAAATTGTCCATAGGTATGAATGTGAGTGTGAATGATTTTGTCTATATGTGCCCTGCGATTGGATTAGAAAATAGATGGAGGGAGGGACGTGGTAAAAATATAATACTAAAATTCTGAAACTGAATGATGTGAATCAGAGTACTGATGCTGTAGAGTACCGACGAAACTTAATTAGAAATATGTGAAAACAAAATAAAGTAAAATACATAGAAAATATGTATCTATATCTGAATCTGAATAGAAATAAAAAGTACTAGTCATACTACAAACATAATACTAAAAAAAATCTATTGTAAAACTGTAAATATATACAGTGGTGTGAAAAAGTGTTTGTCCCTTCCTGATTTCTTTTTTTTTTGCATGTTTGTCACACTTTAATGTTTTGAATCATCAAACTAATTTTGATATTAGTCAATGACAACACAATTGAACACAAAATGCAGTTTTTAAATGAAACTTTTTACGATTAAGGGAGAAAAAGAAATCCAAACCTACATGGCCCTGTGTGAAAAAGTGATTGCCCACGGTTAAAACATAACTTAACTGAGATTAATTGAGGTCTATCAGTCTGGAAAAGGTTATAAAGAAATTTCTAAAGCTTTGGGACTCCAGTAAACCACAGTGAGAGCCATTATCCACAAATGGCAAAAACATGGAACAGTGGTGAACATTCCCAGCCAGTCAACCAAAATTACCCCAAGAGCGTTGCGACAACTCATCCAAGAGGTCACAAAAGACCCCACAACAACATCCAAAGAACTGCAGGCCTCACTTCCCTCAGTGAAGGTCAGTGTTCATGACTCTACTGGGCAAAAATGGCCTGCATGGCAAAGTTCCAAGACCAAAACCACTGCTAAACAAAAAGAACGTGAAGGCTCGTCTCAATTTTGCCAGAAAACATCTTGATGATCCCAAAGACCTTTAGGAAAATACTCTGTGGTCTGACGAGACAGAAGTTGAACATTTTGGAAGGTGTGTGTCCCATTACATCTGGCGTAAAAGTAACGCCACATTTCAGAAAAAGAGCATCACACCAACAGTAAAATATGGTGGTGGCAGTGTGATGACTGAAGGAGAATGTCCGGCCATCTGTTCATGACCTCAAGCTAAAACCAACTTGTGTTCTGCAGAAGGACAACACACCAGCAAGTCCACCTCTGAATGGCTAAAGAAAGACAAAATGAAGACTTTGGAGTGTCCTAGTCAAAGTCCTGACCTGAATCCTATTGAGATGCTGTGGCATGACTTTAAAAAGGTGCTTCATGCTGGAAAACCCTCCAATGTGGCTGAATTACAACAATTCTGCAAAGATGAGTGGGCCAAAATTCCTCCACAGCGCTGTAAGAGACTCATTGCAAGTTATCACAAAAATACTTGATTGCAGTTGTTGCTGCTAAGGGTGGCCCAACCAGTTATTAGGTTTAGGGGGCAATCACTTGTTCACACAGGTTCATGTAGGCTTTGATCTTTTTTTCTCCCGTAATGATAAAAAGTTTTATTTAAAAACTGCATTTTGTGTTCAGTTGTGTTGTCACTGACTAATATTTAAATGTGTTTGATCATCTGAAACATTTAAGTGTGACAAACATGCAAAAAAATAAGAAATCACGAAGGGGGCAAACACTTTTTCTAGGGGTGTAACGATTCATCGATATATCGATGCATCGATTTATATCCAACTACATCCATCTCTGTCCAGCAAAGTTTACATTCAGGACAACATATATATCGATCGAAAATTGTTCAAAAGGTAATCAAAAGAATCGATAGTAGGAAATAAAGCACTGGACTGAAGTACGGCAGGCTTTATATGGATGTGTGTTTTTTAGCACTTTTAATGATAAAGACGTTAAATCGTGTAACCGTTCGATTTGGCGTAAGTTGATTATTCATGCCTGTTGAGTGGGGCATACAGATGACGTCAAGTACAGGCGACTGTTGTGGTTGCCTCGGGTTACAGTGTGGTTGGTTGGAGCTGACACGTCCTCTCCAAAGAGCACAAGTTCGTGAGTTTTTGTCCTGTAAAGAGAGACTCTAGACGCTATACACCTCGGACGCTACACTCGATTCAGTCTGCCTGTGATGTCATCGCCACGGTTCATACTGGATTTAGTAGTTTGGCGTGGGTTGCGGCCGTGGCAGTAGCCCGTGTTAGGGATTGTGGTGCTGTGTGGTGATTGTTGGACTTCAATAAAAAGACTGTTGTTCTGTCTATCCGGTCTGGTGTTTGCGCCGTGTTCATTTTGCCCCGGAATTACTATGTACATGCAATTTGTAGTGTTTTTGATTATCAAAAAATGTAAATGTCTACTCTGTTGACTTTTAAAACAAATGTCACAGCCTAAGTTATGATATATTTTGTAGTACGGTTGTACTTGCCAAGGTCTGTGGGTGCACCACAACTCTTGTCTTGACTCAATGTTAAAGCAATGGGAACCAAAGGCACTATT
The DNA here is from genome assembly GCF_027744805.1 of Dunckerocampus dactyliophorus. Classification (NCBI taxonomy): domain Eukaryota; kingdom Metazoa; phylum Chordata; class Actinopteri; order Syngnathiformes; family Syngnathidae; genus Dunckerocampus; species Dunckerocampus dactyliophorus. Next base: position 18,956,608 of record NC_072826.1, read on the forward strand.
TCCCGCTATGAAATGTGTTCTAACTTCTTTAATACTTGGGGTGGAGAAGTGAATGAGGTATCAAATTAAAGTTCAAGCCATGTTTTATCAGATAGAATTAATCCCAGACTTGATTTAATTCAACTTGTTAATTCATTCATTGTTAATTCAACCTGAAGTGTTGGTTGCACTTTATTGAAATAAAATTTGAATGCATTTGCCATTAATTTCTGTTTACTTGTTTGTTTATATCCATAATTATTTTATACCTGGAAACAATGGGAATGTAGGAAACTTCACCTGCACTGTCCGGTATCCAGGTATTTATTTCACAGTCAGATTGGTGGAATTTTTGTCTAACAAGCTACTGAATCGATTTAAAGTCACTGAACCGTTTCGAATCGTATCGTTCCCAATGAACCAATATCGTCCTTGAATAGTATCAGCAACCATGAATCGTGATACGAATCGAATCGTTATTAAAATGAATCGTTACGCTCCTAACTTTTGCACACCACGGTATATACATACTGTACGTGAAAACAAAAATTAATATAAAAATACATTTCTCCCAATTGGAATAAAGAAAAAATGCAAAAAAGAACAAAAATACACAACTAACTAATAAAATACTACTAATCATAATAATAAAATAACAAAACTGGAATAAATTACAAATCTAGTACAATATATATAAACAAAATAAAATAAAACACAAATTATCTACCGATACCTGAGTCAGAATACAAATAAAACTAATATCCATAATAAAAACATCCTAAAATAATTTTCAAATAAAATAAAACAGAAAAAAATGTCCATCTTAACCAGAATACTGACAAAATATATACTAGTGTATACTATATACTGTATACTGTATAGTACATGCGATACTATATACTACTGGTAATATTAACATTCCAAATAATGCAAATGCAGGAAAATATGTCCAAATAAAACATCTGTCATATGGTTGCTATGTGCTGGATAAGCCATCGTCATCACCAACATTGTGAATAACTGCATATTAATAGTGTTATGTTAATAACAGTGCAATAAGCGTGTTGATGCTGTGAAGCAAAGCAAGACGATGCAGTGTTCATGAGGATGTTCGCTGAGCACAATCCTCCCAATGGAGGCGCTCACTCTGCCTCTTTTCACCAAAAAAGCAGACAAAAGAAAAATCAAAAATGGCAGCCCTGTGTGTTTTTGGTATTTTTCTAAGCACCGGGCGCCATATTCTTGCACAAGCCATAGAATGGAGTCTTAGTGCGGCAAAGCATTGCTTTCTGGCCTTTTCCAGCTTTAAATATCCCGGCTGGCTTGAGGACAGAAAGAAAGATGACACTTCCTACTGCAAACACGATGGAGGATGCACACGTCCTCACGTTTGCACTGCACAAAAAGGACATGTATCCCAAAACACGACATAGCAGACTCGCTTATTTTGGAACTTTTTGTTTTGGTGAGCTCTTGCATAACGACGACGACGACGACGACTCGCACGACATGTTTTAAATAACCGCAAAGCGATACTAGCAGAATGTCATGCAGCATACCTGAAAGATGATTTTTTTTTCGCAAGGATTGGAGTCTTCTCTTCTTTTTTCTGCTCGATTCCCAACCTTCAAGCCTTCCGGGTCGCCTGCTGTTCACTTCTGGGTCCTGCAAGAGGAGAACCCCACAGCACACTACACTCCTTCTTTTTAACCCATTTCATGCCTTTTTATTTGGACGCTTTTTGGACAGGCACCGCTTTTCCTCCATATTCAACGCGTGTGCGTTTTAAGGGGAGGCGGGTCCATCCACATACCGATAGTATCGACGTCAGTATCGTTTTCATACTTGCGCGATAAGATCGATATTGTTCAGTGAGTGCTCTCCTATGTTTTCTTTTTTACAAGATCTGTATTTTTTGTTGATATTGTTGCATTCAAATACTCTTATATTGTTTACAATTTCAGCAAATGTGTTTTTTGATACAGGAGAGCTTTGGGGGCAAAAAGCCAAAAGATTTTGAAAGTGTTGCCAAGAGTAGTTTTTGTTTATTATAAAGTTTATTGGTTCAGATATTTTCTTTTGTTTGCCTAAAATATTTATTCTGTGTTTTAGTCTACCTATAATCCATCCATTTTGTATAGAAGGGAGTGCTGGAGCCTATCCAAGCTGTCTTCGGGTGCCAGGCAGGATACACTCTGGCCTGGTTGTACTTATAATCATAAACAACTGAAATGCAAATACAAACTCATCCATCCATTTTCTATGCCGCTTACCCTCACTCGAGTCACGGGGGTATGCTGGAGCCTATCCCAGCTGACTTCGGGCGAGAGGCGGGGTACACCCTGGACTGGTCGCCAGCCAATCGCAGGGCACATATAGACAAACAACCATTCACACTCACACTTTCACTCACCTCATACCTTCGTTCAAATTCTTTGGCTTTTTGCCCAAAGCCCTCCTTTGTTCAAAAACGTATTCCCTAATAATACATAACAATATGAACAATACCACAACAAACAACACAGATATTTGTGAAAATAAATAGAGTACTGAAAAATATCTATCTTGATATTGAGCCGATATTGATGCTACCCTACCCTTGGTATCAATAATATCGGCATTTGGATCGACCTCCCCAATTGTCTTATATGGTCTTTAACCCCTTCAGACCCGCATTTTTCCTGCTGGGCAAAAAAAAAAAAATCAACTTCGACTGATTTTTACTTTACTCCCACATAAAAACAAATTCGAAATTTTTTTTTTGATACGTCATGTTTTTGTGTGTTTATTTTCATGTGCACACCAGGATAATATGGCCGTAACATGTAATACAAATTCATTAGGTTTATATTTAACATTTTCAACATGAACATGAACTTGCTGGAGTAAAACCTGGCAGGTGAACAGCAGTGGTCCCAGATGGAACTTGAACATGAGAAGTCTTGTTTTCAATGAGCAGCCATGAAGAAGTCCCGGTGCACTTGTCACAAAAGATGTGCATTTTCCCTTTCCAGTCTGACATCTTGCATCTGGTAGGCCCTGTCTTTGCGTCAAAATCTGTGGTCAACCAGGTCATGCTGCACATCAGAGGCCAAAATCCTAAATTTGTCTGTGAGCTAGTCTGCGGTGCACATGTGGTGGTTCTGGAGACATGCTGGGTCACTTTGTCACTGTTTGATTGACTCTCACCAGACACTTGGCCACATCCAATTTGAAATGGAGAACATCCATGAATTTGGCTTTGGGCACCTTGGTGTCCATTCTGTAGTACAACCAGCTGTTAACCACAGCAATGTCCTTGTCCTTTGCCCTTGTCCTCCAAAGTCCTTTCTGGTTGCTGTCATCGACTCCTGTGCTCCACGGTCCACACCTGCTATAATCTTGTCATCCTATCAGTCACGACACTATCTCCTCATTCTCAACAACATTTTCAGGCGTGCCCGGAATCTCATCATGTTCTCTGTGTGAATCTAATAGGAAAACAATCACATTATCACTCTTGACCTCTTATGTATTGCTTACATACAAAACATTACATTTATGAAAACTACATACAAAGAAGTAAACACACTAGATTTCTAACCTTAAAGGGATAGTTCAGATTTTTTGACATGAAGTTGTATGACATCCCCATCAGCATTGTAGTCCAATAACAGCGACTTACCCCCCACTTGGTCTCCTAAGTCCAGTTCTGGTCAGATTTAGAGTACTCACGTTTGCGTCTTTCAATCCACTTCGCCATGATCATTTTGCCAGCTGTCATGCAATGAAGGGACAGATGTGAAACGTCATTTCTTGATTGTGATTGGTTCATTAGGAGTCAATCACCAAGCAGAAGTGCTGACATCATCCAAATCCAGCGTTTTTTTATTGACTCAGAGACGCAAATATGTCATGTGCACGAGCATCGCCTTTGGGTCTGAAGGGGTTAAGAAATGACACTAAGGGGGTATTCTGCGAAGAGAGTTTAGTGCACATGTGTCAAACTCGTGCCCTTGAGGGCCGAGACGCTGCAGGTTTTCTCTCCAACCAGTTTCTTCAGCAGGTGGTTTAATTGATGAGCTTCTTCCCTCAAACTGAAGGTGTTGATCATTAAAATCACCTGCTTTAGTGACTGACTGGAAAGAAAACCTGCAGTGTCTCGGCCCTCCGTGGCACGAGTTTGACACCCCTGGTTTCGTGGGTTAGCTAGCATCACTCTCTCTACCTCAAGAGCTGCGCTGAACACGCAGCTGAAAGCCTGGGCTTTTAGTCGCGTGGTCAGCACCCTCGCCTCCCATTACAAAGGTCTGTGTTCACGCCCCGGTGCGGGCAGTGCGAAACAGGGCGGGTTACACGTGTTCAGCAAAGGTCTTTTAAAGCAGCTGTATTACCATGGTAACTTAGGCTAAATGCTTTCATCTTAAAATCAGCTATGAAAGTGTCGCTTTTCACCGTTTCACTAATTCGGAGATGGAGTCACCACTTATTTACAGCTAACGAGGTTCCTTAGGGGACATGGAGTAAAAAAAAGAAAAGAACATTTCCTGATGATGTTATCCATCTATAAGCGAGATAGATTTTCAGACGAGGGAATATGCTAGATATGCTTACACGAGCATCAGGAATAAAATGCAATATGAAATATTAATAATTACGCCAACGACACAGAAGAAGACATACAGTACTTCAAAGATTAAAACACTTTTTTTTACTCCAATTTATTTATTTTTTTAAAAGGGTAAGTGTTAAAATGTCAAAGTTGTGCAATGTTGAGCGTTGATACATGAAAAGACTAGTAAGGTATGGTTCGTATAATAAATCAGTGGTAACTTGCCCATTACATGCTCAGCATTATTCTGTCAGCAGTCCTCCCTCGCTGTATTGGGGGCGGCGGTGCTGCTTTTAGCAGTCATAATCTTTTGGGAACTCCTCATAACGCTCCATAATAATTACGTACTCATTTTTTGTAAAAAAAATAAATAAAAATACACCGGCTGGGATCGCTTCGCTTTGAGCGGAAGTCCAATAATATGACGTAAAAGGCCTGTGAACGGGCAATTAGCACAAAGCCGAAAACCGGGCTTGACGAAGTAAGTGGATAACCACCGTCACGAGACCAATTAAGTCTGATTGCAGATGTTCGGTTTTGTGGAGTTGCATCTTGAGCACAAAGCCTGGGTTCGTTGAGCCCCTTTCACCGTATAGGCTACCCCTAAATGACACTTGGTAAAAAAAAATACCTTTTCTTTGCCTGACTCTTTGTCAAGGCATTTGTTTTATTCTGATTATAATCATCAATAAATTAAAAGTGACAGCTCAAAATCATTTAATGATCTTGACAAGCCAAATAAAAAGTATCAGTTTCAGCAATACTGTCCCTGTATATGCTTGGTATCCAATAGATACCAACATTTTCAGGCTCGCTTACCCCCCACCCCAAGTGTATTTGTGTAGTGCTGAGCTCACCACCAGGTGGCGCTGATGCCACGTCCACGTGAATATTGTTATTATCGTCATTAGGATTGTGCAAAACCAGATTTCCACAGAAAGTGGAATTATTCAATCACTTGCGGAGTACCAGGCTCCTTGTGGATTTATTTTGTTCAGTATGGTCATTTGAATTAAGTATGACACAAACACGTTTATATTTTATGGAAGGCGTGTGTAGGGGCATGTTGCTGTTAGCCCCATACCTGATCAAAATTTTAACACCAGTTGAAAAATTGCAAGGATATTGCACTATTGGATCATAAGGAGGTTCTATGTAGAGCTTCAAAATGCAAAAAGAACAAAATGGGAGTGACACAAAACATTTTTTGAGGAAGCATTAAAACAAGCATTAAAGTGAAAAAGGCTGTTCATCAGCTGATCAAATGTTTAAGACCATAGCCTTTAAATGGCACAATCTTGGCAAAAACGCAGCTTCAATGTCATTTTCTGTCAGGTATTCACACTATCATGATCTCTTGATGGCAAAGGCAAAAAAGCTTTCTCTCTTTGAACGCGGCTGGATTGTTGAGCTGCATAAGCAAGGCCTGTCGCAGTGCGCCATTTGCTGAGGTTTGACGCAGTAAAGCCCAGGCCACAACCGGTTGTATGGGCTCCTACAGCCAGTGTATGTGCAAAAACTACAAGAAACGCACGGAGGGCGTGCATGTGACATGCTCATTTCTGAGCCATAGACTGGCCGCAGAGGTTCTTTGTCACGTCAAACAAACTCTACGGGCGCTTACCTTTTTTTCTGGTTGCAAGACAAACTTACGCACTTCGTATGTCTTTGTGGGTCATCCATACAGCTAACGTGTCTCTTTTGTATGTTTTGCTCGTGTCAGGTTAGGCAAAATGTAAATTTCATCGTACGTCGCACTTGCAGACTATGCGTGTGTGTCATGGTTATAAAGGCATGTCTAAAGCTTTGGGACTGCAGCGAACCACAGTGAGAGCCATTATCCACAAAAGGCAAAAACATGGAACAGTGGTGAAATTACCCAGGGGTGGCAAACCAACCAAAATGACCCCAAGAGAGCAGCAACGACTCATCCAAGAGGTCACAAAAGACAACATCCAAACAACATCCAAAGAACTGCAGATCTCACTTGCCTCAGTTAAGGTCAGTGTTCATGACTCCACCATAAGAAAGACAAAAACGGCCTGCATGGCAGAGTTCCCAGACAATAAACACTGCTGAACAAAAGAGCATTGAGGATTGTCTCAATTTTGCCAGAAAACATCTTGATGATCCCCACGACCTTTGGGAAAATATTCTGTGGTCTGACGAGACAAAAGTTGGACTTTTTGGAAGGTGTGTGTCCCATTACATCTGGCATAAAAGTAACACTGCATTTCAGAAAAACAACATCATACCAACAGTAAAATATGGTGGTGGTAGTGTGATGGTCTGGGGCTGTTTTGCTGCTTCAGAACCTGGGAGACTTGCAGTGATAAACAGAACCATGAATTGTGCTGTCTCCCAAAAAATCCTGAACGAGAATGTCCGGCCATCTGTTGGTGACCTCAAGCTGAGACCAACTTGTGTTCTGCAGCAGGACAATGATCCAAAACACACCAGCAAGTCCACCTCTGAATGTCTGAAGAACAACAAAATGAAGACTTTGGAGTGTCCTAGTCAAAGTCCTGACCTGAATCCTATTGAGATGCTGTGGCATGACCTTAAAAAGGTGCTTCATGCTAGAAAACCCTCCAATGTGGCTGAATTACAACAATTCTGCAAAGATGAGTGGGCCAGAATTTCTCCACAGCGCTGTAAGAGACTCATTGCAAGTTATCACAAACGCTTGATTGCAGTTGTTGCTGCTAAGGGTGGCCCAGCCACTTATTAGGTTTAGGGGGCAATCACTTTTTCACACAGGGACATGTAGGTTTGGATTTTTTTTCTCCCTTCATAATAAAAAGTTTCATTTAAAAACTGCATTTTGTGTTCAGTTGTGTTGTCACTGACTAATATTTAAATTTGTTTGATGATCTCATGTTTCCGGTATTTTGTATTTTTATTGCAAGTGTGATGGACGTTGGCCTTCCAACTTACATGTGTTGGCTGTACGAATGAAGCGACAGCTGTATGTCTGAGCAGCCTCAGATTTTGTGCATGGTCCGCACGTTCGACTTACAGGTTGTACGTGGGTGCGCGGGATCTTACTCCTGCATGGTCACCACAACTACGTTCTCCACGAGCAAAAAACAAAACAACAAAACAAAGCGATTTGGAGAACACCACAAATCGCACAGCCAAAAAAAGCGTACGTCCGGTTGTGACCTAGGCTTAAGACTAAACTTCTTAAACTTCTTAAAAGATCCTGAGTGTTACGAAACAAAATTGCCTGTTTTTGCTGAATTTGCACTAGAGCACCACCACACATGGGACATTGAAAGGTGGAAGAAAGTTTTATTCTCTGATGAGAAAAAAATGTGACCTTGATGGTCCTGATGGCTTCCAACATTACTAGCATGACAAGGGGATCCCACCATAGGTGTTTTCCACACGGCACAGTGGTGATCTACTTTTACCTTCAATGGAACAATGGAGCTTCAGGTTGTGCAGGGGCGTCAAACGGCAGCTCGCTATGTGGAGATGTTGAAGATCCATTATAACTGAATGCCCACGTCTGTGTGGTAATGACTGGCTTTTTCAACAGGACAACTCTGCAGTTCACAATGCCCGCCGGACAAAGGACTTTTTCCTCACTCTTTTGGACCATCCTGCGTGTTCACCTGATCTAAATCCAATTGAGAACATCTGAGGATGGGTGGCAAGTAAAGTTTACAAAAATGGACATCAGTTCCAGACAGTGGCTCCCCTCCGTGAAGCCATCTTCACCACCTTTAGCAACGTTCCCACTAGCTTCCTGGAAACACTGGCATCAAGCATGTCCAAACCAATTTTTGAGGTGATTAACAAGAATGTCGCAGCTACTAATGACTGACTCCTTTTTTGAACATTTTATTTCTAGTTTAGAGGTTTCAGGGTTTGTTTTGGAGCTATGGTCTTAATCTTTTGATCAGCTGATGACCAGCCTGTTTCACTTTAATGCTCGTTTGCAATAAATTGCTTACTCCAATTTTGTTGTGGCTCACTGAGATTTCTTTTTAATTTTTTTTAGCTAGAACTTCCTTAAGATCCAACAGTGCAAAGTGTAAATTCTTGCACTTTTTCAACTGATCTTAAAATTTTGATCCTCCGGGAGGAGCTGGACGAAGTAGCTGGGGAGAGGGAAGTCTGGGCTTCCCTGCTTAGGCTGCTGCCCCCGAGATCCGATCTCGGATAAGCAAAAGAAGATGGATGGACGGATGGACAAATTCTTCTGCTTGGCAACAAGTGATGTAACCACAAAGTTTTTATCATGAATGCAAAATGATTTACTCATCTAATGGGCAGTAACATGAGCAGTATTGTCCTGGAAAAGAAATAAAAGATTGTTTACTTATTGTTAATAATCTAATAGTGTTGATATTTGTCATTGGCTCAGTAGTCAATTAAATGACAAAAGGTGTGTCTCCTTCAGGACAGTTGTGTTATTACTTTTTTCTGTCCAAACATTGATGGATTCTAAAATAATAGACTTTTTCTACTGTATTTTTTCAATGATTAATAATCAAATATTTATCGTCAAACAGTTGATTAGTAGTCAAACAGAGGACCAGAGTTGTGTCTCCTCCAGGACACCTTTCTCAGTCCATACATGTACTGAATCAGAACAATTTGACTTTTTCCCCCAAGATATAGACTTTTTTTCTTGTTATTAATAATCAAATAGTATTTTGATGTTTTTCTGCAAAAAAAAAAGCAAATGATGCAAACTCCTCTGATGTCAGATTTGCATGATAATCAGGGGATTGCTGTATCTTGTTCTGGATTTCAACAATATTGCAGTAAATGTCATGAACACGTGCAGGCGTACTTTATGTTACCGCTCTCACCACTTGCCTGAACACGTTTGAATGTTTCCCCACTTAATTGTTTGTCTTGACACGCTCTCTTCTCCTTCATCTCCACGTTTGTTAGCTGCTAGTTAGGAGTCGCCCGACTGGTTCTCCTCGCCTGTTCAAACAGCGCCACGCCCTCCAAGCTCCGCCTCCACGCCGCTTCACATGGGCCAGGTGCAGCAAGCAAGAAGCTAGGACGCAGAGGGGAGGAGGAAGAGGGGGAGGTCGGTTATTAGCAGGAGCACACAAGGGGCGGAGGTAAAGGGGGGGAGGTGACGGAGTGCTTGAAGGTGGTGAGGAGATCCAACAAGTGACATGCATCTCTGAAGGTTCCCAATGGCAACAGGTAATGAAAACTCATAACACGCTTGTAGTAATAATAGATTGCAATGCTTCAACTGTTATTTCAAAACATTTTTGTTTCACCACAGCTTTTAAATAGTGATATTTCATCAGTTTGTTTTTTTAAGTGCATGTGAAACTCCAAAGAAGTGTCCAGAGTCCAGAGTTCACTGCTAAAAGTATTGATCTGCCAGGACAGCACAGATAGACGGATAGAAAAAGTGCAAAATAACCATGATTACTTCAATGAGTCTACAGAGTGCCTGACATTCCTGAACTCTCACACCTTGAGGCAAAAGTAGAAAACCTGTTTTGAGATATCTCCGTGTGTGTGTGTGCGTGTGTGTGTGTACCTGTAGCCATGGACGGCGTGCTGGACAGCGTGTCGGTGCTGTGCGTCTTCAAACTGGTGTGCAGTCTCATCTTCCTGCCCTCACTGGCGAACTCGCGCAGTCCCATTGGCTTCTGCGGCTGCTGCATCCTCTTCTTCACTGACTTCCTGGTCACAGGTGAATACGCAGCCAGGTGCAGGCAGTTGTGTTGTTGTGCTTGTGGTGCACCCATACAAAAAAAAAATTACTTGACTGTCTGGATTTCCTTCTGGGCACTTTGGTTGAGTAAACTCTCACGTAGTGTTGGGTTCATCGAAGCATCCAAAGTTGCTAATCAATCGACAGTTCTTCAGTGTTTACACAACCTGGCAACTTTATTGAGTACTAACCAGTTTTCAAACACATACAAACTACTGATCTTCAATGTTAGCAAAGAGCAGGCTAACTGAAGACTACATCAGGTTAATTTAAGACTAAATTGTCTTCATTTTCAAAAATGGTTGCTTGCTTCATCGAGGACTCATAATGGTCTTCAATGTAAACAAAAAACACATATGCAACATTCCATGAAGACTAAACTGTCTCCATTGTCTATCGAAAGTTCATGAAGACTAAATTGGATTCAATGTTTGCACGTAATGTTGGTTTGGGTCATTATAGCATCAAAATAGTCAAACTAACTTGTTTTCAGTATCTACAAAAATGTTTGTCAGGTTCATGGAGGACTAAATGGACTTCAGTAGGGATCCACCGATCAGCATCGGCCGATGTCCATGATGGCACATGCCGACAATTGCATTTCAACGCTGATCACAAAAGCAGATCACCCGTGGCTCGTGATATTGCAGTACGCTGCCCGTAGCGAGCGTCGCCCGCCCACTTTCCTTCACACTGCGCATGCGTGCCGAAGCCAAAACAAACATGTCTGCCATGTGGAACTCACCTGCCATTTGGGAGAGTGATTTAAATATTGCACCTTGCAAAACATACCATGAAAAATATCTATTCGGGGTTAGCATGTTAAAAAGCGTTCATTTAATAGAACATTGGAACAAAACACCCTCTTCCTGCCTGTTGGGAGGCGACAGACGAGGAAAACACGCATGCACATGGCGGTATAGATCAGTATCGGTAGACTGCAGCAGCAAAATTGGCGTCAACGTTGACATAACTTGTCAAGTTCTTTGAATACAAACTTGTTTTCAACTTCTCCAAAAAAGTTTTTCTGGTTGATTACAAACTAAACAGTCTTCGACGTCTAAAAAAAAACCCATATCAAGTTCATGAAGACGACATTGGATTCAACGATTACAGGAAATGTTGCGGCCTGTGCTCGTGATGCAGCTCGACAAAACCTAAATTCCCCAAACAGAGTTAAACGGTACCGCGATGGTGGTTACCAACTTACTTTGCCAAGTCTGCTTGTCGCCTTTGTGCTCACATAAAAGGGGGCATTTGACGTCATATTATTCTACTTTGGCGCAAAAACGGAGTGATCCCGGCTGGCCTATTTTACACAAGATGAGCAAGTTATTAGTATGGAGATTTATGGGGAGCTAAAAAAAAGATTACCACTACCAAAAACAACACTGTCGCCACCGATCGAGTGAGGGAGGACTGCGAGCAGAAAACTGCTGAGTGTGTAAATGCGTAAGTTAACACTGATTATCAAACAACACCCGTAGTGTTTTCATTTCTGAAAGCTTAACGTTATGCAACTTTCACATGTCCCTTTGGACAAACAACTGGAGAAACTGTCTTTTTTTCATTTTTGAATGTTTATGTTGTTTTCATATTTTACTGATCTCAATTATAGAATGTGTGTGCCACACGCTGTACCCCGTGGTGACCACTAGGTGGCACTGTTGTGTTATGTGAAGAGTTTTTCCTTTGTGACAGGTTTTCCCTTTTTGTTAGAATAAAGAAGTGTTTTGTTGCAGTTGATTGACGCCTCAGAGTGCTTATTCCTCCAGCAAATATAATATAAAAAGACCAAGTACTCACACAGGTACTGCTGTGACATATACGGCTGCTAACATTGGCCAAATTCATATTTAGTATTGAATTTTATTCCTGACGCTCGCCTCAAAAAGTGAATAAATCTATATCTCTCAGTGTGATCTTGAAGAAGCCCCTCCCGTCGTAGTACTGCCCGAATGATTCTTGTTCCCAGGCCCACTGGGTTCTCAATAAATAGTGGCACCATCTCCAAAAGAGTTACACAGTGAAGCAGCTGTGCTTTTATAGCCTTTTAATCTGAAACTCTGAATGGTTATGAGCTAAACCTAAGTTACCATAGTGATCTAGCCGCCGTAAAAGATAGGATAGCCCCCTTTGTAGTACAGGCAATCCTGGCTTTAGACTCAACAGACCTCACTAACCCACCAGTACCCCCCTCTGGTTTGGTTCATTATAGAGTCTAAGTTAGCTTCAGTGTTTACAAAACTTGTTACGTTTTTTGAATGCTAAGTTGTTTTCAATGTCTACAATAATGTTTGTCAGGTTGATTAAGGACTAAACTGTCTTCAGTCTTTATACTGGTGTATATCAGGTTAAATGACGACTAACTTGCCATCAAGGTTTACAAAAATGTCAGGTTTATTGTTGCTGTAGATCAGTATTGTTGAATAATAACTTGTTTTCAATGTCTACAAAAATGCTTTTCAGGTTGATTACGGACTAAACAGTCTTCGGTGTCTCGTATGACGTTCATGACGACTAAGTCGGAGTCGGTGTTTTATAAGAAATGCTGGTTTGGTTCGTTGTAGCATCAAAAATGTTCATTTCAATTTCTACAAAAATGTTTTTTCAGGTTGATTGAAAACTAAAGTACGCTCAATGGACACACATTTCCACATGATAGGTTCATTGAAGACTAAATTGTCTTCAGTGTTTCTAGAAATGTGAATGTTATGTTCTTCGAAGACTCTGTGGTTTTCAATGTTAACAAAAGGTGGGTCATAATAAGACTCTAAATTGTTCAATTGTCTCTATCAATTCTTTTGGTTGGCAGCAGAAATGCTTCAGCTTGACCCCGACCAGGAAGTTGGGTGTTGTGGAAAAAATGAATTGGACTTTTGTCCACACTAAATGTCAAATGATCTTCTTTTGTGTTTTGCCTGCAGTTTATGTGAGCTTCCTGAGTCTCTTCGAGTCGTGGCTGACAGAGCTGAGCCTGCCACCCGACATCATCGCCCTGCGCTTCCTGCTCTTTCTCAGTCACACCTACGGCGCTGTTTTGCTGCTGACCATGCCCCTCATCACCATGGAGACGCTGACCAGACTCCTGCGGTCTCAGTCGTCTGCATCGTGCAAGCGCCATAGCGAGGTAGCATCAAGAGAAGAAGAAAGTGAGAATGAGGTTCAGGAGAATGAGGGCTGGCGGTCCCAGGCGACAAGTTACCTCTGCTGCTTGGCCGTGTGGGTGCTGGTGGCCTTCAGCGTGCAGTGCCGATGGCGGCTGGAAGAGGTGAGGCAAGTGACTTGTTTGCGTGTAAGCGGGTCTTTGATGAGGTGTCTGCCCAATCTGCTGAGCCCCCTCCCCAGTGCCGTGCACCCCTGCTGGGGCATGGCCTTCCTCTACCTGCTCTTGCTCCTCCTCCTCACCTCCAGCCAGCACAGGTGGAAGTGTGCCACCTGTGCTGCCACCACACACTCCCATGACAACTCTGCAGCATCCAAACTTTTGGAGTCTCACCAAGGAGACTTTCCAGTGGTGGTCGCCTGCGATTGCCCATCTGAGGGGGAGCAGGAGGGGGCACCTCTTATATTCATCATGGAAGAGTCGAAGCACACATGCGGGAGGCGTCGCTCGGGTGCTCCCCACCCGGGGGTGAACTTAACGATAGCCTCGTTGGCTGTGCTCGCCATCTTTGTGCTGCCTCTCTACCTCGGTGTCAACATCCTCCTGCTCAGAAGCGTGGAGGCCCTGCTGGACATGTGCATACGCTTTCTGCTTTTCTCAACGCCGCTGGCTTCCAAAAGCCACATGACGCATGAAGTATGAAGCGGAGCTAGATAGTGACTGGAGGGAGGAGGAGGAGGGAGGGGATTATTATTATTATGGGATTAATATGACGTGTGTGCAGACAGCCGGTCTGCCTGTCAACACTGGTTTGCATTGTGCAAATGACTGCTATTCGCGTGTGTGAAAGCTGCTGAGGAGGCAGGCTGAAGCATGTTGGCTAAAGACGCTCTCAAGCTCATTATTTCTCACTGCTCCACACAGGCTAATATTGTGATGCTGCTCTTTCACTGTTGATACACCTTAATTACATAACAATACCGTAAGAAAGTATTGTTCTAGAAACAAAAGTACATAAATGACTAAATAATACAAAACAAGATACACTAGGTCCCCAACTTACGGACATCCGACTTGCGAACATTCGGAGATACGAACGCAAGCTGACTGGTCTATATTTTCATGTATTTTGCCTTGTATCCATATTTATACTGCTACATGCTTGACCAGTAGAGGGCACTGTGACACTGCTAATGGGAGCAACAGGTAGAGGAAGACCAGGGGGAGGAGAAGTGAAGAAAAGCTACATTGTAGCTGTAGCATACAACCCGGACAGAGCGTGTGATTAAAGTTTATGAAGAGTTAATAGGTCTGCTTTATTCTACACCACCCACAGAACACTACCTCTTTTAGAAGACTCTAACGACTGTCCTTTTTTTCAATAACTCCTCCTCCAACTCCTCCACAACAACGTATGCTCGACCACTCCTCTTCAAAGGTAAATAACATTTATCATTACGTATTATTATATCATTTTTATTGTTGTTTTTTTCATTAATTATCCTCGTTTAATATTACTACTGCATCCAAACTCATATTTACATACATACACATATACTGTATATGTATACACGTACATGTAGTACTTATATCATTGGTAATATTACCTTTTGTTGGACTTACGGTCATCTGGTACCAATTGTGTTTGTTGGTTGGGGACTTAGTGTATTGACTGATTGGACAAAAAAAACACACAAAAAAAACACCTAATTTGACACAGGTGGGCACACACAAGTGGAGGGAGGACGTTACAGCCAAAATTAGGAGTAAAATTAAAACACCCCCCCCCCCAAAAAAAGCCATCCAACATGAAATGTATACATTAATAAAAGTAGGTGCGAGGTGAAAGTAACGTAACATACACAAATGTCCATGTTTATACAATAAAGAGGAGCAAGGGGATTTTTGTTTTTTCTACGATATTAACGCTGCAGATACTGATTGGTTGGATTACATAAGAGGGCGGGGCCAAGGTGGTTTGACACAGGTGAGCTCAACAAGTGAGGAATGAAGTAAAAGACAAAATTGGGAGTAAAAAGCAAACAGAACACACAACTGTAGCATGAAGTTCATATATAAAATAAGTGGGGGTTTTTTCTATTAACAGTGGAGATACTCATTGGTTGGCCTAAACAGGTGGGCGGGGCCAGGTGTCCAAACAAGGGGATGGGGTGGATTATACAAGAGGGCGGGGCCAATGGTTTGTATATGTATGTCAATTTTGTATTGGAAAAAGTTTTTTGGATGCATTTTAAACAAGTGGGCGGGGCTGACAGGTGTGCAAAAAAGCCCCAAGATAAAATACTTAAAAAATACAGCATAAAGTCTAAAACTTTAAAGGATTAAGACATTTTGAAAATTGTATATTGTATTAAAAATTCTGAAATAAAGTTTTGTTTTGCCACTTCAAAGAAAATGCAATTTTTTTCTATATTGTAATTTGGTTTGCACACATTCTTTCTTTTTCATCCATCCATTCATTTTCTATCCTGCTTATCCTCATTAGGGTTGCAGGGGTATGCTGGAGCCTATCCCAGCTGACAGGCGGGGTACACCCTGGACTGGTCACCAGCCAATCGCAGGGCACATATAGACAATCAATCATTCACACCTATTTACAATTTAGAGTAGCCGATTAACCTAACATGCATGTTTTTGGAATGTGGGAGGAAACCGGAGTACCCGGAGAAAACTCACGCACACACGGGGAGAACATGCAAACTCCACACAGAAATGCCCAAGTGGAGATGTGAACCCAGGTCTTTCTTTTTCATTTTGAATTAAACTTATATCAATATAAATATAAAAAACACACACAGTATATGGCATGCAAAGATGAAAAGCATAAATGCCAACAGCAGAGGGCGCTCCGGTAAGCAAATAGTTTCCAATAAGAGTTTGGTGAGGAATGAGCATCAGGAAACAACTGAATTTCCTTTTTCATTCTTAATTCCTCTTCACAATGTATCCTCAATTCTTACAATAATGCATCATCACTTCTGCAAGTATACACACACACACACAATAATGTACAATATAAGTACACACACACACATACTTTTCATGAAGTGATTTAATAAAACACAGTAGCAACTATGGGATGGATTTCCATGACAATTTGAACACATCCACCAGAGCCGCGGCATCCTAAAACTGTGTAATCCCTCTTAAACCCCTGCTTTTTTTCCTTGACATTCGTGTCATTTAGTAAAACTAATCCATGTTGCAACCCTCAAAACTCCGCCGGGTGATGCAAATATCATTTTATGTGAAACTGTGTTCAAACCAGGCAAATAACGGACGCAAAAAGACAGTGGATGATTTCAGCTGTCATTTATTGTACATTACAGTCCCCACGAGGCTCCAGCAGCACACTGCAGGAGTGTTTTACACGTGGATGGGTACACAGCCGCCATCCATAAAAAAAAAGACACAATCATCAATAATATAATCATTAAATGTGTCATAGTCATTATCATCATAAACATGTTGTTTCTATCCCCAATGCCTGGACGGCAACCTCACATTAATCTCATTTTAAATATTGACACACAAAACTGTCCAAGGATGCGACCCTGGGGGGGTCCTGGCTGTTGGTTTTAAAGCAGATTGTACTGTACATCAAAAACCCTGCAACTTCAAAGAAAACGACAAAAAGAAAGATTTGGAATGTCCTTACTTGGACCCTCGTCGAATCCCATCCTGCTGGAGCTGACGGGGAGAAGGTGCAAACATGGCAAAAGGACAAATGAGGTGTGTCATCATTTAGGCTTTTTGGCATGGCGCAAGGGTGTGCTCGGAGGTCCAGATGGGCTTGTTGCTGGATTGGAAATGATAGTTCAGGCAAATACACCTCCGTGCCACGTGGCTAAACCCCCCCCCCCCCCCCCCCCCACACAAACACACAAATCTACCAGTATGTTGCATTTGGCTGCAGGACAAGAGGCTCTTAGTGGAGATTCTGCAGGACATGTGCTGATAAAGCCCGGCGCTTGGAGGCACGTGGAGAGGACAAATACATGCGAATCTCACCATCGTCGACAATGTTGTCACGCGGATTAGCGTCTTCGCAGCTACCCTGGACTCAATATCATTTAGTAGCGTCAGAGACCAGGCGGGGAGGGTAGATTTGTACATTTAAAAACGTGTTTGTGTAAACCAACTCTTCTACTCTTGAGCCGCTGCACACAAAAAGTTGAACATGTGTCAAATCATGCACCCCTACTGTGTTGCCTGTGCTACTATTTTTCTGACAAATACACCACATGGTGGCATTATTATTATACCGCTGAAGTCAGATGGACTGGAGATTTCTCACACAGCTCAATGCCGTCTACTAAACACCCACTGTTACTTTAGAGTCTTTAGCTGAATCAACACAAAATTTGGTACACACGTTTAGAGGACTGACAAGCACATAAGGGTATAACTTGAGCGCGATTGGTTGAAAAACATGGCTGCCATCAAGCAAAACGTCTTTGCAGGGGCACGGGCCGGGAATGAGCAACTAATATACATAAGTCATTGAACATTTGTCTTATGATTATATAGTGAAACCTCGCATATTTGTGACTCTGCATCCGCAACCCTGCAATTTAGACAATTTTTTATAACAACATTGTTTTTTTCAAGGAAAACCCGCCATGACTTGCAAAGAAAGTAGTCCGAGGCAAACTCCAACTTGCTTGGGGAGGTGTTGTTTATATGCAGCTTGTTATTTACACCCTTAGTCATACTGTACATCACAAACCAGAAGGAGCTCATCAACCCAAATGCCGACCTCACTCACGGTGCAACCAAAAATAACACGTGGAACACAATGCGGGTATCAAAACACGCACCCTTCCCCAAAATGAAGTTATCCAACATACTTTCAAATAGCGGTGTATTTCATGTATATTAGTGTGCGTCTATTTTGATACCAGCACAGTCCGTGTGTTAGTTACATTGTATTGGTTTTATTTTTGGTTGCACCGTGAGTGAGGCAGGCATTTGGTTAGTTTGTGTTAAGAGCGTCAAAATGTCATTTTCGCATATCATCTGAGGATGCAACCCCTGCGAATAGCGGGGCTCAATTGGTATCAGTATTATACTTGTATGTATGCTAGCATGTCTTCCGTAGCAATTTGACCACAACCCATAGGGGGCGCCACAAATATGTCACTTGTCACGTGACGAGTGTACAGGTACAGTATAGAACCAGGTCCTTTCTCCATCAATAGCAGCATTGC
This sequence comes from Dunckerocampus dactyliophorus, assembly GCF_027744805.1. Lineage (NCBI taxonomy): Eukaryota > Metazoa > Chordata > Actinopteri > Syngnathiformes > Syngnathidae > Dunckerocampus > Dunckerocampus dactyliophorus. The sequence continues at coordinate 18,975,219 of NC_072826.1, forward strand.
TTGTGGGCGACTGAGGGTGCCCACCTCCAAAAGGGTACCAAGGACCGTGTTGGTAAATTAGGACGATCCTCGACATTTTCACTCATTCAAGTAGCAAGCACGTCAGCCCCACACTGAGGAGATGCGGGTAGGAATCTCAGTTTGGATGTTCTCCCAATGCTTGTGTGGGTTTTCTCCAGGTACACCGGCTTCCTTCCACATCCCAAATGCATGTTTAGGTTGGCCAGTCCAGGGTCTTCCCTGCCTCTCCGGAGAACACGAGAGTGCAGAACATGTTGCCATCATCACGTTCCGTGTAGCCTTCATTGTTACACTGCTTGGTTGCTTCAAGTTGGACAAGAAGCCAGATGCCACAATTTCCCTCCCTAGGAGCGTCTCCATTTAGTGCCATCCACTCAATAAAAGACGACAAACTTCACAAGTCACAAAAAACGTTAACATGTTAAATGGATTTCCTGGACATCAATTACTGGTCCAGCTCTTAAAGGCGCACGGTGTTGATTCGCAGCGGCTGCACGTTCTTGCCGTTGGCGTGGCTCTGACCCGGACTAAAGTAAGGGAAGACCTTGGTAGGGAATTTCTCCCGGTAGGTGTAAAGCCAGGACATGTCATCTGCATTGTAGAAGATGAGCAGACCTTTAGGGTAGTCCAGGTAGACGCCTACCTTCTCCAGCTTGCTCTTGACATTGAGGCGGGTCCACGGCTCGGTGCAAGCGCTGTACTGGTTCCCGTCGTGCATGACGATGCAGTAGAAGCCTCGGCCGGGCTGGATCTGGATGCTCCCCTTGCGGCTGACCGTCTCGCTGGCCACGCCGATCATCCACTGGGTCTTCTCCGACACCATCACCTCCCAGTAGTGCACGCCCGATGCAAAGCCCTCGGCGCCCAAGACGGACACCTCCACATCAAAGCGGCGCGGCGAGTCCTGCAGCGGCTGCGGGTGGAGGTTGCCGTAAGCCACAATGGTGCAGTCGTCCGACAGGATGAGTCTTTGGTGGGCCGTGATGGGGTCAAGGGTCAGCGCAGCAGGCACTGATGATTAGAAACAACAGTTTAGTGCGGTTTCCTTTTGCTCTAGGGCAAGGGTGTCCAAAGTGCGGCCTGGGGGGGCATTTAAGGCCCGCGACTGTTTATATATTTAAAAAAATGGTTTTAATTCTAAAAATATGATTAAACAAGAAAATTGGAAAAAAAAAACGAGCAAAAACGGAAAAAAGAGCAGTAATTTTACAACTATAAAGACAAAATATTAAAAGAATAAAGTCATAACATTAAGAGAAAAAAAATGCATGAAGTTGAAATATTAAAAAAGTCGCAAAATAAAGAAAGCAAAGAATAAAGTGTCAATTTTTGGAAAATTAGGTAGGGGGAAAAAATTATAATATGCTAATATTTTATATATTTTATAACTTTATAAAGTTAAAATATTATGAGAATAAAGTCATAATATGAGAAAAAAATGTACAATCAGAGTTGAAATTCTAGCAAAAACATTAAAAAAACAGCGTAATGTAAGGACAAACAGTTCATAATAATAATAATACGCTTTGCCACTGATATCACAAAGCTGAGATGCAGGCTGTTTTTTTCTTTAAATATAAAAAATGTCTTTACATATCTACAGTACATGGGTTGGGCTGCTGCTTTAGGGCTTCCTCTACAGTTGCAAACTGTAATGCACTTTTAATTCACTGATACTTTCACCCATTAGTCCTTGATGACAAAAAATACCAGCTTCCCAAAAAACTGCTGTTGGAAAAAAAAAAAAAGAAAAAAAGAAGTGTTTGATTTAACATAAAAACTCACACTCTAGGTCCTAAGGACGATAAATGCAAGCTTACAAAAACTGTTATATATATCACATATTCATATTTTTTTAACCCACTTTTAACAAGGAAATCTTTCTAAAACATTTCAGAATCAAATTTACATATCAAGTATGAATTATATTTTGGGGGATTTTACATAACGCCATGGTTTTTATTGTAACCCCCCCCAAAAAACTCCAATAATTTCTATTTCAAGGAGTATTTGGTTATTATTCTTATTACTAGGCCCTCACATAGGTCACTAATTGGCACCAACATTGATTTTCATACATTTTTTACACTTAAGGTCCCAACGACAGAAAAATGTCAGCTTCTAAAAAACTGCTGTAGTATATGTAAAGGCCAGTATTCTTACACAAAAGAGTAAAAAGTGTTGAATGCGTCTTCATCTCAGAAATCTGTGCAGAACTGGATTCACTGAACCAAGTGGGGTCGGGGTGGGGGCTAGGCACTGTTGATGTACGACACTGCTGATGGGGATGTCATACAACTTCATGTAAAAAAATTCATGCTATCCCTTTTAACATAAAGGCTGCATTCGTTCATGTCAAGATCAATTAAGACTTAGAGTTTCAATGATTTCCAATAGGACACTTTTTGTTGATGAGAATAAATGTGCCATTTTTTTTGTGTTGCTTTGCCATTTTAAGGTGATTAACAGAGATGACAATTCCAAAGCAATGATTTGAAACATTTTTACCTATATTCATTCCACACAGCCATAATGTCCCGAGCATCTCTTAAGGGTTCAAATCCTCCCTAAAACCCAACCTAAAAATAGTGATTTGAACAGGACTTTACATTTTTAATGATAAGTGCGCACTACCAGGGATGCTCATTAGTGAAGGGTGAACTCACAAAAAGGACTTCAGGCGCTGGAGGAGGCAATCATAGCCGTGCTCTGAGCTTAAAGGAGACTGATGGATGGCTTGTGCAGCACACTCGCCTGGCAGCTTCATTTCTACACTGCAGTCTTGTTTAGGTGCTCTCCGTAGGGTGAGAATGTTGAACCATTTTAACAATAGCATACAAAATAGAAGCAGGAAGCTGTAATTACAGCAGCGTAGCTGACAGTCCTCATTTGAGGGCGTTAAAGAGAGCATAGTAAGGTGTCTGCACTCCAGCCAGTGGCCAAGATGAAACCCATTTATGAGTGATGTTTCTGGTGTTTGTTACAGCCATTAAAGGCCAAATAATAGCCTCACCCTGGGGCCTGTGCCGACAACACCACTCGGTTCTCAGCGTCTGAACCCGGCTAAGGATTGAAGGATGTTGGTAGAGAACGTCTTTGTATCGTCTCTGGCAAACCACCGTTGATGGATTGGAACCAATTGTTCCATTTGGCTGACAGTCAAGGAGAGGGAAGTAAAGAAAAAAAACAGCAGGTTGCAATAATGCCTGGCCTCCCTTCTCAGCTTGGCAACAGGTTGAAATGGGAGGACTGATGGGAGGGAGGAACAAAATTCCTAAGCACATTATTTAAATCATCGTCTTCTGCTAAGAGTGATTGATGGAGGAAGGCAGTGCTCCTCTCGGCACTGTCTGAAGGAGAGCAAGGCGGCCCTTTGGCTCGGACCGCTACTGGTGGTGGTCAGGATTAGCTGTAAATATCCAGAAATGCATGACAACCTAAAACTTGTTGGATACCAAACCGTAAACATTTTGGCTGCCTTCTGTTGGGGTATCAACAACAGCGGTACAGAACCAAATGGGGGCGTTAAGAGACAAACACTTCCATGAAATAATGTGGAAGGAATGCAAAGACGATATGAGCTTCCTCACATTGTTGACATCTGGTTCTCTGTTCCACACTGTACCATCCCGTGACGAGCTGAACCGTACCACTTAGTGGAAACGTACCTCTAAGGTGTGCCGCTACGTAACCTTGCAAAATGCCACCTACCTGGAGAGACGTCCTGGAAGAGCGACTTCCATATGGTGTACTGCAGAGGTCCCATGTACTTGGATGTGGGGAAGTCTTCGTACGTCAGATTGGTCTCATGTATCTTCCCTTTAATTCTGCCACAGGAAGAGATCAATGGTAGCCTCTATCAGTTGAATTGCCACTAGCTTAATAACGTAGTGCCTCTCTCCATTCATCTCCTGGATGGGGGTGAAATGCCTCCGTCATTGGAGTTAATTGACGGAGCGACTGAATGGGGCTGGATGACGCTCCGATATGGAGCTCCACAACTCCTGTAGGAAACTCTGAGTGGGTTACATCAAAGTCAGGGAGGAAAATGTTTCTGCATGTGTAAAAGGTTTTACTCCCAAATATGATATAATTTAGAACTGCAACGATTAATCGATGAATCGATTACTAATCGATTATCCAATTAATTGCCAACTATTTTGGTAATCGACAAATCGTTTCATTGAAAATGTACTGTAAATCTACTGATTTCAGCCCCTCAAATGTGACTCTTTAAAAATTTCCTTAGTCATCCATGAAAGCAGACCTATAATCTTTGCGTTTCAGGCAAAACAGGATAGTCACATTAGCTTTGACTTTGGAAAAGAGCAATCGACATTTTTGCCTCTTTCTGATATCTTGCGAAGCAAACCCCTGAAGAACATTCCCACGCAAAGTATGGGATTTATCCACTTGTACTTGTGCGTGGGAAAATGCATACATTTATGCACAACTCTTACCATGCGTACACACAAAACCTAGTGGTAGAACAGTGAAACTACAAATAGCTGTGGCTGTGGCTATTCAGCGCAGGCCATATCATCTTGCTACGTGCTTCACAACTTAACCATCAAAGAAGGCACCGGGGCTCATTTGGAGTTATCAACCCCATATTCTTATACATTTTTATTTCCTGTAGTTGTTGAACAAGCAAGAAAGTGAGCACATTTCCTGATCAGAATGATGTTTTCATCGCATTATGGCTCAATAGCTAATCTCATGCTCCTGCACAAAGATGTTAAAGGGTTCAATTAAAACGTCCTCTACAAACCTCAGGAAGATTAAACATGACGGCTGTTTTTTGGAACCAAATCGCCATCTGCTTAGGGATTATCTCTACTTGTTGCAAAACAGTACACCCCACAGATTTCGGCAAGCATTTTATTACAGTATATCTTGTCATGAGACAATACTATAGAACGTAAACTTGAATATACTTTAGAGTAGTCAGCAGGCGTGTCACAAGACACCCAGCTCACGAGATGAGACGGCACACGAGATTGAGGTCCAGGAGAATGAGACAAGGCAAGACTTTAACATTAATGTTAAGTACAATGAAAAAAAATTATGACTGGACAAGCAAACTTTATTTAACCCAGTCACAAAACAATGCAGGTGTGTTTTGAAATGTTTAGTTTTAGCATCAATATTTACAAATAGACACTAATTATATTATTGTCAATTTTTTTTAAACCAAATAAACCACTAATGTTATGATAATATATAATAATATAATCATAATAATGCAGTATTTCCTTTAATATATCATCTCTCTGTAAAGTTGTGGAATTGGTGTTTGTGACTTATATTTCCCTCACACAAAATTCGTACCGTCTGTCAAACATTTGCGGCATTTCTTGAAATGGTGGCTTTTCAACTGTATTCCATCCATTTTCTATGTTCTTATCCTCATTAGGGTCGTGGGTATGCTAGAGCCTATCCCAGCCAACTTTGGGCGAGATGCGTGGTACACCCTGGACTGGTCGCCAGCCAATCGCATGGCACATATAGACAAACACATGTTGCAGATTAAACAAACATGCATGTTTTTGGAATGTGTGAGGAAACCGGATTACTGTGTGGCCAACATCATAACCACTTACAGAGCACCATTTACTTTGCGATGTAGCAAATTACACATCCTGTGAACGCACACCATTTTGCCTTCTTCCGTTTGTATTGACTTTGTCGATTAAACATCTCAATGAGTGTTGACTGTCGGCACGAAGGCTCTGCATCTCGATGTGTAGTTTTTCCCCACATGGGAAAATTGGTGGATATGTTTGAAGTAAGTCCGTCAGTCCATCCGTGTTAATGGGCTCACTTTGCTAATCCGGTTTGAAGTCGGAATATTCCCATGAGTGGGCTGTGGCATTTTGCTTTGCAATCATCTTATTCTCCTTGTAATTTTGACTTCCTTAACTTGCATTGCTCCCCACGAGGCTTACTTGCTGCACTCTGTGTGTATACTAGTGGCCCGCCTCCCCTCACACAGACAAAACGACTGACTGACAAGAGGTCTCACTCCGTTCGATCTCTGTTGTTTCAAGGAATGCCATTGTTCTATGAAGCATCAAGTGTTGAACCAATGCAGAGTGAACCCTCTTCCTGCCTGTTGTACAGTGACACGAGATCTTGTGACAGGCCTAGTAGTCAGTGTCCAGCTTGTACTGTATAGCAGTATAGATTTACTAACCACTGAAAATGACACACCAATAATTGTCTGAATAGCTGGCAACACAAGTATGATGCTAAATAATTGCCTTGCCTACAGTCAAGCATGGTCTGGGGCTGCATGAGCGCTGCCAGTGCTGGGGAGCTCTGGCTCATTAAGGGAAACAAATTTGTACTGTGATGTTCACTGTGATGTGTACTCAATTGTGTTGCTAGCCAGACAATAGTGTGTGTGTGTGTGTGTGTTGACTCTTTTCAGTGGATAATAAATCTATACTGTTATATAAGCTGTACTTGTATAACTGACTACTCTCAAGTTAATTTCTATTATCCCTTGAGAAGATATAATCCAATGTTTCTTGAAATCAGAGGGTGTATTCTCTTCTTTGACTATATTGCAGATTCTCTTACCTTTCGGACGTGATGGCCACCCCCTCCAGAAAGTCGTGCCGCCCCGTCTCATCGAGGCGCTCCTGCAGGATCTGGATGCCCTCCTTGACGTCGCGTAGCTGCTGGCTGTAGCGCTGGATCTTGTGCTCGATGTCGGTGAGCTTGCGGGCTGTGTCCATCTCCAGCTCCTCCAACATGCTCTTCTGACGCTCGCGCAGAAAGCGGTGGAGGCGCTCGAAGGCGTCACCGATGGTGGCGCGGAGACCTTTGGCTGAGGACTAAAAAACAAGACGCAAGCATCCATCAGTCTTACAAAGAGGACCAGAATCCTATAGCCTTGTACTTGCTTATACTACTATGTTTCTTACCCACTGCTTCATGACAACTATTATTTCTGTGGGCATCAAGCTCTCCTCTGATGTGTGCATGCTGTTTTAGGAACTTTCATCTGAAATTTAATTACTGTAGCCCAAAAATTCCCTCCAGAGTGGCGGCTGGTACTGTATGTTCTCTGTGGGAACCTATTAAATGCGACTATTTCTCAAGGAGTATGACAGTTATGACATTAGGGGTAGGCAGCGTCTCAGCCCTCCTAGCTAGTTGAAGAGTGGAGTGGGAGGATGCAGCAGGCCAGACAATCAGTCTCGCTGACTATGGAGCTGAGCAGGTAGGTGTCTGCAGCCCATGGAGACAGGAGACTGGATAGGATACCTTTCAGGCAAGTATGTGATTATGAAGACAATCTGCGGTGTTGTGTGTGTGTGTGTGTGTGTGTGTGTGTGTGTGTGTGTGTGTGTGTAGGATCTTCCAGAATGTGAACAAGCCAAGTATTCAAATTGTAGCACCTCTTAATTGTGTTTCATTCTCCATCTCGGGCATATTTGGAGAGACACATAAAGGGGAAAATTAATAATGAGGCCCCTTTGGCGAGGAAGCAAAAGGAGGAGTGGAGGTGGAAACACGAGGAAGTTTGGACAAATGTAGAAAAATCTAATGAGATCAGTGCATTTTCACTGACAAGTGGCTGTAGTGCAGTCAGGGCACATCAACAGAGCGGGTTGGCCTCAATCTGACGGGAAGTGGTGCGATGCTGCAACAGGTGCGTCGATCAACGCTTTACTCAAGTGTGCCAGGGGAACTTTCAACTCACAAGGGAAGATTGAGGATTTTTTAAAAGGTCTCTTATCATCCTATTCTGCAAAATGTACTTTTGAATGATGTTGTAACAGTAATAGGTGTCCCTCGAGCCTGTTTATGAGCACCAAATGTGAGAAAAATCAATCCTCTCCCTCACTTGTTGGCTCCACTTCTGACAGAAGAGGTGCTGAAACAGTCACTTTTGAAGGTTTTTCATAATATCTTCCAAGGAAAAACCTTTTTCCTCACCACTAGCTGGATTGGCCCAACCAATATAAATATTGGCACCCCTGGTTAAGATGTGTTCTTTAGCTTCTAATAATTTTTTTTTCCCCACAATGGAACTTTAATTCAAGTGCATTAAGAAAAAAACAAAACAAACAACAAAAAAATTCACACATCAAGAAATAATTATTTTACATCAAATCATGTGAGCCACAACTATTAGCACTCCTGATGTTAATACTTTGTGCAACCACCTTTTGCCAACAAAATAGCACCTAATTTTCTCCTATAATGTTTCACAAGATAGGAGAATACAGAAAGAGGGATCTTTGACCATTCCTCTTTGCACAGTCTCTCTAAATCATCCAGCGACCTGGGTCCTCTCCTCTTCAGCTCACTCCACAGGTTTTCAATGGGGTTGAGGTCTGGGGACAGAGATGGCCATGGTAGGAGCTTGATTCTGTGTCTGGTGAACCATTTCTGTGTAGATTTGGCCACATGTCATCTTGCTGAAAGACCCAGTGACGACCCATCTTCAGCTTTGGGCAGAGGCCACCAGATTTTGCTTTAAAATACCCTAGTATTTCAAAGTGTTCATGGTTTCATGCACCCTAACAAGGTTCCCAGGGCCTTTGGAAGAGAAACAGACACACAGCATCACCAATCCTCCCCCATACTTCACAGTGGGCATGAGGTGCTTTTCTGCATACTCTTCTTTTGAGTTACGCCAGACCCAGTATAGACTGTTTTTTGCCAAAAAGCTCTATCTTGGTCTCATCTGACCAAAGCGCATGATCCCACTTGAAGCTTGAAGCTTAATGATTGGGAGTGAGAAAAAGTTTTTTCCGTGCATGCCTCCCAAACAGCTTTTTGGAACGTAGATAGCACCTGGCGGTTGTTTTGGAGACTTTGTGACCCCAAAATGCTACCATTTTCCACGTCTGAAAAACAATCCAGTCAGAGACTGGAGAAAGAGACGTCACTTTGAGAACCCTTTTTCTTAGAAGTACGCATGGAATATGAAATACATTGCTTTCATATTGTGGTGGTGCATTTTTTGTTGCTCTTCTCTTATTCTGATATATATTTTTTTTAATTATGCCCACTTGTTGTCTGGCAAGCTTGTGCTCGAACACTCGAGCAGCCGAAGTAAACCTGTGCACACTTCTAAAAGACGCCATTCACCGTGTCAGTTTATTTATTTATTTATGTATTATGTTCTGCACATTTTGAAGACAGTTGTTTTGATAATGTGCCTCAGATAAAGGAAAGTTTGGGACTGAATGTGTACTACCAGAAGGTGCTTCTACCATCAGTTGTTTCATCAACCCAGACCTGGGAAAACACAAGCACTGACGCAGATGAAAATAAACAAAAAGTCAAATACCCAAAAAATGTTTGACTGTGAAAGAGGTGGGCGTAAATAAATCCACAATTGTTTCTACTAGATATAGTCTACAAATCCTAGAATAATGCAGTTCCGTGCCAAATTTCAAGGCTAGCTAAACAGGGACTGCTGCTCACTCATCTGGTATCTTGCAGTCTCTGCATTGATCTGTCAGTGTCAATCACTTGACAGTCAAACAACATTGATTTTGTTCAAATGTTGGCTGATTTTTAATATGATGCTCAATGAACTGCTTTGTCAACAAGGGGAGGTTGCTCTGGCTTCCGAAAGTGATATAGTGCCAGCTGACAGTGCTCATTCTGTAAATGTTGAAAAACGTATACAAGTATGTAGTAACAATGTACAATTTATTAATAACTACTCAGCACAAGACAATATCAGTGAATGTTATTGTCAGTATTTATTTTTCTTTGCTGTGCTGTGCATTTCACTTGCTGTTTACTGGCGGATGACATCTGTATGAAAAAAATGTTTTATCAAGTGAATACTTTTATTTTTTTTATTTCTTTTTTTTGGGTTACATTTTTTGGGTGTCATGAGCACTTAAAGATTCAAAACAACTGAAAACACTTGTGTTTTCTGCAACAAATGGTTTGACCGCATCAATTTGGGGATACACAATGTTCAAACATGTGAAAATGTGTTGTTTTGTTCAATGCAATATTCATAGAAAACTGGAGAGATTAATTCTTCCAACATAGAAATAAGAATTAGATGCGTTTTTAGGAGAAAAAATGCTGCAGCACCTTGGTCTCAGTGAGTTGTCTTTGCAAGAGCTGCAGGGCTTCGGTGTGACCCTTCTCGCTGTCCTGCAGGGTGGCCAGCTGCTCCTTCATCTCCCTCTGCAAACACAGGCCAACCACAAGCAGCAGCAGGTCAGGATAAAACAACATTAGAACCACTAATAGAATTTAATTTGAATATAATCTGCTCCCATCTTGCTGAAAACGGACAGCTACATGCAGAAATGCTAATCAGTCGCTTTATCTCAGCCACACGCTGCTCTGTTTATCCAACTTTGTATTGTTTGTTGTTACTGCTCGGTCTGCTTTCCGTGTAGATTAAAAGCCTCGGATACACGACAAGAATGCAGAAGGAGAGCCAAAACATGAAAAGGATGGCATGAAATCCCAGGAGACATCGGACTGCGTCAGAAGGAAACTGGGTCTAGTCTCCCGTCGGGCTTGCGCTGGGAGAACCTGCACCGTGCCTCAGCCCTTCTCAGTTCACCACACGCAAGAAACAAGGCTCTGCTGTCACATAAAATGCAGTTTTACTCTGATGCTGTCAGCTTGAGCATGCATGCATATCTGGGATCAGCAGATGTTCTTTCATTTTTTTAATTAACACCTGGCTGGTGTTAATTGTCCCAAGGGTTATTCACACCATTGACACACCATGGCTATAGCAAACATGACAAATATGGTTTGAGTAGGAAATCCCACTTCTGACACCATTTGTCACAGTTTAAGGAGTGGCACCCCCATCTTTGTCAAGTCTTTGTCCAGTTTATTTCACCGAGGTGACCTGTCGTGAAGGTCCTTCAAAATCGCCACACCATGGCTAAACAAGGATCCCACTTCTGACACCATAGGGTTGAAAAACCTGTATACTGAACATGGCAACAGAGGGCATGGATTTTCACAAGACAGATTTAATATAAAAAGGACGCTCCATCACACTAACTCACCCTTTCTGGACACACACAGGTTCTCCATCTCCATACCAAGCATCCTAGTGTCTCTGCCATCTGCAAGGTCTATTGAAAAGGGGTCACCTGTCCCAAGGGTAATTCAAACTTAGCACACCATCACTATGGTAAATGTGACTAATAGGGGTTGATCCTAACCAGTTATTTTTTTTCCCCCCAGACATAAACATGGGTTGAGTAGGTTCTCCCACTTCTGACAACAGGTCGTCCCACTTCTGAGACTGTGTAATGCCACTTCTGATACTGTGTACTCCCATCCCAAATGTATAAAGAGCTGTACAAAGTCTGCTTTTCAAACTGCTCACTTGTCCCTTATGAAAATGAAATAATAGCCAGCAATAGCCCACCTCAGCAACTTTTAATTTAACTGGCTCTAATTCAGGGTGAAACAAATGCAACAAAAGCAGGCGTCATCTATTTCAAAGCCACAGTTAAGAAAATCTTGACACCTTGTCGCTTTGCTCAGGTGTCACTTCCCTTAAAACACCAAAGGCAGCAAAAATCCCCCAAATGGAACTGTCAGCTAAGGGGGCTGAGGGGAAGAAAAAAAATATATAACAAGCAGCTACTCAGCTGAAATAAATACTTGAATAGATCTCTGCTGACAATAACAATTTAAAGCATCAAACGGCAACAGGAGGAGAAAAACATACAAGCAATTCATCAGTGTGTGTTGTTGGAAAACATCCCTGAGTGCAACAGCTTGTTGTAAACGACTCCATAAGATGCTGCATTTTCTCCTCTCAAGGACATGAGGAGAGGACAACAAATGGCTGCCATTACAGGGTGGGGCGGGCTAGTGGTGGCGAGCGTGACTCTTCATGTTAATGATGGAGGGGAGTGCTGCAGGCTTGGAAACCTCGACCGCCTCATCATTGCTACTGGCTTATGTGCAGGGAGTCAAAGGCCACTCCCACAAGCTGAGCTAAGACAGGAGCTGACAAGACTGGCCGAGAAAATGCACTACTCTGCCGCAAAATGTATGACTGACTGGTCGAGAGGGCATACGATTGGTCTCTAAACAAGCCCAGAACGTCTAAGAAATCAACTGCACATACTACTTTTTTTTTTTTTTTTTTTTTTTTTTTTTTACAATGTTGCCACTATAAGAGCTTTTAACCGAGGGTGTCACCACCATAACCCAGCCAGTATTCAAAGTCGGTGGCACTGTTGCAACTGTTTCCAACTCATGCAAAACGCATTAAAATCATCATGCCTACATTTAAAGGCTACCAAACTCCTCCACAACGTTCAATTACATAATCCTCCCTAATCCTTAGAGTGGCCTACAGATGTTCTTTTTTTACAACATAAGGAATGAAATCTGAAGTGCGGATGCTTGGAGAAAGATACGCTTGTGGATTCAAATTACAATACATACATATTGTAACTGTAAGGAAGAACATTTTATTTTGATCAAATTTTATTTTCAATGGTCTGCAACAATTCAACATAAAATTTGGATTCGGACCATTCTTAAAATACAAAATAAAAGGTCCATAGAACAAAGTTGTAAAATGTATTTAACCGCTGAAACATTATGAACATTTTATATAATGTTTTGTGTGATGATTAGTAAGACCAAGATTTTCACGGTTACCACTATTATCACAATACTGTTCAAATTTGCTCAAAATATACTCACACTTTGACAACAGTCATCTGTTGTCCGCTAAAAACTTTATGGTTTATCAATAAATTGTATAGAATTGTAAACTACATTGGGTTCTCTCTCTGGATGTTCTGAACTCCAGTTTAGAGCATAATACTGTTGCCTGGAGGATGTAGACAGAAAACTAGTGCACTGAATCAACAGCGCCTCTGCTCGTTGCAGCCAAGTCCTGCCTCAGTTACTTTAAGACACGATTAAGCAACAATTCATTTCATACAACTGACAGAATTCATAGTCAATCAACTGACTTGTCCATCCCTAGGCAGAACCTCTAAAACCTTGAAGCCTGAAGTCCCTAAGTCAAAATCTTCTGGAACAAGCTGCCTCTTAAGTTGTACAAAATCGTAATTGATCAAACCGCCGACATAACTCGCTATACTTTCAGATATTTTTGCAAGCATTGCTGAAGCCTTGCAAAATCTATGCAGAAATGTTATGCCAACAAAGGTGTGACTATAAATACAAGTTTGTTTGTTTTTTTCAATACAAAAAATAAATTACCTTGTCTTTTTTAATTTGAATTTTATTGAAATTGCGAACATTTTTCAACATTTTCAGCATTTTATGAATGTGGGAGGCGGAGCTCAGTGGCTCTGTGCTTGACAATGCAACCTAAGCCAGAGTAGTTGATCGCAGATACACTGAGCTTTCAGCACAGAGCGCCGTCAGAAGTTGATCAAATAAATATGAAACTGTGTATTGTTCAATACAGGGGTCACGGTTCGGTACGCATGTGTATTGAATGGTTCGATACAGATACATGTCTTGTTACACTCCTAGTTTCTAAACGCAAAGAAATCATCTTGACCAGACTCAGAATTTCCAATGTACATCTACCCCCACACATTCACTATACAGCATTTACAGCCCTGCAAATTTGGTATTTAAAAAAAAAATAATAATTATATATATATATTCCCCCCGCAGCAGTAAACAAATCTCATTCACCCTAAGTTGGTATCCTAATCATTCATAAATACGTGATAATAGCAGTAAAATGTACAGCATACATGTACCACTGTTAAAAAAAAAACAACCCACAACATCTTACATGTTTAAGTCTTTATGCTTCACTGATAATGCAGTGTGTCAAAAATAGACCTTTTTCTGGGAATCTCAATTCCTCGTGGATTTTTTTATTTATTTTTATTTATTTACAGTATTTTTTTTTTTCCGGAGGATTGCCGGAAGAAACTCCTTTGAAAAGGAGAGATCTGCTGTATTCACCAATATTCACGGAATTGCATGCATAACTCTAATTTGTAGACCTTTTTTTTTTTTAAAGGGCCATTTTCGCAGCTCAAGTTCCCAGATGATGCATGTCAATTTCAAAGCCCGTCTTCACTCCTTCGACATTGCGGGGGCTTTATTCATTATTTATAGTGTCTAAAAGTGCATGCTGCAAACTCTCTCCCTGTGGCCCTGGTTTAAAAGCCAACACAAATCCCTTAAATCTTCCATACTGATGCCAGCTTTATTATGCTCTGCAGCAGCTCCTTCAGGATATAGCGCTCAGTGTGATGAAGGAGCAAACAAAACATGCTACTTCACAGGCATGAATAATTATTTTTTAAAAAAGGCCCTACAGGATGGAGAAAATATGCTCTCGGACGGCGACATGAATAACTGCTGACATCCAATGAAATACATTCCCATGCATACAAGTTAAGAAAACTTGGTGGTGGAAAACTACTGTGGCATACATGGTTGCCCATGCATACAGTATGTTTAGTTTGGCCGCCGTGTTGTCAAACAAGCAGACAGACCGCATCCGATTCATGTTCTTCAAATGAAAACTATTTAAATGAGTCGTATTAGCTTTACTGTATTTATTTATTTTAAGAAAACAACATTTCATAGCTGTACTATCACAGATCCCAGATGAATGACTTTGCTTTTATACCAAAATATTTGGTAAAAGAAGCAGCAACAAGAGGAGGCATCGATGCTGGCAGCCTCCAGCAGTCCTCAGTTTGTATATGGGGCACGCCATGTAAATGATGAACGCTTCTCGGAGGCTGCTGTTCTACTTCGTCATCAAATCTGCGAGCGCAGCACAGTATGCAAATGCCTCACCCCAACCTGAAATAGCTAAGGAAAACAACACTATGTGAGAGTTTAACTATTCTTTTAAAATGGCTAAACAGAAAGGAAATGATTTTGGAACTGGAAATAAATACAAATGTGTTACAACCTCTTAAATCATTTTGCTCGAAAAAGACATTCCCAAAATAAATAGCAATTTTCTTTGCATCTATAAAGGTCTACAACAATCTTGCTATCAAAGTTGGTATCATTGTTGGTTTCTGTAGATGTGGGAAACATGTGTATGCTACTGGGTAAGTGTAAAAGAAGCCGCTACATCAGTGAAACTTTTGGTCTCCAACTGTTCGCTTGTTTGCCAATTGAAGTGAGTGCTTGCGGATTTGTTTTCTCTTTTCCTACAAATCGGTTTTGTTTGGCTGTACAGCACGTATATACTGACACAAGCATCGCCTAGCAGTTCCTATAGCAAAGCAGCTGCCCCAAATAAAGCGGTTTTAAAAGATTAAGAATCATCACATTCCGATCATTTTTGAATACGATGGATCCCTGCACATTCGTGATTCAGCATTCACGGCCCTGCAAATTTGCAGATTTGTGGTCTAAAAAATTTTTTATTTTCATTATTTTTCTACAAAAAAATAGGCAATTTTTTTTCTGCAGGAAACACATCTCATTCACTAAGTTGGTAACAACTTATAAATATGTGATAATACAGAAAAAAATGTACAGGATACACATACCACAGTTTTTACATGTTTATGTTTCACTGATAATGTTTTTTCGATGATTTTTGTTGCGATTTTGCACTATGTTCACTTGCAGTGTCAGATTTCCTGGAGCTATTTGACCTTTTTAAAAAGGAATATAGGGATAGAATATAGAGAGAACCAAAAAGTAATGGCATGGAAACTTGTTGGCACCAGAGTAAACATATCAGGTAAGTTTGCATTAATTTTGCAATTTTGTATATAAAGCTATGCTCGGACTGCTGCCTAGGTATATATGTGATTATATTTTGCCCAGAGAAACTGATCGCTATAACTTGAGATCTGAAGACTTTATCATGTTGACTGTTCCAAGTGTCAACTCAGAACAAGGAAAAAAGGCATTCAGTTATTTTGCACCATTTTCCTGGAATAAGATCCAATCTGACTTGAAGCTGGATAAGTTGGTCTCAATTTACTCTTTTGAGAGACTTTTAAATGTTTGGGTTGAGAAATTATCATGCTGTAAATGCTTTGCCTGATTAATTTTATTACCTTGTATTTTTATTGTTTAATTTTTTATTATTATGTGTGTATGAATGTCTGATGTAACCTGTAAATTGTGCTGCCTCTTGGCCAGGACACTCTTGAAAAAGAGATTTTTAATCTCAATGAGGTTCTCCTGGTTAAATAAAGGATAAATAAAATAAATAAAATTTACACAGAAATTAATGCAAGTTTATATTAGATACTAGCAAAATCCGGTACTAGCAAGAGTACTCCATCGACACAGGCCGCTTTTCCTCCTCTGTACTACTTTGATACCCCAAAATTCCTTCCAAATCTGACTGCCAATCAAAACCGTGGGAGTCTCCCGTGTGCAGTTTCCGTGTGTAGAGCCCATAACCCCTGCAAAAAGCAGGGAGCTACTGTATTCCTACCATCTGTTTTCACCAAGGAATAATGCACAATTAGTTCCTGTAAAGATGTTTTGCTTAATGGCAGCCATGTTTTTCATCCAAATGAGTATATTTTACACACGTGTGCTTGTCAGTCCCCTAAAAGTGTGTATGAATGAAATTTAGTGGTGATTTGGCTAAACACCCTAAAGTTACAGTGGTGTTGTGCAGAGTGGATTGAGCTGTGTATAAATTTTAATCAGTCTGCCTAATAGTGTGTCGTAACAGTGCCACCATGTAGTGTCAGAAAAATAATAGCACAGGCAACACAAGTAGGGGGTGCATGTTTTGACTAATTTGCAGTCATTTGTGCCCAGTGGTTTAGGGGTATTAGAATTAGTAATTTTTGCCCATGACAAACCTTGTAGTGTAATTCATTACAAATTCCATCCTTCTTTCAGTGCACAAACATGGCCTGGACAAAAATAATAACCTTTAACTTAATATTTTGTTGCACAACCTTTTGAAGCAATTACTGCAATCAAGTGCTTCCTGTAGCTTTCAATGAGACTCCTGCATCTCTCGACATGTATTTTGGACCACCCATCATGACCAAACTGCTCCAGCTCTCTCATGTTTGATGGGTGCCTTCTCCAGACTGCATGTGTCAGTCGGATGCAGCAAAGTAATCGGGGAACTAGGGATTTCCGATAATATCGGCCAACCGATATTAAGGTATTGTCTGGATTTCGCTCAAATGTATGGACAGTGCTCAGTATGTGTGGTCATGTGCCCTTCACCGGCATGCAAATGCGAGTGATGACCTCATCTAACTGCACAGTGCTCAACAGAGCAGACAGGTAGGACAGAGTAGGAGGTATCGGCCATCATAGCAACCTAGTCGCTATATTTAGCGACTAATCAGACCCCTCTAGATCACTGATCTGTACAAAAAAAAAATCTGGATAGCCCACTGGTCAATGACTTGTGAAGAAACACGGCCACCATATTACCACTCACAAGAAACACTTGACTATGACTTATGTCAGAACTTGTGAGTTGTTAAGTCTGTTGTTAGTTTGTTACCCACTCACACTAAATTCAAGGTTAGTCTTCAGACTAACCTCGCACAACAGGTGTGCTTGATCTTAGTCGTAAGGACAGGGGTATGATAACTTTTAAAAATTCTGTCAATATCATACCATACCTGAGTCATAACGGCTATACAGTATATAGGGGGCTGTGGGGGATATGTAAACAAACAACCGTGACGAGACTAATAAATAATTTGCGGTTGCTTGCAAATATAAAAAAATAAGTTTGTTTTTTTTTGTTTACCCGAATTTAAAATGAACCCCCATATGGAGACAATGTTTATATATTATTACATATTATTCCTGTGTTTTTTGTTAAAAGAGGTTATTTCTATTTCATAACACAAACAAAAAAAAAAATCTGAAAAAATAAAAATCAGCAAATGATTTAAATGATTTTAAAACTTGTCCAAAGTCATTCTCTTTTATGATTCATATTTTGTACAAATGAGAGCATAGTGAATTGTATGAAAGTAAGGAAAAAAGTAAAGGATTATGACCATGGATTTTAGTGGAAAAAGGGATGGGATATGCAGTTAAAATTAAAATCTCTTTCTAGAGGAGCAAAACTATGCATTGCTATAAGGGAGTGCTGAGCCAGGGTGCAGAGTAGAATTTTGTCCCAAAGGCAATGAGAATTAGAAGGGGAAAAAGTAGATTTAATATAGCCAAAAGATAGAGAATAACGTATCAAATCGTTTTTAAGGGACGAAGGTTGTGTTACTTGAAGGAATGGGAAAATCTCCCCGCTTTTTAATTTAAAATATAGATGTTCTGCGAGCCTCTTCATCTGCTTTCTACACTATGTATGCTGTGCGAATGTAGTCTGCTACGTACGAGATGTGAGTGGTAAGATGGCCTCTCGTGCGTGTGCTGTGGCGTTAGCGGCTTGCACGGGCGAGTGCGAAGTATGATCTATCCAGATTTTTTTCATACAGATCAGTGCTCTAGATATTAAAAAAAAAAAAAAAAAAAAAAAAAAGACTAGCGACAAATCTAATGAAAAGACTTTTGGAGATTCTGACATGAAAGCACGTATCGCTCTTCTCAATGAACAGCGAGTGCTGCTGTGGACCCTCACCCATCTAAAAGTACTCACAGGTGGTTCTGTTTTGTTTGTGACATAAAAAATTACTTAATTTGTTTTGCTTTTCATGTTTTTTTTTTAAATCACCTTTTGCAAATGCGATATGACAAGTTATGCCAATTTGCCCCCATTCGCTTCCCACAAGCAATGTGGCCACAAATAGATTGCAGCCCTGTGGGAAACACTGAGTCTTTTCTCTGTATGCTTCATTTTTGGGTCGGTAAACATAGAATTGATGTGCCTTGCCAAAAAGCTCCCCATTTGTTTCCCAGAAGCTTTGTAGCTTGTCAATATGCATTTTGGCAAATTACAGTCATTTATTTGTTTTATTAGTACTTTTATCAGTTTCTAGTTACAGTATTTCAATGACCATTGTGTTTTTTTTTCTTTCACAGAAGGGTATCGACAATTTTATCCATGTATTTGAATGCAGAAACGTCAACTTCCTTGTTCATTTCTAATTGTGTCATTTATTTTCCTAAGAATTGAATAGGGGAAAGCCACTTGGAGAAGAAGGCACAAACCAACACTTTCATATCTCACTGTGTAAACACACCCTGAAAATGACCCTTGGATGTGTTTGACTGCCAGAGGAATTTCACAACAACCCCAATAACAGCCAGAGCCATCTTTTTTTGTGTAAAGCCTCTTAGGATTACTCAGACCTCTGTCGTAGTCAGTATGTTATTAATATAAAACCATGTAGAATGTGTCAGGAACACAAATGGCCAAGTGAGGAGGCGTGTTGCTGCTGCAGATTTGTTTTGCTGTGATAGAATATGATGCAGCTCAGAGCGATGGTTACTTTACATGCGAGCAGGCCTCCTGCAGCCAGAGCTGACCAAATTAAGTACCGCGCCTGGCTCGCTTTCACTCAGTCCCCTGATAGCCGATAAATATTTGGGATTAAGTCACATTGTAAAATAACACAGCGGATCTGTGAATTTTAAGTACAGCCTGCGGTCAGGTATTATGCATTATCACATCCCTCGATGATTTGAGATGGTACACAAAACTGTAAAAAGGAGCATGATATTAAAATTATCATGCTCAAAGATAATTAAAAAATGAATGTATCCAGATAGTCATTTTCATCAATGCGTACGTCACTGTTAAACTTTTGTTTTTTTACCATAAACAGCGGTCAGTGTTTCCCTGACATTAATTTATTTGTTGGTGCCTGGACCTACAGTATAGGTCGACTGGTGGTTGAAACGGGAGTAGATTTTCACTCCTGTCCCATCCCAAATACGGGCCAGAGTAAAAAAAAAATCCCACTCCAAGTAAAATGAATTCCAATCGATCCTACTCCCATTCAGAATGACTCCCACACCTGCACCTTTACCATGTTTTTCCCTTTTTTTAGTCTTTGGGCAATATATTGAATTTGATTTGATCTTCTCGTTCAATATGACGCGAGAGTGTGCGTGCACACGGCAGGATGTCTTCCACCTGCATGTTACCTCCACATTTGTTTCCAATGCTGAGCAGCTCCTGTGCAAGGTTGATGAAGCCTTTCCCCTCTACCACAGCAAAGGGTCATAAATCTTGGCTGCACATGAGAACCATTTCTTTCGTCAGACGAGACTTGACACTCGATGGTAATTTGCATTTGACGAATGAAGATATGCTTAGCTGATTCTTTCTGCAATTTGCCTTGCAAGTGCACCTCTGGAGACCACTCGTCCCTGACTCACGGATGTACATGATTAAGACTAAACATGTTTTACCAGCCGTCACACTCCACTCTCATGAAGTTCAGTAATATTTGTGACTGCCCTGCCAGCTCTGTGAGCTTAATAGGCAGGTTTTTATTTCTGATTTTGCGTTGCAAATCATGTTTTACCACTGTGTTCGCTCCTGCCATTACTGTTCTTTGAATTCTGACAGAAAGCAGCGGCCGGAAGCACTGTTGGCTTCTGGGCTGTGTAGTTCTTGTGACTTCCGTTACAGTGTGGTCTTATTGAAAGACAACTACAAAATAGCGGCGCCTGTACTAGTTTTTTTTTTTTTTTCTTTTCTTTTGGTTGGTTCCCACCCCCGTCTGCCCCGTTTTATCCTCTACTGTCCCAATCCATCGTTACAGAATCCTGTGACCCGTGCGACTCCCAAAAAAATGTCAGCCTCTAAAGTCGAAATCAGTTTAAGCAAGCACTTTTTGAAAACAATAACAATTAAAAAAAAAAACACAATGGAGTTGTTTAACATAGGAGTTGGCAACACAAGTAGGACTAACTTCAACATGCTCCACTGTATAATCTATTACAGGATTTGATAGAGACTCATCATAAAATATCATATGATCTATTATATTAACACCTTTAGTCTTGTAATATTTTTACTTTATTCTTATGAGATTTTCTTTTGTAAAATTACACAATTTTTTAAAACATAAAAAGGAGCAATTTTACTCTTGTAAAAGTCTAACTTTTTTTCCTGTGAAATTACAAATAAATGTTATCTTGTAATAGCATGGCTTACATCTCATAAAATAATAATAATTAATCGAGATGCCTCAATCAGTGTTTTATGCTGCCGATTCCGATAGCGATCATCCATGGAAGACAAGACACAATTAGTATTATGACAACAAGACAGCAAAGTTGTCCAGTGATGCTCCCAAAAGTTAGCACGCACCTCATAAACGTGATATCCACTTGTGGCTTCCTTGTGGGACAAAAACGAGCTCCAAAGTAACCGCATTGCTTGTTTGCTTTAAAAACAAAATGTCATTGTGGTAAAAAGTCACATTAGGCGTCTGAAGAATGCAAAGTACAGCCAGCAGCTAGGCAAAGCGTGTAAACAAAGATGCAAGAACAGTCAAACGGAGATGGTAGGGGATTGAACACGCTGACATCGATTGGCCGAGCCTGTGGCAAGCTGAATATGAGACGCGTCATTTTGTTGGCAACCCTAGTGACACAGCAGACATGTAGGATTTGCCGCCGCATGCCGATCGTTTTTTGTGATCGGCTTCGAAAGATATTTACGGCATACACGTGTTTTTTTACGGAAATCTGTTGATATTGATCAGTAGCCAATCGATCGGAGCACCCCTAATAATTAATAAATAATGACATCAGCGCTGGGTATAAAGAGTTATTTGCAAAACACTTAATACACTTCTAAACAGCCAAAACAATGTAAAAAAAAAAGCCTTAATACGCTTCCATTTGCTTCATCATTCGGAATAATTTGCACCCCGAGTGGCTACTCTCTCCCTCTGCTAACCTGATTTATAGGCAATCATTTAGCACTTACAGCGAGTCTTCATAATAAAGACGTCCTCTAAACTGTACCACACATTTCAGCTCAAGCAAGATCCCCGCAAGAAGAACCGCCTGGCGCGTCCTCTGCTGCACTTACGCTCATTTGTTCTAGAGAGACACTTGCAGTGATAATAAGTCACAGTACTCATTAGCCTGATTGTCAACCTAAAAGCATTATGGGTAGTAAGAAAAGAAGGGGGCTTGTTTAGCTCATCAAAGAGCAATTAAGGCAAAATGATGGTTAAATGGCTAACATCACGTAGAAAAACACTGACTGGACAACAAAAGTAAAAATTCTGCACAACATCTGCTAGGATTCATTTAGCAATTTGCCAAATATGCTGTTTACCAGACCTCACCTCAGCAAACATCAATGGATTAGGCTAATGTCTTTTGCTTTTCTTTAGTTTTTTGTTTTGCAACACATATTCTAAAGAAAGTAGTAGTGAAATACAGCTGCCTGGCTACTTGTATTCAGACGTTATGGGAAAGTGTATTCTTATGGTTACATTTTAAAGTGGTTCGTTTTTTTTTTTGTTTTTTGTTTTTTTTTTTACTTTTCACATACATCCGACAAATCCCCTCCGCACAACACCTTAGTTGTTTGACCGCTTCATTGTTTTTACGTCTTAGCTTTACTAGTGGCTTATTTTTACACTTGTATGACAGTTAAGAATGTTAAAATGTTACTTAAAAAAATGCCAGTACAGTTAATTAAGATTTTATGAGAGCCTGGAACAGATTCTTTCCAAAGGGAATTTTTTTCCCCAAAATCCAAAAAGACATCAATGATCCTTTATGCATCTATATTATTGTGTTTTTGCAATTTTTGCAACTTAAATTAGGGCCCACCAATATCATCGGCCTGATATTGGCATATAAATGTGATATCGGTAAATATCGGTATCGCATTTTTCCCTATAATGAAAACCATTCTTAAAAAATGCTGTATAGATGTGGACATTTTAATGTTGGCATGCCCAGGATGATACCGCCGTTTGTTCACATGCAATGCTAGCCCACTTCCTTTGCGCTTTCCACAGGCTCTCATGTTCCTGTCAGCTCTGGCTGTGCTAAGGTCCGCTAGCTCCACATTAGCATCTGGGCCGTAGCTATTAGCCATGTTTCAAGTGAAGCATAAGCTGCACTCCCGGAAGGTCTTGACGTTCTTTGTCAGCTCGTCGATCTTGTCCAGTAGTTAATTTACGTTTCCCATGATAATAGAAGGTAACAAAGGCTTCAATCTCCACTTCCTTGCTAGCTGCTTAGCTTTTATCTTAGCTCCGGCTCTGCTGCCTCAATACGGCTTCTTTCCTCAATGGGTAAACAGGGAATAACACCCAGGCGGGACCTCGCTCTCATGGCATGTAAAAATGTGCTTGAATAAACAAGTCTCAATGTGGACGAGTCCATATCCATAGGATAGAATATATGACTTAAAAGATGATAATAGTAGGAGAACAAACAGAGGTACTGGAAAGGCAGCAACAGTGGTGGTGCCCGTTTAAAAAAAATAAAATAAAAAAAATAAAACAATTTTTAAAAAGTATCTATGTTACACACATCGGTATCAGAAATTGACAGTTGGACAATATGGGCATATTGAATATCAGCAAAAAAGACAATATCGGACATCGTCATACAGTGAGCTATTTTAACTTTCTTGGTTTGTTTATGGTTTATTCCTTTGAGGAAGTTTTTCCCTCGCCTCAGTTGCCAAAGTGCCTGCTTGTGTGGGGTTCAGTTGATTCTTGGACTTGCTCCATATGTAAAGTGCCTTCAGATAATTGATGCAATGTGAATTATATAATATTAATATAATATATAAATTTTTAAAATTAAACATTTTTGCTCTCATGTAACAAGATAAAGCAATATATGATAACGCTAATGAAATACAATTAACTCTCCTTACAAGGCTAGTGTAATTATCCTAAAGATGTTGCTTAATTTCAGAGGATTTCCCTGATTCAGCAGATAAGACGCGTCTGAAATAGAGAGTATATGGGTGCTCCGAGCTTTTCCTAAGTCAAGTGACCTCCCTCTGCACCAGGACTGCAGGTAGAACCATGGGTGGGTGGGCAAACACAGATAGAGCCCTCATTTAGACATAAAAAGAAGCGTTGAACGGTTTAAACCAGCTAGAAGGCTTCCATCATGGATGAGGTGGTGAAGTGAGGCCTTCCAACAGCAGCTGGTCAAATGAAATCATCTGTTGCAAATATCACGGGTACGGGGAATTACAAGAGATTATAGCGCAAGCGTTCCCACTGCCAGGGAACAACGGCATGTAATCTGTTTTAATTCCACGGCTAATTAAGAATTCAGCAGTGGGCGTACAGTACAATGAACCCAAACCCCAAAGTGACATTGTCAAAAATCACTGGAAGCCAAAAATTCTGACGGCTTTGTGGTCCTTTTCTTCACTTTACCGTTCAGGCTACCTCAAAAGGGAGTGAAAACACCATCTCTCACTGCCTGGTCACATTTATTTCATGTCATATTTAGCTGCATCTCCCTGTGTGTTTGTGTGCTGTTTTCACTACTAATCTGCTCAACATGAAGCCTCGCTTTAAGCTAAAGACATCACTTCCTCTTTCAGTTACCAAGTATACCAGGAAGCACAAAACTTCCTGTTACGATTTTATATCATTAGAATGAATTCTCGGCATATAGATCATATGTACAGTTACAGTTTAGGTCTCCATAGTTGGGACGGGCAAAATAACCGATTACCGTAGTGACCCAAATATAAGACTTAAAAAAAAAAAAGTCTGAAAAAGACAGGTCGTCTTTTTTCGGGTTCTATATAGGTTCACCAAATAAACCACTGATGTGATGATAATATATATATACATAATAATATATGTATTTATTATAATTAATATATAATTATTATATATTTATTAATTAATTATTATAATAATATCAAACAATATATTTTTTCGCCCATTGGTCAGCTGGGATAGGCTCTAGCATACCCCCGCAACACTAATGAGGATTGAGCACCATAGAAAATTAATGAATGAATTTTCATTTATTGTGTGATTAGTTAATGTATTATTGAGAGACAGTTTTTTTTCTCAACGAGAAATATGGTCACGTTTTAATCTCGTGAGATCTTGTGACACCTCTCATAGTCAGGGAAGCGTTGCTTGTGTCATGCATTTACTTGGTAATCAAATACAAGTAGTCCTGAAAGGCGGGCCACAACAGTGTGCATTAGCAATGCTGTGAAAGGCGAGGTGTAAAAGCGTAAACAGCCTTTGACGAGCGGGAGTCGTGATAGCGAATGCTAAGAAGACAGAGCATGGAGACACTTTTTCGTCACTTGGCCTTCCCGGTGAATTACATAAGCCAGAGTAAGCCATGTGTGGACTGCGGTTAGTTTTGGAAAAAAATGTAAGAAAAGAGCAAAAACGTAGCAAGGAAAATGTTGATGGTAATAACCAATAATTTGTCTGTCTATAAAAAAGTATACCTTTTTTTTTAAGCATAAAAAAAATTACATGCACATGCGTCATGTCTAATTATGTAAAGATGCTCAACCCCCCCGCAAACCACCACCAAAATAGACTGTAGTCCTGTGGGAAACCCTGCCTATTTTCAATACTCTAAACTCTCTAAAGCTGCCCCTCGCGTTACGTGTGGGTTCTGTTCCTCGACTGTAATGTAAGTGGAGTTTTGGTGGAAGACGAATCTTACACCTAAATTATACCTACACCATAGCTCCCATGTCACTCACACTGCACACAGAACACATAAAGGGACATAAAGACACAAAGATGAAAAACGAGAATGAAATTAAACAGTGCTTCAAAAAAAAAAAAAAAAAAAATTTCAAGCATCTTTGAACATGCCATGTATTGTGTGGCTGTGTGTGGAGAGGGCAGTTGACTTTGCAAAGAGTAGCTTGTTTTGTTTTTGCAATAAAGGCATTGTTGATCGACCACCTCCGCGTCATCCTTACAACATCCTTGTAGACTTTAAAATATGATCTTTATCCTGAATGATGGTTGCAACAGTCCACTAGTGAGGGTATTGTGGCTCACGTTAGCTGCACATAGAGTATTCTTCCGCGGTGCTGTACAGTTGTCCCTTGCCACTTCGCTTCACTCTGTTCTTCCCAAAAAAATAATATTGTGGTTCCTAGCTGTTTCACAATTTACTGCGGCCTACTGTTAGTCAAAAATATGCATATTTAAGCAAACTGAATGTGCTTTTTACCTAAATTAAGCGATTTCAAGCATAAAAATGGCTAAATAAACTAAAATACAAATATAAGTCATTCAGAAGACATACTGTACTCAAGCATCATCAAACAAGTTACAGTATCCTCACAGGTTACTGTTTGTGTGTGTAATTATAATATACAAGTACATAAGTATTAATACTAGATAATTATTTCATGTAGAGTGCTTTAATATTAAAAACCGTATTTGGAAGGTCATGAACAGGTTTTAAAAGGCGCTAACTACAAAAATATGCCATTTATAAATAAGGAATCTTATTTAGCAGAAATTCATTTATGTGAATGAAGGACAATTGTGATTTGTTCTCAAGCGATTCTCGTGTTGACAGATCAAGTAGAATTTTTAATAAAATTATGAGACAGCGTACGTAACCACGAAACACCGATACTTGGAATGCCGTAACCCGAGGACCACCTGTAATATGCCTCTCACACTTAACCACACTTTAAATTCTGTTTGTACTTACAAGACTTCTGAAGAGCCAACATAACATCAGCTAGGAGAAATTGAGCTACATTTATATTTGCAAACATTCTTCAATTGAACCTTTCAGTGCAGAATCCTGCTATTAACATTTAAACATCTATTGTGTTTTCTATCAAAACTGCTTTCAGAGCACATGCAGGCATTTAATGTGCACATTTCTAATGCACAACAGATGCACCAACATCTGACTCTCACTCAACTCAACTTAAAGCATGTGCCAAAAGTAATCATCTTAACAAAACAAAATGTTCGCCTTTAATGGATGCGCCACCGGCTCTGGTACTCTGGTGTAAGTGCTTGTGTTTATCTCTTAATCTAGCAGCGATACATGCCGGAATAAACACACAGCCTGTCTGGTGTCCTGCCATGTGCATCATCACATGTGGTATCAGTAGTAATACACTTCTGCCTGGGTGAGGACATGATGATGAGAGCTCCGCTATTTGTACATAATCCAGCAAATGGCTGGAAGAAAAAAAAAATCTTTCCAATATGCAGTTTATATTTAATACAGAGTAGCAATACAAGTGTAAAATTTGCATTTTTTTTTCAAGGCTCACGGTATGTCTCAGCTAACGCTGGGCAACACTCACCCGTATGTGCGTGGCAGTCAGAAGGCTAAGCAAATAACCCAGAAAATAATGGAATTATTGAGGTGTTCTGGGCATGCCCAGCCGGGAGAAGGCCCTGGGGAAGCCCTAGGACATGCTAGAGGGATTATGTCTCATATCTGGCCACGGAATGCCTTGGTGTGAAACTGGAAGAGGTGACTGTAGACCAGGAAAATCTGGGCTTCCCTCCTGAGACTGCTGCCCCCACGACCAAGACCCAGATTAAGCCGAGGGTGAAGTGTGTTACTGCACTGCAAACTAACCATGTTTGTATTTATGTTCATTAAAAAAATGACACACAAATAGTGTTTTGAGGACAAGCCATAATTAGTACAATGACAACATGAGAGCAAAATTGTTCAGTTACGCATGAAAAAGTTAGTACGTACCCGATGAATGTGATATCCACTTGTGGCTTTTCCGTGGGACACAAACGAGCTCCGAACAAACTGTATTTCTTGCTCGTTTGAAAACAAACTGTCACTCTGGTAAAAGTCACATTTGGACATTTGGACACATTTGGTTTTACAGACTAATTTTGATTCTCACGGCAATACGGGACAAAGTGCGTCCCCTGTCGGCTCAATAAGAGATGCGTCATTTTGTTGGCAACCCAACGTGACACAGCAGACATGTAGGATTTGCCGCCACACAATGATCAATTTTTGTGATCGGCTTTGAAAGGCATTATCGGCATATGCTGATCATGTGTTTTTTTTATAGAAATCAGACAATATTGATCAATTGCCGATCGATCGGAACATCCGTAGTGTATACAGTCGAAGAGCGAGTACTGTCATTTTCTTGATTTGTAGCCTGTGGTCTTTGTTTGTAGAACGTGGTCTGTGTTGGGTGTTTTTTTCCCATATAAAAATGCCCAACAGGTAGAATGGAGGCTAACTATGAGCTCAAATATATCAAATATCATTTATCAAAGCAAAGACATTTAAAAAAAGACTTAAGCTGCTGGAGAAAAGGAGGCCAGGCAAGGCGAGGCGATGCTGAACCACAGGGGAGGTGGGGGCGGCATCCGTGGGTGCCCTTGAAAAGGCCTGACTCATTACTGCAGCAACACGGCCACAGGAACAAGCGCAGCGGTGGTGGTGGTGGCAACAGCGTCAGAAGAGAGCTGTCAGGCCACAGCTCTTAATGGTCGGGAGAGTGAATAGCATTCTGCTTTGAAAGCACCAGAAGAACACTTGGAAGCAGGTGATAGAAATGCTAATGTGTTTTCATATTTGATGTGCTTGGTGAGTTGGTAAAGGGGGCAATCAGTTAATGAGAGGCGAAACGCAAGGTACAGGTGGATGCTTTCAATGACAGACCTGTGGGTGCAGTCATTTAAGTGGGTTTTTTATTCCACTGCACAGCCTGATGCTCTTACGCTTTTACATATACTGTATGTCATCGCCTAAGTCTATCTAGAATATGCAGCAAAGACCCCCAAATATACTCTGATTAACAGGCGCGACAGTCTCCCCCCCCCATCAGGCAACTGATCTTTCACTGCTGTCAAGTAGAGTGTAAAGACTTCTTCTGGGCAAACAGACAGCAGGAGGAGTGTTCCGGTCGCAGTCTCAGTCATCCAATTAAGGAGATAGCTACTTTGTGCAATGATTGACAAGTGTGTGTGCAGCCTCATGCAGATGTAGATAGGAATCCTTCATTTAGCTAGCCTTTAAGGCCCCCTATTATGCACAATCGGCTTTTTAATTATGTTCTAAACTGCAATATGTGTCCCTCGATCCTGTTTATGAGCAACGTTCCCGCTAAGCTGCGTGTGCAATCGCTCACTGATGTTGTGTTCTCAGCGCACAGCAAATCCTTTTAGCACAACAAAATAAAATCCAACCTGAACTGTAAATAAAATAAACACATAATTTATTCTGTACCATTTCCCAATACAACTCTGTGAGTGACAGGCGACCAACAGGCGGTAACAACACAATGAAGAACACTGTCCAGCCAATGATGAGATCCTGTTGGTACGTATTTACTTACGTAGCCAAGCAATTCATTAACAGCGCGTTACGTAGCCGCCCTTTTAGGAGTTAAAGGAGCTAAATGCTGCTTGCTAATCCGTATTATGGCAAAACAAATGGGCAGTGCCGCATCCATTCACCAAGCTAAAGTTAAAAAAAAAAGGTCTATTAAGGTGGACTGGCTGTCGGAGTAATGTGGAAACAGAGGAAGAAGAGTTAAAAATGGGTGACATTTTTCTTTTTCGAATGAGAAATGGCTGCTCTGAGTCTGTTTTATGAGTGAAAAGTGTGAGCTAAATGAGTGGCTTAACCGTGCATGTGGTACTGGCGCATGCTTTTATTTTGATGGCCGGACTCGATGAACGAATACAGGAAGTGTTACGCCGAGTCTGCCCGAGTGATGCCGAAGGGACCGGAAGATAGTTGTTTTTTTTCTGTTGAGATTTTTTTTTTTAATTTTCATTTTTCATTTAGGCAAAAGTAAACATATACAGCAAATGTGGCATCACTTTCAATTACATTTACAGAATGAAATAGTGCCAGAACAGGCTGCTGCAAAAAAGAAAGGAAATAAAAGTATCCATAATTAACTAAATAAATGGCAAAAAAGAAAAGAAATGGAAGCTGAAATGATAAACTAGGTGTTTCCTACATGATTCAGATCATGAGTTGGATGATATAGTTCTACTATATCTATATTTGTTTTGACTGAGGTGGACAAAAAAAGAATGCTACATTGTAAACTGTGCCTTGCTGATCTTCGGAACCCAGTCATCTAAAAAATACCACAGAATGGAAGTTGGACGACCTCAGGTTCTCAGGTTTTGGACAGGTGTGCACGTCTGATGGCGCTCACAGAGGTCGATGCTCAGGTCGTTTGTGTGTATTCTCAGACACTTGAAAAATTTGTGGGAACATTGTTTATGAGCACCAAACGTGATAAAAATCTATTATCTCCATCACTTGTTGCTCTACTTCTGAGAAAAGACAGACTTAAATGGTCGCTTTTGAGGTTTCGAGTTTTCATGAGTTCATGAAGGCAAAACCTCCTTCGTCATGGACAAGATACTACCTCTGACCCACGTATACATACACCCACCACTTTACGTAGGACAGCTGTCAACAATAAACTTTAAACAGGCTTCGTTACACAGCTTAAAAATACATCTCTGCCAACTTTGCGTCAGCTACAGACGTAAGAGCTGTAAGGTTGATAATTTTGCTTTTGTCCCCCCCAGCAAACAGGCTGACCTAGCATGATGTGGCTGTTGAAATGAGACTACAATGTTAGCACTGCAGCTCACATAGCTAACACACAGTTACAGTGTACAGTCGTCCCTTGCCACATCGTGATTCAAATTTCAAGGCTTCACTCTATCACGGTTTTTCAAAAATAATAATAAATCATGCTGTTTTGTGGTTGAATACGGCCTATTCATGAAAAATGCCTAAGCATTTTCAAGCATAAAAATGGCTAAATAAACTAACACAAATGTATAAGGCATTAAAAAGATGCTTTCAAATTGCGGTATGTAATATTCTACACTGGTCAGTAGGTGTCAATAGTGTTCAGTGAAACATACGTGTGCCAGGACTTGATCGCCGAAACAGGATTTGATTGCAGGATTGAATTATCACAGGCACAATAAAAACAACAACATAATAATTATAATCATAACAACGCCGGCTACTGTTGTGTAACCCATGCCAAGCTAAAACTCAACTTTGAACTACTGACGTCACTTCCTTAAAAGGTGATTATATGGGTGTTATTTCATGTCTGGAGGGCTTTAATGAAGTTAAAACCCATATTCAGAAGGTTGCAAACAGGTTTTCTATGCTGTAACTACGAAAATATTAAATTTATAAATATATATTTTTTCACTTATTACAGAACAAATTGGATACCAAGTGGCTAAAGTACACAGCAGTGTTTCTTCATCTGAGACAGGCATGGACGAACACAGTTCTTTAAAGTATTAAACCTACAAAAACACACAATTGCGTGTTCCCAGCAGGGCTTGCTAAAAGCACTTTTCACTTTCTAACTCCCAGCATCAGGGCTAGACTTTGACCAGCACACTTCCAATACACAATTGTGGGACCTCTGAGTTTTGAAAAATTTAACAAAAGTCCGTTAATGGCCATGTTTCATCATGCTCATTCTTACAAGCAGATTCAAAGCTGTTCGAGTTGCTTGGTTCTGTTGAATTCACTGCCAGGTTACACTGTTGGTATCATGTCACGCTGTTTACACATCAGATACAGCTATCGCACACCCAGCCAACACACCTCGTAGTACAAACAAGACATATCAGGATTAACCGTTCCCAACCACGGTGAACTCAACTGAACCACTGCTGGGAACTGCTTTGGCTTTTATGCTAACAAATCAGTCCAAGCCAGCGGTTACGTGCTGGATGAATGTCTGCCAGATGTGTGTCATCGTGACGTGAGGAGTTTTTGGAGGCTTGTTTGTTTTACAAATTTTGGCCTTAGGATGGGTACCAGCGGGAGGTAAAGCCCCAACAGGCAGGACGCCGCCTTTGTCAAGGCCAGAGGTCAGCGAAGCCAAGCTTAAGGAGATTATAGCCTGCTACAGACCAACCGTGGGGCTCCCCTCTTCAGTTGCCACCAGCTAGCATAATGTGTCCTAGCTTTGTAAGATTGGTCTCCGTCTAGAGGCTGATCTCGTCTCGGAATCAATGGTATTTCAAGTCGGTCTTGGATTCAGACTAGGTAACTTGAGATTTATTCTCAACTGCAGCGTTTCATCTATCCAGTGCCCGATTAGTATATTCAGGTTTATACTTTGTGGTGAGGTTAGATTTATGGAAAGAGGTTGTTCCTGCAGTTAAGAAATAATTTGGACATCAGTGCTTGATAAAGCTGGTTTAACTGATTCCCAGCACCTGAAATTATTGTTTCCTCCAATTTTTGGTGTTTACTTTGTCTGGATTTATATGGTCTTGACTATCACACTAACACAGACACAAGGAATAAAGCATAAACCACAGCACAGTCCAGAATATACGGCACCAAAGGTAGACCTATTTCATCCTGAAGTCTAATTAAGGTGGCAGTAGCTCCGTTTTGTGGGGAGCTGCGATGGACCAAAGTGGAAAGAGGTTGCATTGGTCCCTAGAACTACCAAGGTAGCCTCGATACCGGTACTGAACCCACTACTGCTCAAGATGCTTGTTCACGTCCAGTCTCCTCAATTCAGCATCTCTACCTTAGACAGACATCCATATGTTCTCATTGTGTGTTATTGTATATCTGGCCAGTGTGTATAGCATGTTCAAAAACAGAATTGAATATCCCCTCTGGGAGCCAACAAAGGGCCGTTGTTCTTCTTCCTTCTCTTATTAATGAGGCTTTTACAGGGGGTAACCCGAGCAAAACAAGACCTTGTACCTTGTTCAGACCAGCTCATAGCCATGCCTAACAATGACACAACATTTTTCACTCTGGCCTTTGTTTGTTCTGTCATGAATGTGGCTTGAGAAGAAAGATTAGAAATTGGCAGACAATGACACACGCCACAAACTAAGTCCCAGCGTCTCTGTATTTCTGAGAGTATACAGTATACTTGCTGGTAGAGTAGATAGATTGGTCACGATGTCTGTGTTGTGTAGTGTCTACTGCATGTGTTTAAATATGTTTGCCGCCCTGATTGTGGGAAAAGAGCTCAGTGAGTCAGCGGAGGGCATGCTTGCTTCATCTGCTGCTTGTCGAGTGGGTGATGAGGTGAGACGATGCAAACTCAGTCACTGACGGTAATAGAGGATTATCACTGCAAGCATCAGTGGTGTCTATTTTGTAGGTGTCTTGCTGGAAAACAACCACCAGTTTCCCAAGGGAGGGGATCATGCTCTTGCTTCAGAATGCCACAATACTTGTTGGAATTCCCCTCAATGAACCACAGCTTCCCTGTGCTGGCAGCACTCATGCAACGCCAGACCATGATGCTACTAGCCCAATGCTTGAATGAATGGAGGGAAGGCTTCTTTAAAGTCGGGGTTTAGATTTGTTATTGAGAAGACATACTGAAATAAGATGAAATGTGAGGGTTTTGTAAGCTTATTATTGGTTATCTAAACAGGAATAAAAAAAAACTCCATCACTGCTGCGTAGCCTCAACATGTAGATCTGGCACTGGCATTGTTGTGCCACATGCTTAAAGTGCCTGCAGGCAAAGTTCTTCTGCATGCTTCTATTCGACACACTGCTCCTACTAGCTCACTGGCAACGACCAAGAAATAAAAGCAAACCTTGTACAAGCTAGCAAGATGAATTCTTTACTTTGGCATTTTTCTTGTATGCTAATTCCTAAATTAATAGACACTTGTACTCCTCATCATGGGACAAGGATTTGTTTCCAGTGCTCATACTTTTTTCTTTCAGTGCTGGGAAGCCTCCAAAGCTCGATCCAGAATACAAAACGGCAGATTGTTGCCGTGCAAAGCTCAGGGGCCGTGGGACAAGCTGGTTGGAGACAAGAGAAACATCTTGTGCTGTGCTTAATTACGTCCCCTCTCAACATTGGACAATTTTCTCAGGCTTCAGACTTGATTGGCAATGACAGAGATGTAGGAATGGACTTTAGTTGGACTGAATTTCCTTCATTGTACAGTGTGAACAATTCAGCTGCTAATAATCCAATGAGGTTCATTTGGTCTATCATTAATAAAAACTAAACCTCTTTGTTTTTCCTAGACCAGAGTTAGCTAGTTTTTCCATACCTGACAGTTTCGACTGCTCACTCTTCTTCAATTCAAGTGATTGCTTAAGACCTTCTAATATTCATAAGGCAATTCATTCCAAAGCTTCCAATAACGCAATTTGCTAATTGGCTTTCAAAATGAAACCGGAAGGGGAAAACCAGTACGTCCAGCTCTTAGGGGCATGTTAACAGAAAATGGAACACATTTTGCTAATTTATCTGGTGACCCAAATTGAATCTCCTGTGACCTCCCACCACCACAGAGATCTGGCCCATTCCTCAACATTCTGGGCTCATCTGCCATCTTCTTATTAGGTAATACAACTGTACTGTAATGCACCATGTTTTATCTTGTTGTTGTTTTCAAGAATAATAATCAATGTGACAATGACAACATACAATGTGAGTGTGTTGGTGTAATGAACCACAGTGGAAGGTTTTGCCAGCAATAACAAAAATAGAAAAAAAGATAGTGCTGTTTGTATATCATATTTACATTATATGGTCGCCTGTGATGCAAACTTTTTAATGAACACTAAACGTACACAGCTGTCAATCCTCACGTTTTTCCCAGGAAACTTTTACGGCGCCCTGTCGTTTTAATCATTTGCTATACTTTAACTTTAATTGGAAACAAAGAAAGAATCACTCCGGTACTGCATGAGCAGCACAGCTTTCGGTCCATTTGGCAACAGTCGGGCAACATTTGCAGAAAACATTCGATGTTGCCCGAGTTTTGGGGAAGCTGTGCGGCTCCAGCAGTACTGGAGAGCACAGAATTTTCCTCATTTTATGGAAAATTTCCCATATTTTCTGATGTAAATGTTGGTGATGTGTCCTAGAGTAGGGCCCTATGATTTCCATGTTAACAGAATCGCAGACGGAATGGTGGAATTGGCCAATAAAAACAGAATCTAATGTTAAAAGCGGAATCCCACGGAATTTGACATAACGAAATGCTGTCATTGTGAGGAGAAGTAATGTTTGTGTGAAAAAGTATTTCGCCAGCTAACTGCTCATTTGTGGCGGAAACGGCAAACTGAAACAGCAGCGAAAGTTGGCAAAAAATAACTTTGAAGCTCATCTCTTACGGAGCGTAAGAGGAAGCCAGCGGGGTTAGCCTAGTTTAGTAAAGTATGATTAAAAAGGCTTCACTACACATCTTAGAACAAAGCCCGTTGCTCTGCCAACTGTCCGTCAGTCAGCTACAGATGTGGGAGCTGTAAGTTTGATCATTTAGTTTTTCCTCAACAAATAGGATAACCTAGCATGATGTTGCTGTTAAAATGTGAGTGAAATGTTAGCACTGTAGCTCACATAGTGTTGCTAACATTTGTGTCCTCCTGTCCCACTCCTTAATGTTACCTTGTTGTATGTGATATATGGCATCTACTATGTTGCTATGTTGGACAAGTGCAGAGTTACAGTGTATATGCAAAGAGTGGATAAAGAACACGATAGTGTGTAGGCATAGACAAACACAGCTCATTAGCATTAAAGCTAAATTGTCTAAATTCCAGCATCAAGGCAAGATTTTGGACAACACACTTTCAATACATTACTGTGGGACCTCTGAGACTTATTTAAAATTGTTGAAAAATACTATAATATGAGTACAGTATGAATGAATGTATATAAATCAGGAAAGGTGCATATTCTAAGCCTAAATATTCACATTATTTACATTACTTGCGTAAAACATCTTCAATAAATGCCATTCCCACAGTGTGCTGCTAAGCGCTGACAGATGTTGAGAAAATGTCAGCCTCACCCTTGGGAGTGTATGTGTGCATGCGCGCACATCTCTGTGTGTGTGTGTGTGTGTGTGTGTTCAACTGACTTGGATCTCCTCGTAGGCCTCGTCAATAGTGGTGACCTGGTGCTGCTCGTGAAGCGCCGGCTCGTCGCAGAAGAAGCACACCAGGCTTTTGTCGGTGAGGCAGAAGAGCTTGACCTTCTCGTGGTCCTTGCAGGGGTACGGGCTCCTCTGAGCGTTGAGGATGGCGTCCAGGGGGAAGGCCGAGTAGCGCTCCACAATGTTGGACAGCTTGAGGCTGGGCGACAACAGCGGGTCGGCGAAGGTGCGGCGGCACTCGGGGCAGTCCCGCGCTCCGTGAGGCTCCTGCCTGCTCCAGTGCTCGGTGATGCACTTGCGGCAGAAATAGTGTTCGCAGCCGAAGCTGACGGGGTCTTGGTAGATGCTGAGGCAGATGGAACAGAGGAGCTCGTCCTTCAGGCAGCAAGCCATTTGCGAAAAAGGAGACAGCGAGGCCAACACCCTGGAGCGCTTTAATCCTCAGCTGTGGAGTTTACTGGCATTCTTCAGCAGTTTGGAATTCCTTTACTTTTTTTGGTCTCTGTTTAAAAGACAACAATATCACAAGTATCATCACTTGGAGCGTCACCATGAAGCAGGGAAGGCCAAAATGCAGCCCGGGGGCTATTGTTGGCCTGCAGCTGTTTTTTTTCCAGTACTGACCATTTATTCATTTAATAGTAAGATATAGTTTTAGATATTCATCTAACAACAACACAATGCTAGCATGTCAGTGTTTTCTTCAAATAGCTTAACATATATCAACCTACTCGGACTGATTTTTCTGTATGTCCTGTAAGGTCGTCATAAAGCCTATGACGCCTATTTAACGTTGTTTGCCTAGGACACGTAGTTTTCATATTTCAAATGATTGACATTTTCGAGACACCCTGTACAGTCGTACCTCGCTACATTGCGGTTTTGAGCATCGTGCCCTTGCGGTTTTTCAAAAATTAAAATGCCCCGGCGACCCTAAAGAGGAGAAGCGGTATAGAAAATGGATGGATGGATGGACTTGATCGTCTCAGATGCCATCGTCGATAATGACGTACCACCAAAAAAGACCAAATGCTAAAAATGTGAGTTATTGCAAGTGTGAACATGTTAAACACAGGACTCTCAGTTGCTGAGACATGGAGAAGTGGTAGAATTAAGTACGATCTGCTTCCGCCTACTCCTTTTCAGACATGCTAAACAAGTGCAACCACATTGTTTGGACAAAATGGACTTCTTTGTAAACACCATGACTGTCGAGTAGTCAGTCAAAGTAGTCATCAAAGATGACGAGAATTCTTATGATGCTTGCAATAGACGTCTTTCAAAACTTTGATACAATATGATGATGTAACTGATTTCATAACACTCACGATAATATGACATGTTTGATACCTGTGTGGCATGCATGATATGAAGAAAAGCTAGTTGAGCATAGAGTAATTGCACATTTGGTAGAAAACGAAAGTTTGTAACGAGAGAAGACCGGTGAGACCAGTGGTATGTAACAACTATTGTTGGTTCTAAAATACTGTTATACTGTTAGCGACTAGATACTATAAACTGATTGTTATTTACTAAGCACTGACCAATGTTTAGACTGACTGACATTGGTTATAATTATAATTGATACCATTTGTCTTTGATTTAAGGTTATCAACATAAAGGTTGATAAAGTGTCCTTTACCATCTTGAGTTCAGGCAGGCTAAAGTCAAAAAAGAACTTGACAGTTGATAACCAGTGGAGGAGTTGGAATTTTCTGGTTGCTCACCGAGCACAAATCTTTAAAAAAGCCTGACCTACTGAGATATATATATATATATATATATATATATATATATATATATATATATATATATATATATATATATATATATATATATATATATATATATTTATATATATATATTAACTGGAGACCATTTTTTGGATTTTTAAATGAATGAAATCACTAGGTTTGAGGTAGTTATTAAAATGATCTACAGAACAAACTGATGGCTGGTCGCTGAATGCCATGAACTCCACAATTGTCCTTGAAGTAGCTTTGCTCTTTTCATCGGTCATCAATGCTAACAGCGGGCTGTTGTTACAGTAGGATTGTAATGTAAATGTTTCTAGTTAGCACACGTTGCAGAGGGAACGTTATGAGTGTGACACCGTGCCGAAAGAGAGCCGGGCTAGTTGTATGTGTGTGTATGTGAGGATTGTACATGCTGCAAAGTTGTGAATAAAGTTCAAGTGAGCAAATATACGGCTCTAATTGTCCACCCACTGCCCACTGCCTGGCCCTTTGTCTGGCTAGCTTTAGCTTACATTGCTAGCTTCAAATGCTGCATATTGTATGGTGCGGTGGTTTCTTAAATGGCAAATGAGGTTTGTTGTATTGAACATTTTGTTTACGGCCCCACCACGACTTATTTCGGCCTTACATAAACTACGAAATCTGCGATCCGTTGCTCTTTTTCTTTTACTGTCTAATACTGCTAGACTGACGGCATGGTCTCGCCCCGAGTGATATTTGTTTACCCGTGCAGCAGACGCACTTTGCGGAGGTAGATTGGTGGTTTAGATCGGTTTTAATGTAAGAATCTGTCGAAAAGTAAAAATTAAGAAAATCAAAGCCAACTGATCTACATAAAAAGGGCATAAAATTTAGTTTATAATTATTATATAATTAAATTTAATTTATAATTTAAGTTTAATTTTATGTATACAATGTACTGCGGGCCAATAAAAAACAAGCCACGGGTTGCAAAGGGCCCCTGAGCCACACTGCTTTTGTAGTTTTTCGTCAGGGTTCAGAGCGTGATGTGACTTAGCTTGTTAGCTTCCTTCGTTGCAAGCAAATAATGGTAATAAAAACTGCAAATGTTGATCTGAGGTTTGACAGGGCGTTTGCGCAGGTGGGTTGAATGAGTTGTATCCACACAGGAAATAATGTTTCTACAAGCCGACCAATCATGGCCTTTACGGAGGAAGGAGAGAGCTGGTGTAGCGTATGCAGGTGCCTCGACAAAGTAGCATAACCCAGGTTACAGAGACTGAACTCGAAATGCATGAAAATGCGTACCAGTGAAGTGTAGTCAAGTGAATGGTCAGTCTCCTGAGGGGGTGACAGAGAGGGTGCCGTCACTTTGAGGGGCATGATGCACAAACTACAGTGATTTGAAGCTATAACCAGATAAAAAGATAATACAAACACATTGAATAAACGGGGTAAACTGTGTCATATATTTTCATATTCGTCCGTTGTGTGTAAAACGCGGTCTGATGTCAATTGTAGCCCATTTTGTGACATGCAAAAGTTTGTCACAAAGACAATGAAATATATAATACAAAACGGTGGCACTTCGGTTTCAGCTGCTGTGATTTCCAAAGTATAACACCTCATTGTGCACCAAACGCATTTTGCTGCGTCCAAAACATGTGCTTTGACCAAACTGCGACAAATCGTGTATGCGCCACAAACGTAACGAACATACCAACGTCATACATAATTTAACTAAAATGAATTGCGGAACACTATATGCAAATGAGCTCTGCCTTGACACACAATAACAACTTCAGAGTATTTCTGGGTTATTTCACTTGTTTGTTGTCAAAATTCAGGCAATAACAAAAGTGACAGTGATTCACTAGCTCCGGTTACATGCAAAATACGTCGCTATTATGGAGCATGTTTGTGCGAGTTTAACGCAAACCATTTACAGTGATAGATACAGATGATATCGCAATATATATAAAAGTAACACTTTATTTTAATAAGCAAATTGGTTAGAAAATAACTTGCCACTTTGCTTGCTGTGTCACACGACTGTACGTCATTCTTTTGGTGCCCCTTTCAGGAGACAGACCCACAAGCGTATTCGAGAGTCAAATTGCGTACAGAGTACAGAAAATTAGTGCATGTATCGTGTTAGCCAACAATGCCAAACATTTGGTTTCAGTTCAGCTCCCCATTGTATTGTTTTGAAACAGTAAACCATACTTTGGTAAGCCACTGACAAATTCAACAAAGAAGAAGAGGAAGATGATACAATAAACAAAGACAACAATGGAGGACATCTAACATTTTGTGTTCTGTGTGGCTATTACATTCCTGTTTTCACACGTCTTTCAAAATCTGGTTTTGTTGCCTTTTGTGAGCGTTGCGATGGGGATCTTACTGCAAATATAAGGACTATTTTTGCATTTTTGTCTTTAAACATTATCCCTTAAGGAGGTCCTTAAAATCCACTCACATTTGGCACAAACAACAAAAAACAGCTGTAAAAATAAACCATTTTCCCCTCCACTTAAAACAAGTCAATCTTTTAAAACTACTTCTACATAGTATATACACTACAGATTTATATTTGGGGGATTTTAACCCTCTAAAAGGCACATATGTTTACATAACTACACTGTTTTGTTTTTTTATTGTAAAAGCAAAACATACTAAAATAATAACACACTTTTTTTTTTTTTTTTTTTTTACATACACAACATTATTCAAAAATCAATCGTGATACGCACGCATGATTTCAGGGGCTTTATCCACACGGAAACGTTTTCAGGTCGAAACGGCAAAGTATTTTATCATTTCAGCCTCTCGTCCACATGGAAACGGCGTTCTGGGTGCTCTGAAATTATATTTTTTGAAAACGGCTTCTAGAGTGGGAAAATCTGAAAATGCCAGCTTGTCGTTTCTGTGTAGACAGCTCTACACGAGAACGATGACGTCACTGACCCACCGCCACCTCGTCGCCGTCACATATTATGACTCACCTCAGTCGACATTCTTCTGCTATTTTGTTCTCTTATACTCCACAATGACTCGCAGAAGTATTTCCACTTGCTGTCAGTCGAGATAAGCAACGATGACAGACTTATGCGCATGCGTTCTGTCTTCTTCTATGGTTTGGACTGTCAAGTGGTTCCGTCTGTGTGTCAGTTCACAGCGCCACACGTCAGTGTGCCTTGTGTACTACATAGTTTTCACTCAGTTATCCGTTCCCGTCGGGATGCAACTATATACTAATCCGGCACAGTGTGGATGCGACTTTTTTCCAACCCGCCATAAAAATAATAATCCCAAGAACGTTCCCGTGTGGGAAGGGCCTCAGTGCCAAGGCACCCTTGCATATTAACAGTAAAATGTTGCTGCATGCTTTCAATGGGGAAGAAGTAGCGCCGTCTGGTGGATAAATATAGTAATTAAAAATAGGAGGCAAGTCCTCCAAATTGTAATGTTAACATAAAGAATTGCAATACTTTAGTAAAGATAAACGTGGCATGTAAAAATGTCCTTAACATTTTTTGCCAGGAGGAGCAAAAGTGTGATATTTTTGTCGAGCATTGCCAGTTTAGGGTAATTTCAATCTAAAAACTATCATCTCTGACAAATTGGACCTGTATTAATTTAGCACAATTCAACAGCGCTGGGAGCTCTTAACAGTTAAATGTGGTTATTAACTGAGTAAAAACAGGCGTTTTCCATCCCATTAATATTTGGCAAAATCTGTACTTTTTTTCCCCCTGAATATTTGTAAAATTATCATTTTATTGGCTTGAGAGGATTGTGTAAAGATTTATATAGCTTTGGCCAGTATGAACCCAATGCTTTATTTTCTTTTTTGATACAAAAAAAAATTACAGCCAAAAGTCCACAGCCAACCTGCAGCAACCAACAGGGCAAGCACCTGCAGCAACTACCTCAACAAATTCACCTCTATTTGTGGGATTTTACAGCTTTATACTTCTGATAATAATACACAAAAAATATATTTCTGGTGGCGTGTGAGCGTCATTAATTTATTTGCCTTTTGTTTGCTAAAATAGGCTAGATTTGGCTACACAAGCCAGCACAGCCACCAGCAACAGCAGAGGGGGAGGTATGAGACTGTGGACACAGCCACATAAACCTCACTAAACAGTCCTTAAATGAGCAACATTTGAAGCCGAGGAGCAGGAGGAAATATTTAAGACTTGGCATGAGTGTAATATCGACCATGCCTGGAGGAATAAATGGATAAAAAGAGGGTAAATCCTTAACTTACCGTAGGTTGTCAGGCGACATCGGCAGCTCGGAGGCAAGTCTCTAACCAGGAAGAAGAGCAACACACAGCGGCAACAGGCGCAACCAACTAGCTGGAAGGATGGGGGAGATCGTTGCACAGATAGATTTATTGGAGAACGGTATCGCTTATGTTTATGCAAGAAAACATGAAAAACACAGTTAACAGTAATTTCTCAGCGTTTTAATTGTTTTTAATTGTTGTTGTTTTTAATTTCTTACATTGAAAAACACCCGTAAAATATGACAATTCAAAGCTTACCAATGTTGGCATAGTCCATACTTTCTCCCGGTGTTCTCCCAGTTTGCTGGCTTTAACTCGTAACAAACGAATCAAAATCTGTACTTAAATCGGGAAGACAAATGAGAAAATAACCACCAAGTTGTTAATTGTGTAATGATTCAATATTTTATGAAGATGATAAGAGAGCTGCTCAAAAGATGTCATTTCCGCTGTCGTACAGCAGATGGCAGCATACCCCCCCTACAAACCATGCAGTAGATTTAAC
Organism: Dunckerocampus dactyliophorus; assembly: GCF_027744805.1. Lineage (NCBI taxonomy): Eukaryota > Metazoa > Chordata > Actinopteri > Syngnathiformes > Syngnathidae > Dunckerocampus > Dunckerocampus dactyliophorus. Next base: position 19,017,489 of record NC_072826.1, read on the forward strand.
AGCGGTTTTCAACAAGCAACAAGTACATTTAGATGGAAAAAGGTGAAGTACATTATTGACACACATTATTCCCACGTAAAATAAAGTGGCGGGCCACATCTGGCCCCCGGGCCTCGATTTTGACACTTGTGAAGTAGAATGTTCACTCGGTCAGTAAAATAATGTTTTTCTTGCTTTTCTATATTTTACACCTTTTAGTTCAAGCCCAGCATTGACTACAACCTCACCAAAGGATGATGCTTTACAATATTGGTTTCATGCCATTTGAACATTATTTGTTATGAGCCTAACAGATCCTACTTGTGTCCCTTACTAAGGGTCTTACGAGACACCCAACACAAGAGATGATACACAAGATTGAGACCACGAGAACGGGAACGTGACATAAAAGGGCTTAAAATGAAAAACTATGACTGGAGAAACCAACTTGTTATTTGGCTTCAGTCAGCTGGGATCAGTCACAAAACCATACAGGGAGGTTTTGAAATGGTTTATGGACGAAACAACAGCCATTTTCTATGCTGCTTATCCTCATTAGGGTCACGGAGGTATACTGGAGACTATCTCAGGTGACTTTGGGTCAGAGGCGGGGTACACCCTGGACTGGTCGCCAGCCAATCACAGGGCACATATAGACAAACAACCATTCACACTCACATTCATACCTACGGACAATTTAGAGTCCCAATTAACCTAACATGCATGTTTTTGGAATGTGGGAGGAAAGCGGAGTACCCAGAGAAAACCCACGCACGGGGAGAACATGCAAACTCCACACAGAGATGCCGAAGCGGAGATTCGAACCCTGGTCAATCTCCTGTGGCAAACATGCTAACCACTCGGCCACCGTGCAGCTGCGAAACAATATCATTTTTTATATTTTTTTAGATGAAATAAACCAGTGTTATGATCATATATAATTCTACTAATAAATAAATAAATTATTATACCTTCACTCTAAATGATCCTTTCTTCACTCTGTAAAGGGGCGAAATTGGCGTTTGACAGTTATTTTCTCAAAAGCAATTCATACTATCTGCTATTTTATTTCTGCAATGAGTGCATATAGTCAGACACCTGCTCCGAGCAGACCTGGTGCAGCTATGATTAATGGTGATTAATGGTAATGGTGATTAAGGGTGCATTAACGTGCTTTGATCTGTTAAATCTAGTCATTTAGATCAAGTGTTGAATTGCTACAGCGTCTGTTTGGATATTAACACACGCGGCAGCTGTTCAACTTCGATGGAAAAACCTCCCTGACGGCGACACTGGGAACACCACGTTAGATTGGATTGCATGGTTTAAAGTGTGTGTAAAGCACTTCATGTGCACTTCCAATAATGCCTTGCACACTGCCACTTCCATATTACTACCATTATCATTCATAGTAGCAATGCCATAGTTCACAGTCTGATTGGCTTCAGGCTGTCCTGTTTTTCTTTTCTCCAAATGAGAAATCTCGTCACGTTTTCATCTCGCGAGGTCTTGTGACATGAGATCTCGTGACACCCCTACTATTTACAGATATATACAGTAGATACAAACAAGTATAATGCAATGATGCCAAGGAACATACTTGCACATTTACATGCTTTTTCATGCATTTTCATCGGCGCTCTCCTGCTCGGACAATTCTTTTCCCTCTTCTTGCTGCGGGATGTTGAAGGACTTCATATCCTCCTCCTCATCTCCGAGTCGGAGCTCAGAGTGTCTCTGAATGAAGCGTGCAGACGGCATGTAGTGTGAGTCTCCACTTCCAATGTTGAAAGTAATGTTGACATTAACGTGCGGACTGGCGGTGACAGGATTCTGGAGCCAAGGGGGCTGTGTAGGTTGGATGGGGGTCTGTAAAACAGCAGACTGGTGGAGGGCCACGGTGGACTGCAGGGGTTCGGTGGACTCCTGGCTGCTGGTGTCGCTGCTGCTGCAGTGACCTGAATCCCCGCTGACCTCCACTTTCTGCAGCAGACAATGTTGCTCTAGCGAGGCGACCGCAGTCAGCAGAGTTTCACCCAAGTGACCCTGATTGACCTGCAATGAGGAGGAGAAGGAAATCAAAATATTAGCATGCAACACACCGAAGAAGAAGAACTGTCAGGAAGACTCACTTCATCATCACTCTCACAATTTTCATTTGCATTGTTTTTCGGCTGCAACCTCGCAGTGCCTGACAAAGACAAAATTATCAGTAAGGATGGGAATAAAAATCACCTGATTGGTAGTTTCTTAAGAATTTGGTGACATGACGCGCCAGCAACCATATAGACTTTATACATTCCTTTTTTCTTTGTTTTCTTAATTTTTTGCAGGTTACCTTTCATCCATATTGTCCTGTAAAGGACCAGCAGAATGATGGCGATCACGATGAAGATTATGACCACGCCAACAACACTGGCGACAGTGGCAACTGAAGACAGGCAGGTTAGCACGTTTTCGTTATTACTGCTTAAAGACATCTTATGAAGACACCATACCCAGTTCCTTGTCAGCTCCAGGGCTTTTTGGAGATGGCAGGACAGAGCCAGGTGATCTTGCAGTGACTGTTTGGTTGGCATTCCCACTTGTTTGGATGCGTGGCCGCAGGTCAGCTTCACACACAGTGTCCGAGGTTGACGTTCCTTCTGTTAAGACTGGCCTCCCATGACAGCTGCACACGTAGAAACAAAAAAATAATAAGGTCCAACAAGTCAGTTGAAGCCATATCACACTCACCTTGTATGAGGCCTACAGGGCTCCACTGCGGAGGAGACGTCGGAGAATGTTCCGTCATTGCATTTTTTACACTTGACGTTTGAAGTTGCTGTTCCTTAACAAAAACAAATAAAAAAAACATGAACCAGTCCATAAAATCTCTTGACGGTGTCAATGAGAAAGAACTCTTGTATTGGCTTATATTGTGCCTAATAAAATGCCCAGGGAGTGTATACATAGTTATTGTGTGCAATGTTTATACTTGGGTTTTCATTTAAAGGAATTGGCAATACTATGTGTTAAAAGTAACAATCAATAATCAATTAATTGTTTTATATTTTTAAAATATTTTTCAAATATTATTTTTCATACGAGAACAATCAAATCTGCCTGTGATTGGCTGGCGACCAGTCCAGGGTGTACCTCGCCTGTCGCCTGAAGTCAGCTGGGATAGGCTCCAGCATACCCCGGCGACCCTAATGAGGAGAAGCGGTATAGAAAATGGATGGATGGAATAAAATCTGCGCAATTCACCAACATATTAAAAAGTAGTGTTTGTTTTTAACCAGTAAATTAACATCCATAGTTCTTTTGGCTTTTTTAGTGTACAGCTTGGATAAATTTACTGTCCCCTCAAAATAACTAAAACAAACGTTAGTACACCTTTACTTTAAACTGTGCTAAGTGGGCCCAGGTAGCCATTTTCGCTCCCCGAGGTCATGTGATTTGTGACTCGTTAGTGTTGCTAGGCCTATGATGTGAATGGGCAGCAAGTGTGTTATGGTGTTATCGCTCTCACACTCCCTCATACCGGTCACTGGAAGTTCATCACGGCACTTCATGGCAAAAAAACTCTCTGAGGATGTGAAAAAAAGAATTGCTGTTCTACATAAAGATGATCTAGGTTATAAGACTGCCAACACCCTGAAACTGAGCTGCAGCACATGGCCAAGACTATACAGCACAGTGATTCTCAAATTTTCTGTCATGTCCCCCCCCAGGGGACAGAAATGTATTCACGCCTTCCCGATTTGAAATACTATTGAGAAACTGATCACTTCTATTTATTTATCTGTACTGTTTGGACTGAAACCAGGAACATGCAACAAAATGGAGAGCTGTGAAGCATACAAGCGTGTTCAGGAGTGAAATTGCATGTTGAGCATGATACATTTGTAGTTCAGACAGACAGTTCACCGTGCCCCCTGGGGCGGGCCTGCCCCACTATTTTGAGAAGCACTGCTTTAACAGGACAGCTTCCACCCAGAACAGGCCTCACCATGGTCCACCAAGGAAGTTCAGTCAGCATGCTCAGACATATCCGAAGGTTGTGTTTGGAAAATAGACGTATGAGTGCTGCTAGCCCTGCGATTGGCTGCCGACCAGTCCAGGGTGTCCCCTGCCTCTCACACAAAGTCAGCTGGGATAGACTCCAGCATACCCCCTTGACCCTAGTGAGGACTAGCGGGATCGAAAATGGATGAATGGAGTGCTGCCAACATTGCTGCAGAGGCTGTTGGGGTGCGTTCTTCTAAAGATGAACAGTTTGCTGAAGATGATCAGACTAAGCAAATGGATTACTGGAACCACCTCCTGTGGTCTAATGAGACCAAGATAAACTCATTTGCTTCAAATGGTGTCAAGCGTGTTTGGCAGCAACCAGGTGAGGAGTACTGCCATAGCTGGGGAGCACAGTTCATTGAGGGAAACAGGAATGGCAACATGTATTGTGACACACTGAAGCAGAGAACGATAATGATCTCCCTTGGGAAACTGGGCTGCAGGCCGGTATTCCAACATGATAAGGACCACAAATATGCCTCCAAGACGACCACTGCCTTGCTAAAGAAGCTGAGGGTGAAGGTGATGGGCCTGAACCCTACTGAGCATCTGTGGGGCATCCCCAAACGGAAGGCTGAGGAGTGCAAGGTGTCTTAACATCCACCAGCTCCATGATGTTGTGATGGAGGCCAGAAAGAAGACTCCTGAGGCAACCTGAGAAGTTCTAGTGAACTCCATGGCCACGTGAGTGTTGGAAAATATAGTATTCACACTTTGGACACAATTTGGACATTTTCATGAGGGGTGTAATCACTTTTGTTGCCATTGGTTTAGACATTCATGGCTGTGTCTCGAGTTATTGTGAGGGAACGGTAAATTTACACTGTTACCCAAGGTATACACTGACTACTTTACATTATATTAAAGGGTCATTTCTTTAGCGCTGTTAAAATTGGGAGTACTGTGTATATTACTGTGTCTTGTTAAAATGTATTTGGTGGTGAAAGGTGGTGAAATGGTGAGAATCTGGGTACCTGGCACAAAGACTCCATAACCAGCTTTGCATGAAGTGTGATGTATACACTCGGTGCAGTGTTGCTCATCAGATTCCATGATGCAGTACATGCCAGGTCGACACGCACACTTGGACATGGCGGTGGAGGAGCAGGCGTGGGCAAACTGCAGGCCTTTTTCTGCTCACGCACAGAAAACACCGCCGCGTAAATACGACTACAAAGTTGACAGAAGTGAAGATTAGATTTGGAGCTACTGACGAGCTTTGCACTTGGAGCAAGGGAAGCAGTTTGGGGCGTAGTTCCAGCTCTCCATGTATTGGTCGCGTTCACACGGTTCACACACACTCTCTGTTGTTTCATTGCACTCCCGCGTCAGTCGCCGCCCTGTGTGTGTGGGAGGGGGGAAGGGGTTGGACACAAGACGTTGCCCGCATTTTTAGCGTTAAAAATGTCTCACAATTCTAAAAGTTTGAAGGTTACATAAAGGTTTACATAATGTTATGAAGACATTGTTTGATACGCATGGCAAAACATGTGGAGGCTTGGAATGTTGAATTGAACAATTATTGGAGTTATTTTTTGTATTCTTTCCCTTAGTTTTTAATTATATATTGTTCAAGATCATGTTTTTTCTATTTCTTACATTTCATTTCATTCTTGTTGAGCGGTGCTAACTTCAGTTCCTTTTATGCACTCTGGGTTACTAAGAGTCATTCACTACAGTGGTCTGGTTCATTTGAGACACTTGAGTCCAAACAGTGAATCAAATCGTCCACACTGTTTATGATAAGTCCGATGACACGAGTCAGTTAACCCGTTCAGTGGTATCATCCGAGTCCACCGTGTTTTCTTTCAGTCTGTTGACTCAAGTGAGTGAATCAATTCAATTGAATCAGCTGACTCTGCTGGGTCCACTGAGTCGAGTGGAGAAAAGAGAAAAGAGTGAAGAAACAACTCAAATGAATCATCCACGGTGTTTCCTCTTACGTCACTGAATGAAGGCAAATGAATCATTTGAGTTTGCTGTGTCTTCGGTGAGTCTGCTGACTCAAATCAGTGAATCAATTTAACAGAATCATCTGAGTCCGCTATGTTTCTGGTGGGTCAGCTGACTCGAATCAGTGAGCCGATTCACATGAATTATCTGAATCTGCTGTATTTTCGGTCAGTCCACTGACTTCAGTCAGTAAGGCAATTCAAGTGAATCACCGAAGTCTGCAGTGTTTCCAGTGAGTCAGCTGACTCGAGTCCGTGAATCATTTCAAATTAATCATCTGAGTCCACAGTGTTTCCAGGAAAGTCCGCTAACTTGAATCAGTGAATCATTTTAAATGAATCAAGAGTCTGCTGTGCTTTCAGTGAAGCCGCTGACTTTCGTTTGTGAATCAATTCAAATGATTCATCTGACTCTGCTGTTTGTGTTTGCAGTGAGCTTGCTCGGCTTGTTTATCTATCAGTCATCAGGCAGAAAACTCTTCGTTGAGACTCTCGTTAATGGAGACCTGGGACTTATGATTCCTGATTCAGTACAACAATTGGAATCATTAGCCCAGTTGATTCAGAAAGCGACCTGCTTTATTATGATCACTATTTGTCTTTCCTGACTAGCAGGAAGAAATGAAATATCCCCCATTTTTAAATTTAACAATATTTTAAAAAGCACATTTGGGAATGAATTAATACATTACAGCTTGTATGCGTGTGTGTGTTGCTCGAAGAGCTCCAAATTCACCTGGTGGGCACTTGCTGCAGCACAGGCTTAAAGCCTCTAGCAGGTACTCTCGATCTGGATAGTTGCACTTTCTGCTGGGCCCAGCATAATATGGAAGCGACAACACCTGTGGGATCGGATGCAGAGAAAAAAATGACCGAGTAGAGCGCAGATCTCAGCCAAGGCCGGACAATTAGAAGGTTGATTGGAAAATCAATCCTGATGCTGCATCTCCATCTGCTGGATCTGGTTGGTCATTGCACCACTCGGCCTCAATGCAAGTGGAATGTAAGGGCAAGTTTGTGAATCGGTACCCTTTATTCTGATTGTCACCAATACTGTGTGTTTTTGCTAACAAACAAACAACACACACAACAAGAATACCTCATATCTGCTTTTTGCCCATGTTGGAAGTTATGGTAATGGTAAAGGTAAACATACTATACTTTTTTTTTACACTTTGTGGTGGGTTCGAGTCAGACTCAAGCCAAGTCAGGGGTGAGTGATCAAGTTGTATTTATTGCCAATGAGCCACCCTTTTAAAACAATTTTACTTATTACTTATATTTTGGGGTTTTTTACCCCTTAAGGGCCATAGTGTTTACATCGAGCCACCCCGCCCGCCAAAAAAGGTAGCTTAATAACACACACGTCATTATCCAACATCAATAACAACTGCATTTAAAGTAAAAGGGCACTGCAGAAAGAGGTGTGGAATTTTGCTGCATGCTTTGAATGGAAAAAATAGCACCATCTGGTGGACAAATCAAAACAGCAGCAGACCAAATTGAAATATTGAAGGATTGCATTAGTTTATGTTCAATGTGGAATAAAACATGGCCTTTCTTGTTGTTAGGAGCAAATGTGTTGCTTTTTGTGGAGCTTTGCCATTTTAGGCTAATTTATGGAACAGAGATGACAATTTAAAAAATGTTTTAAACTCATTACACACAGCCAAAACATGACTTGAAAAAAAAGAATGACACAAAATGTACCTGGTATCTTTTAAGGGATTAAAAAAATATTTTTTAAGGCATGGTAGAATGTTCTGAACTCCTGTTTTGATGTAGCTCAAATAATCGTAGCTGAGGACATATTGTCATATTGTAAGGTAACCTCTACGTTCCATCATGCAGTCAAGCAAAGCTAACAATTTTAATGACGGTGGAGGGTGGGGCTTGAAACAGGATCAGACCATCTTCCACCTGTGGCCACCTTGCTTGTGCCGCATGTACACAAACAGAGGACACCTTTGTTCTCAACCTGAGGTGGACTCCATCTCAATCTCTCCAAAAATGTTTGGACTTTGAGCACAAGCCGTCAAAAAAAGGTGCAAATATGTATTCCTACATATTGTTCACATTTAAGCATCACATAGCGGCCAGCCACCATAAATTAACTATTGAGTTAACATCATCATCCTTTCTTTTTATTACTTCTTTGACAGTTAATCTATTAGATTTCACTATTTACTGTAGTGATGTTAGAAATCAAACATTAAAAAAAATGCAAAATAATAAAAAATAATAATAATAAAAAAATGTAAAAAACAAAAATATATAAAATAATATTTAAACGATATAATACACTATATTTAGTGTTTTTCCAATGAGGGGCGCATAAAGACAAATTAAAGGGTGCATGGGCCACTTTGATACATTTACTGTATTAAAGATGCTAATTAATGCTCGGCCCAACTTTTCGTGTAATAGTGTACGCATATTAGTGTTATGTCTAATAATATATCTTATTAGTAGGGGTGGCACAAGACACCCAACTCACAAGATGAGACTTTGAACATTTTAACATTAATTTTAAGATAAGTACAATGAAAATATACGACTGGACAAATGTTTTTATTTGATTGAGTCATAAAACAATGCAGGTGCCTCTGAAATGTTTATTGTATCACAAATTGATGCTAAATGATATTGGCAAAAATTTTGGAGACCAAATAAACAACTAATGTTATAACAATATACAATAATAACAATATTCAATAATAATAATGCCGTATTTTCTTTAATATGTCATCTTTCACTCTGTAAAGTTGTGGAAATGGTTTGTGACATGTATTTTCTCAGGCAATTCATACTGTCTGTGAAACATTTGGAGCATTTCTTGAGCAAACTACACTCTACGCTACACAGTATATCATAATATTGCAATATTTCTTTTAATATGCCGTCTGTCACTCTGTAAAGTTGTGGAACTGCCGTTTGTGACATCTAGGTTTTTCCACAGACAATTTGTACTGGCTGTGAAACGTTTGGAGCATTTCTTGCAGTGCTGGCTTTGCAACTGTATTAAAGAGCAGCATATCTTTTGGATATAGCAAAAGAACGCACACCATTTTGCGCTGTTCCGTTTGTATTTACTTTGCCGATCAAACGTCTCAGTGAGTGTTGATGGGAGAACTTGGTTGGGTTTGTTTGAGGTGGGCAAGTTCGTGTTGTTGCCTTTTGTGCCAACCAAATTCGGCATACTGGTTTGTTTGTGTTGATGGTCACCTCGTTCATTACTACACGTGAGCTGTGGCATTTGGCTTTTCAGTCATCTTTTATCCTCCTCATTACCTCCGCCAAGTGCAGCGCAAAGTGCAAACGCAATGCGGAGGTTGTGTTTTTGCCAGCGTTTATCTGTTTGTTTGTTCGTTTGTTTCTGTTCAAAATAACTTAAGTTCTGAATGGGTTTGGTTGAAATTTTCAGGAATTGTTGGAAATGGGATATGGAAGAACTGATTACATTTTGCGGGTGATTTGGATCACAATCTGGATTCAGGAATTTTTTTTAAGGATTCTTTAACATTGCAAGATGTGACCATTTTTGGCATTTGTGCATAAAAATGGTTAGAGTGATCCAAAAAATATGGGATTATTATTTTGGTGGGAATCACATATGGGGGGAACTTGGGCGTTTGGCAGAGGTCTGCGTGCGCTCTCCGAGTGCTTCTCTAATTTCCACTACGTTACCTTGCATTGGCCCCTCACCTGTGTCGGTCCACTCTTTTGCTGTGTGCATGCTAGCTAGCTACAGTATATGTGGCAATACAGGTAGAATGTACAGCGTACATGTACCACTCTTAGAAATCCCACAATTTTGACACGATCATGTCTTCATGCTTCACTGATGGTTTTTCATCAAGCACTGAAATTTTGCACGTTGTTCGGCGGCCCTTGAACACACATAATAGTGTGCCGTGAGATGCAAGTTTGTTTGGCTATGGAAGCACTATAGCGGCATATGTACATGTACATAAAACAGATTACGCATTACGTATTTTCAGATATTCTATTGATTAATTATGATCCAATAAAACAGTATTTTACTATCCTTCTCTAATTGCAGATTACTCCCAAACCTCATTACTTTAAAGTTAGACTAAGTCTAAACGTTACAGGAAGCAAAACGGCACTTTTGAAAGGGTACATAAGTCGAATGTAAAGGATAAATGCACACAATAAAAGAAAAAGTCTCGTAAAAGTGATACTAGATGCGCTCAGAATCGGCATTACTAGTGCACATTTCTTTAAAATGCAGTTGAGAAACTAACAAAACCTACCTCTACAACGTGCGCAGCTAGCAGAACAAAAACGTCCTTCATCGCTTCTCAGAGTAGGAACATTCGAGACTGCAGCGGCAGCAGGAAAGTGGAGCAAGCTGCTTGAAGTGATTCGAGTGCTTGCAGGAAGGAAGTGAGCGTGCGGCGTTGCCACTCACACAGTCGCTCTCACCTTTGAAGACAGAAAGTGTATACTCAGCAGGCTTCAAACTGACGATAAATACTGGATGTGTACACCCATAAAGAACATTTCAAACGCAGATCTTGATGAATTACGACAGTCATGTGCCTGTATGCACTCCCTACATCATCAGTTGCTTCCTTGTTAGACTAACTTTGGAGTAACATGGCCATGATTTATCCCTGTATTATTATTATTATTATTATTTTTAGCAGCGTATTAGTGATTAGTATAACAGAGTCAATTACGTGTATGTGCAATAGCATATATTTGTGTCCTTGACCTCTGAATTTTAAGAGGAAGGTGAAGTCTTTAAAGGAATTACTTCCCCTTCTAATTTTTATTTTTTTAGAAATGGAAAAATAAATAAAACAGGCATTACAGTTTAAAAAATATGTAAAAAATAAAATAAAATGACCATAAATAATACATGAAACACCAAATATTTAAATAGAATAAAAATAAATAAGACAAAAAACAATATAAATTATGTACTATATATCACAGTAGCGGGCAGTGCATTTGGTATCTGGGCCTTCAGTGACGTCTTATCTGGCCAGAAAACAAATACATAGCAATAATATATGTTGCCATACGTTGCCATTCAGCCTGAGTGGGATTTAAACCCCGGTCCAACTGCGCCATCCAGCCACTTGTTTAAAAAAAATTTATAAATAACTGCCAGGTCGCCATAATACCATTATTAAAAAACAAGACACCCACTTAACCCTTCATCTTCAAATACATCATCATCGATACGCCTGCCTTTCATTTCTGGTTAACGTCAACCATTAGTAACTTCCACTGGTGATCGTCACCTTGGAAGCTGGCCTGTGAGGCGAATCTGTAATCCGATACAGCACCATTTCTAATAGTGTGTATGTGACATGGGCCAGCACTACTGATTTTGAAGGCCCCTGGGTAGATTACATTGACATGGCAACACATAGAAGCTGAAACCTAATTGGACAGAAAAAATATAATACACACGTAGACTAGAGTGCAGCCAACATATTGGTACAAAATGAAGATAATAAACTGTTTGGAATAAATGAATACAATTTTATTAAACATGTACTAGAATTTAAGCTGTAAATAAAGGTCAGCGCTTCTGATAGTGGTTTGGCCAGCAGAGAATGCCTTGCTGGCCCTGACTGCACACCACTGGTTTATCAGCATCTGTGTGAATTTCAAATGTAATTTTTAATTACTAATTTGTGGGGCCTCCTATGGATTGTGGTCAAAATACTTTGGAGGACATGCTAGCATACATGTAACCTAATACAGATATCGTCAAAGTTCCATAATAGACAACCGCTCAGTGACTTTTGCTAAGACAAAGACATTTTGCTTGACGACGGCCATGTTAAAACATGCTTGTCAGTCCCCTAAAAATGTGCACCAAATCTTGTGGTGATTGGAGTATAAACACCATAAAGTTAGTGTTTTTGTAGGGCGCATCTAGCTGTGTGAGAAATTCCAAGTCAGCCCGACTCATGTGGTTTAATTAGTTTAATTACAGAGCCACCATGTAGTGTATTTGTCAGAAAAAATATCACAGGCAGCACAGCATATTGCGCATGTTGTCGTGTGGAAAAAATGAGGACACCTCCAATTTAGCATACCTTTTTAGACCAGTAGATGTAAAACAAGGGCGAGGAAGCATGCTTTTCTTGAGCACACACACAAAAAAAAACCTCCCTCTCATACATAATTTGGATATTTTTGCAGCTCGTCTTGACGACATAATTGTTTTGTACCGATGATATGACAAAAACACGCAAATGAACACTTGTATGGATGGAAGGCAGTCAAGCAGCCGCGTGCAGGAATAGAATAATAAAGCAAGACTTCACTCTAAAGAGACTATGGTAGCACTTCTTCAAAAATGTCAGCTACGTGTTGTCACATCCAAAGCAGGCCATCATCAAGGAAATCTTTATTTGTGTCGGTCCCGAAGTGAGAAAGAGGAAGTTGAAAGCTCGGCTCACAGCTAGGAAGACAAAAAGTGCATCCCGGGTGACAGACAGAGAGAGAGGTTTCAAAATGAGTCAGCAAGTATTGTGACATTTGCAAAAGGCAAGTATAAAAATGTAACACAATGTCGTTAAGGTGTTGCTTCACATCCGCAAGGCCGCATAGGTCACAAGGCACTCGTGCAGGTTCAGCGATGTTAGTAACCTTTTTACTCACAAATTAAAATTATGGTATAATATGCACTTGGGCGGGCGATACTGCTAATTTTGGTATCAATAAGTACAGTAAAACATTGTAAAGGGCCAGTATTGTTGATATCCATCATTTTTATCGGCTTACAGTATAATAAGGATCACCCTGGCGGACCAGCCAGGACCTTAAACTTAATCATAAATGATCTAACTATGTATGTTTATTGAAATACATGACATTCAGTGGTTGACAAGAAAATCCACAAGACAAACACAATGAAAGTTTGACAGCTTTACAGTTGCTATGATAATCTAGTGAAACAAAAAACACTTTTGAGGGTGTGTTGTCATCTCTCAGTGGAAGAAGGTATGCGTCTTAATTTTCTTCTGGGGGAAAACTGCTGAAAGTTGTGACGGGCCAATCGACAGATAGGTGGTGTGTGGTCAGAGTGAGCACCTCTGGTCACCTGATCCTGGGGAAAAAAAAAAAAAAAAAAAAGATGACCACTTTAGAAGTATTTATTAAAACCCCTTTAGCGGCCACTACATTAGGCACACCTGCTAATGAGCTCCAATACAAAACTGCTCTCTCTCATTCATTGACGACCAAACCTATACCCCCCCAGCTCAACTCTTAGTGGGAATCAAACATGACATCGACTATTAGCATCCAATATAACTTATTATGAGAGTTATATCAAGGAATCAACATTCAATTGTAAAATCAACATCCAATGTGGGATAAATTCTGACCCTGCATACTAACAATAATAATACAGGGTATCAACATTTACTTTAAAACAGATTTTACTGTATTTTCATAATAAATAACAGGTACTTTTCCCACATTTCATTTATAGATATATACACACTACTGGTCAAAACTTTTAGAACACCCCAATTTTTCCAGTTATTTATTGAAATTCCAGTTGTTCAAGTCCAATTAATAGTTTAGAATGCGACAAAAGTAAAGTGAAGTGCCAGAAGTTTAAAAAAAAAAAGAAAAAAAAAAAGGTAAGGTTAGCCAAAAGTGAAAAATAATGTGTATTTAAAATAATGTGTATTTTAGAATTATGGGTGCAACATTTAAGTACTTACTACTTACTGGAGTACTTACTACCTCCTCTGTCTGCATAAAAAGTGTTTGGAACACACGGTGGTACTATACCCTTGTGAACATCATTTGAACAGCATTGTACTGGAGAAAGTAATTTGTTGCTCCAAAAATGGCAAGAAAAAAGGGAATTAACAATGGAAGAGAGAGAGACATTAACACTTAAAAATGTAGGATTTTCCTTCAGAGAAATTGGAGTGTTGTAAAACGTTTGACTGGTAGTGTTTTACAGAAATACATTTTTGATGAATACAATACTGTAATAATTAGGGCTGTAAAAAATATTGCGTTAACAAATTGATTTAATTACGTTAACATTTTTAGCGTACTTGACAAATGCGCACCATGTCAAGCCCCACCTCTCTGTTGTGACAGCACACATGGGCACAAAAGTGTCCCCCCAGAGTCTGACGCTCTTTTCCAACTGAACACATCAACAGCAGTGGAATTCCAACACCATATACTGTATGTAACTTCCACTCACAAACAGTCTAGTCCTCCTCGGAACAACATTTTCTCATTGTCACAAGACAACAGTGAAGCATTCAGAGGTACTCGGAACATAACAACGTCGGCTATCAGTCCATTCTGTACCAATGGGTGATTTGGCCTCAAAGTGAGCGAGATCTCCTCCTCAGTGGTGAGAAAGATGGACGGGCTTGCAAACCCATACATCAGAAAGTGGCTGGGGCTGCCTTGAAGCCCTTCGGAGGTAGGCCTTTTTGGTAGAAACATGTTACAGCTGCCACTGTGATCCATCAGCATGGGTTACAAGCAGCAGAAGGCCCAACTTGTACTGTAGCTAAGAGATTCACTGACCAGCAGGTGAGAGCAGCAGGAACCCAAGTGAGAAAGGGTAGGAAGTGGAAAGCCCAGAAAGAAGTTGACAAGGCAATCAGCAGGCTGAAACATCTTGAGGTCGTTGGCAGGTTCCCCCTGGGTTCTGGTCAAAGGCCTCCAGTGGAGACGAGAGAGCCATGGTGGTGGCAGATGTGGTGAGGGCCAAGCAGGAATGACTGAACATCAAGGTAGTGTCCAACCTCCTGGCCGGAGGTTGGACCTCATGGGAAGGAGTCACATATAAGCCCATGTCATGGTCTGATCTGTGGAAGATCCCCCAAGCCAGGCTGAGCTTCCTGATCAGAGCAACTTGTGACACCTTACCTTGCCCATGAAACCTCTATCAATGGTACGGCGCTGAAGACACCTGTCCCCTGTGCAACACCATCAACACAAGCCTTCAGTACATCCTGTCGGGCTGCAAGAGAGCGCTTACACAAGGATGTTACAGGTGGCGACAAGACCATGTGTTGAAAACCTGGCAGAGGTAGTGGAGGCATGCAAACAAGGCCAACAGTAGACCTGCGGCCCCAGCGGGGTATTGCATCTAGTTTGCCAGAACATCAATGCACTCCGCAAGAGAGATACGCCAGGTCTCCTCTCACCAGGACTTGTGTGGGATATGAGGGTTTAACTTGGAAAGCAGCGACAGTTCCCCAGGGAGATTGCCACGTCACTCCGGCCAGACCTGGTAATGTGGTCGGTAGCTCACAAGTATGTCCTACTGGTGGAGAAGAACTCAGAAGCAGCCCACGAGCAGAAGCATGCCAAGAATGCAGACCTAGCGGCAGAGTGCAGGCAGGTTGGCTGGAAATCCATTACCTGCCCTGTTGAGGTGGGGTGTAGAGGCTTTGTTGGAACCTCGTCTACTCCGTGATGTGGGATGCAAAGGAGTTGTGCATCGGAAAGCCATCAAAGAACTGGCTGAGGAGGCAGAGACAGGCAGCTTCTGGCTGTGGCTAATGAGGACGCAGAGTTGTGGGCTGGACAACACCTAGGGCATGAGCGGGGGGTGGTCGGGAAAAATCTCTACCATCGCTCCGCCACCAGGAGATGTACTGGGGTTAAAGGAGCGAAACATCGATGACTGGTGGTCCCCAGCTGATGACCCGCTTAGGCCCATAGGTTTCACACCTGAATAAAAAGCACTGGTGGAGGTGCATCAGGCAGAAATGCTCAGCAGGCAGACCATCAGCCTTTACAATTCCGCTTTATTAGGCGTGTATTTGTGGTCTAAATAAACAGAAATACAAAGTAAACTAAGTGGATATTCTTATCACTGACTATCGTAACTCATATTGTGGAAGTAAATTTTTCTGCATTTAAGTGGGCTCGGAAATCCCAGAAAATACATCTACACTAAAAAAAAAAAAAAAAACAACCCTGAATTCAACTTAAAAAGATTCTGTGAAATTCTTTGAACGCAACCCATCAAGGCTCATAATAGGGTTAAAGTGGGGAAAAATAAATTGGCCATCTACTGAAAGTTTTTACATTTTGAAAATAAATGGAATTGACATTTTGGGGGTTGAACAACTTTAGGTGCAAATGTAATATTTACAGAGGGATGGTCCAACCAATTCGCTACAATCTAGTATCGGCATCAAATCGAAGTTTATTTGTATAGCACTTTACAACATCATTATCAAACTGATACTGGCCAAATGCACTGGATCACTCAAGTTATCGCATAAATGCTCAAAGTAACATTGCACGGCATGCTGTAAACAGACACAACGGCTTGAACGCATTGTAGCACAGCAGCTAGCTAACACAGTTGCTAGACTGTATTTGCCTTTTTGTAAGTTATTTTTTTATTCTATTGGTGGTTATTTCTTTATGCCTTGTACTGTTTATTTTCAATTAAAAAACTAAAATAAAAAAAAACAGTTGCCTAAGTGTGTGTCAATTGGCCTAAAGCATTTTATGGAGATAATGTACACAGTGCAGAGTGATTAGTTAGAGTGATTAGTTAGCCTGGAAGTGACCAGGCAAGACCATCTCTTGCCATGGTGGTTATTCTACTACGTAAAGACTTATTGATGATGTGAACTGTGGTGTTGGTGAATGCTCCTCCATGTGAATGTTATTGGTGGACAACAAGAAAAAGTGTTGTTCTGAGTGTGTTGAGAGTACACGTCTCTTCCAGACTCACAACAGCACTGTGTGTGCGCAGCTTGCACAAACGCAGCATACTGTGTGTCAACTGAGCACTAATGTCGGCGTTAAGAAAACTTAAAAAGGGCGTCAGTCTGTGTGTGACTCTATCCGGCCGCTACAGTACTCTGCAACACGCACATCAAATAGACCAGGGGTTGGCACCCTTTACTATGAAGAGCCATTTTGCCCCCTCGCCCACTTAAGAAATGTAGTGTGGAACCAGAAAACATAACAGCCTAGAAACTTTCAAAAGTTGTAGCCGTTTTTAATTTTACCTGTTACAACAACCGAAGTAACAGTGCAGTGTGCATTTCTAACGGATGCCAACACGTTAGCACGTTGGTTAAACCTCACTCGCTGACTGACGCCTTAAAGGAAAAGTGCACTTTTTTTTTTTTTTTTTAATTTTGTCCATCATCCACAATCATTATGTGAGACATGAACACGTGTCTATCGTTTCTGTTCGTTCTAAAGATGAAACAAACAGCTCAGTACTGCACGTATGGGAACCACTTATTCCGCCTATTAAGTCTTCTCAAAAATACTTCATAAAGCGCCAACAATGCTCCATTTACATATAATGTGATGTGCATATAACCAAGCTACAGTGATATTGTTATTGTTATTATTATTAACATTGTTACGCCGAAAAAGACAAAATCGCAGCACAAATTTGAACAAAAATGTGCACAAACATCACGGTAAGGACTTTTTCTATTGAACTAGTGCGAAGAACAAAGGTGAGCCGTAACATTCAATCCAGATTTCTCTGCACCTTTAACAAGTGTGGAGAACGAGAGGCTCTTCAGCACAGCTTCCATTATTACATGAGTATATAATATTTATCCATACTATATATCATCGTTCATGAAAGGAGGAGAGCGACAGAAGTGTTGATCTTTCTGAAAAACAATCTGCCCCTCTTATTGAAGTGACTTATTTTCAATGAATGAGTGAGAAGAAGCACATTTTCAAGTGGATGTGATAATGTTAGTTTAGAATGATTTTTTTTTGCTACATCATTGAGGTAGAGGCCATACTGAGTGTGAAGTACCTCATTGTACACTGGAAATCCTTTTTCACACTCATTTAAAAACTTTAGTACGAAGTTTTACGTCAATGATATTAGGAATCTTTGAAAGGTGTGTTGGGTCTGGTGACCAATCACAGATGCTATTAAATGGGTGTTTAACATGTCGATGAAACGCAGCAGCGGCAGCAGTATTGGATAGTTTGAGTCACATTGTGGGCAATTTCATTTTTTTCCTTCAGGGGAGCAGAATATTTGTTGCGCAGTTACAACGTGGTGTCAATATTTTTAAAATATCAATATTTACTTTACGCACACGATATCAAAACCAACCATATCGCTGATATTGATATAGACTGGATTTGTGCTGTATCTCCCTCATCCCTGCATGCAGGAGGAGGGACGGAGCAGAAGCCCGGCAGCTTCAGTCAAAGCGACGGCGTCTGCGGTGGAAGAATGTCAGCAAGGAATAAGCGGTAGCTAAGTAATGCGCAGGTACTTTGAATTCAGAGCATAAAAAAATATTTTTCACCACGATTAAAACTTGGCACAAACTCCAATACGAGGAATGTGTGAACCTGCGAGCTGCCTGCTGCACTGCTGTTGCGTTCCCCATGAGAGGAAAAACAAAGTGGTGTGCTATTATAAAGACGTGTCCTATCACACTGCCAAGATATGGTCCTCGTTACAACAGTGGAAAGAACGGCTTTAAAAACTGTCTGAAAACGATGGACTCGCCATGTCCAGCGAGCTTCGCACTCACAATTATTTAGCACGACAAGCTCTACCACAAATGTACAAGTTAGACAGTTGCTAAGCCTGGTGCATTTGACAGGTTGGTGTCCTGGCGCAAAATAAAGACACGCTTGTGTCTTCTAAAAATGTTTACCTAAAAAAATACTACTGTTCAATTTATAGTATTTTTGAGTTGCTGACATTTTAAAATGTCCTCTTAAACCGGGCACTCCTTCATGTTTTGTTCTTTTGTTATTAGCTGAGGATTTGAGCATAGCTAAAGAAAAGATCATTTTTGACTTTTATATTAATTTCAAAAAGAGAATGGCTTACTTTATTTTAGAGGCTATTTTTAGATAGGATTTTTTAATGTGCATCTTGAATTAATCTTTATAATTTCAAAAAATCCTCCTCGTGTTAAGTATTTATTTTAATGAAATAGCTTGACACGCATATTTGGCTTTGATTTTGTCTAAACTCTTTGCTTAAAAAATATTGGGACAAATCGTATAGCGATATTCAACCTAAATGTATCGGGATATGAGTTTTGGTCCATATCGCCCAGCCCTAGCACATGCATACAGACCTATTACGATAACAAGAAAGGAGAAAAGGTGGTGGTTTCATAATAGCAATAGCAAATCCATGTTTATACAAGAAAAAAATGTAGACAGGAAGTTAAGAGACAGTTTGTAAGGCTATGAAAAATCAAACACAAATCTTTCCAACGGCAGCTAGTAAGAATAAACAATGTCACCTGTCCTTCTTCGGCTGGTTTCTCAGTGAAGTTGTCCTTAGTGAGGTGACTCCGCAGGTCCAGGTTGCTGGGTAGGGGCAAGAAGCTTTGAACCTTGTTGGACCAGCCCAGAAGGCAGTGCTGGGTAACAGTAAAGGCGCATGAGAAAGCAGCTAAAATATAATGTGAACAATAAGTGTACAGTACCGATGGTAAGCCCAAACTGTCAGATGGATCAAAGCTGCAGCGGCGATGTGCTTTGTACTTGTAAGAAGGCAGAATTCTGGAGTGAGGGATGCTGACCCTTTAAAATGGCCGCACACAAAAACACAAAGTGGAAAAGAATGGGTTTTAAAACCATGAAAAGACACTTAGTTAGACATATGGTTGACCCTTGGAGGTGGAACACACCACTTTTGTCTCTACAGGTCATGTTTTACAGTATGTCGCATTTTAGCATAGTTCATTGTGAAATACGTACACAAACAAGTAAATACTTGTGAGATCGTACATTTAAATGAATGCATGTGTTGTTGTCATTCCTATTTTTCTAATTGGCTTCCCATCAGTGATACACTTGTGAAAAGGCAAAGACCAAAAAAATTTCAGGCTTTTGTTCAGGTTCGGAAGACTTAAATTAAGCAAAAATTCCAAGTTGTTGCTTCCATTTTTTTTTATTTATTCTATTTTCCATGAAGTAATTATTTTAAGCTCTTATGAGAAAATGTAACTACCGTAGTATTGGAACATATACCTGTAGTATAGTGGGTTTGTCAATACCAGAGACGGCCGCCAGAGGGCGAAATAGTTTATTATGTACAGTAGATCTTTTTGCTTTTTGTCTCACCTCTTTCAAATACATTTATGAAAGACACAACATGTAGCTATTTTTACTTCAAATTTAATTTAAAATAACTGATACAAGATGTTGATGTTGGCTTGAAAAGGAGAATATTATCAGTAGTTTTTTGTCAAACATTATTATTGAATGTGAGTGTGAATGGTTGATTGTCTATATGTGCCCTGCGATTGGCTGGCTACCAGTCCAGGGTGTAGCCCGCCTGTCACCCGAAGTCAGCTGGGATAGGCTCCAGCATGCCCCCGCAATCCTAATGAGGATAAGCGGTATAGAAAATGGATGGATGATTATTATCATCATTAATAATACTGTTATTATTCATTTATATATATATAGGAATTTTTGTAATTGTTATTTTGCTGAACACAAACAAAAAAAGGCAGAGAAGAAGAAATTGAACAAATGACGTGATTAGGTTTGTGAAAATTGCCGTTCAGGTTCCCGCTTTTCTTACCTGACATGTGCTGGTTCAGTGATGGTGTGCGGGTGTGAGGATTTTAGCCTTTTGCACACGGGACAACATATTGGAGAGTGAACCGGGACGGGGAACAATCTGGTGTTTAACTTATAAGAGAATGTACCTGAACAAAAGCAAAATGAGGATAATTCGAATAATGAATTACATCCAACAACAACTGTGTCTTACACTCATGAGTATCCGTGTCAGCTTGTGGGCTGCCTGTGTCTGCAACAAGCGGCATCGCCGAGTGTTCATCCAAGGGAAATCTATGGGGCAGATGATTAAGTGGCAATGAGGAGACGAGTCGAGCATCGGCAACACAATGCAATGAGCAGCACTCACTCAGAGTGTGGCTGGTGGATGCACTCTCTTTTATTGTGCGTTCGAAATGCTTGCAGCTCATCGTAGAAGTCATCGGAGTGTTCCGCCAGAGCGTTTTGAACATCCAGGACTCCTTAAATGGAACAGACAGCACTTACCTTGCATATGAATGTGTGTCCAATGAGAATAGAAAACAACAAAAGGGAAGACGTGTACCCGCGATCCAGTCATATCCAAGTAACGGATGCAGACGCCGCCTGTGTGCAGGTTCCTCTGCATGGGCATCGGTCTGGAACGTCACTCGATTCTGCATCTTCTATAAGAAAAAAATATTGATATATTTAAGAATAGGAATTTTACACTTTCAATCATGGGTTTTGATTCACCTGTCCATTGCTGCGAGATGTCAGAGAGGACTTAATGCCATCCCCATGTGAAAACATTTCTGATGGTGAGGCCTTTTCAGCGGTCACTCCTCCGCGTCTGGCGGTCAAAAAGGGCGAGGAATTGGGACCCCGGGTGGTCATTTGTCTCTCACACATACCTTAAGTTGTCAGTTAAGAAAAATAGATTGCTGTTAATGATATGGATCATTTCAGCAAAATGCAAGTTAGCTTTTTTTTTTTTTATAAGTTATAACAGACTTTTTTCCAAGGAGAATTACTATCGTGTGAACCTTTTTTAAACGATACGCCTTCAAGAATAGCACAGAGTGAAAAAATAATTCTCCAATTATCCGGATTGGCACCATAATTCTACATTTTCTTCCTTTGCCCTTGTCTCAGTCCAACACAAAATGTTGTGGACACACTTTAAGTAGGTTTATTTTACAATTCTGCTGACGAGCAAACAAACGGCAATTCAATCATAATTTAAAAGCTAACTCGTTGCTGTATTTACCCCACCAAAGTTGTAGTTTACACAGAAGACATGGGCTTTCAGCCAGGCTGTCTCCAGACTTGTTTTAGACGCACTTTGGTGCAAAAACTTACCTGGGAACCTTAAATTTGTTATGGTAAAGGATACACTGTGCAAGCTAATGATCGCTGTTAAATTATATTGAGTTTCTTACCGTCCCTTTTATTAGCTATCCTGCTTCACTTCTTTCCTTGACGTAATTGATTACGCTCTCATAGTACGTAATTTATGTCCACAAACAACACATTTAGATAATAAAACGTCACTGCCTCGAATATTCAACGTTCTGGTGTATTAACATCAATTATGCGCTAATAGGTCATCAAAATCGTGTTTACTTCCGCGTTGACAAATGACGTCATCTTTCTGTGATTTAAATCGCTGCTCCTCGCCACCGCAACAAGCAACTCCAGCGATCTGATTGGTTAATAATGTTTGACCATAATGCCTTGCTCCAAAGGCTCTTAAAGGGGCAGATATGTTTACATCAAAGTGACGCTGCTTGATAGTAAACAGCAGAGAGCGCCATTCACAAATTAGGAGTGCAAAATATATTCGATGTGCATTTACAGCAAATTAAATGTGGTAATAAATTAAATCTGCTAATCATGATTAGAGACCAGATAATCACAATAATAAACATATTGTTACATCACTTGATAACTGACAGTTTTGAATCTTTATTAGGTGTATTGTTGCACAGTGATAATTCAGGTGAAAGTCAGTCTTACAAAGAGTGACACGGTTACAACACATTCATCCTAGCTTCATGTACATTAAAGCTGTCCATCCACAGTCATGCTATAATGAGCGTTCTGCAGGTGTTGCAGGGTCACGGCTGAGCCCCCGCCCCCCGTCAGGCCCATGATGCTCAATGGCAACATCGAGGCGCCACTCTGTATTCCGGTCACGGCTAGTTTGCCGCCAGAGCCGAGCAGGCCGGTCCCGTTTGATTAGTTGACCATGGCGCCACCCAGGTGTACCCCATTACGATGAAACGGTGCCAGTCATCAGCTTGTATATTCCTTGCCTACCTCTCCAATTAATCTCCCGCCGGTGGCCTTTGAACAATTACTGCAGGCGGCTATCGCTCATTAGCCTTCAGACACACAATAACATCAACACTCTTATTTCTGCTAAACACGCCAACAAACATAAGAAATTACACCATGGTGACTGCAAAATAAGAATATGGACTCCACGTGCCTGTATGCACTCCCTACAACATCTGGTAATGCTTCTGAGAGGACAGCTTGGTCTCCTATGGACCGTCCTTCCACTCAGTTAACTCTTAAGGTGGCTCAGTGGTGTGCATAACCTCCATGTGCCTGTATGCACTCCCTACAACATCTGGACATACTCCTGGTCGTCTCTTTTGGGATCTCCACCCAGCTCAGAATCATAGTGGTCTTGCTGTGTACTAACCTGTTGGTGTACTGGCCTGTGTTCTGGTATCTCCTCAACGCTCTTGACACACCTGAAAGTCACAGCAAACCTTCTGGAAAATGGAGATCACAGCCTGATCCAACTTCTGTGAGTTTCTCCAAGACTTGTGGCTCTCCATGTGCCTGTAAGCACTGCCTACAACATCTGGGAATGCTCCTGATGGTCTCCTCTGGCTAGGTTGTTGCCTTCCTTAGGTTGCTTCACCGCTCCTGGTGTACCTTCTGATCAAATAAAATCACAGCCTCCAACTTCTGTGCATTTCCTCAAAACTTAATGAGGCTCTCCATGTGCTTGTATGTGCTCTGGTCATGGATGTTTGCACTCCACACACAGCCTCTTTTCAACGGTGACATAAGAGAGCTAAATCATCTGATGGAGCAAAAAGAGAGGCTGCTGGTGGGGGGGACGGGTGTTAGAGGCCTGGCGATGGAAAGGTTCCTGTGCGATAAGGAAAGGGAAAAGATCGATAGTATGCTGGCGGTGTGTGGATGCCAATAAGATCAAGGAGACTAGAGCTGTAATTGCGCTTAGCTGCCTGCCACAATGTGACCACAAGGTTGGCAGCGCTTCTAACTACAAACATGTTTCCATATTTACCAGCATGATTACAGTATTTTCACTCTTGGACATTCATTTATATTTAGAATAGAAATGTACCTATTTTTTTAAATTATTATTATTATTATTATTACTTCTGTTGGCATATTGGACCCTCTTTTAATATCTTAATGTAATTTAGTAACTTTATTGTAGTAAAATTACAACTCAAAAGGGAATTATAATGTATTCATTAACTTTCTCCAAAATACAACTTTGTTTTAATATACTACAATCAGTCATTTCTTATCACATTTTTTTTCCAAAAAATACTTTATTCGCCTCACATTACGACACATTATTTAGCCACACAGTCAGGAGATGTGGAAGAGCTGAGTTCAAATCTCCGTTCAGCATCTGTGTGGAATTTGCATGTTCTCTCCGTGCGTGCGCGGGTTTTCTCTGGGTACTCCTAAAACATTCATGTTCGGTCAATTGGTGGCTCTAAATTGTCCATTTGTATGAATGTATGAATGATACAGTAGTATATATGTGCCCTGTGATTGACGGTGACCAGTCCAGGGTGTACCCCGCCTCTCCAGCATAGGCTCCAGCATACTCCAGAGATGATAGTGAAGATAAGTGGAATAAAAAATGGATGGATGAATGGACATTGCAACATTTTTCTTGTAATATTAGACATTATTCCTCGTAACAGTCTTATTCTTGAATAAAATGACTTTTCTCTTGTGATGTTATGAAAAACTATGTAACATCCTGACTTTTTTCATGTATTACATATATTTTCTGAAAAAGATTACTTTATTCTTGTAATAGTTTTTTTTCCTTCTTTTCTTCTACTCTTCATTATTTTTCTTCTAAACTTTAATTCTTCTTTATTTAATGTTTTTTCCTTCTTTTCCTCTTCTACTCTTTACTTATCTTCTAAACTTTAATTCTTCTTTATTTCTTCCCATAATTAGGGGTGTCAAATTAGTGCATTAAATACAGTCAAATTTTGTGTGTTATTATTATTATGTTTTGAACTTGTCCCGCTCATCATCTTAGTCATGCAGTATGGGTGAACTGTATGATTGTTTTGCCAGAACAGTTTTGCTTTACAGCAGGTGATTCTGGTATACTCCTCCTGTTCTAATTGCATTGAAAATTTATCGTTAAGACCACTGAACAGAACATGATTAGGACGACAGACAAAAAGAAAGAAGAGAAAAAAAAGACTGTTAGGCCACATCTATAACTGTGAACGGAGTCTGAGTAGGGAATATTGGGGAAGGGTGAGAAGAAGAGAAGGGATCAAGATGTAGCTACAGATGGTGAGAGCATCCACGCTATTTTGAAATTTTTTTTGTTAATCTAATTTTTAATCTCTAACAGTTTCTGTATGCGAATAGCCTTTTTATAAAAATCAGTTTTTCTGCATTGGGCTTCTTGTGCTTGAGTTGTTGGGTGTGGAAAACAATGGTCAGTCACACCATGAATGGACATTGATTGGCTGTCTTTGTATTTGGGCATGTTTAGCATCAGCTGATAGGCTCCCATTGTAGAGGGAGAGGGCAAGGTGAGGAGCGGTGAGTAGTGCAGAGGAGACATGAAAGTGGAGGAGCGTCTGAGAGTAGTCGGTCCAATGAATGATAAATTTACATTTCACAAACACCTCGACAGCACCATTCATAAAAGGTAGAGTGACACATCTTTGTAAGAAGAGTTTGCTTACCACCAAAGCACCTCAAGTTTAGCCTACCGCAACCTTGCAAGTGCAGCCACAACTTACATTAGCAGCAAACGTTACCTATTCAGCCAACTGTAGCAAAGCTCTTTGCCAAAGTAAACTTGAGGAGAACACACCGCAAACGAGAAAGTCTGCGGCCGACAGACTTGACGAATGTTCTTGCCAAGTGTATAGCAATGAACTGCAGGTCAATCAACTTTGTGGAAGACAAGGGGTTAACAGAGGTGTTGCAAAGGTGTCCAGTGACTCATCATACAAGCCACCGTGAAGGACTACAGTGACGACCAAAATCAGCAAGATGTACGACAACAAAAAGGAAAAAAAATTTTGGGTGGTGGATTCACTCATGCTTTACATGGACCTGATCTTGTATTTTATTTTTACTTGCGATTTGGATTTTGTAATTATTTGGAGATTGACACAAAAACACAGCAATATTTCCGCCTGGTGTTGGAAACTAAAGGTTGGAAGCACTTATCAAAGATCAAATACAGAGGAATGGAAATGGCGAGGACCGCATCTGTTCAAGTCTGTTAAAATATTCAATTAAAAGCCACTTCTTTTGTTATATATCAAGATTTTTATCTGGCACTAATTAATTGAAATGAAAATACCTCAAGATGAGGGATTTTCTCAACAATTTTTGTTGATATTAAAGAAGTAGCTCATTAATTACAATTCTACTAAATATTTGTTTTGATTGCTTCACAGCACTACTCATAATATATGAATTTATCCTCACATTATTGCTACTTTTTTCTAAAAAGCTTTATTTTCATTATATTGGGACTTCTTTCTCATATTTTTCCAATATTTAATTTAAAATCTTTTCATAGTACGTCTTTTGTTTGGAAAAACTGAACTTCATTTTATGATTTTTCATTTAAATATTATGGCTTAAAAAAAAAAAAAAAAGACTCCCAACATTGTCTTTTTCTCAAAGAAAAAATGCCTTTATTACAACACGTTTATTCATAATATTAAAACTAATGTCTCTTATTCATTAAAAAAAAAACTTAAAAAAAATGACTTTATTCCTGTATTAACACAAGTTGTTTTCACATATTCATTTTATTCTCTAACATGACCTTTTTCAGAAAAATCATTAGTGATTTTTTCTCAATATATTGTGATTTTATTGTCTTAATATTAGCACGTTTCTCCTCGTACCAATATGTCTTATTGTCTTGAAAAAAAACCCCCACTTTCTTCTCTTGATATTACACAGTATAAAGTTGTGTCTCCTAAATGTACACCAAAGGAATACCGAACAAATTTTAGTGACTGCAGGCATGTTAGCGCTATTATGCTGGCTCACGCTTTTGTTAGAAGACGCCATGGTTCCTGGCGTTGGCGTTTGTGTGTGATCGATGCTGCGAGTCCATCAACAGTGTGACCTCATTTAAGCTTTTTTTATGCCAGTGCAGAGATTAATGGCCCGTAAGCTTCTGTCAGGCCAATTAAAAATGTGGCAGTAAATCAGCAGTGAAGCAACAAACCGACTAATTACTGCTTTTATTTGCGAGCCAAGGGAAGGCCACATGGCTATAAAGTCACATGACCATGGGCCAACTAGGTTCAGTGCTGTCATCAGTGCAAAGAAAACACACTTTTACTAGTGTAAGTGGAGTTTTCCATGTCAAAGTCAGCAACACAAAGAGCATATGTGACCCAAGATGGCCGAGGCACCTGAGATCAAAGGTTAGGTTTGGAAGCAATGTGATCCTTATCAGTTAACAAGCCATCAACACAAAACTATGAGAGAAAGTGTTTATGTATGACAAAATTAGTTTCTTCTCGCAATATTATGACTTTATTCTGTTTATATTATTAAGGCTTTTAAAAAAAACGTTTTTACTTTATTCTATTTTTTTTACGGAATTTTCCCTCAAAATAAACAACTTTATTCTTCAATTACAAAAAAAAAAAAATACTTCCATCCATCCATCCATCTTCTACTGCTTATCCGAGATCGGGTCGCAGGGGCAGCAGCCTAAGCAGAGGCCCAGACTTCCCTCTCCCCGGCCACTTTGTCCAGCTCCTCTCAGCGGATCCCGAGGTGTTCCAGTTGGGAGACAGTCTCTGCAATGTGTCCTGGGTTTTCCCCAAGGCCTTCTACCGGTCGGACTTGCCCTGAACACCTCCCCAGGGAGGCGTCCGGGAGGCATCCTGACCAGATGCCCAAGCCTCATCTGGCTCCTCTCAATGCGGAGGAGTTGCGGTTCTACTCAGAGTCTCTCCCGGATGACAGTGCTTCTCACCTTATCTCTAAGGGAGAGCCCAGCCACCCTACGGAGAAAACTAATTTCGGCCGCTTGTACCCGCGATCTTGTCCTTTCGGTCACTACCCAAAGCTTGTGACCATAAGTGAGGGTAGCAACGTAAGACTCACCTCCACCCACAGTTTGGGTTCTGGACCAAATTCCTCAAGAGGGGATGGCTGGACCTTGTTCTACTCTGGAGAGGCAGCAAGCTGGTGTGGGCTTATTACTAGCCCCCGGCTCTAAGCCTCTCTGTTGGGGTCATCACCAGTGACAGAGTGGGTCACTTTTCTACGCCTTAGGGTTGGGGAAAGGGTCCTGCCTGGGATATGATTGGAATATGGACCTTCAAGATGAAGGAGTCTTACTAAGCATGAATGGCTTGTAGGACTCCTGAAGCAGCTGACAGGTACCGGCAGGCCAAGCGGCATGCAGCTTCCTTCGGTGGTGCTCGAGGCAAAAACTTGAATGTGGGAGGAGTTTGGTGAGGCCATGGAGCACGATTTTCGGTTGGCATTGCATCTGCACTAATGCTGGGCTGTTCTGGGCATTCACTCCCGGGAGGAGGCCCTGGGGCCAAAACTAGGACACGCTGGAGGGAGTATCACTCACAGCTAGCCTGGGAATGCCATGGTGTCCCCCCAGTAGAGCTGGAAGAGGAAGTCTGGGCTCCCTTACTGATACTGTTGACCCTGCGACCTGACCCCTGAAAATGGACAGATGCATGATTTTTAGCTTTTTTCCCCAAAATAGGTAGTTTTTTCTCCTCAGGAAACACGCCTCATTTAGCCCAAGTCTAAATACAGTGTTTGTAATCAACTTTATGGACGGCATTATAGCCATGTGTCAAAAATAAACTTACGGATGTCTAGATGACTCACTAATAGCAAAAATGTATTATTTTCATGTAATGTTGCAGCGATTTTTTATACTATAGCATTATTCTCTCTGTTCCACCTAATAGTATGACTATTTTTGTCATGAGTTAGCGTGGTTAGCAATTAGGACCTATTATGCAGTGAGGTGACGACACAGTTGGGAAGTAACCAAAAATACTTCAATAACAAAAAGTGTCCAATGAAGGTATGTACAGTACAACAAAAGTAGCAGAGTCCAAAAACAGAAAACTTACAAACACAAAAACATACACCACAAAAATGCAAACCAAAAATCACTGTCACCAAAAAGGTGCTGCAGGGGAAAAACGTACATGAAAGAACTAAAAACACTCCCGAAACAAACAGGCAGGAGAAAGGCTAGCAGCCTACTGGACAAACAGCGGAGTGGAACGCTGAATCAGAAAAATCAAAACTACTCACCACCAACGAGTAGAGAGAACACACGCGGCATAAGCAGCGAAACAGGAAGCCAGGTTTGGCGCAGGCGTAGAGCAGAGAACAATCGGGCACTGGCGTGCTGCCTTCCCATAGCTTAAGAGCAGGTAGGTAATCAGCGGATGATAGGTAACAGGTGTGACGCCAGCTCCGCCTCATCAAGGCAGCATGCACTACAACAGACAGACAGCAGGCGGCAGCAGAGCGACAACACAGATTATGACACTTTTCTTTAAAAAATACAACTTTTTTGCATCATAATATGACTTTTTCTTTTGTATATCTAAGTGTCTTTTTGTCCTGTTTAGTGCGCATATATTGCCTCCTCCGCCACATTTGCTCTTAGCACGATTTGCGCACCCTTTCTCCTCTCCACCTGATACATAAAACTCATCAACAATAATTAAAAAGCTTTTAAGCTTGTTTTTGAGGCCAACTAATCACAATACTCAGAGTCCACTACTTTTTTATGAGTGCTGAACAACACAACCAATGGTCCAATTGACCGCTTCTGCATGTAAACATCATTAGGGTCCTCTGATACACAGCAGGGGGGGGGATACGTCAATGACAATGATGACAAAATAGAGCAACAAAAGAAGCTGCAAAGCAAACACAGCTGGCCACCGACCAGCTGGAGTATCAGCGGCGCACCAGCAAAGAAAAAGAGGCACGCAAATAGAAACATATTTGTCACAAGCACTGAAGCTTTTTTTGTGCCTTTTTTTTTTTACATTAAAGTGACTTAAATTTCTGTTCTCTGCTTTAAAGTGAAAAAAAGTCTTTGGCACTCTTGAGTACCACTACGACGAGCCCCCGTGCCACCAGCGGCACTCGTTCCACAGTTTGATTGATCGTCAGATAGAATAGTGCATTGATATACTGGCAAACAACAAGCAGTACCGGGTGACAGTTTCACTCTGCAAACGCCTTCCTGCTTTCTTCAAAGGAGGAGTACTTCAGCTTTATTGTAGTTTATGGATAACCTAATTTTATACTACATATTTTGTTAAGGCCACTAGTTGATAGTATCTCCTAGGGATGAGTGAGTACACCGCTATCTGTTCACCCATCTAAATTATCTGTATCTGTACTTGGAATGGGTGGTGCATAGACCGGAAGTGGGTGTGGTTTAACCAGAAATGGGCGGGGCTTAAATCAGTACATTCTTTTAAGTCTGAAATTGACCTGGATTGATCAGAAGTTACTGAATGCATTGTTTGCTATTCAGCTATTTGTGTAGTGTGTATGTTTGCAAGTGATTTTTAATGATCTGTGTGAAGTTGGAAGGTGACTCATGCAAACATCCAGAGATGGCAAACAGGGAAATAATCTGTCAGCCTTGTTCACTGTATTTTTCTCAAAAGCACCGCATTCAGTATTATGAGCAACGTTTTCCAACTGACTTTATATCACCGGCCAAATTCTAAGCAAGGAGACAAAAAAAAAAACGCCGGCAGTGACTGATGCACGAGTCGCACACAGCCGTCTTGTGAACTGCACCGCGTACGTTACGTTAAGATTGCCACGTGCATACTGCAACGTATTGAGAGGGGTGTAATATTTTTACCATGCTTATGAATATAATATAGTATGATAGCCACACAAGCAGAATGTTTGATGCAGCTCTTGCAACGTAATGTTGTGGCCAGTCAGCGCCTGTTATCTCTGTCAGTGTACTTCCAAGTGAAAATGAACAAAATTCCTATACTGCAGGTAGCAAGCCTGTTTTATGATGACTTCACGGAATCAGACAAAAATACATTTCAAGGAAAAAAGCGGTTCTGGTAGCCCAATTGAGTTGTTGCATTCGTGACTGACGCAACACAATGCACCGCGTACTTTACAAAACAAGTTTACCAAGTAACTTCAGATACAAATGGAAATAGAGGCAAGCTGAGGAAAAACTAATAAAGTGGGGGCAGTGGGCAACGCCACACAAGCCGTTTTCAACTTTCCAATTGCACCGTGTATTTGAATGAGGCACCGCTCAGCTCCTCTGTGGCTGCCGCCTGCAGAGTCCGTCTCGGGAGTCACAGAATGTGAAGAGCGAATACATAATAACGATTTTCTTTCATCACGATTACGGATCCTGACGAGATGTACTCGTTTAATGCTCGTACTCTGCAAAAATGCATTATCCGTAAAGGCCCTGTCACACCTTGACAATTTAGCCAGCGCATGCCTGACGTGATCATTTTGATGGCACTGTCGACGTTTTTTTCAATTTTGGGCATATACATAGCGTATTCATAACGAGTTGGACGTATACATGACGTATTAGTAACTTATACAGAACGTTTCTATAACTTATAGACAACTTATACCAACGAATGCGTAGCGTGTTGCCGGCGTTCACAACTTAGGCCCAACGCCAGTCTAACTTATGCAAACCGCGCGGCAGCGTATGGCTGACAATCACGTGCCGTAGCCTATAAAAAGGCTGCCACTTGATGACTCAAATCATAACCTCACTGGACATCGCAGTGTCAACATTACCATCATGCCGAAGAAAATTTCAAAGACCGCTGCCAAGAAGTATCAGGACAGTGACGGAGGGATCCATCACCACCCACAGCCTCCCCCTCCCACTCTCACTCTGATGGAGATGACGCAGGTTGTAACGCCTCTCAGGCATCGTCAATGGTATCGGAGGCTGCTTCCCCAGCGGTCTCCATCTCCTCTCAGCCAACACTTGCCAAGAAGAGAGCCAAGAAGACACAGTTTTGTCTCAAGGTATGTTGACGTATTACAACTTGTGCAGAACTTACAAATAACGTGTGTGAACGGGCGTCAACGATCGCATAACTTATTGCCCGCGTATGCATACGTTGAAAAGTTTTGTGCATGCACAAAATTTTTGGACGACTTGGACGTACTACGACGTATGCCGGCGTGCTTCAGCATGCTCTTAACTTATACAAAACTTACCCATAACTTATTCGACGTATGCCAGCGCATTGGCCAAATTTTTCATACGTTGGCGTACGCTGGCTAAATCGTCAAGGTGTGACAGGGCCTTAACAAATACTCGTTTCTAACAGGTATCCGACTCATCCCTAGTATCCCCCTGCAAACACCTCCCTGTTGGGGGGATGGGCACTTTTGCTTTATTTTAGTTTTATTATACAGCGGTTAACCTCTCTTTATACTGTGGATTGTGTCAGACTCTACTGTATAGTTAATATGTTGCCTCTCTGACACTGTGGATGTCTGATAGCAACCCTGAGGTTTCCAACATGAAAGTAGATGGTGTGTACAGAAAGGCAAACAAACAGGCATGACACACAATGAATATTTATGTATAAGCTTCCCCGTAGCTCAATCAAATCTATGAATAAAATATCAAGTCAGCTGCAAAGCTCTACCTCCCTCCCGCTGGGCTGCAAGGCCATCAGTCAATGCTCATGACCAATAAGCACTGCAGCCACAATCAGTATGCTACTGTGTGCCATCCTATAAAGATATATAAGTATCTAAATCACCTTAAACCACTGAAGGTCATTTGTCATCCTGGCTTGACTCAGCAAGCACATAATGACTGTTTTTAATCTGGTGCACAATGACGACAACATTGTGAGGTGCAAAATATTCCATTTTTAGTATTGAGTATCGAGGCAATTTTACGGGCTTTACAGGAGTGAAAGTATAGCAGGAAAATATTTCCATTTTAAATACATTCATTCATTTTCTATGCCACTTGCCTCCACTAGGGTCGCAGGAGTATGCTGGAGCCTATCCCAGCTGACAGGGTACACCCTGGACTGGTTGCCAGCCAATCCCAAACAACCATTCTCACTCATATTCACACCTATGGACAATTTATATTCTCAAATTAACCTAACTTGCTTATTTGTGGAATGTGGGAGCTGGAGTACCCGGAGAAAATCCACACATGCACGGGTAGAACATGTTTTTAAATTAAACTTTTTTATTATTAAGAGAGAAAAATATCAATAAGTACATGGCCCTGTGTGATGAAGTGACTGCCCCCTAAACCTAATAACTGGTTGGGTCACCCTTAGCAGCAACAAAAATCAAGCGTTTGTGATAACTTGCGAGTTACTTATGGCGCTGAACACTGACCTTAACCGAGGCAAGTGAGGCCTGCAGTTCTTTCACCAGTGTTGCATGATTTCACCATTTGTGGATAATGGCTCTCACTGTGTTTCACTCCAATCCAATCCAATCCACTTTATTTATATAGCACATTTTATAAACACTGTTTCCAAAGTGCTGCACAGACTAGCAAAACCATAAATAATAAGTAAATAAAGGAATGTAAATGTAAATAATAAGTAAAAATCTCGACAAAGATCAAATAGAAACAAAGAAACGTACAACAGTAAAATATTTAAAACAAGAAATAGAAACAATAAAAGCCAAAAGTCCAAGAAGTAGGTAAAAAATAAACAAGTAAATTTAATTTAAAAACTAAAATAAATAGAACCAATAAAAACTAAAAAAAGAATAAAAGACACAGAGGACCACACGACTCACGCCGAGTTAAAAGCCAGAGATAAGTGGGTTTTAAGACAAGACTTAAAGCTTTCAATTGTGGAGGCCGTTTTTACATGAGGGGGGAGAGTGTTCCACAGCTTTGGGCCAACTACGGAAAAGGCCCGGTCTCCCCTGGTCTTAAGTCTGGGCTTAGGCACCACCAGTTGGAGCTGGCCTTCGGACCTCAATGTGCGCGCTGGAGTGTAAATTTGGATGAGGTCCGAGATGTACTGAAGGGCCAGCCCATTCAAAGCCTTAAAAACAAACAATAAAATCTTAAAATCAATTCTAAAATGCACAGGCAACCAGTGCAGGGAGGCTAAAATTGGGGTAATATGCTCCCTCTTTTTGGTTGCTGTTAGAAGCCGTGCTGCAGAGTTCTGGACTAACTGTAAGCGAGAGAGTCATTTATGGCTTATTTCACTGGAGTCCCAAAGCTTTAGAAATGGCTTTATAACCTTTTCCAGACTGATAGACCTCAATTACGTTCTTCTTTTGGTCTACTTGACTTTGTCCAGCAGGTCCAATTTAAGTGATTTCTTGATTGAGAACAGGTGTGGCTGTAATCGGGTCTGGGTGTGGCTGGAGAAATTGATATCAGGTGTGATAAACCACAGTTAAGTTGTAACTTTTTCACACAGGGTCATTTAGGCTTGGATTTTTTTTCTCCCTTAATAATAAAAAGAGTAATTTAAAAACTGCATTTGGTGTTCAGTTGTGTTGTCATTGACAAATATTTACATTTGTTTGACGATCTGAAACATTTAAGTGTGACAAACATGCAAAAAAAAAAAGAAATCAGAAAGGGGGCAAACACTTTTTCACACCACAATAGATAAATACATAAATAGAATGTAATATCAAAGGTATTAATATATAAAATACTATATTAAATGTATGTAATATGTATGTAATGCATATGTAATATATAGTAGAGGCCAAAA
The DNA here is from genome assembly GCF_027744805.1 of Dunckerocampus dactyliophorus. Lineage (NCBI taxonomy): Eukaryota > Metazoa > Chordata > Actinopteri > Syngnathiformes > Syngnathidae > Dunckerocampus > Dunckerocampus dactyliophorus. The sequence goes on from NC_072826.1 coordinate 19,052,047, forward strand.
GTTGAGAGAGACACAACACAACTGATGGTCCCACCCCATTAACGAGGCAAGAAATTCCACGAAGTAACCCTGACAAGGCACACCTGTGAGGTTTCAAGTGACTACCTCATGAAGCTCATTGAGAGAACACCAAGGGTTTGCAGCGCTATCAGAAAAGCTACTGTGATGAATGTGAGTAACTACTGTGAGTAACTACTGTAATTCCACATGTGTTCATTCACGGTTTTTAGAACCCTTCCATTTTCTATGCCGCTTCTCCTCATTAGGGTCGCGGGGGTATGGTGGAGCCTATCCCAGCTGACTTCGGGTGACAGGCGGGGTACACCCTGGACTGGTGGCCAGCCAATCGCAGGGCACATATAGACAAACAACCATTCACACTCACATTCATACCTATGGACAATTTAGAGTCTCCAATTAACCTAACGTGCATGTTTTTGGAATGTGGGAGGAAACCGGAGTACCCGGAGAAAACCCCCACACACACGGGGAGAACATGCAAACTCCACACAGAAATGCCTAACAAAGATTCAAACCCAGGTCTTCCCGATTTCCTGACTGTGACTGTGTGGCCAACATGCTAACCACTAGACCACCATGCGGCCCGGTTTTGAGACTCTAAATAGAAAATAAAGAAAACGCGCATGTCCAAATTTTTGGCCTGTACTGTACTTGTACTTATAAAAATATTTTTAAACATTTTTATAAGGTGATTTTTTTTTTTTTGCTATTAAAAATGTTGTTGTGAGAAAAAATGAAATATAAAGTAATTATAAAAGTGGATTCAATACATAAGCAAAATCTTACAAAAAATATATACAATATATACAGCATTTATTTCTTCTATGTATATTGCATACTTTATACAATAGTAAATGTTTTTAAAGCTTTTAAAGTATTGATACATTTAGTGTTTAAAAATATACTGTGTCTAAATGTCCCTTTTTTTTAGCAGTGATCAAATTTAACAATGTATGACTAAAAAAAGTAAACTGAAATAGATATTTAGGACGATTTATTTATTTTCCCGTGCTGCGTCGGCACAGTGAGTCAATAGCATGTTTTGATTTAGCTTATTTTTTATGCCGGATGTTCTTCCTGACGCAACCCTCAAATTTATCTTGGCTTGGGAGCGGCACTGGACTTTTCTATAGGCTGGCTGGGGCCCTGGCCAGGAATCAAACCCGTGTTGTCTGCACAAAAGGCAGGCATGTACCATTACAGATGTCCATCAATTTCACAATGACTGACAATGAGCTTAAAATAAAAACGATCCATGTCTGTAGCTGTGGAATTTATTTTAACATGTTGCCTTTCTTGTGTTTCTCTCCAGCAGGGGTCGGCAAGCGTCACCATCAAAAGAGCCATTTTGTCTCCTCTTCCAGAAAAAAAAATAGCCTGGAGCCACAAAATATTACACGGCTTATAAACTTGTAAAAATTGTTATCTTTTTAAAATGTTACGTGTTACAACCGCAAAATTCAAGTGAATGCAGTGAGACACACACTGCATACACTATACTAACCTACCTCCCTCTTTCTTGCTCATCCAATCAGTGGTCAGAACGCAGTCTGGATGCATTCACGGATTTGCGGTGAGTCGGATATTTCACATTCTTTTCGAAAATGCACATGTCCCCTAGTTTGGTGTTAAAAGAAAAAAATCATGGCGCTCGGCGAAGGGAGCCGCAACAAGGAGGCTGAAGAGATACATGCGGATCCAGAGCCGTGGGTTGCTGACCGCCGCTCTACAGAGCTGTCCTCCAAAAAGTGTTGGATGCACACACGAGGCGGTCTCATCTAGCTAAGACCCATGCTTGTAGCTGTAGGATGTATTTTAAGATGTGTAGTGAAGCCTACCTTTTTTTTTTTTTTTAACAGTGCTGTCTTTCATGAAGTGGTAGGCATATACATGGGGCACAAGTCAGGCTCATCTAGCTAAAACCCATGTATGTAACTGCAGGATTTGTTTCAAGATGTGTAGCAAAGCCTGCATTTGTTGTTCGTTTTTTTCCCCATAGCTGTCCTCCATGAAGTGGTGGCCGTACACACGGGGCGGTCTCATCTAACTAAAACCCATGTCTGTAGCGGTAGGATGTATTTTAAAATGTGTAGCAAAGCCTGCTTTTTAAAATGTTATTTTATTATTTTTTCTTACAAAGCTAAGAAGTGATGGGCATATACACGGGCGGCCTCATCTAGCTAAGACTCGTGTATGTAGAGGTAGGATGAATTTGAATGGTCTCCCCCCCCCACAAGATGTTGAATTTGAATTTCAGGAAGTGGATTGAATTCAATGCAAGTCAAAGAAATTCATTCTCATCACATGTCAGTTGGACAGCCATTTGAAAGACTTGGATAAAGCAAGGTATTCTGGGAGATGAGGTGCTGCTATCCTCCTAGCCAACGATTTGAAGGTTTTTACAATTTTAATGATGTGTTTTATCTGAGTAGGTTTTCAATGTTAATCTGTGACGTAAAAAAAACAATTACTATACTTAACAAGATCTTAACCTACTATAATAAAGTATTGTGCACATAAAGTCCATACAATAATATTTTTTATAAAATCCACGTTTTAAAATATACTGTAAAGCTTCATTGTTACATACACCTTAATTATGCACCATGAATTTCTTTGAATTTCAATTATACTTCCTTTGAATTGCAATTCTGTTTCCTGTTTGCAATCACAGTTCAAATTCCAATTTAGAGGTCATTCTCAATTTGATTCTGAATTTTGCACAGCCATGGTTTTTACTTCATGACGTCATGAAAAGCCGCAACAACTCCAAAACCAAAATCTTCTTCCAAAAGTGAGGGAAATGATACATTTTTCGATTTTTAGTGCTCATAAACCCATATTACTGTTAGAACATCATTAAAAAGTCACTTCTGCAAAACATGGGGGCTTTAAAGGTGAAAGCAAAGATGCCCCAGAGTGAACCCATCCAACACACACACACACACACACACACACACACACACAGACAGTACTCCCAGCACTCCTCTTATCAGTACAGGCACAACAATCACCTTCTTCCCTCCCCCTGCCTCACTCTCTCTCTGTCTCTCTCTCTCTCCCCCCCCTCACCCTAGAGCACAGCACAGCCCAGTCAGTCCGAAACAGATCTCCCCCTCCAGCACCGCAGCATGGACTCATTTCTCCACACACCAGCTCTGAGTGGATACTCAGCAGGGGTGTTTTGAGATATTAGCGCGCTGTGTTGGGGGGAGCGGGGTTCTTGCCCACCTCCACCATCCCCCCCCACCGTTCAAAAGGTAAGACGCTGGCCCGCTCCTGTTGCCGGGCGACTCTGGGTACCACTGATGATAATGATGTTGACGATGATGAGAGAAGTTTGTCGTTAGAAAAGTGTGCAGACACGCTCGTGTTAATCCTCGCATATGTGAACAGAACAGCATGTCTGTCGCGTACTGAAACAAGCCTTCTCTAAAGTATTTCAGATTACGTTGTGGCACTTTTCCACCTGTTTAAACTAACAGCTACTTGAATGCTGAAGAATAGATTTAGTAACGGGAAACTGGCCTTGGCCTTTAAATATCAAAGAAAGTGACAAAAAATATCTATTTTTGTGTTATTATGTATTATTTTATATTTTATCATTATTACCATTAAATAATCTATTTGATTTACTATTTTATTCCAATATTTTTCATTTGAAATTTTGAGTTAGTACATTTCTACTCGTCAATTCGTCAAGAAAAAAAAAAAAAGTTTTTAGATATAATTTTTTTTTTTTACTTTGCGACAAGAAGTTTCACGTCCAAAATTATCCTCTCAGTAAGTGCATATGCAGTGTCCTAATTGTATCGATGATCAAAATGTTCAAAATTATGCTAAAGGTTCTTTAAAATGGTGCAAAAACTGTGTTTCCGCAAATATTACACTGTATTTTGTCACGCTCCTGTGTCGTTTCTAGCAAAACGATAAACATTCACCTCACTTTAACTAAAGATTCGACTGATTTTTGACTTACAACTGTACTTTTAAATCAAGAATCATTTATTCAAAAGACGACTTACGAAAAGTGACTGTTTTCTTGTGACGATATCTCGGTCAGTTGTTCAGCGTCTGTGTTTGTGTTTGTGTTGCATATGTCTATGATCCACATCTGTAACACCAAAATACATCCAATTTAACAACCCGATAATAATATATCATGTCTATAACATGGTGTGGTTTCACACGGCAGGCGTGACATTTATGGCTAAAGTGCATTAAGAAAAGTGTGAACACTGTCGTCGGTAGGTCTAAAAAGTGTTTATTAGAGAGTGATGAAATGGAATTATGAAAATGATTTACAAGAAAAATCTAATGTATTGATTGATGTATTGGACTGAAAAAAATCTCTCATGCTTGTGTGCATACATTTTATAAGTGACAATATATCAAGCTGAATGAAACATGCTCACTACTGCACAAAAAAATGTATGCAAAAACTATATGTGTTAAATAGGAAATACATGCACATATGCCTTTTAAAAAAATAGATGTGTCTATGTTTCATCACAAAAAGGATGTTTTTTTTTTAAATGAAATATTAGAAAAAATGTACAATGTTAAATACTTTAATCATATTTGTTAATAATAATAATTTTATAATACAATAACTTTAATATATTCAAAATCTTTCAAAAGCATTTTTAAATTGTTGTAGAACTGATCAGCGGAATATTTAAAAAAAATGTACATATGTGCTTTTTTAAAATATTTTTTAATATATATAAAATCATGTTTATAAAATCTATTTAAAAAATATGGATATATATTTTTGTCATTCTAATTGAAACATATTTTTAAAAACAAATAAAAATAGTACAAGTAGTAAGTCACTAATTTCAATTAAAATGCGTTAACATAAAACATACTTTTGTCTAATTCATGTGTACAAAAAATATGTTAAAATTGTTATTACAGTATATGTAATGTATACAATTATGTTTGAAATAATTTAACACTTTAATTCTCAAGAAAATGATTTTTAAAATTATTTTTTTGACGGTAAATGAAGTTGTCATATACAGTAGATGGTCTGTGTGAGTGCACATTAAAAAGTGTAGTGTAAGATTGGTCTCTGTACATATGACTGCATATAAGACGGGAGGCGTTTGAGTGCCGCGTGATGGCGGTGATGCTCTAACAAGTCCCCCCCCGGTCATTCTTCACATGTGTGGCCGTGAGTATTCATCAGCGGCAGCTAATGGCGGAGTTCAGTGTGAGCCAGTGATTTACTGTCAGGCCTAATGATGGGTCCACGCTGGAGAAACAGGTGGTGCACAATGAATAGAGGCAGTGCCATGCTGCTGATTGTCCTTTTGTCCCCCTCCGCACACGCTGATTTGTAATATTGACTGCACATGTACGGAATTATTGTGCATGCAAATGAGCTCTCTTCAAATAGGCTTATGCCTCAAAGCCTAATGTGTGTTTTTGTGTGAGTTTAATGGTGAAAATGACCAAAACATTCAACTCTATCCAATGACTATTGAAAGCATATGGAGGCCAGTGATAAGCCTGTCATGTTCTTTATTTTCAACGGCCTATTGAAGCTGTCTGTGGTGCTCAACGTCTCACTCGCTTCGAAATATTTCACCACCATTTCACTTTTATTCAAGGCCAGAATGTGTGATTTACATTATTTTTATTCCCATTAAGTAATAATTCTTTCCCTTCTGTCTTGAAGCCATTGAGGCAAAATAGAATGCACTACTTGGCTGCAAACCAGGCGCTGTCGATTCAGTCTGAACTCATTTGCTGTCTGAACATAGACACTATTAGGACATTTACAACAATGAAGTCGGAATGATGAGGATAATGTGGAAATATCATGAGAGTAAAGTTCTAATTTCATGGGAGTTAAGTAATATTTGGAGAGTAAAGTCGTAATGTTAAAAGGAAAACGCCTGAAATGTTCAAGAATAAAGTTGGAATAATATGCGAATTAAGTCATAGCATTAAGAGGAAATAAATAAATACGTAATATGATCGAAATCAAATAATACTTTAGTTGGAATTTTGTATGAACAAAGTCATAATATTTTGAGAAGGAAAGTGAAAATATGTATTATGAGAACTAAGTTTTTTGCTTCAGTTTTAAAGCAATTGAGATAAATTAGACTGCATTACTTGGCTGTTACCACCAGAGGCGCTGTTAATTCAGTCTTGACGAGTTTGTTGTCTGAAGAACATTAGGTCATGTATGTAAAAAATACAAATAAAGTCAAATTAGTATTAGATTTTTAAACTATTCTAATAATTTCTAAATGTTCCCCATTAGGGACATTTACAACAATAAGGTCGTAATTATGAGAATAATGTGGAAATACTATGAGAATAAAGTTGTAATCTTAAGAGACCCAAGTAATAGCTTGGCACTATAGTTGGTATATTAAAAGGAAAATGTCATAACTTCCCAGCAATTGCCTGGCAGGCAGTCCAGGGTGTACCCCGTCAACTGGGATAGGCTCCTGCATACTCCCGCGACCCTAGTGAGGACAAGCGGCATAGAAAATGAATGGATGGACGTCATAACGTTTCATGAATAAAGCGTTATTATGAGAATAAAATATTAATGAATAAATAATAAATTATTGAATAATGATTAAAATATTATTAAATTATTATTATTATTATTATTATTATTATTATTATTAATTATAAAAAAATAATAAATACTAACCTTGCATCGTCCTGCCACTGTTTGGCTGTAGCGTTTTGTATCCTTGTTAAAACATATTGCTCCTGCCGTCGTCGTCCTCCTCGTCCTACTCCTTGAACCGAAGATTCATTTAGCCGGATAGCTGCTGCTGCTTCATCTATTGTTTATTGGCGGTTAGCAAGCAGCTCACACAGTTAGCTAGTTTGCTAGCGACAATTGACCACAACAGGAAATGGCACAAAAGAGATTGATTGACAATGCGGACGCAGAACTGACAATGGTCTACAGCCAATCAGGACGCAGAACACAATGAGAGGGTCCTCCCTCTCACTGTGTTCTGCGTACAATGTACAATGAGAGGGTCGTCCCTCTCATTGGGGCAAGACTGTGGCAAGACTGTGGTTGAATATTTAGCTTGCTATTGTCTACCGTGGGTTCCTAATATGCTCATACAAGCACGTAAACACATACTGAGACAGGTGGAGCTGCACACAACTTTAACTCTCACATGAGTATACAGACACCCTCTACTGGTAGCAGTAGTAAATACAATAACAGACACATACAACAGAGCACTGATAGATCACTCTAACACACCACAAGGACGCAGAACACAATGCGCATTCATACGCTGTTAAAAAAATCTGCAAAATTGCACTTTAAAAAATCTGCAAAAAAGAAAAAAGCGAGGGAACACTGTACTCCAAAACATGCATCAAATTAAATTCAGATTTGCCAGGGGCCCTTGGAATTGTCTAACGGTGACCCTGACCGATACCACTCATCATAAATAAATTGAAAAATGTACAGTTATTCCATGTGATCGGTATCGGTATTGGCTGATCTCACTCATGGATGATCGGAAACCTTGATTGAAGCATCCCCATTTGAAAGCACCATAAAATCCGGTGTTAGAGGAAAAAACATATTTGTTCTTATATAAGCCGCACAGGTTGTATAAGCCACACGTATCCACGTCATAAAATGACATATTGTGGCGTGCACGAGTCCGTGAGGACCATGCAGCTCTTTATTTGACAGGAGCCAATCATGAGCTATGAGAAAACTCAGGATGAGCTTGCCAACCCATTGGAAATTACAGGAGGTCTCTGCTCAACAGTCTGACTCATGGTGTCATTTTACAAACAACATTAAACGGAGGCCAGAGGAGCCAGAGGACCCGGAGCCCAGAGCCCAGAGGGAGGCTGATGTCATTGCAGCACCCCAATGAATGCGTTTCTCAGACACAAAACAGTTGTTTTTTACATTTTAAAATCATATTGGTACATGTTTTTATGCTTGCCAGGTACGGCTTTAGAGTATTAAGTTGCTGTGTGATGAATTTAGTGTTCTTTACGACACCCAGAGTCAGACTGTTATGTTGTTATACTGTTATATATAATAATCTTGTGCAATTTGCAATGGGTTGACAAGCTCTTTGTGACTGCACTGATTGACTCCTGCCAAAAAGAGAGCTACCGTTTCCTCACGGACTTGTGAGCACCACAGTACACTAAGTCCCCAACTTATGAACATCCGACATGCGAACATTCGGAGATACGAACGCAAGCTGACTGGTCTATATTTTCACGTATTTTGCCTTTTGGAACTCCATATTTATACTGCTACATGCTTGACCAGTAGAGGGCACTGTGGCACTGCTAATGGGACCAACAGGTAGAGGAAGAAGAGGAAGAGGAGAGGGGAAGGCTAAGTTGTAGCTGTATGATGCAACCCTGACAGAGCGTGTGATTAAAGTTTATGAAGAGTTAATAGGCCTGCTTAATTCTACACCACCCACAGAACACTACCTCTTTTAGAAGAGTCTAACGACGACGACGATTTGTCCTTTTTTTCAATATCTCCTCCTACAACTCCACCACAACGACGTATGCTCGACCACTCCTCTTCAAAGGTAAATAACATTTATCATTACGTATTATTATATCACTTTTATTATTGTTTTTTTCATTAATTATCCTCATTTAATATTATTACTGCATCCAAACTCATATTTACATACATACGCATATACTGTATATGTATACACGTACATGTAGTACCTATATCATTGGTAATATTACCTTTTGTTGGACTTACGAACAAATCGACTTGCGAACGGTCGTCTGAAACCAATTGTGTTTGTTGGTTGGGGATTTAGTGTATTTAAACAATTACTAGTTCTGAAGTAAAGAAGATTTCACAAGATTAGAATTTAGCCATAAATTAGCTGCACCGCTGTCTAAGCCGCAGGGTTCAAAGTTTTAAAAAAAAGTAGCGTTTTTTTAAACACCAGAGTTTATGGTAGAATAAAAAGTAGAAAGTCAGCATTTTGTGTCAATAATTATATTTCGAGGAGGAAAACAATTGTAATTTTGCAAATGTAGCCATCATAGTTTGAGGAAAAAGTAGCACTTTTCTCAGAATAAACCCTAGTTTTACAAAACAGTATTGCAAAAAATATAAATATTAATTGTATTCAAACGAAGAATGTGAGCGTGAATGATTGTTTGTCTATATGTACCCTGCGACTGGCTAGCAACCAGTCCAGGGTGTACCCCGCCTCTTGCCTGAAGTCAGCTGGGGTAGGCTCCAGCATACCCCTGTGACCCTAATTAGAATAAGATACATAGAAAATAGATGGATGGGTATTCAAACAAAGTCGTCATTTTATGTGAACAAAATCAGTTCATCAGTTCCTCCCATAATATGACTTATTGAAAATAAAATGTGTTCATCTTGTAACACTTTTTCTTTCTCATAATTTGACATTTTTGGACCCAACCCTCCACTGGTGTTGTTTTGCCTCCACAGAGCGTGCAGTCAGAAGAATGGGCAAATCGGAAAGCCAAATGGACATCATGGAGAAATCAAGCAAACCTGGCAAACATCGTTGGACTGTGGCAGAGATCGGTCTGTCTGTGCTCCTGCTGCTGCTTAGCTGTGCCTTGGCGGGCCTGGTGGTCCTCTATACGTCAGTCCTTAAAGGTAAAACTTCTTGTCACTCTCATTGCATGAAATAGTTGGCATATAAAATCATTCATTTTCAGTTCAATGATAATAAACCCGTTAGGAAGGCTACATTGCAGGAAAAATGTCTTTGTGTTTTTGTCATAATTGCTTATTCATTATAAAGCTTCATAACTTCTACACAATTTTAGCTGTTTGGCAGGCGCAGTAGGAGAATTGTTTTCATTGCTACTTGTTGCTAAGCAGAATTTGCGGGGCTCCATCATTACCGCCCTGTTGACCAATGACGACATCCACTAGACTGTCTTAAAGACAACCTAAATCAAAGACAGCACCGTAACAATTATTAGACCTATTTACTTATGAATATCTTTTATTTAAAAATTTAATATTAAAAAATTTAAAAGTTGATTTTTGATAATTGAATATGCAGTTTAATCACTGCTCTGTATTCACTATGACATGTATTTCTATAAAACAGTTTTTTTCTATTTATTTCTCAAACTATACTGAATAAGTCCTCTCTTGTAAATATTAAGTTTATTGAATTTGACATGAATCGTACATGAATCATTTTCATGAAAAAATATGTTAAATATATTTGTCAGTTATACTGAATCACACCTGTTTTATTACATCTGTATAACAAAATATTATGTAAATAACATTTTTAGTTTTTAAAATACATTTAAGTTATATTTAATACAGAGTTTAACGTCTAAGAAATAACCTATTAACATTAATTTTGACATTTAATCACAGCTATACATTGGCTATTAAATACATTACAGTGTATACAAAATATGTTCGATAGAAATACAATATTTACTGTACAAACAAGCAGAACCAGTGAAAAAAAATGGATAAAAAATAGACAATAGAGCCTATACTGTACATATTATAGAGTGAAAATAATACATGTTAAATGAATATGTATAGAACTATTACAATGCAAAAGTGTTGATGAAAGACTAGCTTATGCTGCTAGTGGAATGTGCAAGAATGTTGCAACCTTTCTGTGGTACAAGAGCTACGATTATAACGAATGCTTCTGGAAATCTCTCTCTTTCTTCCAGAACAATCTCACAGGTCGAGCCTGTCACGGAGCTCGGCGGGGGCCGGAGGTGAGCGTCTCTGTAAGCAGCCCCAGCGGGACACGCTGGGGGATAAATGGTGTCATACTCTCTTAATGCTCTAAGTCTCTTTGGTGCCTCATCAGCAGTGCCCCACAAAAGTCACTGCTGACACACACAAGCAGGGACGTAGCGCCAAAATCTGGGCCCCCAAACATAAGCCTCCTGAAGGGACTGAACTACTGAACTAACCATTCTTTGAAAAAAACGTAGTAAGCATTTGGCTCCCTACATTTAACTTTGATTCTCTCTCCTGTGTCTCTTTTCTCTTCTGGTAGCCTGATTTTTTTCTTTGCGGGAAACTTGGTGCTGCATACAAAACTTTAGAAAGGACCCTGGTACACCATTCCAATTTTTCCCCCTCATGACGCTCCTGCACTCAACATACCTTTTCAGCGTGGCCTAATCGATGTCAAACGCTTTTTGCAAGCTTCTTCTCAGCTGTGATGTCATGTGTCAATAAAGCCTGATTATTTTCTTGTTGACCCCAATTTTGTCCTCCAGGTCAGCTGTTTCGTTCCAACCTGGACCACCATGTGTGCACAAGTGCAGACTGTGTTACAGCAGGTGAGGGTGAAGAGACCCCTCCCCCCCAAAAAAAACATCTCTCATGCTTAAGTTTTTTTTTATCTCTTCTCTCCTCCCGAAGCATCCCGGCTCCTGCAGAACATGGATCCATCTGTGAAGCCATGTGATAACTTCTACCAGTACGCCTGCGGGGGCTGGCTGGAGCGCCACGTCATCCCGGAGACCAGCTCACGCCACAGCGTCTTTGACATTCTAAGGGACAAGCTGGAGATTGTGCTCAAAGGTCAGTAGGGACTTTGGTTGGGAGGGATAAGTCAACAACGATCACCCTCAAGGTGGTTCTCCTTGATGGCTGGCTAGAGGGTTGCATTTATTGGAGCTCACTGACACTATATGGTCAATCCCATATAGTGGGGGTGGGGGTTATTCATAAAAAATATCTAAATATATAAAGTAGTGAGCTATCCAACAATGTACTCCAGACCAAGCCTCTTGTTGTAAGGCAGAATTTGTGGGTCTCCACCATAACTGCCTCATTGGCCAATGTGTGGGCAAAAAAGAACTAGGAACAAACTAGAGGCAGGAAGGGAATTATTCTTAGAAAAACAAATTGTATTTGATACATTATGTAAAAAAATACATTTCAATCACATAATAAAACCTAAATATATTAAATAATGAGAACTCCAGCAATATAAATCAGGCCGAACCTCTTGTTGCTAGTCAGAATTGGGGCTCCATCATTAACTGCCCCATTGGACAATGTGTGCGCCGCACAGTCACATGAATAACAAACGAGATGTTATGTTCTGTTGTTTGGTGGACACCAGATGCAGAGAGTTGCAACAAATATGCGCATGTTCTTTAATGCAGCCCAAAAAGGTTTGACACAAGGCAATGAGGCAGAAGGTACACCACAAAGCAGTCCAAAAAACAAAAAAACTCCCAAACACGGCAGGAGGAGGCCGGGGTCCACTGGTCAGTACTTCGAAGTCCAACAATCTAAGAAAAAAGGCAGTAGAATGAAATGGTGGAAAAAGTAAACATACAGAAGATGAGAGGCTGTCTCAACGCTATGGAAGTAATAATCCAGCAATACTCAGTTGACGGCAGTGAACCTAAGTAACTGCAATCAAATACAGGTGTGTCCAATGGGACCGCCTCCTGCCAGAGAAGGGAGTTCTGTGGACAAAAAAGAAAGAGAAGGAAAAGGCAGGGACAAAATAATAGGAACAGCATGCATGCAACAGAAGGTGACACGAGAGTACGGAAAAATCTTCCAAAAAAAAAAAAAAGAAGTACAGGGATTATTAGACACGTTTATGCATACACAATACATACCACTTTCACAATTGAATCACGGCTCTGTATTAAATATTTTGAAAAAATCTCTATATATTTATTGTATATATTGTGAATTTTTTTAGACTTTTGCAACTGAACAACTGTTCTGTTTAAAACACCACATTAAACAAAGTAAATATACATTTTAATTGTATTTGATATATTTATTTTTTTAAAGAGCAAAATAATATGTACATTTAGATCTTTTTTTGGAGGAGAAGAATGCAATTCAATCAAATACTAAAATCTAAATATATAAATTAAAAAATATGTATGCAAACATGTATACAGCCATTTATGTATGACAGCAACACGGGGAGGAAGTAAAGCAGTATGAAATGTAAATGTTACCAACCATTCTTTTTATTGTAAAGCACTTTAAATGTATGGCAGACCAAATGGGACAAAATGAAATAAATAAATACATCTTTAAATAATTAAACGTGTCATTAAATAATTACATCACTAAATACATCTTTAAATAATTAAATGTGTCATTAAATAATGAAAATACCAGTTCAGGGTGGGACTAATGCCAATCTCGTCCAGTGATTGCGCTGGTGTGAAGCTCTGATGTCGGAGAACATACTCCAACTTTCTCGGGAGTTGGTGAGAGATATTTTAAACCTTGAGTATGTGGAAGCGGGATCTGACCCAGAGCACATAGCGGTAAAGACAGAGGAATTTATTGAAGTTGTTGGAATTATTTACTTTATAACTAATACATTGTATTGAACGGAGAGTGGCTGAAAATTTAGAGGAAGTACCGCAGCACTTCTCCAACAGGGTTCATGGACGACACACACTTCAATAAATTCCTCTGTCTTTACTGCTATGTGCTCTGGGTCAGATCCCGCTTCCACATACTCAAGGTTTAAAATATCTCTCACCAACTCCCGAGAAAGTCGGAGTATGTTCTCCGACTTAATTCATGAAGTTGCTCACACAAGTCAGTGAAACAATTAAAACATTAAATAATTAATTAAATGGACAGGACAGGACAGGGGCAATAAATAAATAAATAAATAAATAAATAAATAAACAAACAGTGAAATTAATTAAATAGTGAAATAATTATCTATGTTTTTGCATTAAATTAACTGGTATTTTAGTTAATTAATGACACATTTAATTATTTAAAGAGTTATTTAATGATTTAATTATTTAATGACACATTTAATTAATTATTTAAAGAATTGTTTATTGTTTTAATTAATTAATGACACATTTAATTAATTATTTAAAGAATTCCCTATTTATTTCATTTTGTCCCATTTGGTCCTCCATATAAATGAGCTCTTTGAATGAAAGTGACTTATTTACTTACTTCTAAATGCAAAGCTGGTGTTTGCTGCTTTCAGGCGTTCTCGAGACAGAGAGTGAAGAAGACAGAGATGCCATCAAGAAGGCCAAAATCCTTTACAGCTCCTGCATGAATGAGAGTAAGTTTGGCATCTTTAGCTCCCTGAACAGGATAAGCCATAGAAAATGGATGGATAGCTCTTGTATTGGATCTCATTTAATTATGCAGGCAATGTTGTGATTATGTGCTTACCCGCAGGCCTCATAGAGCAACGGGACTCTCAGCCCCTCCTGAAGCTCATAGACAGTATTGGAGACTGGCCTGTGGCATCTGATGACTGGAATGCCACCACTGGTATAACAAAATGACAGTGGATAGCGAGATAGATAGATACTTTATTAATCTCCAAGAGAAATTCACATTTCCAGCAGCTCTGAAAATGTCATAATAAACTTAAATGGACTATAATGGACTTGCTCTGATTTGAGTATCATTGTGTTGCAGAAGACGCATGGAACCTTGAAGACACTCTGGCTACACTGACAGCTCATTATCACAAGAAGGTCCTGCTGGACATGTACGTGTGGACCGATGACCGGGACTCTCAGCGCCATATCGTTTATGTAAGACTGCCACCGTCTTGTTGTGGTCGGAGCTTTTGTGTAATTATTACATCATCGAGGAACCACATGTGGTAACTTCAAAGATGCCAAATAGGTCACCATAGCAGAAGCATAATGACAAAGGTGTAATATAATGAAAGAACGCTATAGCATACTGATACATCATTACTATAAATACCTGTATATGGAAATTTTGATTTTTTTTCCCAAGGTTAAAAAAGCTTTGGTCATGTTTTGCTTTATATTTTTAGAGGGCCTGGAATTTACAATATTAGACATATATTTACATATATTTATGAATATAATGTTTAAAAAGCATTAAATTGTTGCTGTCCAACAATAAACATGTATCTTTAGAGATACATATTTTTGTTGTTGTTTTTCATTTATATCCCAAACACAAAGGACATTACATTTTGTTGTTATTCTTAGTAAAATAATAAATGGAGCTACATGCTTTTTATATGCAAATTAACACTGTATTTATGTTGTATTTTGGTAAGATTGACCAGCCAGGACTCGGGATGCCATCGAGAGATTACTATTTTAATGATGGAAACTACAAAAAGGTGAGGCGTTCAAGGACCAGTTGTAATTTTAGGACTAATGTACATGTAATGTAACTGTTGCCGCAACTGATACACAGTGCTCTTAACAATATAATCATGATTTCAGTATTTGTTAGATAGAAAATAGATATATTCCTCCAAGTAATGATTTGCGTTATAGGTTCGAGAGGCCTACCTGCACTTTATGGTCTCTATCGCCAAAATAACCCGTGAGGACAGGAACTTGACACAGGATGATGACCGTGTGTGGGAGGAAATGATGCAAGTGCTGGACCTGGAGACAGACATCGCTAACGTGAGTGCAAAAAGCGATGACGACCTATTGCAGTTATAAATACTGAAAAGACACTGGCACATCCGTGTATGTCACAAAGTAATTTTTTCAGGAACATCATCTCCAAAAAACTACCTACAAATGATGATTTCTTGGACATTTTCAGACATTTTTGATATTTTGAAGTGGACATATGCATACCGCCCATGGGCACTCTCAACTGCTCAACTTTCGCGACCATCATTAAGGGTAAAGATAACTAAATGCCAATGGTTACTAGGGGAGTCACGTAATAGTCATATAATAGGCTGGGAAGAGAATAGGAGGTTATCTTTTTATTAGTCGTCCCTCGCTACATCACAGTTTGAACATCGCGGCCTCACTCTATCCCATAAAAAAAATAAATAAATGATCTGTTTTATTGTTGACTATGGACTATTATTATTAGTCAAAAAATTTTTGAAAAAAATATGTAGTATTTTGGTCACTAGGCATCAGTAACGTTCTTCAATAAAGTTCTTCTCCTATTACGTGTGGAAGTGGTAGGTTTTTCTCCTCTTACTTTGTCCTTCTTCCTCACCCCTTTCTTAAGTTTGGAATAAATAAATTGGAGGCTAACAAGTTAGCTCGTTAACATTCTGTGTTTAAAGTGGTGGCCGTCCGTCTCTTGTGTCCCTGCAGTGATCCTGTAGCCTGTGCAATACCGTTGAGCAAGGTGTTGTAAACAAAGAATAACAGGGATGTAAAGGAGAATATAGGGGTGTTATGTCTACAGGGCTCTAATAATTATAAAAATCATATTGAGAAAGTTATAAACAGGCTATTTATGCTCTAACGACAAAAATATTCAATTTATTAATATTGAATCCTACTTTGCGGAAATTCACTTATTGACGACTGTAGTGTATTTTATGTCCTTCCATGTGTTCCGTGTACAGTGTGAGTGACTTATGAGTGCAGACAGTTAAAAAAAAAAGACCTAACAAAGGCCTAACAAAACACAACCACTCCAAGCTGCACATCACCTGCAGAGACAAATGTCTTATCATGTAACTAATTACATGGAAGTCACCACTCCAAGCATATCACCTGCAAACACAGCTCTGTCATGTAACTAGTTACATGAGCAAGCTGCACATCACCCGCAGAGACAGTTGTCTGTCATGTAACTATTTACATGTCAGTGAGCTGTCTCAGCAGGTGATGTGCAGCTTGGATTGGTTGTGTTTTGTTACAAAGTCTGTCATGTAACTAGTTACATAATGCGACAAGACAAACTAGCCTCAACCGTGACCCTGGATAGGCAAGTGGTGATCTCCTAGGTGGAAATGAAGAGGGTGCTCTAGAACAAAATGAGCATTGCCTATTTACACAGAATGACATTACATTGCTTTGGTTTAGACATTCGCTATTTATAAATGCAAAGTATTGTTACAATATTACCTGACATTGTTGTCATCGATTGGGTTGGTATCAACACCGTTCTTCTTGTGCAGTGTGATAAGTAGCATGGATATGGATGGAACAGCTCGGGCTCCATTTCCTATCTCTCCACGTTCTCGCCTTCTATTAATGAAGAAAGTGAGACAGAATAGTGTCCAGTGCTGGTGGTGAGTCAGTACTAGCACCAAAGTGCAAACAAAGGTGACTGCTACTGGCCCCGCGCTGTTGTTGATGTTTTTGGACGCAGGAAGAAGTGGAAATCGGAAATGACACACATTGCGTCATGACGTTTTCCATGCTTTTTTTTTTTTTTTTTCATATCACGCATGTAAACGGGTTATTCCGAATGTTTCGGAAACCGGAACATTGACCTTAAGTGAATTTGTCTTGCAGATGAATAAAGTATCTATCTTAACCCGAATAGTGACTGCATGTAAACATAGTGTATATATGATGCATTAATATTTGTGCAAGCAGTCCCAGGGCGATATAGGCCTTATCATGGCACTGTGTTTCCATGTAGGACTGCGAATGTGTGTTCCTGAGTAGGTTTTTGAAGTGTTAATAATAAAATTGTATTATTTAAGAAATTTCACATTGCTCTTAAATTTTTTCTGTGCTCCTATTTTTTTTCATTTAGGACCACCTTTGCTGCTAGTGAAAAGGCTAAGTGTACAAACCTGCATCACAGTTTAGGAACTCATTCTAATTCAAAGGACCACCTGTATAGACATAGCCATCCAGACAAGGAATAGCCCAAATGAAACGGTGACGTTTCTATGCATTGTTGAATTGTGTGGCAGAATAACAAGGAAAATATGTATCAGTTGGAGCCCTCGTTTCTCGGCATTCACACAATGATTGTCACAAGAATTTTACTGACAAAAAGCATGCATGATTGGAACCCTCGTCTTCCTTCCAGGCCACATCGCCGGCTGAGGAGAGACAGGACGTCACGGTTCTTTACAACAAAATGACACTGAATGAGCTGCATGCCACATTCAGCTTTAACGTAAGTTCTGGCTCCAGTGATAAGAAATAAGATGGCAAGAAGCAGCTCGACAAAGGAACGTAATTAGCATAAATGTTTAACAAAACCGTATTTAGCCTCATTGTTTTGTTTTCTAGGGTTTCAATTGGACGCGATTTATTAGAGGGGTGCTAGCCAGCGTTTCCCTCAATGTGGAGCGGAAAGAGGAAGTGGTGGTGTACGGTTCGTCCTACCTTGACAAGATGAACGAAATCCTCTCCAGACATAGTGTCAGGTCAGCCTCAGGCCTTCATTCCAAAAGATAGACAACAAAATCAACAGTGTAACCCTTTGACGTGTGCAGAACTATGCAGAACTACCTCATCTGGCAGCTGGTGATGGACAGAGTGAACAGCTTGAGTCGCCGCTTCAAAGACGCCAGGGCTCGTTACAGAAAGGTAGGCTCTATCGCCACAACGGTGGGACTCCAAAATCCATTGACTTTGTGTCTTTAGACGCTGTATGGGACCACAGTGGAGGACGCTTGGTGGAGGGAGTGTGTACGTTACGTCCAGAGCAGCATGGAGAATGCAGTTGGAGCTCTCTATGTGCGGGAGACCTTTGCTGGAGAAAGCAAACGGATGGTCGGTGTCAAGTAGGACTTTGGGTTTAAAAGGATCTTGCAGTTTAGAATGAAGACCAGGGTTTCCTGTAGGATTTTTTGAAGCTGTGGTGGTGGGCTGCAAGAAAGGTGTACTGCCACCTCTGTGTCGTGCCGCTGCTGCGTTGCTGTGGCAGGATGTTTTTTTTTAATATTTAAATTTACTGTCGTTAATAATGTCAACATGAGGGTCATTTTCACAGGCTTGAACAACAAATGCATCAATTAACTTTAAATGTCTTTGTCTCAGCATTTTCTTCCACTCTATCTGTCAAGTGCCAACAGGGCAGACAGGTTTCAAAATAACGTGTTGTGAAACATTTGTATATTTGATATACATTTTATTTCAAATTAATTGTGGTTAATATGTAAATAATATGCTATACATGTATCTATATAGCACAGGGGTGGTCACACTTTTTCGGGCCTGTGGGCTACTTTGTCCCAAAGATCTACCTCCTACTATAAACAGAGAATATATATATTTATTTATTTATTTATTTTATTTATAAATATGAGTATTTATGTACGTTGTACATGTATATCAGGGGTGCACACAATCAAAATGATCTACCTCTTACTATAAAACATATAGCATATATAAAATCCAACTGGTAAAGTTTGCAACTACTATACTAAATGATATTGATTAGTATTTCACATTCACAGTTTCAAAGTTTACAGGTCATCAAAATAGTTGATATTGTTCAGTCATTCACAGTTCAAATCAATATGGCAATAAAGATATTTACACATAGTTACCTGTGAAAATAGGTGCGTACATACCGTTCATCATGTATTACGTCTAGTTAACATTTGCTATACCACATTACAGATACTGTATACGCAAAACGAAAAGGATTATGCAAAATACAATGCAGCCGTAGTCAAGGCAACGTATTAAAAAGCTTTCAGCAATGGGAACATTTTCCAGTTCATCGTGAAATAGTAGCTAAACAAACGAACTTGGAGAAAACACATTTCTATAGTAGAGTTCATGACGTGAAGCACGGCCATGAAACAATTGACTTTTTTTCTACACAAGCAGCCGCTACAAGTTATATAGTTATAGATTTAGGCATTTTACCGCTGAGTTAGTTCATCTGTAATCTGAATAATAAAGACGAAAGTTGCATTAACAGTGTGTGGTTGCTGACATCTGTTCTCCACTTTTTTTATGCTGCTATGTTAGCTGCTATGTTAGCATCCTTGCTTGTCTCTTGGGTCTTGAGGGAAATAGGAAAATAGTGCATTTCTTACATTTTCCTCCTTCATTTGTTCACAGGTCAGCGACCTCATTGGGAAGATCCAGACTGCATATGTAGAAACGCTGGATGAGCTAAGCTGGATGGATGCACCCTCTAAGGAGAAAGCAAGAGAGAAGGTAGAATAGCGTAATTTCCAGTGTCTAAGCTGCACCCACTAAATTTAGAGAGAAAAACAGATTGGTCCATATATAGGCCACATCGGACTATAAACTGCACAAGTCCATGCCAAAAGATATTGTGGTGCCCACGAGTCCATGAGGACCAGGCAGCTCTTTATTTGACAGGAGCCAATCATGAGCTATGAGAAAACTCACAAGCTTGTCAACCCATCGGAAATCGCAGGAGGTCAGGAGGTCAGGAGGTCATTAGCTGTCACGAGATTAGAAAGATTAGAACATGGTCATAAATTAGCCGCACCGCTGTACAAGCCACAGGGTTCAAAGTTTAAGAAAAAAAGTAGCGGCTCATTCACCGAAAATTACGGTACTTACTAGGAGTCACCACTGCAGATGATCTTAACTGTGTCCAATTCTCTGCAGGCCATATCAATCAAGGAGCACATTGGCTACCCAGATCACATTCTACAGAAAAGTAACTACAAGCTGGATCAAGAATATGCTCATGTAAGGAGAAATTTTAGCTTACGTACTTGGATCCCTTCTTCATTTGTTCTCCTTTACAGTTGAATTTCAGCGAGGAACACTACTTTGAGAATGTCCTGGAGAACCTCAGGTCCGAGGCCCACAAGAGTCTGAAGAAGCTCAGAGAGCCGGTGGATCCCAACTTGTAAGCTGACACTTTGAAATCAGCCTGACTGAAGATGAAGTATTTTGTGTTACGGAACACTTGATTCATTGTAAACATTCCAGGTGGATCATTGGTGCTGCTGTGGTGAATGCATTTTACTCTCCCAACAGAAACCAGATTGGTAAGACCTTCGAACAATGACGTCTTTGTCAGTACGCTCTCCAGTTTCATTCATGAGCGCTGTCCTTGTGTGTACAGTGTTTCCTGCAGGCATTCTGCAGCCACCATTCTTCAGTAAACATCAGCAGCAGGCTCTAAACTTTGGTGGAATCGGAATGGTCATTGGACACGAGATCACGCATGGATTTGATGACAATGGTAACACTCGGGACAGTCAAATGTGGCTATTTTGTCCAAATAGAGAACTGGACATTCAATGGAGCCTCTAGCATAGAGTAAAAGTGGTTAGCACTGCTGCCTCACAACAAGAAGGTGCAAGTTTATATTCTGTCTAGGACAGCTCTGAACACCCAACTTTGAGGCCTATCTTTCTGGAGTTTTCATGTTTTCTGAAGGTACTCCAGCTTTCTCCAGGCGGCACTTCTCCAGGCACTCCAGTTGTGCTGCGGGTAGACCTGTTTCCCTTCACTTTGTACTCCAGCTTTCTGCTGGTACTCCGGTCTTGTCTGGGTACTCTGGTTTCCTTTAGGCACACCTGTCCTCTCTGGGTACTCCAGTTTGCTCCAGGGACTCTGGTATCCTCTAAGTACTCCGGTCTTCTGTGGGTACTTCGATTCTAGTCCACTACTCCAGTTTAAAGGGTACTCTTGGTTTTCCCAAAGTACTCTACTTTTCTCTTGTATGAAATTAAGGGGTCTAACCAAACCCTGGTTGATCAATTAAGTGATGATGAGGTGTGCCATTTAGTCCACATACTATGTTGATTATGTTTCATTGCAGGGCGCAATTTCGATAAGGATGGCAACATGCTGAACTGGTGGAGCAATTACTCTGCCGAGCACTTTAAGGAGCAGTCACAGTGCATGGTACAACAGTATGGCAAGTTCAACTGGAAGTTAGCAGGTGGACAAAATGTAAGAAACCCCACATTTAATTTTAAATGCCATGTAGTAATAAGGTGCTGTTTTTGTCTGCATTTATGTTCTTTTGTGATTACAGGTAAGTGGAATCAGCACTTTAGGTGAGAACATCGCAGACAACGGAGGGGTTCGCCAAGCCTATAAGGTGGGTTGTTAAGTCGCTAAAATATAAAATGTACATACAACACATGAGATGTTTATGTTCACAGGCTTATCTGAAGTGGGTGGAGACAGAAGGGGAGGAGCCTCGTCTTCCCGGTTTGAACATGGACCACAAGCAGCTTTTCTTTCTTAACTTTGCCCAAGTAAGCAAGGGAAACATGACCACAATTATTGTGGTTATTATTGTGGTGGTGGTGATTCTCTGCATCATACCGAGCGCTGTTTCCAGTACGTAGATCCCCTCTGTTCGCATGGACTACCCACGAATGGCACAAACCCCAAGTAATTGAAAGGCCAATAGAATAGTCACACACTTTCACACAAACCAACAGGTCCAACCAAACCAAACGTCTTCCTCACTCACAGTGCAACCAACACAAGTAACATACAGTATATGGAAGAACCAAACTGCACCACAAGGACTACGCGGGTATTGAAATAAACCTATGTGGGTCATTCGCCTGAAAGGGGTATCAAAAGCGTGACATACCAAGCAAAAATGAAAGTTATTTTCTAAAAAAAAAAATTGTATACTTTTTTTTTTTTAATAAATGCTTGATTTGCATTTTGTTAAATGAGTTTTAACAAAAAAGTTTTGACATTTTTACATGTGCTTCCGGTTGATTAACAAGTGCCACAGAATTTCTTTAGTTTTTCTGTGCATACACATAAACAGTAATGGTAAAATGTATAATAATATTGTAATATTGTATGATAATATTCAATTTCTATATATTACAATTTATGATTTAAGGTTTTTTTCCCTCAATTTACAATTTTCGTTGTTGGTGGGCTTACCAGGATGTGACGTTATGGCAACGTATGCTGACACCTAACACAGCTAGTGAATGGACCATTCTTCAACCTCTGCAAAACTCAACACTGTGGTCTTCAAAGCATTTTAGTTAAGGATAAAATTAACACACTTCATCTTCTGCGGAAACATGTTGTAAAACAATAGTTCAATTACGCTTCGTAATGCGAATCATGGACATTCCGCCATATTTCTGATTTTGAATTAGTGTCACTCTTCGTTATTGTCTGAATTGTTGACGAAAGATTTGAGAAACAACACACACATACTCTGAAGTTCACCTGTCAATGCGGACGTCAGCTCATCTGCATAAAGACTATTAACTTTTAGTTAAATTGTGTGTGGACTACGCTATTTCCGATTAACGAGGTGTATTGTTTTGTCGGAGTTTAGTCAAAGTACAGTGCAGATGAGCAAATGCGCTGAAATTGACATTTGATCATGTTTTGTCCACAACAGACACAAAGAAAGTATTGTTTCCACTGTTTATTCAAGTCACTACAGTATTGTCTGTGCATCATGACCCTCTAAGTGACGGCAGCTTTGCTGGTACCCCTTTCAGGAGAATCACTCGTATACATGCAAAACAATAGAATTTTATGCAAACTTATAAACCGCAAGGTATCCTGGGTAACCTCCAGTTGACGAATGCCTTGCAGGATATAAATGAGTATGAAATTGTATTGCTTTGCATGTATATTAGTGTGGTACAGTTACATTGTGTGTTCCACATGTCTGGCCAGAATTATGAAGATTTCTAAGCATAAAACAGTATGTTTCCCACTGTATACAGCATTTTGGACACACGCCTGCCTTAAAAGTTCTTCTCATTCAGGTTTGGTGCGGTGCTTATCGGCCCGAATACGCCAGCCAATCCATCAAGACTGACTCCCACAGCCCCTTAGAGTACAGGTAAGGGACACACACACACCATGTACTCGCTGATCACGGAAATGTGTTTTGAGTCAGTTCGTACACAAATATTCAAAGAGCAACTCACACGCCAACAACGTTCTGTTCTTTGTCTTTAGGGTTCTTGGTTCGCTCCAGAATTTCGAAGCTTTCTCTGAAGCCTTCCAGTGCAAAAAAGGCAGTCCCATGAACCCTGAGCAGAAGTGCCGTGTCTGGTAAACATTTTACGCCGAAAGGAGACTCTTTAAGATTGGACTCTTTTAATTGGCGTGACCGCGATTATTATCGCACTGGCTGTTGTACTTAGCAACGGGTGATATCCTGGATTCGTTTCGAGCCTTGAAAACATACTCTGGCATATTACGAGTTGAGAATGTTCCTTACAGATATCTAGTGGAGATCTTTGTGATTTACTTGTGAATGTTTTCATTTGGCCCCACGCGGAATGAACCACGGCAAGTGCTTGCAGGATTAATGAAAACATAGGTGGTGACAAGAGAATTGGTTCCATTCAGTGACTTTGTCCAGTGACTGTTATGTGCAGCAAATTACCTGAGAGATTTAAGACTGTTCAATCTTAAATTAACATTTAGACCGAGCTGCAGCTTTTAACAAAGACTCAGCAAATATGTCAACTTTGGCTTTCGTAAGGACTGTTTCTTAGTACAGTAATCCCTCGCCACATTGCGGTTTCAATTTTGCAGCTTCTCTATATCATGGTTTTCAAACATACATTAGTTCATAAAGCCTGCTGTTTTATGGTTGAATATGGCCTATTATTAGTCAAAAAATATGCATATAGAAGCAAATGTTATGTATTTTCTGCCTAAAAAAATACAAATACAAGGAATTAAGAAGTCGCATTAAAATTGTAAATGTAATATTCTGCATTGGTCACTAGGTGTCAGTAATAATTTGGTGAGACAAGTACAAGACTTGATCACCAGAATAACAGGCTTTTATTGCAGGTTTAAATTACGTCACAACAGGCACAATAATAATAATCATCATAACAAGGGCTACTGTTGTGGCCGTAATCCAGATAAAACTCCATTGTGAACCCCCGTCACTTCCTGTCCCGATATTTTTTTGCAACATACACAAGCACAAGTCTTATTTATGGCCTAAAAAGCTTATTTTCTCTGAATGGCTTATTTTCTCTGATTATATCTACTGAAAATTGAAGTTCACTATCACGGTCGGGGCTGGAACCAATTAACTGAAATAAACAAGGGATTACTGTGCTCACATACATTTACCATCACAGCGCAAACGGGAGCTGTCTCACTTACAAATTGTTTAGGTTTTGAGATTATGGAACTAGAAGTAAGATTTTAATGAATTGTTAATTCTCATGTATGTGCAAACAGAAGTTTAATTTTGCTGATAAAAACATGCGGGGAACCTTACCTTTTTTGCTTTACAGTGGCAGCTCCAATCCTACCCTTGACGTTGTTCTACTATTAAAACAAAGTGAATGAATTTGCTGCAGAGTCAGATTTTCACCTTCATAAAACATTAACGTAGTATAAAGTATAAAGTATAAAGCCAAATTAAGCACTGTACAATAAAACTAAATTAAGTAAAACTACTCACCTTTTGAAGACACCGGACAGGCAGGAGAGGGAACAGGAGGCATATTCATCATGGGAAATGTTGGCTGAACTCTCAAATTGGACCACTTTCCAGCGGCGAGATACTACTGTGTCTCATGGCCATCCTTTTCTTTGTCTTATTTTCACTAATTCCCAAAAATAAAGTCAAATAAAATGTAAAAAACACTAGAAAAATAGTACGACTCAAGCCGCTTTGTTTCGTTTTTGTCAGGATTAGGCATAGGGTGTATTTTATTCACTTTGGGCTGAAGTATATCAGATTGTTTTAGTAGACTCAACAATTGTAATGATGTAAAAAAAAAACCCAAAAAACGTTGCTTTCGGTTTGGTCTGGCGCAAGGCTAACATGTGTTTTGAATTCAACAAGCTGAGGACCAAAACACAACACAGTTAACACTCAACAAACAAATGACACGTGAAGGTTAGACTGATCAGCCAGCGAAGGCAGATGAAGCTCACATTGGTGATCACTAATGGACATGGAAGGTCGCTGAGGCCTCGTGACCGTCAAGTACAAGACGGCCAGCTAGCAAGCGAGAATGGGGATCGGACTGTTATTTTCTACCTTTATTACCACTTAATGGCAGCGGAGAATCAAAGCAGAGGGGGGATGGTGGCCAGGGCGGGGGATTAGTGCTGCTGCTGTGCTGCAGAGAGCTTTTAAAAAATGAACATATTCAGGATGTCTCGCAAGCAGAACTGAATGTGTTATACTATAGAGTACAATGTATCATCATATATGCTTGATGTTCTATACAGCAGTATTTACATGTAGATACATCAAGTCACATTCACATGATGAAACTGTCGTGTTATTCTTATTACCAAGTATTTTTTTTGCTATAAACACACTATCTATCTATCTATAGAATATATAAAGGCATTTATCTATTTATGATATTGCATTGTTGCTTTGCTAGATTTAAAAATGTATAATAATAAAAAGTATTTACACTATACAGTATGTTTTATGGAATGTTCCTGCAGGAATGTTAATTTCTATAACTATTTTTGTGATTCTAACCTGTAATTATAGCCATTAAAGTGAATGTGCCAACAAAGAGAAAGTCGCGTCTGAATGTGTTTTTATTTTAAACATTGGTGGCTTGACTTATACTGTACACCATTTGTCTGGTTTTATTTGTAATTATTTGGAAGAAAAATAAAAGTGACATTTTAATTTGCCTCATGTCAGCATTTACAGCTGTTTCATCATTATTAGTCAGGAACTGTTTAATGTAAAATGACAGCATCACATGTTTTTAAATGTTTGATATATTTTTGTTGCAGATTTAAGGGATAGCTGGAATAGCTAAGCTTTATTATTTTTTTTTTTACATCCTACACAGTAGATCTCCAATATTGATAAGGGATTATAGGGTTTCCCCTTGGATGTTTTGAAGCTGTGGCGGTGGGCTGCATTGGATGGCGGACTGCCGCCACTGTGTCATGCCGCTGCTGCATCTGCAATTTTTTTTTTATGACAAACAGCAATTTTTAAAGACGTATTTATTAACGTAACTTTTTTCAAACAACAAGCAGAACATGAACTGAGAACTTTGCAAAACTGTTAATGGCAACATTTAAATTAAGTCACTGTCTAAAGCTGTACACCAGGGGTCACCAACACAGTGCCCGCGGGCACCAGGTAGCCCCCCACAACCACATGAGGCGCCCGCAAGCCTGCTTTTCATTCAGGTTTTCAGTTAATAATGTGAACACAAACAAAAAAGTAAGTTGTGATGATGATCGTAGCTCGCCAGCTGTGATGGTAGCTCACCAGTGGGACAAAAACGAGGTAGCTAGCTATCGCCAGCCACGCACGTAAACAAGAATGCATGCCTGGAAGAAGAAAGTGGAATGACATTGAAACGTGAGCGATCACACACGCTGGCATAGATAGGCTTAGCATGTGACAAGCTGTCGTCAATTGACTCCACATTTTATGGGCTATTATTCACTCTCCTGATAATAAACAGTGAAAGTCAACACAAGACGTGTCGCTTATCTGGTCACATGCGCATCTGCCAGCAAGGCCGAAAGGCAATTCCGGTGCAAGCTTATCAAAATAAAGTGCAGTGAAACATTTTTATGATATTTTAAATTGTTTTCAAACTAATTGTTGTCAATATGTGCGTAAATAATAAGCTATATGTGTATCCATGGAGCATATATATATCCATTCATACAATATACTACATAAAATTTCAAGTTTAAAAAAAACTAATTTTGAAGGTGTGGCAGCTTTTGTAGTGGCGCACTGCCACGATCAATTACATGTAGCGGAAACCCTGGATTACGCTCCAAGACCACCTGCGAATGGCGAAAATGTGAAAGTAATTGATGCTCCCAAAAAAATGTCTATTTTGGGCACACAGCTCGCTCCGTCCCTCTCCAATTCCTCCTGCAAGCTTGATGTTGATGTTCTCCTAAGATTTCCGATCAACATTTTCAATAAACGTTACTGTCATGATTATTATATTAGATTCAGCTCCATAACACTCCTGTTCTCTCTTCAATTACCACTGTTCCTTTGTGACACAACCCAGGTTTCAGCCCTAAATATGCCTCACACACTGATTAAACGCATACAATAACCCCTCGTTTACCACGGTTAACTTTTTGGTTGTCACTTCCTGGTGCATAGAAAGGACGCTCATGGAAAGAGCTCAGTTTTTTACTACTGTTTTTTTAAAACTTTTTGATAATATTCCTGGCCATAGCTTGTGATCACAACTCTAGACGAGTGTCTCTGCCTTCGGACTAGACAGAGGACTGAACAGCCGCGGCTTTGACTCAGCGGCTCCTCACAAAGCCGGTCTCTTAAAATATCTTGGAGTCAAAGTGAAGAGATATCTCCGGTTGTCACAAGGACTGGTGAGAGACACCTGTGATGAAAGAAGGTGCGGGTTTTGTATTGAAACCTGAGAGGCTGGAGCATATAGATGAGAAGGTACAGACGCTGGATCATATGCAACAAAACATTGGCTCCATAATGCAGAAGGTCCAGGAGTTGACAGACAAAGTTCCAAGTCTGAGAGTGGAGAGCAAAGAATTACAGGAAAGTAAGTTGTCACTTTTTTTGCAATCAAAGGAGGTGGACGTAGACATCCAAACCATCGATACTTGCATCCCACTGCATGGCAGGAACAGCACTACACCCGTCATCATCGTCAAGTTCACTAACAGGAAATTCAAGACCGCACTGCTGAAACAAGGGAATAAACTGAAAGGTACAAACGTCTACATGAATGAACATCTGACGACAAAGCGCAATCCTGAAATCGCCAAGAAAACACGTGATCTGAGGAAGCAAGGAAGGATCCAAGGTACTTGGAGTGCTAATTGCAAAATCTTCATCAAGTTAAATGGAGGCCTATAAACCATAATTGGTTTCAGACCCGAACGTGACAAGTGAATTGTCACAAAGTAGGATTCCTTACTGATGAACATTTGAACATAGAAAAGCTGTTTACGACCTTCTAAATACATTTTTTAACATTGTTACAGCCCGCTAGACATGAAGTAACACCCCATAGTCAAGTTTACACTCGTATTACCTAATGTAATGTACAAGAGTTAAAAAAAAAAAAAAGAGGAAATAAGTAAATAAATGAGTTCCCTAGGGAAGCTGCCTGGCGGACAAAAAAACAGTGCTGTCGGGGGTTCAGAGTTGAATTTTAGCTTGGCATGGGTTACCACCGCAACTGTAGCCACTGTTTTTATTAGGGTTACCGTGCCGGTTGTGAGATAATTCAAATCTGCAATAAAAGCCTATTGGTCCAGCGATCAAATCTGCTGTGTGTGTCTCACACAACATTACAGTACCAATACTGACACCTAGTGATCAGTGTAGCATACTACATATCATCACAGTGCCTTTGAATGTTGTCTTCTGAATGCCTTACGTTTGTATTGTAGTGCATTTAACCATTTCTATGCTTGAAAATGCTCAATTTAGGCAAAAATACATAACATTTGCTTCAATATCCATATTTTTGACTAATAACGGGTCATATTCAACCACAAAACAGCATGATTTATTAAATATGTTTTAGAAAAACTGTGAAAGTGAAGCTGCAAAATTTGAACCACAAAGTGGCAAGGGACAACTGTATAGGTACTCAGCACTAATGAATAATAATGTAAGATGATCGAGGAACAGATCAATTTAAGAGTCGAAGTGTAGCCTTGAGCCCGGTGGTCAGGCTAGTGTTAGAAGCAGGCTAGAGAAGTCGATTGCTCCAAGCCACATCTACATTATCCACACTGCTTGACTGTTGTAATTCTAGTGACGACTTACCATCATATGATAACTAAGCAAACTATGATGCGTTCAAGGGCCACCAAACAATGTGTGAAATCTCAAAGTTTGACGAACAAACATTATCAGTGAAGCATAAAGACATGAACATGTAAAAATTGTGGTCTTTTTAACGGTGGTAATATTGCGTACTTATAATTATACTCGACTTACAATGAATGAGATGACAAAAAACGGCCTACTTAATTTTTTGGGAGAAATTGGCAAATTGGCGGGGCCATGAATTGCAAATGTGCAATGATTCATTGTATTATTTTACTTTAACAAATCAAAAGCAAAAACAAATGAGCAAGTATGACTTTAATTTTGAAGTTTCTTATAAGTAATTCCACACAACCTGTGAATTACAGGGAATTAACATTAATGAAAAAGACAATGGAATGGTCATATAAAACAGTCCACATGAGTCTTGATCAAGGCATTAGAATTATTTGTGTACATTAGAATCAGGCTTGATTGGCGACGTCCTCACCGAGTGCAAACATCATCATTGCACTGCAAGAAAAAGTGAAACGTTGTGTATGGCATGCACAAAAACGGAAAATGACCAATAATCAGGTCTGCATTTATTGGACAATACGATAGTTCAAGGGACCCAAATGCATTATGGCAGTGTAGGGGGAGAACAAATGCATGGAATCAGGTATAACCACATCGCATGGAGATAAAAATCAGATTTGAATGGTGATGGGCATATCTAATAGCCAATGTGACTGCAACGTAAGTACACTGTCATGGCGCCTTACCACAATGTACAGAAACATGTCTACGCCAATGACGCACAAATACACAAAAAACATCATTCATGAAGTCTTGAGTTGCTTTCCTAGTATGTTTCAGGTCATTATCCATGTACTCTCTGGTGTGGTATACTTTGGATGATCAGCTGTTGCATTTGTTCCATACACTCCTAAAAAACGGTACCTTTTAGGTACCATACCACTGTGGTTGCTAGCCTGGTGTAAGGGTGCCAAAAGTGGTACTTTTTAGGGACCGAACCACTGCAATTGGTACGCGTGCATAAGGTACAACTTTTTGAGTTGCAATACCATTTTAATTAGTACCCAAGTTTAAGGGTGCCAAAATGTTTTAGGTCCTACCACTGAAGTTGGTACCCTTGCATAAGAGTGTCAAAAGGTGGTTTTAAAGTATCAAGCCACTGTAATAATACCCAAGCACAAGGCTCCAAAAGTGGTACTTTTTAGGTCGCAATCCACTGCAAATGGGACCTAAGCATAGGGTGCCAAACAGCGGTAATTTGTAAGAGCCACCACAGTTGGTACCCTAGCTGGTACCTCTTATATGAGGGTGCCAGATGTGGTATCACTGAAACTGGTATCCGAGCATAGGGTGCAAATTTTTGAGATGCTGTGCCACTTCCAAGTTTAAGGATGCCAAAACATTTTAGCATAAAATGGCAAAAAGTGTACTTTTAGGTACTAATCACTGTAGCTAAGCAAAAGGCATAGGGGTGCCATATATTGGCACTTTGTAGGAACTAAACCACTGCAATTTGTACAACAGCATTAGGGTACCGAATAGTGGTACTTTGGGACCAAATCACAAAAGTTGGTACTCTCGGTGGTACTCCTAGCATGAGGCTGTCAAAAAGTGGTACTGCAGTTGGTGCCTTGGCATAAGAATGCCAAAAAGTGGTACTTCAATAGTGCCAGGGCACTGCAATTAACCAAAAAGCGGTATTTTGTAGGTTGGAACTAAATCGTTTCAATTGGTGTCGTACAAAAGGGGTACCAAAAAATGGTAGAGTAAACCTTTCACAACTTATGGTAAAAAGGAGAAGAACTGTAGAGTTTAAAGGATAGTTGACATATTTAATACACAAGTGATACATAGTGTGTCTTTAAATGAGGTCAGCTTGTTTTGCATCCTACAGTGAGCCATTGACATACAGCATCATTGACGCGACTGTACCAAATTAATGGGACATCAACTTGTACAGATAATAAGCATATAACAGGCAACTACTTGTTCACCCAAACGTGTCGAATCCCTTGAGAAAACCTGGGTTTCTGCTTATCGGCGGTTGACTCGGTGCATTCCTAACAAAGGTTTGCTGTTACGGCAAACGTTGTCAGGACCCCGTGCAAACAAGCATGGCTGCTAGCTTGTGACCAGAACTTGTTTCTGCAACATTTGGACGTCTCGCGCAACAATAAGGTCTGTTCTATTACTTGACTGACGAGAGGACGCGTGTTGCCCTTCAGACGGGTCATGGGGAGGTCGAGCCTACTTGACGTGGTGGCTCCTGTAGCGGGGGGGACAGGACATGTGCTGGATATCAGAGGGAGCCCTGACGGTCACAGGACAGACTCCCACCACCACCACATGCGCTTGTATGACCGAATGTTTCCATTTCATTGTGCGTGTAGAAGCTTGTCAAATGTGTGCTCACGTAAAAAAGTGCTTTGACACATTTCCTATTTCACCAATGTCCAATTTTTTGAATGAAAGTGCATCTTACCACTGGCTTCTGACCCTCTTTCACTTGAGATGAGATAGACAAAGCTTTAGCAATGTCCTCCAATGGTACATAGTCTCCTGGGGAGTCTTGAACGAAGTGCAGCAAGACCTTTTCACCACCTTTACACAGCAGAAGACATTATCATCAATCTGTTCTTAACTGTCATACAAGTGTAAAAAAAAAAAAAAAAAAAAACCTTAACCATTTGTAAATAAATCTAAAATGCATTAAAAAAAAAAACTCATTATATAGCAGTGCATGACAGAATAAAATATATATATCATGATTATATCATCAATCATGCTATTTTCGTGGTAATAATCCCCACCACGGACTATTTTTGCGGCCGTAGCCCATGCCAAACTAAAACTCAACTTTGAACCTCCGAACTCTGAACTTCCTGTCCTCTAGCACCAACACATTTACAGCAACAGTCGAGTACATGTCTTATTTATGTCTTAAATGTCTGTTATGTCTGGCTTATTTTCTATATTGGGTAATATGTTACTTCATGTCCAGAGGGCTCTTACAATGTTAAAAACGTATTTAGAAGTTCCTAAACAGGATTTGTATGCTCCAACTACAAAAATATTCCATTTATACATAAGGAATCCTACTTTGCGAAAATTCACTTATCACAATTGGGTTTAGAACCAATTAACCGCAGTAAACGAGGGATTAAAATACCTTATGAAGCCACTCATCCTTTGCTGCCGCATGTCAGAAGCTCTGTGCTAAAGGAAATATAAAGGTTTGATTGCTTTAAGAGAGTTGTTTTTATGCTTTTTAACATTCTCCACTGTACAGCAAGTGTAAAAATAACTTAAACACTGTATATCAAAATTTAATAACAGCAAATTGAGTGGTAGGGCTGCACAACTAGCCAGCAAGGGTCGTTGGTGGCGTTGGCTGTCAGCAGCGAGAACCAGGGCAGCGGAGGCAACTTGCTCTGGCCGGCAAGGCTCACTGAGGATGTGGATGTGGCGGGATGCTGGAGAAGGATTACTGCCTATGAGGCGATTCCCTTCACATTCAACACAGCTGACTTAGCGGTACACATTGAATTAACCTTTTATTATTATTTTTGGCATTAGCCATGTTGTACTGAGCAGCCAGGACAGAGACGTGTGTACCACTTTCGCTGCTGTGCTACATCGCAAAACAAAAGTTACATTTACTGTTCTGTGGTTAGCACCATAATTTCCTCTTTGCTGTCATTGGTACACGTCTGTGGTTGTACTGTATTACAAACAAAAACATTTTCTTTTAAATGTCAAAGAACATTTAACACTCTATTTGTAGTAATTATACTATTTTACATGCTATTTACGTGACTAAATGTTGATAGTATTGGAAAATTCTGTACTCTCCACTAGCTTGTAATTATGATTTCTTGTAACAATACTCATTTGTGCCATCAATTACTTGAGCTTTCATCACATTTCATATGATAGAGCACTGCCCTCTAGTGCAGGGACTGCAACATACATACTGTATATTTGAACTCATTAAGCTGCCAACAGCAGTCCCATATGGGCTCGTTCTTTAGCATATCATTCCTTGTGTCTGGCTGCACTGTACCTTTGGCTACGATGATCATGCCTCCACTCTGGAGTAGATCACCTGAGAAGTTTCCCTTGATGCCGTTAGCACTGGCCTGAGAGCGGCAGCAGCAGAGAGACAGGAGTCAGCCAATAAAGTGATGGCAGGCGGCACCACACCATTATGCACACAGCTACCTTTGCAGCTACGTCTCGTACTTTCTTCCCCAGTGCGGCAGGAACTACGCTCAAAGCAGTGTACCTACAGGGATCATTCAGCAGCATGTCTGTCATTGTGCTTGTATTGGATCTCATTAAATTGTGCAGGTGTACATAATAATGTTAAGTGCAGTTTCCACAGAGATTCACTTACCTTTTGAAGCCGAAATCCATATAGCATTTCTTCTGCTCATCAACATAAATTGCTAAAAAAAAAGACAATTTTAGGGTTAGTATTTCCCATACATTAATTTTTTGTGGCAGCCACAAATAGATTTGGCGCTGTTCACCCTCGCTCAGAAACACATTATAATGGGACCGTCTATGTAACGCCGCTTGTTAATACACCTTGTATACATCTTATATCTGCCAGAGAATAAGAAGATGTACAGTAGCAGAAGGGATCAGTGTTGCCAACTTAGCAACAGTATATTTAGCCTGAGTGAGCGTTTCTCACCTAACTCTCTGCTTTTGTTGTCATCACAGCTCCAAAAAAAAAAAACCCAAAGAAAGTTGCAAGTGCCAGCATTTTGATAAAGAAGGTGAGAAACACAACCGAATTCAAGAAATATCTCATGGCAAAACATGAAGGTGGTGTCCGTGTTGAATCAACCGCTGATGACATCATAGACGGGTGACGGAGCTGACTTTCAGTTCCTGTTTCCATGTATTAGCAAGTTTAAAGGCTGCTAACAAGGATGTTTTCTGATAAAATGTACGCAAACAGAGGCAGAAATTAGCTTTAAATTTTTTTCTACGTTAACCGAAAAACACGCTAAGTGAGGCGTACTCTGACCGGGGTTCCACTGTATTGACCCTTCCCTATCTCAGAGCACTCACAGGTGGCTGGCTCTGTCTTGTGACATAAAGAAATGACAAAAACAAGCGTCAAAAGAAAGTTCATTTGTAGTTCTAAACATATTTGTTTTGCTTTTCATATTTTTTGTCTCCCACAACTTTATTCCTCTCTCCTACAGCACCCATTAAGGGGCTATCCACACGGAAACGTTTTCAGGTCAAAATGGCAAAGTATTCTATCGTTTCAGCCTCTCATCCACACGGCAACGGCGTTCTGGGTAACCTGAAATGATAGTTTTTGAAAACGGCTTCCAGAGTGGGAAAATCTGAAAACGCCGGCTTGTCATTGACATATTGACAGGCAATACGATGACATCACCGACCCACCGCTGCCTCGTTGCCGTCACGTGACCAGAAGTGAGCTCCGACAAGCCAACATAATATATGAATATTTCAACGGACAT
The DNA here is from genome assembly GCF_027744805.1 of Dunckerocampus dactyliophorus. Taxonomy (NCBI): domain Eukaryota; kingdom Metazoa; phylum Chordata; class Actinopteri; order Syngnathiformes; family Syngnathidae; genus Dunckerocampus; species Dunckerocampus dactyliophorus. The sequence goes on from NC_072826.1 coordinate 19,086,994, forward strand.
GATTCTTCACTTCAGTCGACATTCTACTCACCTCAGTCAACATTCTCCTGATATTTTTTGTATTATACGCCATAATGACTCGTAGAAGTAATTCCACTTCTCGTAAGCGGAAGACGACTGACTTATGCGCATGCGTTCTTTCTTTTTCTATGGTTTGGAGTGTCACGTGGTTGCGTCTGCGTGCCTGTTCACAGCATCACACGTAGGTGTGCCTTGTGTATTACATCCTTTTCACTCAGTGATGCGTTCCTGTCTGGATGCAACCGGCACAGTGACGACGCAACTTTTTTTCAGCCCGCCAAAAAAAAAAAAAAAAATCCCAAGAACGTTCCTGTATAGACAGGACCTAAAATTACATGCAAATGCACAATGGACAATTATTCAAATTAGAAAACTATGCCATTACCACATAATTACAGTGGAATCTATATATTTAAATATCCCTAACGTACAATTCAGAAATGGGCCGAATTTTCCTGTAAATATACACAAAGAAAGCTACAAACAGCTTCACACTAATTACTAGGGTGGTGAACAATAAACCGATGCGACCGAATATCCGGTTTGACAAGCGAGAGATACGCGTGCACCGGTAGAAGCCTCTAGGATCGATAAGAATCAGCCATAAATCCTGAATCGACTATCGAGACATGCACCGGGTATCACAAGACTAGCAACCGGTTGACAGTACGTCTCTTAAACAGCGCAAGTGCCTGGGCTACTGGTGAAAGGATTGTCATGCATTCACCATAGCTTACGTGACTGTAGAAGTCAAGAGTAGCGAAGCGTACATTATAGCGATCTAATTTATCATATATTATGAATTGTGTAAAACTAAGACAACATCAAATTAAAAGCACTCAATGAAAACAGCCACAATCCAGTACGAGCCTGGAGTTTGTTTATCAGAGAGAGGATTATACGTCGCTGTTCGGTAGCATGATTTAACTTGAGGTCGTGCATAAATCCAAATATTCATATTAGCACTCATTAAAGTAATCAAATCTTACGTTTATGCATTCCCACATTGTATCAGCATTTGGGACCAAATATGAGGTGAAAGACTACCATACTGTATTTTTCCCCTTTTTCTATTTATGCAGGGGGGGGCAAAGTTAGATGCTGCGGTCATGGACCGTGGAACAAAGTGGAACAGGTTGCCGCTCGCAACAAACAACATATGCAAAACTGTGATTTAGAACTGTATATAATTTTTAAAATAAAGTAATATTAATAAAAATAATATAAATATTTCAAAAATTGATAACCATTTACATAAAATGTGATGTTATTTTTTAAAAATTCTGTGGTTTTTTTAATCATTTTGGCTGAAAGTTTGGGTGATTGGGAACCCCTGCCTTAGGGCATGCTTGGGGATATGATGTGCTCTTTTGCACTTTTGAAAATACTGGAAGAATGCCACTTTAATACAATTGGCTTCTTTATTTTATAATGTAACATTAATGTCGGGTCGCACGGTGGCCAAGTGGTTGGCATGTTGGCCACGCAGTCAGGAGATTGGGAAGAATCTCCGTTGGGCATCTCTGTGTGGAGTTTGCATGTTCTCCCCGTGCGTGCGTGGGTTTTCTCCGAATACTCCGGTTTCCTCCCAAAAACATGCATTTTAGGTTAATTGGCGACTCTAAATTGTCCAAAGGTATGAATGTGAGTGTGAATGGTTGTTCGTCTACATGTGCCCTGCGATTGGCTGCCGGCCAGTCCAAGGTGTACCCCGCGTCTCGCCCGAAGTCAGCTGGGATAGGCTCCAGCATACCCGCGACCCTAATGAGGATAAGCGCCATAGGATGGATGGATAGATGTTTCGTGGTAAACTATGGTTTATTAGTCAAAACATATTGAAATACAAGTGATATGTAGTATTCTGGTTAGTAGGTGTCAGTAATTACACAAAACATTGAGACATTACATTACCTTAACACTGCATGATAGAGTGTGTGGAAGTGGGACGTTTTTGGCTTCTTAAGTTTAGTAGAAATAAATTCAAGGCTAACTGGCTACCTTGATAGCTTGTTAGCTCGCTAGCTTGCTAACTAGCTGCCGTCTCGAGTCTCTGCAGCATAAGAGTTGCGCAATGTGTTGTAAAGATGACTATAGGCATGTTATTTAATGTCTACAGGGCTCTAATAATGTTAAAAACCGTATTTAGAGAGGTTTCCTATGCTCTTAACTATGAAAATATTCCATTTATAACACTGAATCCTATATTGTGGAAATTCATTTATCGTCAGGTCTGGAACCAATTAACCGCTATAAACGAGGGTCGACCTTACACATTTTTAAATGTTAACTCTCTTTGACGTCGCAGACATAGAAAATGCAGGCACAGTGATGCTGATGCAACTCCCCTTCAACTCTCAGCAAAAGTGCAGATTCCAAACTGCCCATCTCTCTTTAAATTGTCAATTTCATTTAATTTGTCAATGTGTCGTCATGTCATTCCTCATTTGTAGATGCTTTCAGTGGAGGAGGGCAGCCACTTTCAAAGCAAAAGTAAATCTGCAATGAAACATAACACCACCTCATTGTTGTTGGGAAAAAAGCTTGTCATCCAGCAATCAAAGCCTGAACAGCAGCTTGGTTGCAGAGGGAGACAGGGAAAGGTGAGCCAACAGTGCCATCAAGTGGCCAACTGATAATGAAGCCACACATCATGGCTTTGAAAGGCAAAGACAGGCCTAAATTTTCCTTCTTGATGATCAAAGATGTGTTATATTATATATATGTTATATATTTTTGTTGAGGAGGAAAAAATGGGTTTTGAATGGGTCACATTATTTGTTCTGTACATGTTCAGTAAATTCATCATAAGGCTTCGTCTAGTTTTGAAGGTATATAATTATTATAATAACTATTTGACCATATCTATCTATGTATCTATCTAATTATGCATTTTATATTTGCATTCTTAAGTTTTGAGAAGGGTTCATTACACATGATAGACATTTTTTACACTGACAACATCAAAATGTTCCCTACTCTGATTTTAGGTGTTTTGTGAAAAAGGAAACTAACAAGAGGCAAGATAAAGTTTTTAAAGTGAGTGATAAAGGGAAACAAAACACAAAAGCACGTAAAAACGCTAAAAACTACCCTAGAGTGGTTAACTTCTTTGTGCACTTGTATGGCAGTTAAGAATGGTGTTTTGTAATGGAAAGTGTGAGTCTGGAACAGATGATTTCCTATGAAAACACATGTTTCTGAATGACTTATCAGAGGTCCCACTGTAGTTAGTTTCCCTTACATATTATGTTTGGGCTGCAGTAGCTCTTGGGCAAGGCATTGCAAACTCCAAACTACCGTGGATCAATTTATGCACAGACGTGTAGGTAGTATATAAGAGCATAGACTAATAATGGTACTTACATCCTTTAAAGAATCCTAAATCCTTGAACTCCTGGAGGCCAAATTCTTCGGGTCCCACACCCACGAGTGCCACACCACTGGCTCTCAGGTCTGGCTCCAGCTTGCTGATCTCAGCCGCCATCCAGCGACACACCTGGCAGCCAAACCTGCGCAGGAAGAACACCACCACCGGTTGGTCCTGCCACAGAGACTGGAGCTCCACATTCTGTAATCAGAAGATGGAGGAACAGTGTTATTACAGGGTGTCATATTCATGAGTACCTCTCCATAGCATCATTAATAAGTCACCCTGGAGACACCCTTAAGAGCTATTATCTTAAGTGAGGGATGTAATAGCAGATACATGACAGTTGGTCTCTCAGCAGGATGTTTAGTTATAGTTGAATAGATTTTCGTATTATAACATTGAGAGCTTGCTGGAAATACAACCGGAACCAATTAACAAGACACGCTTTCAAACTCTCTACTTGAAAGCTTACCTCTCCGGTGTCAGCGCTCTTTAATAAGTTCTTTCCTACTCGTACAAGGTCGGCGTTTGACATTTTCCACAACAAAAACAAACTATATGACAAAGACGAGAGGATGTTTTTAAAAAAACGCCTGGACACTGTGGGCAGTTGTTGTAACACAACTACTTCCTGGTACGCCCATTAGAAAAACTCCTCCAATCATACTCAAGTAGCACGGAGGTGCCAATCGGAAAGCTAGGAGGGCCCTAAAAGTAGGCGGGACGTAGTTTGATCGCTGAATAATAATAGGTTGTGTAAATTGAGCAAATGTCAGCGCACACCCAGATCACCCACATCATTTTTTTTCACCTATCAGTTGTTGATTAACTGAGTCTTTTTTTAAACATTCCTTTGCTTTTCCTATCTGACAGTTGTGACTCTTTCATAATAAAAGATTAACACTATGAGATGTACTGTAATATTTACCATATTTTTATATACTGCTGGGCTTTAAATAACATTTGAAACATTTTATACTATATTCATACTATGAAAGGTTATATATTGCAGTACTTTAACCACAAATCTGAATTCTGGTACAGTGAGAGATTACATTTTCAATTTAATATATTTTTATTGGTATTTATTTGATATATTTATTTTTCATGAGTCATATTTTATTCTTTTGTATTTTTTCAGGGTTAACATTTGTAATAATAATAATATTTAGCATAAGCATTTTGTATTTTCTTGTAAAATATTTGTAATCAGTTTTAAATATGTTTAATATTTTTTAATAAGTTCTATTTTTCTTTTTAATTTTAAATATTTATTTTTAATTAGACATTAATTTTAGTATTTTTATACGTGTTGACTGCACAGTGCAGTTCTACAACTACAATATGGTTAATATTGTTAATAAATTATGAATTATATAAGATATAACAATTAAAATAAACATGTCGTTTTTATATTTAAATCAATTCAATTAATTTTTTATTAATTACAAATAAAAAAAAATTACAATGAGTGATACTTTAATTTTAGTATTTTTAAGTGTTGACTTTGCAATTTTAAAATGACAGTAATATTGGTAATCAGCGAGTTGTTAATAACAACATAAGATATAATAGCCTGATGCTTAAAATAAACAAGCATTTGGTATTATTATTTTTTGTACATATTTCATGTATTTTTTACATTTGTTATATTTTTTGAATGAGTAATTTTGTAGTATATTGTAAATGCTATAGGCCGAGCAGTGCAGGTCTACAACCACAATGATATTGCTAATATATCAAATTATACATACAATAATCCATGTACATATATTGTGCATAGTATATAACTACACTGATATTGCCGTAGATAGCGGTGCTGATGTTGGGAGGGAGGGGCGTGACGTCACTGGACAGACCGGCAGGAAGAGGCGAAGGGGGGAGGAAAGGAAAGGGAGGGTGCAAGGAAAAATGCACCTAGGAGAGAATGACTGCATCAAAAAACAGCCATCATGACTTCTGTAATTCATCTGACGTGTATAAAAAGCCATAATGGTTGCTCGCTACACAGAATATAAATGACGATGCCAGTGCGACAAGGTAATTATCATCTTTTCTTTTTGCACGCCTCTTTTAACATTAGCTCGACGGCATGGTCTTCTCCAATGAGAACTAGGTTGTTTAAATAGACGAGAAAGGTCGGTGGGTTCGAATTTGAAGGGTGCAAGTGAGCGTCTCCTTGCGTTATTTGGATAATAGATTCTGAGCTGTCCGACGTGAGCTTCCTCCATGAAATATTTAAAAGGAAACAGGCTTGATAATGCCGCATACTCCTGCAGCTGTGACGAGCACATGGTGCTGTGCGCAGCTCACTATAACATTGCGTCGTGCACGTCCAGGATGCCTGCAGTGTCCTCCTGGTATCCCCCACATGAACATCAGCAATGACTCCTACTGTCTGTGTGCTTCTTTTATGCAGCAGACTAAGCTGGCTTGAGAGCAAGATGTCATCCCCAGGCATGGGCACCCCCAGCGACCCCCTCCTGGCCAGTCCCGGGGGGAGATTATCCTCCGCTCAGGAAGGTCTCTGGAGGACCTCCCTCCCAAAGACAGCCAGCTTCCCGACGTCCTCCACCCGACACCTCAGTCACCGTGCCAACAACTTCCAAAGGCAGCCCAAGCGCCAGAAGCTGATTCGACCTTCGCCGCCGCCCCCACCGAACACCCCCTGTCCTCTGGACCAGCTGGACCTCAGTGAGCTGCCCCCGAGACGCACCTTCCAAGAGCTGCTCTTCAACGGTTGCATCCTGTTTGGTATTGAATTCAGTTATGCCATGGAGACGGCCTATGTGACACCAGTGCTTCTACAGATGGGCCTGCCGGATCAGTTTTACAGCTTGGTGTGGTTCATCAGCCCCATACTGGGTAAGGGACCACCTTCTGGTTTGTAATGGCAAAGGTCCCATATTATACTCTTATTTCAACAAATTTAAGTAAGTCTCAGAGGTACAACGATAGTGTATTGGAAGTATGTTGTCCAAAATGTAGTCTTGATGCTGGAATTCAAACACCTCACTGGGAACACCCTGTTTTGTGTGTCTGTAGCTTTAATAGCTTTACATACAGTGGTGTGAAAGTGTTTGCCCACTTCCTGATTTCTTTTTTTGTTGCATGTTTGTCACACTTAAATGTTTCAGATCTTCAAACAAATTTAAATATTAGTCAATGACAACACTACTGAACACAAAATGCAGTTTTTAAATGAAACTTTTTATCATTAAGGGAGAAAAAAAATCCAAACCCAAATGGCCCTGTGTGAAAAAGCGATTTCCCCCTAAACCTAATAACTGCGTGGGCCACCCTAAGCAGCAACAACTGCAATCAAGCGTTGGCGTGAACTTGCCTTTTTAAGTTCATGCCACAGGATCTCATTAGGATTCAGGTCAGGACTTTGTCGAGGACATTCCAAAGTTTTCATTTTGTTTTTGTTTTGTAGACTTGCTCGTGTGTTTGGATCATTGTCCCGCTACAGAACCCAAGTTCATTTCACGAACATATGGCCGGAAATTCTCCTTCAGGATTTCTCAGTACACAGCAGAATTCATGGTTCTATTTATCACAGGACGTCTTCCAGGCCCTGAAACAGCAAAACAGTCCCAGACCATTACACTACCACCACCATATTTTACTGTTGGTATGGCGCTCTTTTTCTGGAATGCGATGTTACTTATGTATATGCAAGATGTAATGGGACACACACCCTCCGAAAAGTTCAACTTTTGTCTCGTCAGACCACAGAGTATTTTCCCAAAGGTCTTGGGGATCATCAAGATGTTTTCTGGCAAAATTGAGATGAGCCTTAATGTTCAATACAATCCAATCCACTTTATTTATATAGCACATTTTATAAACACTGTTTCCAAAGTGCTGCACAAACTAGTAAGACCATAAATAATAAGTACAAATTACTACAATTCAAAACTAAAAGTTCAAATAAAAACAAAGAAACTTAGAACAATAAAATATTTGAAACAAGTAGTTAAAACAATAAAAGCAATAAATACAAGAAGTAGGTAAAAAAAAAAAAATTAAATTAAAAAACAAAAATAAATAAAACCATTTAAAACAAAAAAAAGAATAAAAGACACAGAGGACCACACGACTCACGCCGAGTTAAAAGCCAGAGATAAAAGTGGGTTTTAAGACGAGACTTAAAGCTTTCAATCGTGGGGGCCGTTTTTACACGAGAGGGCAGAGTGTTCCACAGTTTTAGGCCAACTACAGAAAAGGCCCGGTCTCTCCTGGTCTTAAGTCTCGTCTTAGGCACAACCAGTTGGAGCTGGCCTTCGGACCTCAATGTGCGCGCTGGAGTGTAAATTTGGATGAGGTCCGAGATGTACTGAGGGGCCAGCCCATTCAAAGCCTTAAAAACAAACAATAAAATCTTAAAATCAATTCTAAAATGCACAGGCAACCAGTGCAGGGAGGCTAAAATTGGGGTAATATGCTCCCTATTTTGGTTCCTGTTAAAAAGAGTTCTGGACTAACTGTAAGCGAGAGAGTAATTTATGACTTATTCCAAAGTAAAGTGCATTACAGTAGTCCAGACGTGACGAAATAAAAGCGTGCATGGCTTGATCGAAATGTCGCAATGATAAAAACGGTTTAACTTTGGATGGAAGCCGAAGATGATAAAAACAGGATTTAAAACAGCGTTGATTTGTTTATCAAGTTTAAAATCGATGCCAAGGCTGTTGGCTGGGGAACTGATTGGTTCTTGATGGGTCCCAAGTCCAAGAGGGGGGTCATTATTATTAAGGAGGATAACTTCTGCCTTCCCCTCATTGAGCTTTAAAAAATTTTGAGCCAACCAGACCTTGACGTCGCTTAAGCACTCTAGAAGGGGTGTCAAGGGGGCATGGTCATTTCTTGTAAGAGGTAAGTAAACCTGGCAGTCATCTGCATAAAAGTGATAGGAGATGCCATGCTTTCTAAATATAGCACTAAGTGGGATTAGGGATAGAGCAAATAGGATGGGCCCCAGAATTGATCCCTGGGGGACTCCACAGTCAAGGGGGGCGGTAGACGAAGTGGAGTCACCAAGTCCCACAGTAAGGCATCTCCCTGACAAGTAAGACCTAAACCACTCAAGGGCAGTCCCCCTGACACCCACACAGTTTTCCAAGCGAGATAAAAGAATAGTATGGTCCACTGTGTCGAAAGCAGCAGTCACGTCTAAAAGCACTAAGATGGCTGAACCACCAAAATCAGTCATTAAAAACAGTTCTTTTTGTTCAGCAGTGTTTTTCGTCTTGGAACTCTGCCATGCAGGCCGTTTTTGCCCAGTGTCTTTCTTATGGTGGAGTCATAAACACTGACCTAGTAAGGCCTGCAGTTCTTTGGCTGTTGTTGTGGAGTCTTTTGTGACTTCTTGTGCTTTTGGCTTAATTTTGGTTGGCCGGCCAGTCCTGGGAAGGGTCACCACTGTTCTATGTTTTCGCCATTTGTGGATAATGGCTCTCACTGTAGTTCGCATGAGTCCCAAAGCTTTAGAAATGCCTTTATAACCTTTTCCACTTGAACTCATGTGTGATAAACCACAGTTAAGTTATGTTTTAACAGGGGACAATCACTGTTTCACACAGGGCCATGTAGGTTTGGATTGTTTTTCTCCCTTAATAATAAAACGTTTTTGTGTTCTGTTGTGTTATCATTAATATTTAAATTTGTTTGATGATCTGAAACATTTAAGTGTGACACAAATGCAAACATCATTAAAAAGTAAATTTTGCATAACAATGCATATCTCTTGTGTCTATCTTGAAGGATTCCTCGTTCAGCCTCTTATTGGAGCTTGGAGTGACCGCTGCACATCCCGCTTTGGACGAAGGAGACCGTTTATTTTTGCGTTGGCCATCGGTAAGACACCACACTGCAAAAACAGCCATACTTGAAAGAAGCCCAAATTATATTAAAATGAGAAAACCTTTCTAATTTCAAGCAAAAAATTCTGCCAATGTTTTAAGCAAAAGTTGTTTGGCTAGAATTTTTATAACTAGAATACTTTTCTTGTGACTTTTAAGAATATAATGAGTCCTAAAATAACCAAGTTGTTCTTAGTCACATAACTAGATTTAAGTAAAATGTTCTTATTACAAATGCTTTTGTAAGATTCTTAAATTGAGATAAAATTTGATTTAGCAGGCCAGATTTAAGTGAAATATTTTTCCATATTCCAAATGTAGGGGTGATATTTTATTTTCCTACAATTTCATTTCAACAAGCATGAAGTAGATTTTATGGACGGAACTTTTTTTTATTTTAAAAGAGTGTGATTGCATCTAAGATTCACTTAATTTAGGAAAACCTATTGTCATAAATACTATCAGAATTCTTTTTTGGCATGATTTGCATGTAAATTCACTAGTTTTTACATTTATAAACTAGATAAAAAGAGAGTAATGTTTTCTTGAATCAAGTTTAATCATTTTACACATTTACATAGATTTTATGACAAGATTTAATTTAATAAATCTTGGTACACTTTATGAAATTTGCTGTGCAGCCTTCACATTGGTCCGAAATCAGCAAATCTTTGCATTTATTTTCTGTGTGTGAGTCCATTCTTAAATTTAGAAAGTTTAGAAACCAGTTTTATTCTTAATTTAAGCAAATAGTCTTAATCTGTTGTTGAAAATGAATCAAAATAAGGTTTTTATCTTGTTTTTAAAAAACAATAAAATTCTGGCAAAAATATTTTAATAAGAATTGGTGAGCTATACTTTCTTAATATAAGATTATTTTTCTCAAGTGAAAATTGCTCGACAAGATATTTTTTCTTTTTAAGAAAAAAATAAGAAATGGTTGCTTAAAATGGGACTTTTTTACTTTCTTGAAATTTTGTTTTTGCAGTGCAGTTTTTTAGCACTACTTATGGGCAAGCAATAGAGAGTAGGTGGTATGTTTGTTTTTAATCCCTTGTAAAAGGCACCTAGAAATCATGCTTTCAGTCATATGAGTAACTATCATCACCATTTTGGACCTCCAGGAGCGTTGGTTGGTCTGACTCTGGTGCTGAACGGGCGGGACATTGGGGGAGTGCTGGCCGACACCGCATCAAATCACAAGTGGGGCATAATCCTGACCGTATGCGGTGTGGTTCTGATGGACTTCAGTGCAGATTCCGCAGACAACCCGAGTCACGCCTACATGATGGATGTTTGCAGCCCGGAGGACCAGGACCGGGGGTTGAACATCCACGCACTGCTGGCAGGTAGGGATAAGGACTAATGACGTATGGTCAACCATAGTTTAATTACAGCAGTACTGTAGTTTCATTTTGGGAATAAGCATGGAGAACTTCTTTTCGAAAACCACCAAGGTTTTTATCTCACATTGCAGGACCTCATTACCAATTCTGATGTAGTGCCTGTATTTGAAAGTTTGTGACTGTCTAAGTGACATACTGTATACACTATATGATATTATTGTTGCTTAAATTACTGAGCACCTGAAACAACCCAATAACGCTGGTACAGAATTGGAAGTGACAACGTTGGGGGCATAGCTCGGCCCGGTTGACTCTTTCCCCTCATGGTTCTAAAGGCAAGGAAACTCAGCAAAACTGCAAAAGGCGCTAACGGTCACAGCTTTCCTTATTTAATGTTCTACAGCAGGGGTCTCAAACTTGCGGCCTGCGGGCCATTTGCGGCCCGCCAAGTCACATTTTGCGGCCCGCGACTTGACAGGAAAGACGACTTTAAATGCGGCCCGCAAGCTCTAAGTCAGGGGTCTTAAAGTTGTGGCCCGTGGGCCATTTGCGGCCTGCCGAGTCACATTTTGCGGCCCGCGACTTGTCTTCAAAGATGACTGTAATACGGCCTGCGACAAGCCAATGTTACTCGTAGGATGCACACTTAAGCCTACACTGAACTAAGAGTGAGTGAGTCACTTAAAAAATGTGGTAAAAAATTCCACCCATTTTCTATACCGCTTGTCTTCATTAGGGTCACGGGTAAGCTGGAGCCTATCCCAGCTGAATGCAGCAAAATATAAACTGTGAAATTATTTATTTATTTATTTATTTGATTCACCCCATTACTGTATCAAGATATTATTGTTATTGTCAGCCATGTATCGCGTGTCGTATCGTGAGGTACCCCGAGATTCCCAGCCCTACTCCCAATACTTGATGCGGCCCAGCAGCACTCAGACTCTATTGCAGCTTTGGTTTACCGTGGGTGTGTTGTATGGGGATCAGGATTGACAACTTCTGTTCTTTTAGAAAACTGCTAAGGTTCACCTTATAATGAAGGTCCAAATACCAATGTCTTATCTAGTGCCTTTATCCGAATGTTTTGAACTTTCTACTTACTTTCAAGTGACCCATTTCTGATATCACTGAGCACCTGAACCAACCCAGTAACGCAGGTAAACAACTACATGGTGATACAGAATTGGAGGTAAAAACCAGGGGCCATAGTTTGGCCTGGATACGCTCTTCCCCCTATGGGTTAAAAAGAACCTCAGAAAATTGCCAATATCAGCTATTTTATTTCCGATTACATGGCCTACAGCTTTAACTGATTTTCCATGGGTGCATTATGTTCTCTTAGAAGACCACTAAGGTAATCTTTGGCTGGATTTACACTGCAGGTCCTGCTGCCCAATTCCAGTTTAGTGCTTTAGTAATTTACCTCGGGTGAGTCCATTGGGTTTTTGGGTAAAATAGATCCAGTGTTAATTCACAACTGTTTGTTTCTTTGTCATGTGATCCAGGACTAGGGGGTGGCTTCGGGTACATCGTGGGTGGCATCAATTGGGATCAAACCCACTTCGGAAAGTCAATGGGAGGTCAACTGCGTGTCATCTACCTGTTTACGAGTATCACTCTGGTGATCGCCACAGCCATGACTCTTACTAGCATCCCAGAGCGGCCCCTGCCAAAGAGCCAGCCAAACAAAAACCCAAACCCAAGCAAAAACCACCTGAAGAGCCCCAACCTCCTTCTTCCTCCGTCGCCCCCGGCCCCACCGGGATCTGCACTAGGAGTGGATGAAGAGGAAGAGGAAGGTCTCTACGGTTATCACTTCTCAAATTCCCACCTGAGCTACCCGGACCCATTGGCTCATTCTTGCAGCGCTAACGCCCGCCTCTGCGCGGGCCTCACTAGCCCCATATCGCCTCTGAGCCCCCTTACTCCAAAATACGGCAGCTTTATAAGTCGGGACAATTCACTCACCGGCATCAATGAATTTGCCTCCTCATTGGGGACCTCTTATATAGACAGTGTTCTCATAGACTGCTATACGGGTCAACAGACACCACAGGCCCTCCTGGCGCCCGACTCTGTGCACTTGCCTCCAGGGGACTCCCCTCCACCAGAAGGGTTCACCCAAGCAGCAGGGAGCCATCCTGAGAGGCAGCCCGATGGAGTCTATCATCCACATGCAGAGGGTGCTCCACAGTCTAAGGGTGAACCACAGTCTCAACAAGCATCTCAGGTTACGTCAGAGCGGCAGCAGCTTGATTTGGGGCAACGTCGGGGCTCCAGTGGTGGAATCCTGAAGCGACCACAGAGTCTTGCACTTATGGAAGAGCCAGCAGCGACGCAGGTAGTCGGGCTGGAGAACGGACGTAGAAGAACAGTGACTTTTAGCCAACAGGTCAGACAACCCACACATTTTAGTGTCTGAAACAATTTCCGTACTCTTTATAATTCATGTTTTTTTTTTTGCTCAATGAAGGTGGCAAACATTTTGCTGAATGGCGTGCGCTACGAGAGCGATCTGAGTGAGAATGTGGAGACAGGAGAATCCCAAATGTCAATGAAACTTTTGTGTATAGCCATTTACAGGATGCCTCCCTCCTTGCGCAGCTTATGCACTAACCATTTCTTGGGTGAGCAAAACATCTTTCTAAACTTTGCAAAAACTTCAGAGTTTATGGTGAACCCTTGGAACTCATCGTAAAAAAAATCGTAAAAAAGGAAAATATGTTGTCATAATAAAAAAGATTCCTAAACCTCATACACTAACCAAACAATATGAGGTGATCTTTCTCAACTGTCCCAATCAGTATTTTCTGGATGTTTTTGCTATTTGTCAGGTTTTGTGTGTGTAGAGCCTTTGCAAGAGTATCAGAGACGATAAGCCAAAGAGGAAATTGTAATGACAATAGACCTAATCAAAAAAGTTAGTGGACGTAGGGTTTGCCTAATCGCTAACCGTGATGGAAATGTTTGAACAAGACTCTAGAACCTGATGCATCCAAACAAGATACGCCGATCTCGGTCAACTCTCCCATTTAATGTAGAATGAACATGTTATTGTTAAATTTGAGTGTCTTCTGTCCTATACATAACAATTACAGATGCAAATGTTGCTTAAAAGATGACCTGTACAGAAAGTTTTATGATGGTGAAATTTGAACCCATCTAGGACAGATTAATTGAAACGGAACACAGGCTAGAGTTTTATTAGGATTGCGTTCGTATTTGGTTTGTTTGTAGCAGTGCGCTTGGTCTCAACATGGGCCAAAAATGGCCTCTTTCTTGAATATTGTTAGTTACGTGAGTATCAGCAATTATATCAAACAATTTGAGAATGCCCAGTAAGATACATTGTGGTCATCTAAAACCAATACATTTCTGATTCAATTTCCATTTCGAAGGGGGAAAAATTTTAATCTGCACAAATCAAAGGTAGAACACGCCCTAGTCAAAGACTTTGAGTTCCAAGGTTCCACTGACTTGAAGGTCATATTGTACTATACTGTAGTAATGTGTGTTGTTATTGTGTTTTTTAGGGTGGCTGTCCTTTGAAGGCATGCTGCTCTTCTACACCGACTTCATGGGGGAGGTAGTTTTTGAAGGAGACCCGAAAGCACCCCATGACTCTGAGGCTTACCAGCGCTACAACGCTGGGGTCAGCATGGGCTGCTGGGGCATGTGCATCTATGCATTCAGTGCTGCTTTCTACTCTGGTAAGTGGACACTCCTTCACATCCCACTCATGTCCCATTCAGTTTTATATCCCTTTAACCTGTCGATATTATCTGCCTTTCAGCCATACTGGAGAAGCTAGAGGAGCGTTTCTCCCTTCGCACATTGTATTTTTTTGCCTACCTGGCGTTCGGCTTGGGCACAGGTTTGGCCACGCTGTCCACTAACCTCTACGTGGTACTGTCTCTATGTGTCACCTACGGGGTGCTCTTCTCCTCGCTATGCACGCTGCCTTACTCTCTGCTATGTGAATACTACCAGAGTCCCCAGGTCAGTCTCTGTACTGTATACTATTGTAATACTGTACATGCATGTTCCATTTTAATGCACACTTTAATTGTGTAGTATTGCAAATGCTGTTCTATTCATTATCAAGTTGACACACGGGTTCTTAGCAAGACTTTTTGGTTCATGTTTTTCATAGTAAAGTCATACCAGTTGTGGGAAAGCCCATGTCCTCAATCTACATTAACTGAATCGGACACTAGGTGGTAGGAATGAGTTGTAAATAGGAGTCTAGTTGGCGCGCTGTCAATAGGAAAATGCCCTTTAAATAGCAGAAAGCATTATTTTACAAGCTACCATTCAATGTCTTGGTCCATCATGTAAGATAATTGTCATTATGGCTCAGTAAATGTTAAAACATTTATGTTATTAAAACATATTTTTAATAACATAATTCCCAAAATGTAATTGTGGGAATAAGACTTAAGATGTTGTCATTTTCAAGTATTCATGAATTTTAATAAATAAATATTTACTTAATGACATAATTCCCAATATGTAATTTGGGAATTCATTAGTTACTTTAAATAATAAAGTAAACAAATAATTCCCATTAGAACTCAAAATTATATTATATTATATTATATTGTATGAATGTGAGTGTGAATGGTTGTTTGTCTCTGCGATTGGCTGGCGACCAGTCCAGGGTGTACCCCGCCTGTCGCCCGAAGTCAGCTGGGATAGGCTCCAGCATGCCCCCACGACCATAATGAGGAAGAAGCGGTATAGAAAATGGATGGATGGATGGATGGATTATATTATATTGTATTGTAAAATGATATTATATATTGTACTACGCAATACTATATACATACACACACATATATATGTATATATAACAATAACATAATGAAATGTTAGTGATATATATATATATATATATATATATATATATATATATATATATATATATATATATATATATATATATATATATATATGCATATAGAGTGGCATTTATTTTAATGCATTTTAATGCATTAAATGCATTAATGCATTTGCGACACCCCATGAATAAACAACGTTCTTGCCTTGTCAGTTTTGCGGCTCCTCCGAGGAAGGGACCAGACGAGGGATGGGGGTGGACATCTCCCTGCTCAGCTGCCAGTACTTCCTGGCTCAGATCCTGGTCTCAGTGGCCATGGGACCCCTGACCTCACTGGTCGGCGGCGCCCAGGGGGTGATGTACTTTTCCAGCCTGATGTCATTCGTGGGCTGTGTGTATTCCTCCCTCTGCGTCGTGTACCAGCTGCCCGCCCCAGAGGGTGAGCCCCCCGAAAGCGAGAGCCAGCCACTGTTGGTGCACATCTAAGTAAAAAAAAAAAAAAAAAAAAAAAGCAAGAAAGCTCTCACACTGTTGAGTGTGTGGATAGAACACGTCACATCTCCTGCCGCACACTGTACAGCACAACATTGTAGTGTTTCACTGAGCAGGCAGAAAGACTGACATTGCCCACTCCTCCAAGTGGTGTGTTTATACAGTGTGTGTGCCCATGCATCATGCATTATGCGTGACTGAAGCTGTTTTTTGTGTTTGATTATTTGCAGTAAATCATCTCCTTTTTGTGCTGCTTCAGGGGATTAACGCAACATTTTTTTCACTCTCACAGTGGAACCTCCAACGTTGACTTCCTTTCCCCAAAGGAAAGT
This sequence comes from Dunckerocampus dactyliophorus, assembly GCF_027744805.1. Classification (NCBI taxonomy): domain Eukaryota; kingdom Metazoa; phylum Chordata; class Actinopteri; order Syngnathiformes; family Syngnathidae; genus Dunckerocampus; species Dunckerocampus dactyliophorus. The sequence continues at coordinate 19,103,262 of NC_072826.1, forward strand.
GAATTAATATGTTCCAGTCATCATAAAACCTTTATTATCTGTATATGCAATGTTTTCACAGACAGCATTTTAACTTTCAAAAAGTATAGAGCTGTAGAACTAAATAAAACCAAAACAGAGCTAGACTACTCACCCTTTGACCCCTTTGAATGATACTGTCACCTAGTGGCCTTTTATAGGTGCATTAACGTGCGTTACATGTACAGTTTAAAGGTCCCCTATTATGCAAAATTGACTTGACTGATATTTCAACAGCAATATGTGTCTCCAGAGCCTGTTTATGAGCACCAACTATGAAAAATGTATCATCTCCCCCACTTTTAGGAGAAGATAGTCAGTTTTGGAGTAACGTGTTTTCATGATGTCATGAAGGAAAAACTTAGTTCCTTTCAGACTCTGGCCCGAGCTAGATGAACCAATGTACAGTCTTCCCTTGTTTATTTTGGTTAATTCGTTCCAGACCTGACCACGATAAGTGAATTTCCGCGATGTAAGATTCAGCATTAATAAACACAATATATTCGTAGAGCATATAAAACCTGTTTATGACTTTCTAAATATGATTTTCACCATTATTCGAGCCTACTAGACATGAAATAGCACCCCTATAGTCACCTTTACACTCATGTTATCCAATATAGAAGACATAATAAAAGAAAATAAACCATTTAAGACATAAATAAGACTTGTGCTCATGTGTGTTTCAATAAATGTCTTCCGGACGTGTGGACAGGAAGTGACGTCAGGGATTCAGAGTTGACTTTTAGCTGGAGTACGGCCAACAACAGTAGCCCGTGTTATTATGATGATGATGACTAATATTATGATGACTTTGACTTTATGATGACTAGGTGACAGTATCATTCAAAGGGGTCAAAGGGTGAGTAGTCTAGCTCTGTTTTGGTTTTATTTAGTTCTACAGCTCTATGACTTTGTTATTACTGTGCCTGTTGTGAGATAATTATAAAATAATAAAAGCCTGCCGTTTGCGATCAATCTACTAGTGACACCTAGTGGCCAGTTTAGACTACAGTTCATCATTGTCTTGTATTGCCTTAAAGGGATAGTTCTCCCACTTTGTTCTGTGAGCGGAGTTCTGGTCGTATTTCGGTGAGGAGGAACGTTGCTCTGGTTAGTTGCTGGGGTCACTTAAATAAAGAGTTTGGCTTCTCAAAACAATATGCGTTCAAAAGAGTAATACATATGCGTCACAAAACCGATGCCAACAAAAAAGTTAAGACCTCTGAGTCGCTCAGCATTATTTCCTCTCTGTTCTTATCTCTACACGCTCTCGTCTGTCCATTGTTGTGTGTGTGTTCCACAGTGTTTACATGCGCACATGGAGACTGCTGTGATGCGAGATTCTCCCATCAAATCAACTATCTTTTTAAACTGTATTCTCATTGGTTGTGACATTTTTGAAATGCCAGTAAACACATCCCAAAACAAAATTTTTTACTTCAACATTTGGAGGTTCCACTGTAATGTTCTCATGTCTGCATGTTTGTTTTGTTTTAGGCCAAGAGAATGTCTGTTAATCACATCACAGCATAGCATAGTATAGCAAAGGCAAAACCTTTACTTAACACCTATTAATTCAAGGGCTTACCATGACACATTTTAGGGGTTCCACAGTGTGCAAATAATTACAATGACGTGTGGGTTTGGGTGGCATACGCTACCTTGGATATAGGTGTGTACCAGTGGGGCCCCTCCCCTCACTTAAAGCCATGATGCTGCATGGTGACCTTCTCCTGGCCGACCAGTGTAATAATGACAGTCATTCTTGTCATTATCAGGAAGAGGAGAAGTTGAAACTGGGGTGTGACTCAAGATTCAGGTGGCTACAGAAGAAACACAGAGAAGACATGAGAACTTTCCGACTTTCCGCACCTCGGAAAGTGGTGAAGAAGACTCTTTGGGGTTCATTAAAGCCAGCAGCAGCAGCAGCAGCAGCCCATCATCACTGTACTGCACTGTCTCTTTAAGGGCACCATTCTTTAACGCTTGGTTTGATCAGCACAGGCAAACATCATCCTTTTAGGGCTTTCATAATTATTAGAAAGCCCCATCACTACCAGTCACTAGTGCTGCCTCAGCAGAACGTCAATGTTTGCCTGCTCATGTTTCCTGGGAAACCGTAAATGTACAGAAGCTTGCTTTATTTATAAACATTGTAACACTAGTGCCACCTATTGTTCAACATTGGCATCTCTAAAAACAAAAGCTTTTAACTACATTGATCATTTTGGACTCGTGTCACATTTATTTCTGAGGCTGCACCACTCATAACACACCACGCGGGGGAGCAAAAGGATACAGATATTTATCCAGCAGCACTTTCGTTCCCATCAATTTTCTGCACCTTGGACAGCCATTTTGTAAGGAATAAGAAAGTGGGTCATCATTTAAACTGGACAAAAAAACCACAAGAAAAGTAAGTAAAAAGACAATTTATTTTGTTTCAGAATATACAAAGCAGTTGGCTGGAGTAACTGAAATATCCAGGTTCTTGAGAGGCAGTTTTTGGACACCAAGTCAAGTTACTCAGCCATAAATGTAAACTCATTGTAAAAGAAAACATAACCAAAATAAGTTGTAAATGGTACAAAACTGCGTGGAATGCATACAGAAAACGACCAAAGCATTAAGATTTAAGAGGGGTTAATTAATATTGCAAAAAAAGAAAACAAACCAAGCCCACCTTCAGCAATTATATGGAGTCCCTTTTCATATTATTTGCTCCATCTGTTATGTTAACAGGGCAGCCAAGCCAAGGATTAACTAGCAGCTCAAACACAAAAAGATTATGCTTTAACTAATGTCTTTTTTTTTTTTTTTTAAACTATTAACATTATCCCCTGCTTAAAACTTATCTTTGGTCCTCAAAGTGAATCTTGAGAGGTCAACATGAGCAGCTGCCTGAAGAATGTTGATGAATCAGCTGGTCAGCACTGACTTGACAGAGATTGTGCTCAAAATGGAAATAAACTGATCTCATAGCATGGCCCTGTATAAAAGGAGGGCGGGGGCTCATTTTAAAAGACCAATAAATAACATTTGGTAAAAGAAATTAACAAAAAGAAAAATAAAGGAGAGGGCCATAATGTTTCACAACAACTTCAGTGCAATGTGAGAACATGGGCGCAAATCCAAAAACAAAATGTCTTTGGAGGGTGGGGGAAGAAAAAAAAAAAAAAAAAAAAAAAAAGCACAAGCTCTACAACACGATGTTGACTGGGGGTGGGGGGCCTCCGGAATTTTTAAGCCTCCACTTCTGCCTCTTTTGAATCTCCGTTCTCCTCCGTCTTCTGTTTTTTGGTCTCCGCTTTCTCCTCCTGCATGAGACAAAAACATGATTAAATATTAAATTTAAATATTACAAATACGGACATTAACACTTAGGGAGACCTTTTTATCCCCAAGCCACATTTTGTCTGTGTTGAAATATAGGTGGAATTTGCCAGACAATACTCATTTTGAAAACATTTAGAACGGTCATCTCTGTCTACTTAAATTAAAAAATGCCAAAGCTAAAATAAGCAAAACATTTGCTCCCAATGATTAAAAAAAATAATAAAAAATTAAATAAAATAAAATATTCAACTTCTCAAAATGCGCTTTGTGAGCTCACATTATCTTAACATAATCCAATCCTTTAAGATTGAATTTGCACTACTCTACTGGTGTTCAGTTTTTGGATTCATCTGCCACTTTTCCCTCCATATTATGGAGCTACATATATCCTTAAAATGGTTAATATCCCCACATTCACTGCATCAAATCTTTAATCAACTTCTGACCTGACCAAATGTATTGTTTTAAAAAATGTATATTTTTTCTATGTAAGCTACAGCTGCAAACTATAAGAAATACATAGTTTCATATAATTAGCCTTAAAACTAAACTACATGCTACATTTGATACTCCCCAGGTGTCTGTCAGGGTTAAATGAGCTCAAATGTGTACTGTGGTGATTAGTTACACAACCCACCTCTTCTTCCTCATCAGCTGCACGCTTCACGGGCTGTGCGTCCGTCTCCTCAGCAGGGGGCGCCTCATCTGCATTGCCTGAAGAAAAGAACAGTTCGTCTCTTTAGGGTGTAATTAAGAGGAACAGTATTCTTACTAGGCCATTTGTACCATGCTGGACTTAGACACCATCCCCCCTCCCTCTGGCCTGAGCTCACACTGAGCAGTCGTGCTTTGCTTGTGCTATCACTCCTACACTGGTTTATTACCGCAATTTCCCTGACTTTGTGGATTATTTCCAGTCACTTCCAAATCATCCTGATTATTTCTATTGTACAAGGTGACGGATGACGTCAATTACTTGTGAGACGACATCTATTGCGCACATCAGTCACAGGTGAGGTGCGAGTTTTGACTTTTGATTATTTTATAAAAATACGTCAGTTATTAAGAACCTGTAAGGAGTGATCACAGTCAGTCATTCTATGACTCAGCTAATGCAAGAACGGTGCTGTCCCTGTCCCACCTCTTCCAGTCATGCCAAAGAAGGGGAACAGTACCCAACTTGAGCGCTTATCACAGCACTCACAGGAGCCAAACGTGCTGTATTTTTGGCAGCGATTGTCCTAACATTTCAGGGGGATGCCCCTAAATGTATCATGTATGGCAAAATGATCGGGTTTTGACTTTAAATTATTTTGTAGTCTATTCATTTAATGAGATGCTTATATTTGAGTGAGCGTGGCGCAGGGTTTTACTTTATGGTTAATTGAGTATCAATTTAATTTTCTAAAAGTGGACATTACTGATCACACCACATTCATTTCATGACTTGGCTATGCTGTGCATGTGCTTGTGTCAGGATTTGTCAAAAATACACAAGAGTGTGCATGCAATCATGCCGTGCCAGGGTCCATGTCTCCAATCACGCTGAAGGATGGAGAAGTGTGCCAAACTCTTATTATATTAGGCACATTACAACTCTAAGTGGATTATTTTGGAATCTTTCTATTTTAGTCTCTTTTATAAAAAGATGACCGGTATCATATACTGTACAACAGTCAATGAGAAGAGACACACTGTTGAAGTGAGGTGGGCCCAAGCACTGTAGGAGTACACCCTCAAAGGACAAGCTTTTTTTCTTTTTGTAAAAACTGTGTACCATCTCCATTCTTGTGCTCCTCTTCCTCTGCAGCGTCAACTTTGTCATCACTGTGGTTGTCACCATTCTGAGTAGAGGAGGGGAGGGAAAGATTGTTAAAAAGATACATTTAAAAAAATCGCAGAAGTTTGCATAATCCTACCCCCCCCCCAAAGAGAAGAGGGGGTTGCTAGTGTTCCCTCGAGGATTAACCACCACCAAGCAGCACCAGTCCTCTTGTGAGGAAGACATTGCCAACATCTGAGCCATTTATTTCACAAGGCAACACAAAGCAGGCAGAATGGCGACACCTGCACGACGACGATGGAGGGGGGGGGCTGTTAGAGACAAAAGACCCCCACCATCACCATTTACTCCAAACTCACTGTGCCATTAGCAGGTGCGTCCCCGTTGTCCGCCGTCGTCTTCGTCTCCTCTTCTACTTCTTTCTTTTCTTTCAGCTCCTTTTGAAACAAAACGACACCATGACGAAAACATTTCTAGTAATATAGATTTCATGACGTTTTTTTATTTATTTCACTATATTAAATTAATGTTTAATTGTCGATGGTGCGCTCAAAGGCTTTTCCCGCCCTCAGCCGGCTTTTGTCTACTTGTTCTAGACAAATTCCACCCAAAAAATGGCCACCTCTGTTCATAAAACTAACCCATAAGGTGTACAAAGACGAAATAAAGACCTCTACCTGACTTAGGCGTCGAATTTGATCGACATTTACCAACATTTGAGCGCTGCTCACACTAACCGCCATTTAACCACCAAACAACATCATCGCTCATTAGCAACCTGTAGCAACTTTATAAACTTATTTAAAGTGCCATTATTAATGAATGAATCAAACGCACCTTGGCTGTAACCTCTGCAGTGGCGGTCGTGTCTACAACAGCTGTGTCGGCCATGGCTAAAGGGAAAGGTGATGATTTTATTCCTATTCAATGGGGAAAATTGTAAATATGTTTGTCTCTTCTTTGTCGTCGTCGTAGTAAGGATACTAGTCCAATAACGCCGAGAGAGAAATGATGTCTGCCCGTCTTTTTCTGTGGAGCCGCTTGAAAGAGACTCAACTTGGAGGCAGAGGCTCAGCTCGGTAGCTGATTGGACAGTAGTGACAATGGCTGTATGTGATTGGAGGAAAGCAATGTCAGTCCTAGCAAAAACACCCACCTCCCATGCGTTCTGGTAGTTCATTGGTGAGTCGTTTTAAAGTGCTGCTTTACAATGACATTTTTTGTCTTTCTTATGGTTTAATTTAAACAATGGATACAAGTTGTTAAAGTTGTCATCTATTTATAGAACATACAAGACGGCTCAATAATGTCTTACAAAGACAGCAAAAAGTATTAAAACATGAGTCCATGTTGAGTTTTTTTGGTCATCTTTTTTACAACTCTTTCTTTGTCGAGCTTGGTGGTGTCAAATTACAGTTAGGGAGGAATTATGTCAAGATGTGAAAACCATGCTCCTGGCTGGCTACTCCTTCCTTTCTAAATTTAACTGCTCTCCATGAAACCAGTTTCTACACACTGGCAACAAAAAACGTTGCAGAATATTACCTAAAGTGCAGCATGTAACATTATTAGGGGTTATTGAGTATGTATGCAGTTACTTCATGCTCAGTATTTTTAGATTTTAAAGTTGTTTTTGCATGGGCAATGTACAAAATACAATTAGAGACTAGCAACATGCATTCATAGAGACTATGCTTTCTGTCTGTGTTTATGTTATTGTTGTGTTTAATGTAATGTAAAACACTGATTAATTTTTCTATACTGCTTGTCCTCATTCGGTTCACAGATGAGTTTGAGCCTTTCCTAGCTGACTTTTGGGGGCGAGAGGTAGCCAGCTAATCACAGGACACATTAGACAAGCAACCATTCACACCTATGGACAATTTAGTCTCCGATTAGCCTACTATGCATGTTTTGGGGATGTGGGAGGAAGAAAACACATCAAAGTACACAGGTGAACATGCAAACTCCACACAAGAGATCCCCCTGACTGTGAGTCAATCATGCGGCCTCAAAGCTGAACACATAAAAATAGAGCAAATACTCATAAAAGTGCAGCATATAACATTGTTAGACTGTACTTTTGGAGTATGAGTTCTTCATTTACGTCCATGCTCTTTTTTTTATAAGATTCTTATCTAGCCAGTTCAGCAGAAAACAGGTAAAAAAATGTCTGCAACATGCACTCATGCATGAACAAACTAGCTTTGTGTGTGTTTATGTGATTCAACATCCACATACTGTAATTATTCACCCTATTAATGAGTAATCCTTATATCCCAAACCTGTTTTATTTTTTTTCTCACTTAGTGGTTCCTGAAGTTCACTTCCTTTCATCTTCAACCCGTTCATCCAACTGTTAAACCAAAGGAAGTGACTACAAGCGCTGGCGGGCCTTGCGCTCTTCCCCCGGTCGTTTTTTCTTGGTAGAGCCCGCATATCACTTTCAGTTACAAAGCAGAACAGCTAGTTTATCAGTGAAAGTGAATGCCTCAGTTTATTTCCTGGTGTTACAAAACAAACAGTATTTTAGATTGTAATACCTAAAGACATTATTATTCCAACTGTTTTTTCTTTGTCACCAGCCTCTAATTTTAGCACCTCTCCTGGGAGCTAACCATCCCGGTCTTATCTCCTCCCTGCCAAGCCACCGATTTCAAGGAAGCCTCGGGGCCCTATAAGCCCATTTAATGACTCACCTCGCACTTAAGAAATATAATTATGAAGAGTAATTACACGCAGAGTTCAAAGGCTTGTTTGCCTGCGCCCTGGCAGGTTGTACTGCTAGGTTCTTGGGGCCTATTGAGTCTGCTGTTACTAGACACAAAATAACTGCGAGAGATTGCATTGCATCTAATGACGTTTGGGAATAACTCACGGATGGCAGAAGGCATTACTCAGTCCCTTTTTGTGAGTGGAAAGTGGGCGCGTGCATGAGAATGAGGCGGGCAGATTGTGAGATAATTTCCTCTCCTTCCTCATTTGCCTAGCACATCTTTCCATCCGTGTTTCTGCAGCTAAAAGGACAGCCTGTGTGCTGTGTGCAGGTAAAAGCCAAACAGTAGGGTAGCCAAAGAAAAAGAGATGCAACAGGGCCCCACATTTTCCCAAATGGAAAAAAAACAACATGGCACCAGCGAAAGGAATCATTCACAAAAGACAAGCTCCTCTATGTTTCTGAATTAAATTAAAAAAGTAACATGTGGAAATGTCTTTTCCAAGACCCCGACTGTTCTCTTCTGCAGTGACATGATACAGGATGGCAAGTAGGTTAAAAAACACCTTCGTTTCACCTCATTCTGTGAGGACAAAGGCCCAAAGACATGACTTGTGGAATGTCAGTGCTCAGAGTAAAGTGCTTCAAAGAGCAAGGGTCAGGATTAGGGTTGGGGGTTTGGGAAGGGGGGAGGGGGTCCCGATAATTGGAGGAATTGGTGGTCGCAATCTGAGCTCTTTTGTTTCTAACAGCAGGAGTCCCACATGGTCCGGCGGGCTTTTCTGTGCTTGTCAGGCGAGTCCCGCAGCGCACAGTGGGCCAACATAAAGTTGACTTTCTCACTGGAGAAAGAAGAGCGACGCCTTGATGGATCAATCTGGAATTAACACCACTGAATGTCATCATGCAGAAAAGTTTGGAAATGATTACAGGGACAACCATCAGGAGGCATTGTATAAATAAACTGCTTTCATTGGTGCAAATACAGTATTGGTTTAAGACAAGATTGAACATTAATTATGATTTAAAAAATCTACAGTTAGGTCTAAATAAAACCATTAAAGGTGATTAAACTCTTTCAGCTTTAATTTAAGACCTTTCACAAAAATATGGCATTTGCTATTCAGGAATTACAGCCATTCCCTTTTGATATCAGGTCCGAGCCCCTTTCCCACAGCCCACAAAAGTTGGCTTTTTTCCCATGTTCTGTATGAACAGCACTGACACTGAAGGGGGCTTGGACAGTGGTTCCCAAACTTTTTATATTCGCATACCCCTTCAAACATTTGATCTTATGTAGTTTTATGTTGTGCATCTTTCAAGGGTGAATATTCTGACTTTATTGTTGTTTTATGTCGTGCGTCTTCCAAGGGTGAGTACTTTTGCATTTTCCAAAACTTGCATTTAAATAAAATAAAAATAAAAGTGTGTTATACACCTTTATTTCTGTCAACCATGTCTTGTTTGGAACTTGCAGAGAGATGGTGAAATGATTACGGCAATGACATTCCCAAGGCTGGTGGATCTTGTTGGACAGTTGTGGTTGACTTGTCTTTTTTAATGCGTAAAACGGATTAGTGCTTTGAGGATTTGCAAAATGCTAGAGTGTGTTTGGAAGTGGTCCAAGAAGATTTAAGGCGTGTTTGCTATCCACTTCAAAAGATTTCAATTGCCTCTTTGCCCTTTTGTGAAAAACAGCACTGCTACTTTATTTATTTTGGTTTATGCTTGTGGCCTCTGGCTTTTGACTAGTTAGCAATTAGCAGAGTAAAATGCATCAACAATAGTGCGGTTGTTTAATCAGATCCCTTTGGAATGACAAAGGAGCTGTGGTGACTCTACACTCAGGACATGCAACTATATTGCTGGGGCAAATAGTCTCTGTTTGTGGCTTTTGTTACATTGTAGAAACTGAAATAAAATGAAATGGTCACACATGCCTTCCTGCATTGTCCACAAAAGTCACTAGGAAGTAGTTTTGTTTTAGTAAATAAGGTTGCTTACAGTAAATTGAAGCTAACAATAATGTTTCACAAATGTCTTCCTCCCTTGTGCTTGGCTACAACCACCTTATTTAATTTCACCTCTAAGCTCCACCCACCCCTCCAGCCACTGACTTGCAAAGAGAAAGTGGAAATTTCCAGTCATTCCGAGAGCTTTTGCGAGAAGCGCTCCTCCTCCTTCTTGTTCCTACTTTCCCGCCTTTTGCTCTACCTGCTTCCTGCTGCAGACCTCATGGCCTGGCTCTGCTTGTGCCACCATGTTGGAACTCATTCTTCAGTCGAGACCTGGCTTTGTTTTCAATCTTAAACAAATACTGTATATAGCATATCCTGTTATGCTGTGAATAATTAAAGAGGTTCGACTATGACATAAGTGATGAACAAGCATTTGTTTGCACCACACAGCAGATGGTAAATTTGCATTTGTGTTTCTCTGGCTGGTGTCGGGTTGGTTTTACAAAGACACCACATGCACCAAAGCACGGCTACAGTACAAAATCCCGAAGAAATCAAGAATGGAGAACACAGTATAATTTACAATTCTGGGCAGAAGTCTTAAATTATCACAAGCTGTGTGGTTTTTAATGACTGTTTTCACAGCAGTCATGCTGACATTATTAGCTTATATGGTATTTATACTTATATGGGACAATGTTGTAAAAGCCGGCCTTTTTTCAAGTTTTTGTTCTGCATAAATGTTATCAACAGAGTCAACCAGGAAATGTTCTGTCTTCCAAGGTGGTACAACGAAGGAAAGCTGGGACAGGGGTGTGGGGTTTAGTCTCTTTAGTCTCTTTCTTTCTGTTAAAGCAGACATTTTTCGGTGTGTCTGTTCTGAATAATGTAGTATCAGAGCCGTAACAGGGGTGGGACAGCACCTACAGGTATGTGTAAAGGGAATAGCTGAAAGGCCAAGACGGTGGTGAGATGTTTAGACCATTTCACATGCATTGCCTGTAAGCTGGTATTTTTCAGGCTTTCTTGTTGTGCCACTGCTCTGTGAAACAGCACAGACCAAACTGATCCAGAAATTTTCTGTCTTTTAAGGTAGCATCAGAGCAGTGACAGAGGCGGAACGGCGCCTGTGTTTAAAGGGAGCATTGGAAGTCAAAAGTCTGAAGTTCAGTCCCTTTGACACTGCCTGTGAAAGCTAGAAGTTTTTTTCATGTTTTTGTTTTGTATAAACAGCAACAACTGAGTTAGTCCATATATTTTCTACCTCTGCAGGGAGGACTGTACCTGTGTGTAAAGGGAGTACTGGGACAGGGGTGTGACATTTAGCCATTGTTACAATTACTGCTTATAATAGCCGGCATTTGTGCTCCCTTTTTCTGTGTGTTGTTCTGTGTAAACTGCACAGACAAGTTGATCTGGCAATTTTCTGCTGACAAAGGTACCGTTGTATTATTTTCACCATTGCTGTTCTGATATGAAGAGCGCCAACTGGAAATGAGGATGAAGTCCACCTGGCAATTTTCCACCTCGGACCAGAGCTGTCACAGGGGTGTAAAGGGAATAAAGGAAAAACGGAAACGGGTTGTGAAGTTCACAACCTTCTCCCGCCTCGTTGTATTGAACACAGTTGCTGACAAGTACTGTATTTATAGGTCACACTGGAGGCTGGCACACACAGTTGTGCCAATACACTCTGCCTTAGCTGGGTTCTATGTGAAAAGCACAAGCACATAAATGCCAGATAGGCTACAGTATTATGCCTCCAATGCGGCTATTTTCTGGGATCCCTGTGTGAAAGAGGAAAAAGGAAAACACTTTCACACGCTATTGTGCGCAAGGTTCAGGCTACCTTTAAACTACATAGGTGCATTTATAACACTCACTTCATATAATACTACCGTAAGTGCAAATATGCCTTTGCTGTGCTGCTCGGAGCAATTAACAACAAGTACAAGTAGCAAGAGGCAGCTGCAGAGGAGAACTTTAGTGTGCTGATGGCATGAGGCACACTGACCTCAGATCCATTGTGAAGCACCAACAAAGAGCCATCTGCACAGCAACCAAAGCTACCACGGCAAGGGAGACGCACACTGGGGACATACTAGTAGACAGAAGGGGGAAGGGACACTTTGGAAGTCAAAACCCATAATAACAAAAATGAATGGATAAATAAATCAGCTGGACGATATCGGGGGCATCGAGAGGAAAATGAGAGAAGAATGGCAAGCATAGTGGCAGACATGAGAGCTGCAGGTCTAATAACTCGAGCACATTTCCTATGTGCAGCCTCATACAATGCAGTCATGACAGAGCGGCTGGAAGCCAAGGCAATTCTGGAAGCAGACAAATATAATTGTTACTCTACTGCGAGAGTAACGTTTGTCAAGGCTCGTGTTATGGATGCCGATCTATGCGTCAAGGAAATGGTGTCAGGGATATGTTTCACAGGTAAAAAACAAGAGTCAAGATTGCTTAGCAACAGCAGGAGGAATGAAATCTTCAATTAGAAACCCCCCGTGCTGCCACCCAGTGGACAAGTATTAGCACAGTGTAAAGAAAAATCACATTTTTAAGCGGGGACAGTGAAGAAAACAAGCTACAGATGTATATTGTCCAGATTAAAAACATATATGTCAGCTCCTTTCATTCACGTTTGAAAATCAGTTTGATTTGATAGGCTGGAAAAAAGCTCTCATGGTGGCCGGTTGCTTAGCAACCTTCCTGGGATGTAGGGAGGGAGAAAGGGAGGTAGTGGTGGGGATGGTGGCAGGGGGTGTTATGCATACGTCAAGGGGAGTGTGCAGGCACACTGGCTGGGAAACTACCTGGCAACATTCCCAAATAAACAAACTAGCAGGGAGAGTCTGGACATTTTTTTCCAAGTCTAGATAGTATTTTGTAAGCGATAACATGGAAGTCAAAATGACACCAAAGAAACAATTAGAGGAAAGCTGCTTAGGGTTCACTTAAGGGTGTGTAAACTCACAACCATTAGCTATTCCGCACCAAAACCACACTTTAGATGATTACCTTTCATTTAGACCACAGGGAAGAATCCAGAGGAACCTGATTACTTGGAGAAGGGTTCAGTCAAAAAAGTGGTTGATCAAGAGGAGTAAATAAAGTACAGTATGGGTTGGTGGGGGACATTATGGCCTGCAGAAGGAGGTGGTTGTCCTGGCAAATGGCCCAGGCGGGCAATGAGGGCTCTTTGTCAGAAGCAGGAAAATGAGGTTTGTGTTGCGATTAAAAAGGAGCGTTTCTATGGCAATGCAGGGCCGTGTGCATGGAGCACTCGTCGGGGGTTGGGGTGGGGGTGTGGGGGGGAGGGGGGGCTGCTCGGAGAGAGTAGAATTTCAAAGACATCAGCCTCCTCCATCACATTTCCCTCGCCTGCCAGCCAGCCACCCCTCTGTTTGCTGTTTTATCTGACATAATCTGTTTTTTCACAGGCGGGATTATTTTGAACAAACCGAGCCGCCGCCGCTGCACCATGTCACACGTGTTGTAGGAGTAACAGTTCCGCATCCTGAAAAGCATCCATTAAAACCACGCAAGCTGCAGTCAATTACATCAGATTGACCCATTTGTATGCCTTGCTTAGGCTGCCAGAAATACAACGCCATCTACTGTATGTAACCTTTCAAGCCTAAATATAGAAACAGGCTTTGTTCATTGTTTAGCAGGGCCACTGGCATAAAATAAACCCCTTAAAATAAGCACCAATTCACTTTATCTTTAGTACAGAGGAGTGTAGTATGTTTGGATACAATGAAATTACAAAGTGTTGTACAGATATGACCAAAAATCCTAAACATTTATTTGCCATTGTGTTTATTGTGGTTATATTCCCCCTTAGGACTTCTGGTGAGGCGGAGCAGCTTGACAAATATAAGGAAAGCATATAATTTTTAAACCTGGTACTAGGGGTGTAACAATTTGTTTTAATAGTGATTCAAATCGTATCACAATTCGTGGTTGCCGATACGATTCAAGGATGATATTAGTTCAGTTAGAACGATACGATCCGAAACAATTCAGTAACTTTAAATCGTTTCAGTAATAAATACCTGGATACTGGACAGTGCAGGTGAAGTTTCCTAGATTCCCATTGTTTTTGTTTGGATCTAAAACAAACAAGTAAACAGAAATTAATGGCAAATGCAATCACATTTTATTTTAATAATGCCCCTCAGGTTGAATTAAAAATTTATTAATTAACAGGTTGAATTAAATCAAGTCTGTCTGGTCTACATGACTTGAACTTTAATTTATATAATAATTTATATAATAATACTACAAAATATATAATAACTTAGGCTCTGACATTTGTTTTAAAAGTCAACAGAGTAACCATTTAAATTTTTTTGATCATCACAAAGTCCAGGGAAGTAAATCTTGTGTCATTTCATATAGGTCTCACAAACCACGCCACACTACAAATTGTATGCCCACAGTAATTACAGGGCAAAATTAACATATTTCGCACCATCACATTTGAACGAAATTTAATCTGGAGATAGATATTAAAGTGAATTTATATCCTACATATCTTTTATCTTGACCTGAAGCTCCGATTGATGAGTTTGAAAGGCTTAAAGTTGGACTTAACTTTCCATGTGGTCCAACACTATATAAATACTTGTATAAAGTATACAAGGCAAGGCAAGTTTATTTATAGAGCACAATTCATACACAAGGTCATCCAAAGTGCTTTACAAAAAAGAAGGGTAATATCACTTCATAAAATCATTCCATAAAAACATAAAATCATTCTAAAAGTACAAAAAATTCCATAAATCCATAAATCAAACAGCAAAAAATAAAAAATGAAGACTGCGGATAAAATACTTGCAGTTGTGAAATGCACAGTTGAATAGAAGTGTTTTCAGCTTGGATTTGAACATTACCAAAGATTGGCAGCATAAAACTGAAACTCAGCCTCACCGTGTTTAGTCCTGACTCTGGGCACCCGCAGGAGACCACTTCCTGAGCTTCTCAGAGCTTGAGATGGTTTATGTGGCTGTAACATGTCAGAGATGTACTTTGGTGCAAAACCATGAAGAGACTTGGACACAAGTAGAGCCGTTAGTCTGTTCTCTGAGTGACAGGAAGCGTCTCTGACCTGAGTACTGGACTAATATGGTCATATTTCCTGGTTCTAGACTGGACTCCAGCAGCAGCATTCCGGATGCAACTGTTTTACAGCTCATTTAAAGAGCCCGGTGAGAAGGCCGTTACAATAGTCTAGCCTGCTGGAGACAAAGGCATGGATGAGTCTCTCGATCTGGTTTAGACACTATTCCCTTGATTTAGGAAATGTTTTTAGGGGGTAAAAAGCTGATGGTGTTATTGATTTATTGTGACTGTTAAAGTTTATATTTGAGTCCATTATTACCTCTAGATTTCTACCCTGATGATTAGCTTTTAGAGAAAGAGTCTCAAGGTGTGACTGATAACACTTTTTCTTCGTTTCTGTGGGCCAAAGACAATGATTTCAGTTTTGTCTGAGTTTAGCTGAAGAAAAGTATTTTGCATCCACACACTGATCTGTTTGATGCAGTGACTGTGTTCACCGGCCGTCAGTGACACATAGATCTGAGTGTTGTCTGCGTAGTTGTGGTAGGACACATTGCAGCTGCGTATTAGCTGGCCTAAAGAAGGCATGTACAGATGGAACAATAGGAGTCCCAGGATTGACCCCTGGGGAACACCACAGGCCATAGCCATTTGGTTGGAGACACAGTTACGAATTCCAACAAAGTACTTCCTGTCCTTTAGATAGGACTTGAACCAATTTAGATAAGTACCAGAGATTCCCACCCAGTTTTCTAACCTCTGTAATAAGATCACATAGTCAGCTATGTCAAAGGAAGCGCTCAGGTCTAGCAGAACTACAAGTGAGACTTTGTCTGCATCTGTGTTCAAATGGATATCATTTGTCACCTTGATCAGAGCTGTCTCAGTGTTGCGGATGGGTCTAAAGCCTGATTGGAAAGTGTCAAACACATTCTTAGCGAGGAGAAAGTCAGTAAGCTGTTGGTATACAACCTTTTCTAAGACTTTTCCCAAGAATGGCAGGTTTGATATGGGCCGATATAATGACAGCAGTTTTTAGGGCCTGTGCTGTCATTAATGAGTCTTCCCTGAACAACTGCAGACCCAACTTATGGTTTGGGTGTAACAGACAGGTCAAAGAAAACACAAAAATGATCAGACAAAGCAACATCCATAACATTCACATTTGAAATAGCAACACCCTTAGTAATGATCAAATCAAGAGTGTGCCCTCTGTTGTGAGTAGGTTCAGTCACATGCTGTGTTAGACCAAACATGGACAGCAGTGAGTTATTTAGCATGCCTGTCATTATCTACATCCACATGCACATTCAAGTCCCTTGCAATGACCAAACAGTCAAAATCAGTGCACACAGCTGAAAGTAATTCAGTAAAATCGTCGATAAAAGACATCTGTGCTGGTTTGTAAATGGTAATACATAGTATGGAAGTCTGTTTTAACACATTTTGTAATGACACATACTCAAAAGAAGAAAAAAGCCCAAATGACAATTATTGTGTGAGTATATTGTCCCTGAATAAGTCACAAACAGCCCCACCCCTCTGGTTTTGTGTTTCAGATATAAAGTTTAAATGAGGAGGACTAGATTAAATCAGTACAGCATTAGCTGTGTTTTTGTCGAGCCATGTCTCAGTTAAAAACTAAAAAGAAATAAAATGATTAATTAAAGATCTGACATTGAGTACAGCATGTTGAAGATTAGCTAGAGTTGAACTGGGAGTTGTGTTCTTGCAAGGGATATGGATTAGATTGCTTTGATCAGACAGTCTAACTGTCTGTCTCTTAACTAATCTATGTGGCTTGGCAGTCGTTATTGTTTTAAGCGAGAACACCCCCTCACTGGGCCTGTGGTTGATATGAGGTTTAGCAATGCAGATGCCCTTAGTGTCCTAGACAACAGCATTGACGCTGTTGGGAATAACAGCTACGGGCGGCGATGGTGGAGGCTGAGCTGGGAGAGCTTTGGTTGATGGAATGGCCTGCGGAGGGAGAGGGGCTTGTTTCTTTTTTGAGTATAGAATCCTTGATCTTGCCATGTCAGAAGTGAAGGGAACCATTTTAATCCCTGATTTCAAGTTTTCCAGACGGTCAAAAAATCTCATGGGTAATGGTGGAGACAAGAACAGTAGTAAAGTATCTCCAGAGGGTCTAGATGCAGCAGGTGGGTCCCATATAGGTATAAATCCCATATGAGTATAAACCCAGAAACAAAACATGGTGATGACATCACAAACAGACTGATCGAGTGTGGCGTCCGAGGTGTATGGCGTCTAGAGTCACTCTTTACAGGACAAAAACTTCTGCTCTTTGGAGAGGATGTGTCTGCTCCGTTTATTCAATGTGCCAACCACACTGTAACCCTTGGTAACCACAACAGTCGCCTTTACATGTCATCCGTGTAGCCTACTCTACAGGCATGACTCATCAACGTACACCAAATCGAACTGTTACACGAGTTTCACGTCTTTGTCATTAAACATACTAAAAAACACACACATCGATGTAAAACCTCCCGTGCTTAAATCCAATGCTTTCTTTCATAGTATCGATTCAATTGATTGATTACCTTTTAAACGATGTTAGATCGATATATGTCGTCCTGAATGGAAACTTTGCTGGGGCAAACTTAAATGTTCAGGGTTTTGTAATTTGTTTTTTCTGTGCTATTCTATATAAACAGCATCAACATGGAATGGCTAGGCAAAGTAATATTCTCCCTTCCGAGGTAGTATTAGAGCCGCAACAGACACGGAACAGGGCCTGTGTCAAATTTATTTATTAAATTTATTTACACACATGAGCACAGGTCTTATTTATGTCTTAAAAGGCTTATTTACTCTTAATATGTCAACTATATTGGGTAATACGATTGTAAAGATGACTAGAGCGGTGTTATTTCATGTCTAGGGGGCTCTGATAATGTTAAAAATGCATTTAGAAGGTCATAAATTGGTTTTATGTGCCCTAACTATGAAAATATTCCATTTATAAAAAAGGAATCCTACTTTGCGGAAATTCACTCATCACGGAATCAATTAACCACGATAAACGAGGGATTACTGTACTGTATTGGCTGGGTAGTTGTATTATATTGTGTTTTTTTTCTTAATCTCCCAACAACAATGTGTTCCAAAATCACTGCTCATATGCAGATCCTCCCTCACACCATGTTTGGAAAGACTTCAGAATCCAAATCTCAGCAAGCCAATTAGAATGACAAAAGCTGTCTGCTGCCCCCAACCTTTGGAGCATAGCAGCGAGTGTCACGTAGAGACACTGCAGTATCGTCAAAGCCAGATGGCCGGTAACACATGAAAAGCACAGCTGGTTACCACAGGGCTTTTTTATGGCTAAACAACTAATTAGAAGCAAATAAACAAATCACTGCAAGGTAATCATCAAGGAAAAAATATGCATTGAATATTTCTATTTCATATACTTGTATGTGCAAGATGCATTTTAAATCATAACCTTGCAAGATATATTTTGAAATATCTACCGCTCAGATTGCATCAGTGGGTGTCCTCCAGAACACGTGGGCTCGTTTTGGAGCTTTTTGTTGCCATCTGACTCTCTCTTTGCACAACCTGTATATCACAGAAGAAAAATATTTGATGTAACAGTTTCCTGTGGCGAATAGACTATAGACTATAAATAGCTTCCTTTTATCTGACTGACCCCTTCCAGTATTCTTCTGCGGAGTTCCCCCTGTGAGAGTGGACGCTCTTCCTCATCTGTGAAAGGCAGGTTGTCTGCGTCATATTCCACACTGGGAGGTCAGAGAACACAACACGCAAGTCAGCATAAAGCCTTGAACTGGAATGTACTGTATGTGCAATTTTTTTATTCAAACTTGTTTAAAATACATAACTTAAAAAAAAGAAAACCTCTGGACTGCAGGTTGGAGGTTCTCCTGGAGCATCTCAGGGGTTTGCCCAAAAAGGAACTTGGGCAGATCGGATGGGTTGTACTCCTTTCCGACATCCTGGAATTGTAAATAAAAGTAGATTACACACAGTGGGTTTTTTTTATATTAAAACATTCCAAAGCAGGAAGGTTTGGCAGTGCCTAACACACTTTTAAAGTAAATAGTTGCTTGTATTATATAGTGAAAACATTAATATTTTTCGTAGTTTTAAAGAAAATAAATCAAATGGATGCATTTTTTCCAGTACTTTTATGAGTTTATCATGGAGGAGCAGCAGCTTGACAAAAATAAAGAAAAACTTTTTTAATCTGCCGAGCTGTGTTTATTGCAAAATATAATTAGTTCATACAAATAATACACATTTTGTTCAGTTGGGAAAAAAAATACATGAAATATGTCCTAAAAGATTCTGCAGTTCAGTCCAGCATGCAAATAATACCAGCTCTGCATTACATCATTATAAAAGCAATGTGAATCAAAATCTTCAAAGTTCGTGAAATGCTAAATTTGAGCCATAGCTTTTGGCTGTGATTGCATACAGTAATCCCTCGTTTGTCACGGTTAATTGGTTTCAGACCCGACCATGATAAGTGAATTAGGATTCATTATTTAGAAATAGATAGAAATAGAAATAGAAATGAATAGCAAGTCCCCAACTAACAAATACAATTGGTTCCAGACGACCGTTCTTAAGTCGAATTGTTCTTAAGTCGGGGAAAAGGTAATATTACCAATGATATAGGTACTACATGTACGTGTATACATTACAGTATATGTGTATGTATGTAAATATAAGTTTGGATGCAGTAGTAATGTTAAACGAGGATAATTAATGAAAAAAACAACAATAAAAATGATATAAAAATACGTAATGATAAATGTTATTTACCTTTGAAGAGGAGTGGTCGAGCATACATTGTTGTAGTGGAGGAGGAGGAGGAGTTATTGAAAAAAAGGACAAATCGTCGTCGTTAGACCCTTCTAAAAGAGGTAGTGTTCTATGGGTGGTGTACAATTAAGCAGGCCTATTAACTCTTCATAAACTTTAATCACACCCTCTGTCCGGGTTGTATCATAAAACTCTTAGCCTTCCTCTCTCCTCTTCCTCGTCTTCTGGTATCTGTTGGTCCCATTAGCAGTGTCACAGTGCCCTCTGCTGGTCAAGCATGTACCAGTATAAATATGGGTTTGCCGGTCAAGCATGTAGCGGTATAAATATGGACTTATCAGGCAAAACACATGAAAAAATAGACCAGTCGGCTTGTGTTTGTATCTCCGAGTGTTCGCACGTCAGATGTTCGTTAGTAGGGCGCTTAGTGTATTTTGAGAATTTGAGCATAGAAAACTTGTTTAGAACCTTGTAGATACGGGTTTTAACATTATTAGAGCCCTCTAGACATGAAATAACACCCTTAGAGTCACCTTTACACTCGTATTACCCAATGTAGTAGACAGAAAATAAGCCATTTAAGACATAAATAAGACTCTTGCTGTAAATTTGTTCCGGTGCTAGGGGAACAGAGTGGGGGGAGGACAGGAAGTGCCACAAGAGTAATGTGTGGTTTTATTAGGGATTTTTTATTAGGTATTATTGTGTCTGTGGTGAGATAATACTCTTCTTAAACCTGCAATAAAAGCCTGTTGTTCCGGCAATCATGTCTGGTGTTTGTGTGTCTTACTGATACCTAGTGACAAGTGTAGAATACTACATCTCATCACAACATCTTTGAATGCATCTTCTGAACGCCTTGTACTTGTATTTTAGTTCATTTAGCCATTTTTATGCTTGAAAATGCTGAATTTAGGCAAAATACTTTCAATTTGTTTAAATATACATATTTTAAAAAAAAATTAATAGGCCATATTCAACAATGAAACAGCATGATTTATCCATTGATATATTTTGGAAAAACCGTGATAGAGTAAAGCCGTGAAATTCGAAGTGCAAATTGGCAAGGTACGACTTTACCAGGAACTCTCTTTTTCAGTATGTTGCACTTTTTTAATATAACTTATTTTCTTTCAATGCTATAAATTGTCCAGACAGCACAAATTATTCATTCTTTTTATTATAAAACCTGACTATTGTTATAAAATATTAGCTATTTAGCTGACTGAACTGCAGAAATCAACAGCATTGCTTGTATTCTTGTTCTGCCTTGTTCTTCCTGTTGCTGGGTAGAGTTCAAAGCTTTCAAACTTAACTTCCCCGATGGATAATACAAAACAGGCTGACAAACACACTCATTCAGGAAATGACTCCAAAAATAGTGCTGTGGAGAATATGGAGAAAAGTTTCTCTCTACACATTAATGCTGCTCTGTATATACTGTATGCAAAATACAATGAAAGAAAAAATTCACTATCTGGAGTCGATACTGATACTAATAGTACCTCAGAATGCGGGAAATTCCCGGGTCAACAAGGTCTTACCTTGTTATCGAGGAAGGCTTGTATGGTGAGGAGCTTGTTGGTCTTTTGCTCCACCACACCCAAGTAGGACATCATGTTGGTATCACTAATGGAGTCCTCCATCGCTGAGACATCGGACGCCACTTTAGAGAAGATGCTGCTCACTCCTGTAACAGTAACACTACTCTTTAGTATATACAGTTACTCATTTACCAGAACATTCGGTGCACATGCAAATGAACTCTATGAAAGCTACAAATAAACTCTCTGGCAGTGTCAAGCTGTGTGTGTGTGATGATGTCATGCCAACATGTTGCATGCGGGACCTGTTTTAATCGCCTCCAGAACTTTGCTTAAGATGTCAGCTCGGTTTTCATAGTCCTGAGCTTGCACTTGGGCTTCCTTCAGTTGAACATCTATGTCTCTCAGCAAAGCATGATGATCCTCCTCCTGTTGCAAACCTCTCAGTCGAAAGCGCTCCATTTCCTCTTGGATCTGTGTACATGCAGACACATTTAACAACATCACACTAGCACACATGCAGCGTCGGTGTGGCCGTGCTTTGACATAACAAACACACCTGGCTGATTTGATCCCGAAGCACCTCGGCCTCATTGTTTTGCTCATTTACGAAGTTGAAGAGGGCAAAGTTACGGTCTTCAGCTGCACAGAGAAACAGCAAAACACCATAAGAAATGTACACACTCGGCACTTCATTAGGTACTCCTGCAGAAAGCAGTTCTCAGTATGGCACGGTGCAAATGTACACTACTTCCCAGTACAACCACAATAATACAAATATTGTTCAATTGGTACCTCTTTGGTAGTTTCAATCAAAACGAAGCATAATTATCTTTGTTGAGGCAGGATTTTGGATTTTATTAGACAATGTCTTATGTTGTGACCTGTGAGTGTATTTAATCCGTCTGACCTAATATCATTGTAGGACATTGGAAATTCTAAATTTTAACCACAGAAATTTATTAAAAAAAAAAAAAAAAAAAAAAATTGCATAAACCTAACCTTAGACCTTACTCAGTTTTAATTGAAGTCCCCTGCTCTAGCAGAAGGAAGGAAGGTGGAGGAGCACAAGGTGTCTGACATCCACCAGCTTAACCAGTAATGTCGTCATGGAAGAATAGAAAAGGATTCCAGTAACAAGCTATGCAGCTCTGTTGAATGCCATGCCCAAGAAGATGAGGCAATGCTAGATAACAATCATACTAAATAATCAGACCAAAACGTGTTTACACCAGTATAATATATTTCCTTTCCTTATATCTAATTCTAGCTGTCTCTCTGTTTAACATTACCCTTATTTGCTGATTGGCTGGGAGGAAAAATCCCACGATGCCTTATAGTGAAACATGTGGCCTCACAATAATGCATCATGTCACCAAATATCGTTCCCTGCCTAAAAAGAACCAAAATTATATTTAGCTCCAAAAGCGACAGTGTAACTACTGCATTGACATTACCCTGGATGAACCTGGTGACCAGCAAGTCCAGTTCGTCCTCTCCTGTCACAGATCGAATCCTCTCAAAAAACGCCTCCAAATCATCCTTAGACTCCTCAGCAGAGTGTGTCGTCCCCTGCTCCTTTACACCTGACACTTGGAAGTGCAAACAACATTAGCTGTGCCAAATGGGAGTGTGATGAGTATAAACTGTCCTCCAGGCCAGAACAAGTTGGACCATAGTTCCTTTGTGTCTTACATTTTCTAGGTCCTGCCTCCTCCTGCTCATCATCCTGGCTTTTCTCGCTGTATTTGGTGGTGATGAAGTCTTTGAGGCCACACTCATGGGAAATAACCCTTTCAAGCTCCCTCATTTCAGTGTTATAGTGGGAAAGCTCCTTGTCAGCCTTCTCTCTCATCATCGCCAACTTGGACTGAGCCTCCACCCTAATGCACAGAATATATACAGGCATGCAACATTGTCATGGATAGAACTACAGTATCTACCACAGTGCATCGCTCACATTTCAAGCACTTTTATTACAGTTGATCTTTTCAAGGGATATAGAAATGAAACTTGGGTATACAGTCAGTGTACAGCTTGTGTAGTAGTATAGATTTACTAACCTCTGAAAATGACTCAACATAGTGTGTGATTGGAATTGCATCACAACTACGTATTCCTTAACCACAAGCGCTGCCATAGATTATTATTTTATTGTCTAAATAGCTGGCAACACAAGTAAGTACCAAGATAACTGCCTACATGGTGGTGGTTAGGTCATGGTCCGGGGCTGCATGAGTGACACCACCACTGAGGAGCTGCGGTTCCTTGAGAGAAAGATGAATTCCTACGTGTACTGTGATTTTGTGAAGCAGAGCATGATACCCTCTTTTCCAACTTGATAAGGAGTCCAAACACACCTCCACGATGACAAGTGCCATGCTGAGGAAGATGAATGTAAAGGTGATGGAGTGACTAAGTATGCCAGACCTGAACCCAATTGACCTGAACCTGCGTGGGATCCTCTAACACAACCGTCACCAAATGGCGGACCTCGGTCTGGATCCGGACCCAGTGACGGCTCTTTACGGACCCATGACCAATTAAAGAGAATGGGAAATATAATAACTTATACGGTAATCACGCTGACTGATCGGAGCAGCAGTTTCAGCGGCGTAATTACGTCAGTTATTACGGTTACGTGACAGCAAACACGGTGACGTCACTCAAAATGAGCCAATGAAATAGTTTGTTTACTTTCCAAGCAAATGAGAACCATGGCTTGCTCAAAAGTAAGAACAGTTGATCGAGAAAACCGAACATTTAAAAGTGAATGGACAGACCAATACGGTATATGTTAATTTTTCCAGAATCCAATGCCAAACCGCTGTGTCTCATATGCCCTGAAACTGGAGAGCCCGGTATAAAAAAAAATCTACGAGAATCGTAGCACTTTCATTTACAGCACAGCAACGCACAAATGGGTCTTCACTCAGGATTGTATGGATACTGGAGCAAACCAAAACACCTTTCACTGACGGGAGAGTTGTGGAGTGCTTCTGCTGCAGAGATCTTACTCAAAGGTAAACAAAATGAGGAAATGTCTGACAAATTCAGGCAAATTCCATTGCCAGCTACAACAATAACAACAAAATGTGTAATGTACTGTTGCAGCTTTTCTGTTAAAGAGAGACTTATTAAATTGTTATTATTTAATTTTATTTTGCAGTTAAGTTTTATTTCACTTAAAAATAACCCTTGTGTTCATTCATTGTTTGTACAGTCAAAGTTTTTAATATTATTGTGAAATTTGGTCCTGTTTTCTTTTAAATGCAATTTAGGTGCCAAAATAAGTGTGTTGTAGGGCAGTGGTTCTCAATTATTTTCTGTCATGCCCCTACTGGGGGACAGAAATATTTTCACGCCCCCAACCCACGATTTTAAATACTATTGAGAAACTGATAATATCTATTTATTTATTTGTCCTGTACAGACTGAACTTGAAACTGAAACCAACAAAATGGAGAGCAGTGAAGCATACAAGCATATTCAAGAGTCAAATTGCATGAGTACGACAAATTCAGACATGTTGGCAGGTCTGCCTCTCACGCCGCCCTGACAGTTCACCGCGATTCTGTTTGACGCAAAATAAGATTTGTATCTTCTCTGTGAAAAAAATTGCATAAACCTAACCTTAGACCGTACTCAGTTTTAATTGAAGTCCCCTGCTCTAGCAGAAGGAAGGAAGGTGGAGGGGCACAAGGTGTCTGACATCCACCAGCTTAACCAGTAATGTCGTCATGGAACAATAGAAAAGGATTCCAGTAACAAGCTATGCAACTCTGTTGAATCCCATGCCCAAGAAGATGAGGCAATCCTCATACTAAATATTCAAATCAAGACGTGTTTACTGTGAGGTGTACTCAGTTGTTGCGGAATCTGTTGGAAATTGACATAATGTGAATGAAATTATGTAATCTTAAGGAGAACGAACGTTTGTATGGGGGCAATATTTCCCCAGTCGACTTTTCATGGTTCATTCATTTAATTACAAACACTAACCCACTCCCTCCCTGAAGCGACCACCTGAAACGCCGGCTAAGTCGACAAAATAACTTGGAAAGTCATCCGTTACTCGTCAGTGAGCGTGAGTGGACCTTGCCTGGGTTTGCAGAGCTTGCTAGTGCGAGTCAGGCTGTGTGTACAGTATGTTCACAACGTGCTGTGTTTGCTGCTTGTTAATGTGATTGGAATTGCATCACAACTACGTATTCCTTAACCACAAGCACTGGCATTGCAGTTTGTTGAAGATCTTGTAGCAATGTGTGCACAGGCTGACATTTTACAGTATTAGCCAATCTACATCCATTTCTGAAATACTGGGCAAAATTGTCCAGTGATGTATTGCATCAATGTAAGGATTTTTGTATTCCATTAACAGACATGTTATTGACCGACCGTGACGTTGTTAGCCTGAACTGAAGGGCTTGGCTTGGAGCTAATTAGCGGAACTAACGTTTTGTACCATAATTGTTGCTGCTGTAGTACTGTAGTGTGACACTGGCAGTGCACAATATTGACAAGTTGCATGCTTTGAGGAACAAAAGCAACACTTTTTAATGTAAAATGCAAATCATTCAATAACTCGTATTTTAATAAGCAGTCAGTACAATGATGCTTAACAGCCACAAACCAATGAACTAACAGTTTTTAGTAGAACACGTTTCATCATTCTTCACATTCATCTTCTGGGGGTGCCGAAAGTGCAGACTGGGGGCCATTGGCTGCCGGCAGCTCATTTTTTATTGGGCCGCATCACATGATCGAAATATAATTAAACAAAAATGGGAAAAATAGAGTTAAAGTCACTATGTAAAGAGATTTGCTTGATTGACATTTAACAAAAAATAAGACAAAGCTTTGTCTGTAATTATACTGTACGTTGTGTTTAACCTTCCAGCCATCCATTTTCTGTACCGCTTGTCTTCCCTAGGTCGCAAGTATGCTGGAGCCTATCCCACATCTCAGAGGCGGGGTACACCTTGGACTGGTCGCCAGCCAATCACAATGTTGTGTTTAACCTTTTTACAACATATAAAAAATATAAAATACAAATATCAAGGTGGCCGCCTGCATCCTTTGACTTAGTATGCGGTCCTCGAGAAAAAAATTTGGACCCCCCTGCTATAATACAATGGTTGCCAACATGTGAGGGGTGTACTCACTTTTTGTGAGAAACCCAACTGTGCAAGTGTTGTACCTTGCATCATGCGCTGCGGTAGACACGGTGATTACTTCCACGATCTTCTTCCGGACCTCTTGGATCTCCTGTAAAGAACATAATCAAATAAATCACAGTGAAGAAGCAGCTTAACACTTCCATATCGACATCACACATCGCTCACCTGGACCAGCCTGTCGTGTAGCCGCTGGAATCGCACTCGCTCAATGTGAAGAGTCTGCAGATCCTCTCTGAGGTGGCTGTTCTTAGTCAATTGTTCGTTGAATCGGGTCAAGGCCTGAGGAGGACATTGGAAGTTAAATTGTCATGCTAACAAATGGACTGAGCTTTGATACTCACGCCTTCCAGTTTGTTTTCCAGCGTTCTTATGGCCTTCTGATTCTGCCTTGCTGCAGACCTTTGAGTGTCACTTGTGTGGACCTGGCCTTTTCTCAGTTCTTTCAGCTTCACCTCCACGCGTGAGATCTGCCCACATGATTCAATGCATATATAATAAAACAATACATAACTCGTCAGGTGATGGTAAAATGACTATTACCTCTTTCTCTATCTCTTTTTGCTGCTGCACTTCTTTCTCCACCTCCACTTCCAGCGAGTCTCTCTGCTCCATCAGTGCATGAAGGCAGGCTGCATCCTTCTTGTCTTTCTTTTGACGGGACAAGCTCTTACAAGCACCCAGTTTACGCTGCAGCTCCTCCTGCTCCGCTCTCAGGTTCCCAATCTCTTGTCTTATAATGCACAGGCAGCCATTTAGATGTAAAAAACGTTGTCAAACACTGATAAAATTGTAGTTTCTTAGTTCTCACATTTGTTTATGCATCTGCTGGCGAACCTGAATGCTGTAGGCCTGCCGGTCCCCATCCATGATCCTGTACTGTCTCAACAGCTTGGCTTTCTCTAATTCTGTTCAACAATGACACATATGTGTAAGTGTATCTTATAGTGATGTATAAATAAATAATTACACACAACATTACCTGTGCCATCAGTATCTACATCACTGCTATCTGAATGGGCACTTTTGGATAATCTTCCCTTGGGCATGTTTACACTGCACTCTAGAGGACATAAAATGGCGAAAACGTTTTTAAAATACACGGAGCTGTCATATTTTTGCAATGTTTATACACAAAGTTAAATTTAACAAGGTGTTTCTCTTTCAGAACAGTTAGTTATATCGTTGACGTCACTATTCGTCAGGTAAAACCAAAATGGCGACGAACAAACGCATTAAGTAAAAATGTTAAAAGTAGCTAGTTTCTGCAAAATGTAAGGTGTTTGGGCTTTGTAAACGACAAATAAAAAAGCAGTCTTACCGCATAGAAAGTAAAACCTCGTCTCTCGGTTGGACTTGTGCTGCAACTTGAGTTGATAGCAACGGTCGCTAAGTGGTTTAGAAAAAACACATTTCCCAGCATGCGTTGCACAACAACCGCTGTGGTATGTTAAACATTTTAAGACGTGCACCTCTTCTTGTTTTACATGTTTCTTGATGAACGTTTTAGTTAATCGTTCACCCTCACCTAATACATTTAAAATAATTGGGAGACAGAATATTCTGAAAGACGGCAAAATTAGGTTTTATTCATGCTAAGTTCTTTACAAACACTAGAAATTCCTAGTATACTTGCAATGGAGATTAGTTGAAAAAAAAAGACAGAAATCAGAGGATAAGTAACTGCTACCTGTAAGATACTGGGGTTCGACTCGTCGCGTTTTAGAACTACATTTCCCGGCATGTATCGTATCTATAGGTTATCTAGTATACTTGTAATGGAGATTTAACTAAACCGAACACGAATCATTTGAAAAGCGATTAAAAAAACAGTATAATGCCGCCAATTGCATGCGGTCTTCTCAGGTGTAAAAACATTAACAGACTTAGGAGAATCACCTCCCTGGACTTGTTTATTTGAAAAAAAGCAAACATACACAATGTTGGCTGTAATAGGTGGCCATTGGTAGCACACATCATCTGCATAGAAGATGGATGGATGGATGGATGGATGGTAGTACACGTGAGCAAAAATGGCCACGTTACTTGACAATTACTATCATGCATGATGTAGACCCAGGACATAGATACAATTTTATGTACATCACTTTTGCAGCACACAGGTGTAAGCTAACACATGGAAATATATTACATTTTGCATTAACCCTATCAGCATTTCAGTCAGTGGTTGCCCAACTTTTTACCCCCAAATACCACCACTACCACTTGCCTTACAGTCAGGGGATTTAGGTTCAAATCCCCATCAGAACATCGCCTTGTGGAGTTTGCATGTTCTCCCCAATGCTTCTGTGAGTTTTATCCAGGTTGCCTATCGTAGCTTTTTAAAAAAAATATATTTTAGACTCTAAATTGTGAAAGATGTGAATGATTGTTTTTCTGTATGTGCCCTGTAATTGACTGGCCACCAGTTGAGGATGTACCCCTCCTCTTGCCACAAAATAGGCTCCAGGACAAGCTCGAGCGCACCTGCGACCCTAAGGAGGACACACAGTATATGAACTGGATGGCTGGATGGACAGTATATTTCTAATAGAATTGTATTTTGATTGTTCTTGTGTACAGTGGCAGAGAGTGACCAGGAGTGGATCACTAGACATTTCAGGTATCAAATTATTGCCACCATTATGTGAGTAATGGTCTCACCTTGGCCACCCCAATGAAAAATTTCTGGCTTCGACACTACTTGTGTTCCACTTGATAGAGGCCGCCAATTCCAGTGGTACACGTACCACAGCTTGAGAATTATAAAATTTTAGGTTATTTGCCCTGCTGTGGCTGTGGATCCTCCTTGGCCGATGTCAGCGGAGCTCCCTCCAGAAAGGTACAGAAGTATTCTGATGTATTGAGCCCAGGTTTTCTCAACAGAAGGTAACATTTTGGGAAATAGTAAGCTGCCACGAGTCCAAAGTTGCTCATCAGATTAAAGGAAATCAGAGCAAAAAGCTTATTCTTTTTACCCAGACCTATGTATATTGGAATAAAGGTCCCCCAAATCACGCAATAGCTTAACGTGGAAAAGGTGATGTCCCTGGCGAGGTTATACTGATGAGGAGGTTTCACCGCCAGGAAAGTGCACATGAACGACACAAGGGCCAATACAAAGTTGAAGCTTTGCATCAAGCCCAGTCCAAAAGTGGGTATGACTGGGCATGACAAGAAGGTTCTCAAGAAGTCAATTTTCATGTTTGCCACATACGCCGACAGCAAGGTGCTTTCTTGGCTGTACCAGACGCAGAAACAGGCTTGCACAGCCCAACAGATGATCACAAACAGCCCACAAGCAGGTCCTTTCAGTATTTTCAGATGAGGAGCGGCCTTGTCATGGAATTCTGTTAGAAAGAATATCTGCACAAGGAGAGATGTTTAAAATACTTAGGTTTTTCTTCTGTTTGCAAATGTCTGTTCTCACCTGCAAGGAAATGGAGGCAATAACGGAGAGGGCAAGCGTTTGTAAAATGGAGATGAGAGGCAGCTGAAGACGACACACCAAATCCCCCGGCTGATCCAGGAAGAGTGCCACGCTGAGGCAGGCTCCCATCAGGCTGAAAAGCACAAGAAAGCTCCAGGGTCCACCAGAGGCCGCCACAATGGGGGTCCGCCGATGCCGCAGGAAGACGAGGGCCACTGCACCCTGACATAGCAGCAGCAGCAGCCCGCCCAACACCACTTCCAGTGCTTCAGGTATGTCCCAGGACAAAACCTCAAAGGTGGGTTTAGTGCAGTTAGTACTTCTGGTCTGGGACCACTGGCCCTCTGGACACTGGGTACACTGGATGTCCTCTAGCAATTGGAAATCACACTTTATTAACAAGGAAATTCTTAAACATTTTAATGCATATTTGTGAAAGGATGGCATTTTGAGAAATTGACAAATTCATGTCTGTTGTCCTCAACAAAAAATGATAAGAAAGATACAAAAAAAAAACACCCAAAAATTATATACACATAATACAGTAAATCTTGGTTAGCAGACGTCCCAGTTAGTGTGTTTTTTTTGGTTAACATCAAAAAGGTATGCCAAAATTTTGCCTCATTATCCAGTTGGCCGACAATATGGCACGCATCTTGTTGTGTTATTAATACACTGCGTGAGTCCAACTGTGTTCTTACTGTATTTTTATCACAAAACGTCCTTGCTAGCAGCCTATTAGCTTGAAACAGAAACCAGAATTCAACTCTTTGGCCCGTCTATCAGTGGCTAAGTAGTAACTAACACAGTTACACCATAAGTCTCCAAAACGTTAACAGAAAACACGTATTTATAGTTTTGGAATTATTGTTTTACATACATTAAAAAATCATAAATGACAAATGAAAGGGATAAATTAATATTAAAGGTTGCTTTTACCTGCACTGAAGACGTGATTGTTGACAAAGACATGATGTGGCAACAAGATCAACACAGACACCCCCTTCGTGTTTTGTCATGAGTTATTTCTTGAATTCAGTAGTGTTTCCCTTTCACTCATTGTATGTATTTATATGCATTTCGCATTTGTTTTGTGCATGTAAAACTATAATTGTAAAACTATAAAAACGTGTTGTGTGAACATTTTTGGCTTTCTGGAACTGATTAATTGGTAATGGTAATGGTTTGGCTTATTTCGAACATGCATACAGTTTACATTGAATGCTTCATTTTGCAATTCACAATTCCACATGTCCAAATTATTCTTCTTCCATAGAATCAAAGCAATTATTATGATTATTATTTTACAAAAAAACAAAAAAGTTGTTCCTTTTTCCCGTTGTTGTCCAGATCCACTTCCAGGTCTTCCTATCCTGCTGTCCTTCATGTTTTACTGTGAGTGTCATTGAATGCAGATACTTGGCTTCCTAATTCCAATACTTTTGTTGAGCAAGCCCTTGCAACGATGATATAAAATGTTATTGAATGTAATCCTTCTAACTGCATGGTTCTTTCTTTGTGGGTTATATCCTCCATTTTCCTTGTTGTCATGGTAATATGATCTTTCATATGTATTCAGATTGTTGATATCTTTGACAACAAGCACTCTTGCTTCTATTGGTCCTCCATTTAGCTTGATGTAGATTTTGCCGTTGGCGCACCAAGTGCTTTGTATCTTTCCCTCAAATCTCATGCTTTCTTGGCGATGTCAGATGCTCATTCATGTAGACGTTTGTACCTTTCCGCTTCTTTCCCTGTTTCAGCAGTGCGGTTTTGAATTCCCTGTTGGTAAACTTAACGATGATGACGGGTGTGGTGTTGTTTCTACCATACAGTGGGATCCAAGTATCGATGGTGTTGATACTAACATACAACAACTTTGATCGGAGGAAGTTGGCAATTTGTTGCTTAGTTGAAAGAACATCCATTCCATCTGGTCTTTTGACCTGGGTGTAATTCAGAGCCCTGTGAGGGTCACATTGTTCATTCTTGTGTACTGATCCATCTCCTCAATGATAGTTCTCATTTGCTCAGTGATTTTCCTTTGCTTCTTTCTCTTCTTCAAGAGTGGTGCACAAGGTAGCATTGTCTTCCAATAGTGCCTTGATATAATTCTTTAGAACCTTTATCATTGCATAATGCTCTATTTTCTTCCATAGGGTTTTTAACCTCCTTAAGAGCAGCGCGCAAGGCATTTCCTGCTTCAAGGCGTGTAATAACATCAAATTTTTGCTCTTGAGAATATTGTTGAGTTCTGGAACAGATTTTTCATTTGAGGTGTCTACCTCCTCATCCGACAGCCAGACTGGCCCTGACTAAAGGTAAAATGTACAGCATATATGTACCACTCTTAAAAAAAGCCCACAATTTTTTATGTTTATGTCTTTCTAGTGTTTGTTCGTCAAGCATTGAAATTTTGCACCTTGTTCGGCGGTCCTTGAACGAACGCACCACTGTTGCTGTGAGACGCAAAATTGCAACTTATACTTATGTGTCATTATTCAACTTATATATACGGTACTTATATAACTAATATGGTCATTCGTGGTGAGTACCTATACATTTTATAATTTCAAATTAGTTGAATAAGGTGTGAGTCTTATTTAAGAGAAATGGGGCAGGGTGCTGGAGCTGAATCTAATCTCGTAATTACAGCAGTCACTCTTATTGCAAATGTTGATCAGAAATCAGTGGAGAAAGAGAGATGTTTATGGGTGTCTCTAGGGATGTAACAATATGAACATTTCATATTACAATTATCGTGACCAAAATTATCATGGTTATCATTATTACCGCGGTGTTGTTGAATGTGCTCAAAATATTTAAAAAATACTGATACACACACTGAAGACTATTAACAAAGTTTTATTAAGAGTATTAACAAAAAACACACAAAATAATACACACAATATAGTAGTTGTAGTTATGTAGTTGTGGCAGCTGTAGCCTGCTGCATGCCCACTCTGTAAATAAGGGAAAATCAGATATATTAGTAGTAGTAGTAGTAGTAGTAGTATTATTACATGATGATGATTATTATCATCTACAACACACACACACACAAACAGACAGTAACATTACTCCTGTAAACACAAAACATGTTGCAGTGTTTCCATTTGGATTTGTTTTTAACATGGAATGATTTTATTCTCAAAATTAACTGCATCTATGTCAGCCTTTCTGTCTCACTCGATGCATCTGCCGGAATTCAGAAGCAGAGTAAGCAATAATGAAGTTGCAGTAGTCATACACAGCAGAAACCCACAGAAATAATAACACATTTTGCTCTGCTCTGCTGTATGTCGTTTACAGAAACATACATGTCTTGTACACACACCACTCTCTGTCGCCAATC
Source organism: Dunckerocampus dactyliophorus (assembly GCF_027744805.1). NCBI lineage: Eukaryota > Metazoa > Chordata > Actinopteri > Syngnathiformes > Syngnathidae > Dunckerocampus > Dunckerocampus dactyliophorus. The sequence goes on from NC_072826.1 coordinate 19,136,479, forward strand.
GCGCCAAATAACATCTAGGCCTATATTTTACAGGACTACCATTGGCTAACACTTATGTTTCCTTTATTGGCAAACTATAGGAACATTTGACAGACAAACCATGCATTCATTTACAAGTTTACTTACCTTACAATCACTAAAAAGTTGTGAACGGTGGTCACGGAAATGGCTCATCATATTGGAAGTGTTACTCCCCTTTGTTGGGACTTTTTTTGATTGTCTTAAATTTTTGTCTCGTCGGAATCCTTTGCAAATCCAAAATATGTCCAGACATCAGATCTTGTTCTGCTCAGGAGCGCTGTTTGCGGCCATGTTACCTTCCGCCATGTTTTCTACGAGCCAAACATTGCAAACTGCACACGTGCGTCCACTTGTGCTGCTGCTCTAGGAAGTGAATTAATCAAAGCGGTTATTGGGGGTGTCACAAGAGCTCATGTCACAAGATCTAGCACAGGGGTAGGGAACCTATGGCTCAGGAGCCAGATGTGGCTCTTTTGACTGCATCTGGCTCTCACACATTTCTTAATAGATAAAAATTATTTATTAATTTTTTTTTTCCACTGACATTTTAAAGTAAAACACTACAAAAATCACAGTGTTACAAATAAAGTTCAAAATGTAAGACTTTCTTATGCATTTTAATCTAGCCATCCGTTTTCTACCGCAGTGCAGGTGGCTACAACCAAGTGCCAGCTGTCTTTCAGATATTTTCCGGGTAAGACACCAAAACTCGATTATTACTGGATAAGCGGTAGCCTGCCCGGGGTCTTTGAAAGGTCAAGAAGTACTGTAAAATGAACTCGATAAATTTGCCGGGCTCCATATATTGTTATGTGCATGCATGTCTGTTTTCCTTGTCTCTTGTCTGCAAACAGGCAGGAACAGAGTTCACTCTGTGCATTGGTTCAGCACCTAAAAGCTTCATAGACCAATGGTGCTTCATAGAAGAAATAGAACAATGGCGTTTCATAGAGCAACGGCGAAGAGAGTGAGACCTCTTGTCAGTCATACTGTACAATTGCTTTGTCACTGTGGGGGGAGGTGGAGCTGTTAGCATATACACACAGCAAAAGAGTGGAGCTTTTAAACATATCTACCCGACCCAGTTTTCCTATCTGGGGAAAAAAAGTACAAATGTAGATAATTCGTCCCGACAGTCTACACTCACTGAGAGGTCTTCTCTCAAATGCAAACATAACAGTGCAAAATGGTGTGCTTTCACAGAAAGTCATTGCCAAAGAAATGCTGCTTTTTAAGACAGCTCAAAAGCCAGCATTTCAAGAAATGTTGTAAACGTTTGACAGACCGTATGAATCGTCTGAGAAAAGCACATGTCACAAAAGGCAATTCCACAACTTTAGAGAGTGAAAAATGACATATTAAAGGAAATATTGCATTATTATCACATATTGTTATTATTTATTATTAATTAATTATATATTACTGTAACAGTGGTTTATTTGGTCTCAGAAATATTGACAATAATATCATTTAGCATCAATTTGTGGGAAAATAAACAAAATGCACCTGCATTGTTTTGTGATGCGGTTAAATGAAAAAGTTTGTCGAGTCAAATTTTTTCATTGCACTATTCTTAAAATTCATGTTAAAATCTCATCCCCTCATATTCTCGTGGACCCAATCTCGTGCATTGTCACGTTTCGCAAGTTGCATGTCAAGTGACATGGTTGTCAATTACGGTTTTACAATGATTTTAATTTGAAACGGTAATACTAACCGTCGGGAGTTTTACCACGGTTAATCATGAATACTGGTAATCTTGACATCACTAGGTGTCTCAATTACTAGCAATCTTTCCTCATTCGCTGGTTGGCCCTGAACGGAACAACTGCAAAAAAATATCTATTGTATATTATTTAAATGAACGAACTTTACCGTGGTTGGCCTGATAAGTGCCGGGCAAACAGTCAATGCAATCGAAACAGCACGAATGAAAGCCTTTGACTCTCCGCACCTGGCCGCTGCCACATTCCGCTGAACAGGTGGATTCAGGGATCTGCAAAAGTGGTAACATCACAATCATTTTTAAGGAACTTGGATTAGGGGGAACCAGATCAAATGCTCTTGCGGATGGTACTTGGCCCACGGGATGTAGGTTACCCACCCCTGATAAGTTTAGGTGATAGGTCACTTTTTAATTATGTCATAAGAGTAATATGTGTACAGCCTGTTTATAGAATTGAATGTTTTTATCGTCATTTGAACAGGTACAACGAAATTGAAGGTTCATTCTCCTAAGGTGCTGTTAAAAAAAAGGATATACGCATGCACATCACATGATAATTTATGAGCACCAAACGTGAGAAAAATCTATTATGTCTTTAACTTGCTTGCATTACTTTTGATAGAAGAGGCACTCAAATGTTTGCTTTGACGTTCTGGGTTTTTATGACGTCTTGGAAAAAAAACGTCCTTTTTCGTGGACATGATACCGCCTCAAACCCGCTCCTAGCTAGATGAGCTCGTTTTGTGTGCACTCCTGATGAAAATTTTAAGACCACTTGAAAAATTGCAAGAATTTACATTTTTCACTGTTGGATCCAAAGGAGGTTCTAAGTAGAGCTTAAAAATGACAAAAAGAAGCATCTGATTTTAAGAAAAAAAAAAAACAAAACGCTGGCTTTTCCTTTGTGGAAGGACATCAGTGACAAGCACCTCGCAGCTCATGCACGTCCCAACCCCTTCCAAGATGCAGCGGTACTGCAAGTGCCTCCCGTACGACATTTCTATTTCTAATATTGATTTTATGTCATTGTTTTTTGTATTTTTCATCATGACTGAGCCTCAACTGCCTCCCCTGACTGCACATCACTGGCCAGTTGGATCTGCCAGCTCAGGGCTTGTGAAATTTCCTTGGGTCCACCACTTGGCTAGTTTTATTCCATAACCCTCAGTATATTTTAAAAAGTTAAAGTGACTGTCTTACTGTGTCCGACCTCAGCAGCAATGGCGCACTGCGAGAGGCCTTGCTTACACTCAACTCAACAAACCAACCGTGTTCAAAGACAGAAAGCTTTTTTGCCTCAAGAGATCATGACAGTGTGAATATGTGACTCACTGAATCCACATTTTGGCTTTTAAAGGCTGTTGTCTTAAACTTTTGATCAGCCGATGAACAGCCTATTTCAGTTGAATAGTTGTTTGCATGCCCTGCGATTGGCTGGCAACCAGTCCAGGGTACACCCTGCCTCTTGCCTGAAGTCAGCTGGGATAGGCTCCAGCATACCCGTGCGACCCTAATTACGATAAGCGGCATAGAAAACGGATGGATAGTTGTTTGCAATAAATTGCTCACTCTGATTTTTTTTTTTTTGTCTCACTCCCATTTCTTCTTTTTGCATTTAGAAGCTCTGCTCAGAACCTCCTTAAGATCCAACAGTGCAAAATGTAAATTACATTTTTCAACTGGTCTTAAAATTTTGATCTGGCGTTTATATACCCACTTGACAATCTTAAAATAAAGCCAGGAGCTCTTCTAACTATCCAGACGTGAAAGCTGTAAGCTTTATCATTAAGTTTTTCTTCAGCGAATAGGCTAACCCAGCATTATGTTAAAATTTGGGATGCTCCGATCAACATCAGCTGATTTCCGTGAGAATCATGTGATCGGCTTATGTCAATAAATGCCTTTCAACGGCAATCACAAGAACTGATCACATGTGGCTAGCACTATTGCAGGCCATAGCGATCCTTTCGTGCAGTGTAGTGTCTTGACTTAACTAATCATCTTGGGCAGCGTCTGCCTCCCACTTTCCTTCAAAACAAACACAATCACGTCTGCCACGTGGAACTTAACTGCCAACACATGCCACGAAAAATATCTTGCGGGGTTAGCACGTTAAAAAGCTTTAATTTAATATGGCATTTTAAGAACAAACACTTGAAGGAGTATGGTTAGTTTTAAAGGCTCATGGTGTGATCATCAGTCAAACGGCAGCTAAAGCAGCCATGTGGACAACACTCGACCGTATGTGCGTGACAGTCAGAAGGCTAAGCAAATAACCCGAAAATAATTGAATTCATTGGATGAGATGACCAGCCTTTGTCACCGGTGGAAGACACCGGGTTCGCTGAGTGCTCTCTCACTTACCTGGAAGTCCTGGTAGAGCTCCACCAATGTACTCTCACCCTCTGTAAGTTTCACAAGTGATATATATTCTCTTTAAAAAATAAGTAAAATCTAAAGTCTGAATTAAGGTGATTTTATGCTTCCTTTTTTCATATTAAATAGCCAGTAGCAGGGGTGAAGCCATCAATTCTGGGTATCATTAAAAAAAAAAAAAATAAATAAATCACGTTGCCCCCGGCCATTAATTAATTACTAATTTTATTAGAAATTAACTATTTTGGGCCCCCTGGCAGTCAAGCAACCTTGGAATTGTCCTGACTTTTCCCCTTTCTACAGATCACCTGGCCAATAGCACTCATCAGAAATAAATTGAAAAATGTATAATTAATCCATGTGATCGATATCGGACAATTTCAGTCCAGAATAATCGGAATCGGCAGCATAAAACCCTGATCGGAGCATCCCTAGTTTAGATGTGAGTGTAATGTCAGCACGGTAGCTCCCATAGCTATGCTGGTGTTGCGTTTCTTTATGTTGTCCTGTCCCACGCCTTAATGTTATGTTGTTGTATGTGATATATGGAATCTGTTACATTGGACAGGTGCAGTGTTATGGTGTATATGTAAAAAAGGGGATAAAGTTCACAATAGTGGTTCTTGTAGACACACTCTGGACAAACATAGCTCATTAGCATTTGAAACTGTCTAAATTCCACCATCAAGTTTAGATTTTACATAACACACTAACAATACACTACTGTGGGACCTAATAGTAAAAATTGCATAATATGAGACCAGTAATAATTACTGTACCTGAGAGTCTTCAGTATGCCATTTGAAAAGAGATTTGTTGATGGACAGTTCTTGGTAGAAACTTCCAACAACAGCAAAATCCAGTTGCAACTTTTTCCAGATCCATTCCACCACGGTGAATCCTATATTGGGATTGCCGTTGTTGTCAAACAATAAATGTGTGCCGTTAATGTCAAAAGACATGTTACGTAAAACCCTCAAGAGCTGCAATAAAACAACAATACTTAGGTTAAAACAGAAAGTCCTCTAGTCACTCTCAAGAAAGACTAAAGCTTCACCTTCCATGGAAGAATTTTGGTCTCCGTATCCCAGTTGCACGAGCTTGAACTACAGCGCAGCATGTTATGCAATGCCTGTGCCACACTGTAGATGGCAGCATACACCCGAAAAGATTCATGCTGCACTCCAGGATCCAGCACTAGGCTTATGTTTGCTGGTGTCAAGTTCCAACATTGTGGACAGGGATTGTGGAGCTCTGGCGCTACAGGCTTCATCTTCTCCTCACTCAGTTTGGTGAGGAGCACCTCTGTGTAGGCCGGTAGCAGATCCAGGCTCCGTGTTGTGTCAACGAATCCGATGACGGTACCGATTTTCTGGATGCCAGGGAGGGAAGTCAGTAGATTATGAACCACCCAACTTGTGCTGGCAATCCACACACCTGTTATGTTCCTTTTGATCACCTTGAATAAAGGGAATGGTGGGTAGTTAGTTTCATTAGCTTGTCATGATAGTTTTTACTCTTTAGTCTTTACTCGCCTCTGTAAAAAAAACTGCAGCTGGCTCTGGAAGAGAAAACACCACCACCACTTTGACCTTGGTGGTTTGGATATTGTCCACAATGGTTTGTATTGTGGCTGCAGGGTCAGAGTACACAGGAATCAGCCCCTTGTAGGCCACGCACACGGACATGGTCCCAGCTAGTTTGGTGAATTCCTGTGTTCCCTGTTGTCCGTACTCTTCGTCGCTGCCCACCACTGCCACCCAGTTCCACCCAAACTCCTTCAGCAGAAGCGCCATGAGATCCACTTGCCATTTGTCGCTGGGCACTGTGCGTAAAAAGGACGGGTAGATGTGCTTGTTGCTGAATTTGTCGCTGGTGGCACCAAAGCTGATCTGAAACCAGAATAGTCATATACAAAGGTAAACACTTTTGTTCTTGTTGTAACCACGGTGTGGTGACTTTTGTTAATGTATGGTTGGGTATGAAAAAGTGACACTCAAACCTGGGCTTGTCAGAAGATACAGATTTGCTCCAGGTGGATAGGTTGGAGTCAGACAAAATCTTGACCAAACGTGGTACAACACAAATATTTATTGATGGTCAATAAGTATAGTGGTACCTCGATACGTTGTGATCATGCAATGCATTGTGGGCCGCAGGCGCTATTTTAGGTTGTCTATATCAGAGTTGTGAGAGATACAGTACATGACGTAAGAAACACATGGACCGCTCAAAAGAGAAAAGCGATGGACCGTACTGAAACAAGGGTGCAAGTCCTCCAAATTTTATGGCTTAAAGAGAAGACCTTCATCATTTCAGAAGTATGTAAATGTGACGGGAGTGGCTACGTCATCCATCGGCTGCTTAGCATGCTACTACAGTTCCCGTGCAAAAGTCTATCAACCCGGTCGCGCATTCAGGGTGACACTCTGTGTTTCTGCCTGTCTCATTTTACATCCACAACACTCATTTGTGGTTCCAACAACAACACAAAAGCATTCAAACTTCGTGTAGCATGTTCGTGGCATCCTGAGTCAAACATAGCACATGTCACCACCTCGCTGGCGCACTTCTGTGACGTCACTGCCGCCAGTAGTTTTGTTTTTTTTCCACTTTCTATATTAAACGGCAAGGTACATGTTTATTGGTTATAGAACGTTGATATTTAGTTTGATATATTTGAATGTGAATAATAAACAAAAAGTGCACAATTGTAAAAATTGTGAATTTGACCCCAAAATAATCAAATAAATGAATAAAGGAAACAGTCAGTCAGTGTTAAAGTCAATAAGTCAGTGTCCATCTACCAGGGTAGTATGATTTTGTTTTGTCTTATCTGTATGAAGAGATAGGTATATTCCTTCCAGCTGTATCGTGAAGCAACTGCTCATGTCACACCCTCCACATGTGCAGGGGCGTATTTACAGTAGTCATTTGGGGGCCCAAGGCAAACCCAGTCATTGGGGCTCTCCACATCTTTGTACTGCACGGACAAAAGTTTTATTATTTCAATTTAATTAAATAAAAAAGTGAGTATGTAATTTAGGCCCCTTTTTCCTTGCTTTTGAAATCAGTTATCTGTCATCTTAAGTTGCTAGTTACACTGACATGTTTATAAACTCCTGATCAAAATCTTAAGACCATTTGAAAAATTGCTAGAATTTGCATTTTGCGTATTTGGATCTTAATGGGGTTTTAAGTAGAGCTACAATATGCAAAAACAAGAAGGGGGAGTGAGACAAAAAACATTTGTAACTTGTAATTTAAATGAAAAAAAATGAAGGTTGTTTATCACCTGATCAAAAGACCACAGGCTATAAAAAACAAAATCTGCTCAAAAAGTTCATTTTCTGTCAGGCATTCACACTGTCATGCCCTCCTGATGGCTAAAGCTAAGAAGCTTTCTCTTTTTGAACGTGGCCAGGGAGCATCAAACATGGGACATTGAAAGGTGGAAAAAAGTTTTATTTTCTGATGAAAAAAAATGTAACCTTGACGGTCCAGATGGCTTCCAACGTTACTGGCGTGACAAGGAGATCCCACCTGAGATGTTTTCTACCCAGCACAGTGGTGGTGGTGGGGGGGGGGGGGGGGGGTCCATCATGATCTGGGGTGCTTTTTCATTAAGTGGAACACTGGAGCTTCAGGTGGTGCAGGGTTGTCAAAAGACGGATGCTTACGTGTAGATGTTGCAGCGGGCATCCCTCATGACTGAGGGCCCTCGTCTGTGTGGTAACAGCTGGGTTTTTCAACAGGACAACACTGCAGTTCACAATGCTCGCTTGACAAAGGACTTCTTCAGGGAGAATAACATCACTCTTTTGGACAATCCTGCATTTTCCCCTCATTTAAATCCCATAGAGAACATTTGGGGATGGATGGCAAGGGAAGTTTATAAAAATAGCCATCAGTTCCAGACAGTTGATGCCCTTCGTGAAGCCATCTTCACCACTTGGAGCAATGTTCCCACTAGCCTCCTGGAAACACTCACATCAAGCATGCCCAAACCAATTTTTGAAGTGATTAACAAGAACGATAGAGCTACTCATTACTGAGTCCTATTGAGAAAAATTTTTGTTCTGGTTTGGAGAGTTTTTTGTTATTTTTTTAAGCAATGGTTTAAAACTTTTGATCAGCTGATAAACAGCCTATTTCAGTTTAATTGTTGTTGTCAATAAATTACTTTTTCAAAGTGTTTTTTGTCTCACTCTCCCTTCTGGCTTTTGCGTATTGTAGCTCTACTTAAAACCTCATTATTAGTATTTTTTTTTTTTTCGTGTTTAAAATACCATTTTCACGTATTTCATGTGATTTTGTCCTCAGTTTTGCTCTTGTCGCATATTAGGTTGACTATATTGTAAATCACCCCACTACCACAATATACTTCAGGATTTAAAATAAAGACATAAATTATTAAATTAGTAATGAATTAATTTAAAATAATATATTTTTTTAATAAATATATTAAATCATTTGTATTCTTTATTCTATGATATGAAATACACTACTTTTTAAAACTGATCAGACACATTCGGTGAATTTGCAAAGTATCAGTATCGGATCGATATCGCCGTTACCAGCATTAATTTTAATCAGTATCAGATTGGAAACGAAATCAGTGGTATCGCACATCCTTGTCATCCTCACTGTGTGTGTGGGATACATGCGCGCCCAACTGGCCAAAGTGGGAATTACACCAATACTAATACTAATGCATAGTTACTGTAAATTATGTGATCTTACTTGTTAGTAAAACTAATGTGTTACACCGTGAATGACATGTGTGGCGCCACCTATAGGTTGTGGTTAAAATGCTTTGGAAGACACGCTAGCATACATGTAATACAGATATGTATTATATATTATATATATATATATATATATATATATATATATATACTGTATATATATATATATATATATATATATATATATATATATATATATATATATATATATATATATATATCTGTATTATAATACAGATTGCGTATCTTGCTTGCTGCTGTAACAAGTGAATTTCTCCGCTGTGGGATAAATAAAGTACAAATACAAATACAAATACAAACACAAATACAAATACATATTCCCAAAGTTTTATAATCATTATACAAATGATCAATGACGTATGGACAATTAGTTGCCCCTTTTTGGCGCCCAAGTTTTTCGACCCATCTTGCTCAAAATGTACATGTATATCTATATGACAAGAGTGCGCAAGTGGTTTTAGTTATCTGCTGCAAAAATGTTAGTAGATCCCAAGTTTTGAACTGAACTTGTGGTCTGTCTGATGTCATTCATGGGCCGAATTTGGTCCTTGGACCGCCCATGGAATAGCTCTGCCCAATGTCAAAGTGTTCTTTTCCTTTGAGCAAAACGCGCCCAAAAAAGTCATTGAACACACTCTGAATAGTCCCTAAAACACCTTTTGGCACTTTTGAAATTGTTCGGATATTTTGGTGGTGTGATCACATAATCATCAAACATTTTGTTGCATATAGTCCACAGCAGGGGTACTAAATTTCAAATAGGTCCAGTTACATAAAATTTCCTCAAGCAAAAGTCTGGAGTGCCATTTCACACTGCCGCTTTTTATGAGTGCCACGGTCTCTGAGCGTATGAGACAAACTGGTTTTGTGCTTCCGGAGGGAACAATGAACATAATTGAGTCTTGTCCATTCTGGCTTGAAAGCTCTATTTTTGCTGTCCACTTTTCTCTTCTTAGAGAGCGTCATGTGTATTTATTTTTCTTTTCGTCTTCCTGGCCTCCCTCTCCGTATCGTAGCGCTCTTATTTCCCCATGTGTCACTCATCGAACTGTCCTCTCTCACCCTACGTATCACTTGTTTTTTTTCTTCTTCCCTGTATCTCAGTAGTTCTTTCACGTCTCTCCCTTCACTCCTCTTTTTGTCTGTCACACAGAGTTTGACGCTCTTTTTGAAAAATGTCATTCTAACCATAACACGTCAACAGCGGTGCTCAATTCCAATGTCTCCAGCTAGCACACAGTCTCTGCGTCCTCTCCTCACCCTCACAACACTGCCTCATTCTCCACCAATCACAGGCAATGTTCCTTCCACCTCTGCCAACTTTTCAGTATGAAAAGTAGATATCGGCTGTCCTAGAATTCGGTATAAGACATCATCATCTAATCTGCAAACATTTGCATATGATGTTGTAAAAAGCATAACCTCGTAGGAGAGACAAAAAACTCAGTAAAAACAGAGCTCCACATCATGGTGGCTTATGACTGCCTTTGGGTGGCACGAACCTGTCAACAGCACCCGAGTGAGAACACAAACATGCAGAAAAATACGTGCTTTCACCATACTAGAAAAGTTCCCAACGACGCCAGAAAAAGTCGGTAGATTTGTCGCTAGTCGCTTTTGAGAAAATATGTCATCAAGGGGGGTTGGAATGTCACCAGATCTAGCGACTTGACAACACTGGTTCTTTCACGGACATCAGAACTCCAAACATCAACACAAAACACAAGCAGATTGTTCCTTTATGCACTTTTATGGTAAGCTCAAGCATATGCCAGATATTAAAGTAACGCAATATCCCTCGCCACTTTGCGCTTCAAATTTTGCAGCTTTACTATATGACGTTTTTTCAAAAATATATTAATTAATACATCATGCTGTTTTATGGTTGAATACAACCTATTATTAGTCAAAAAACATGCATATTTAAGCAAATTTCATGTAAATTTTGCCTAAATTAATCATCTTCAAGCATAAAAATGGCTAAAGGAACTAAAATACAAATACAATAAATTAAGAAGATGCATTCAAATTGTGAATGTACTATTGCACATTGGTCACTTGGTGTCAGTAATTTGGTGTTTTGGTAGTTTGGTGAGACAAGCACCAGACTTGATCTTTTTGCAGGTTTGAATTTTCTCACAACAGGCACAATGCTAACGTGTGAGTTCATATTATGTCTTATGTATGCCTTATATGTCTTATTTTCTCTTATTATGTCTACTATATTGGGTACTACGAGTGTAAAGGTGACTAAAGAGGGCTCTTATAATGTCAAAACCCATATTTAGAAGGTCATAAACAGGTTTTCTGTGCCCTAACTACAAAAATATACCATTTATAAATAATCCTACTTTGCGGAAATTCACTTATCACGGTCGGCTTCGGAAGCACGATAAGCAAGGGATTACTGTGATTACTTTTCCAGGTAACTAATTACATTTATGAAGGAGTAATTCTGTCACTAATTCAATTACTTTTTTGGGAATGTAACTAGTAACTTTAACTAATTACTTTTAAGTTATTTGACCAACACTGATTTAGAGTTGCAATGTTTAGCGCCTGGAATGCATAGACTTGATTGGCTAAATAGTATCATGTGCGATACACATCCGTATAGGACGGCGTCAGGGTCCGGAATCAGACCCCAGTCCGACAGTTGGTGACCTGTGGTCTACAGGGTCGTAAAATACCTAAATACCTTAAAGGTCATTGAAACTGTAATTTATCAAAACGAATTTCTTTTTTTTCTTTCTAGTTATGTAATGTGGTGATTGGTTAGAGTGAATTACTTTGCTAACATTTTAAAGCAAATAGTGTGCATATAATAACACATGATCAAAAGACATCAAGGTCTACGAGGACTTGAATAACGATACCTGTGGCATCAGAAAGAATCCCAGCAGTTTCCCAATGACCACCACCATTTCCGAGTTATAGGGCCCGATCACAGCCGCCACACTGGTCTCGTAGTTGGTGTAATTGCACTGCACAGATAGTGTGCTGTTGTTTTTGTTGGTCAGGAAGGAGAGAGTGGGCCTCACAATGACGGCGGCTTGTTTGCAGGTGTCGTAGATATCATATCCCAGCTTGATGCCAGGGAGCAGCGTTTGGTTGGCGTTTATCTCATCCACTGTGTATTTCATCACCAGCGCAAGGCCCAGTTCTAACTCATTCAAACTGAAGATAGTAAACAAAATAAGAAGCCCTGTTAGCAATACCACAATACATACTCTCATAAAGAATATGATATCCCAATCTACCGTTCACAGCTGATGTCATTCGGCTTGGTCCTCTGGCTAAGGTTGCTGGTCACCTCGTTGATGGAAAACAGCCCGCCCAGCATAATGTCCCCAGAAAGGTGAAAGATGCTGGTGGAAATATTCTGGAACCAAGCAGGTGAACTCACGCAGTAGGTCACTGTCCAGCACAGAACTAGGAGTTGAAAACATACAGCCATGTTTAGTAGAGAAGATGCAGAATTAGTCTGGAGGGACGAGATCAAAGTTTGTAGGTGTACCATGAAAGATTTCAGCATGCAAATTCACCTTTCAGGCGAGTCCATTATTGACTCCTCCCACTCCTGCTCAACAGAAAGTATTGGGTCAGGTGGAGGAGTGGTTGTCTCTCAAGCTAAAGGTAGTTGGTTTGATCCCCAGCACCAAAGAGCTTGTTGAATTGACCTTGAGCAAGTGAACCCCCAGTTGCTTCATCAGTAAGGATGGGCAGTAAAGATGGACTATTGGCTAAAATCAAAGGATTCATTGTTGTCTTTGAATTGGGTGGGATATTCTGTTGCTGAATGTTCTGAACTCCTCTTTCCATGCCAGTGTTGTATTTAGCAAAAGAATAAAGTGGATTTAGTATAACTTGCCATAGCTGATGAAATGTAATACTTCTTTCGACAGCAAACCAGTTGAGACTACAACCAACAGACAGACAAGTATCGCACTCCTTTAGTGTTTCCATTACATACTTGTCAACACTCCTGTTTTCACTGGGAAACTACCACATTTTGCCCTTTGTTCCCCGCGTCCTTCCATTTGAACAGTTTTCCATATTTTTCCCCGCCATTTCTCCCATATTTTAACTTTCATGAAAGAAAAAAATCATCTCCAGCTCTGCCAGTGCAGCACAGTCTCCGGTCCACTCGGCATAACATATTTTGGTAGCCGGTAGAGTCAGTCTGGAAAAGGTTATAAAGCCATTTCTAAAGCTTTGAGACTCCAGCGAACCACAGTGAGAGCCATTATCCACAAATGGCGAAAACATGGAACAGTGGTGAACCTTTCCAGGAGTGTCCGGCCAATCAAAATGACCCCAAGAGCGTAGGGAAGACTCATCCAAGAGGTCACAAAAGACCCCACAACAACATCCAAAGAACTGCAGGCCTCACTTGCCTCAGTTAAAGTCAGTGTTCATGACTCCACCATAAGAAAGACACTGGGCAAAAACGTCCTGCATGGCAGAGTACCAAGACAAAAAACAGTCACTGCTGAACAAAAAGAACATTAAGGCTCGTCTCAATTTTTGCCAGCAAACATCTTGATGACCCCCAAGACTTTTGGGAAAATGGTCTGACGAGACAAAAGATTAACTTTTTGGAAAGTGTGTGTCCCATTACATCTGGCATAAAAGTAACGGCGCATTTCAGAAAAAGAACATCATACCAACAGTAAAGTATGGTGGCGGCAGTGAATTGGTCTGGGGCTGTTTTGCTGCTTCAGGACCTGGAAGACTTGCTGTGATAAATGGCACCATGAATTCTTCTGTCCGGCCATCTATAATAATCAATAATCATAGTAATAACTTTCTTCTGAAGTATAATCTTCGTAAATGTTCTTCTCGTAATATTATGACTTCTTTGATATTTCAACTTTGTGCTACTAAAACGACGTTAGTTTTCCTCATAATGTTATGTTATTCTTATGAAACTACCTTTTCTCTTTAGATTAAAACTTTTTCTCTGAATATTTTGACTTTATTCTTGTTACTCCTAAAACATTCTTCTTAGGAATTTTCTTCTCGGATTTATGACTTTATTCCCATCATATTTAGACTTTATTTGCGTCATATTTTAAGTTTTTCCCCAAAATAATTTCCCTAAAATTACAACTTTATTTGTTGTTTTGTCTGTTTCTCGTTATATTATAACTTCAAAAAAAATATTTTTTTTATTTAATATTTCAACTTTATGCTGCTAAAGTTACAATATTTTTCCTGATAATATTATAACATCATTCTCATAAATTACTTTTTCTTGCTGGATTACAACTTTTTTCTCTTAATATTTGGGCTGTATTTTAAAATTAATTCAGATTTTTCAATTTTGCTGTTGTTGGTGTTTTTTTCTTTAGTTTTCTTGGTAAACTATATTCTTACAATGTGCCGCAGACCAATAAAAAAGCTAATGGACAAATGCCGCAAATGTCCCCCAGGCTGCTCACTGGACACCCCTACCTTAGAGCAAAAACGTAAATAAATAAGAATTGGTGCCTTGGTGGAGGTCTTTGCTTTGCTGAGTGCCTTTCTGGTTCTTAATTATTTTTACATTTTATTTAAAAGGACTTGCGAGTGGATTTCTTGAGAATGTAAAGATTTGTTGTCACTTTTAACAAACCCTTGTTTTTACACAGAAGTGCTCAACTTCCCGGCACATTTTCCTGTCATTTGTTTGTGGCTTGTCGTTTGACTCTCTTGTCTGGCAGGAGGTGACCACAACATTTAAATGTTGTGTATGCACTCACAACTATACTGTATGTCATAGCCAAACATTGCAACCATGTCAATACACAAGAAAATAGGTTAAATAATGAAAACATGCTTAAGCTTGCCCAATTGGCTGTCTTCAATTTTGTTTGTTTTTGTCTTAGGGTCGTTTACATGCACATTTGCATAGAATGCGCGCCCATGCGAGCAAATTGACACATTTCCCGCTCAGATATTTACATACACACATTAGAGCTTCTCTGGTAAACACTTTACCTGTCTTTTGCTAACAAACGTACATAGGCAAAAACAATTCAAATGGATTACATCTATAGGAGCTACATCTTGTGTGCATGGTGGCATAGCGCTTGTGTGATATGCTAGTGCAACAGCAGCAGGTGGTGGATTCAGATCAGGGTCTGTCTAATTGATGTTTGAGCAGCTTTGTTTTTCAAGTATGATCTAATCTCTTCTTTTGCATCGTGCTACTGATATCCGTTTCAGTTAGCATTTAAACATGTCTTTAGTTGTCCCCCCTTTCTTTGCTGTAAAAGTATGGTGGAATTGAACTAGCCTATTTAATTTTTTTTTACTTTGTTGGTAACAATGTGAATGGGATGAAATACATATCAGCACACTTGTATTTTATAATTTAAAAAATACATTAAAATACTACATAAAACTGTAAATTTTCCGCTGAAAAAAATCATATAAATTGAAGTCCATAAGTCTATTTAATTTTCAGGTTTGCTGATTTTATATGCAATGATTAAATCCCATTGCAAGATAAGCAAATAACACAAAGGAGAATTCCTGATGTACAGTATGTACTTTAGCCTAACTATTAGTATTATTATTGTTATTATTTTTATTATTATGATAATAATCATGAATATTATCATTATTACAATTGTTATTATTATTATTTATACTTTAAAATCATCTGTTCTAGGCCAGATACCGTTTGGGTTCAATAATTTATTTTTTTACATAAACATTTCCAGTATTTTATGCACTGTGGACATTTGCAGTTTGCAGCCACTAGGTGTCATATGTGAATCTTTTAACCGCTTCACTTGGAGCGCTCGCTCTCGTTTGGGAAGTTTTCAACTTTCAAACGGACATGTATGGAGAATATATACATGAATTAAAGCTCGCCGTAGTACAGCTCACTGCTAAAGGTTTCGAGGTGGGACAAAGGTGAAAGTTTCTGCAGATGCAGCTGTGCAGTCATGCAGGTACAGTGCAGCCATCTGATGAGAGGGAATCACTTCTGAATCAGAACCTGCATGAAACCCTGTATTTGTATACACTTCCATTGAGTTTAGCCTTATCACCAATTATCACAACACGCAAATTCAGCAAACTTCTGCTTTCCTTCCACGATAAAGAACCAGGAATATCAGCCTCTCACTCTCTCTGTGGTTTCCGTTTACCCCTGCTTTCTAATCTCCGTGGCTGGCTTGAGAAACACTGGGCCCGTTGTTGACATGCTGGCCTCATACCCCACAGGCTCTGACAAATTATTATCCAGCCCCTGAGACTGTCAGCTAGCCCAGTCCAGCAGCAGAATGCTAATCTGCTCCGTGGGATGTTGGACCACACTGTCACCGCATTTATAGCCAAGAAAACGTTGGAAGAAAAGCACCTGTTGTTGTTTGACAGTGCAGTGGAAGCGCCACAAAAAACTAATCTTTTGAGTTTAATCAGCTATTTTTTTGGAAAAACATCCAAAAACTTCAGTGATTCTAAAGAGCAAAAGTGCGATGATAACCATAGAATCGGAAACGGTTTAAAAATTTTAATTCACCAAGCAAATGCTAATAACATAAACCAGCTATTATAATACACAATTAATATTAATTCCAGTAATACCTATTACACACCAATAGGTGATAGCATTGCTCTGTAAACACCATCCTGCTTAGCTCCTCTTTATACATCTAACAATTATGAGTATTAAAATGTTACAAAACCATAGTGCTGGAAATGGAAGCTATTGTCACAATAGCTTCCACAGGAAAGCATCTCGCTGTACAAATTAATTTTACCAAGAAGATGCTCAAATCAATACACTTATACATTACAGGGTTTCTACTACATGTAATGGATCTTGGTTTGACTCAATCAAAGCCACCACACCTTGGAAATAAAAATCAATGTTAAGTAATACAGTGTATATGCAATATCTGGGGTGACCATTACGGCAATCGCAAAGGTAGTGTTGGTTGCGTGTCACCTACTTCATAACTGTCACTTCGTAGATGTCATATGACATCAGCCAGCTGACACTAAGCCCCCTCCTAATTTGCTCTCGTGCTGCAGTGGCAGCATACAAAACGTGGAGAACAGATGTCGGCAGCCACACATGGATATTGCAACTTTCATCTTCATTATTCCTATTTCGCATAAATTGAGATAAGATATATATATATATATATATGTATATATATATATATATATATATATATACACCTGTATATATGTGTATATATATATATTTATATATATACTGTATATATATATATGTATATACTGTATATACTGTATATATATATATAATACCAAAAGTTAGCCGTTCACTTGTAGCAGCTACTTATGGAGAAAAAAAGTCAATTGTTTCATGGCTGCACTTCGCGTCACGAACTCCATTATAGAAATGTTTTCTCTAAGTTTGTTTGTTAAGCTACTATTTCACGATGAATTGGAAAATGTGCCCATTGCTGAAAGCTTTTTAAGACGTTGCCTTGACTACGGCTGCATTGTCTTTTGCATAATCCTTTTAATTTCTTGTATACAGTATCTATAATGTTGTATAGAAAATGCTAACTGGACGTAATACATGACGAACGGAAGCTATTTTCAGTTTATGTACACAACTATTGAGGAATTATGTGTAACTATCTTTATTGCCATATTGATTTGAATTGCGAATTACTGAACAATATCAACTATTTTGATGACCTGTAAACTTTTAAACTGTGAATGTGAAATACTAATCATTAGTATTTAGTGTAGTAGTTGAAAAGGTTACCGGTTAGATTTTATATATGCTATATGTTTTATTGTAAGGGATAGATCATTTTTATTGTATGAGTATATACATGATCCATCCATCCATCTTCTATGCCGCTTATCCTCACTAGAGTCACTGGTATGCTGGCGCCTATTCCAGCTGACTTCGGAGAGGTGGGGTACACCCTGGACAGGTTGCCAGTCAATCGCAGGGCACATGTAGACAAACAACCATTCACTCTCACATTCATACCTATGGACAATTTAGAGTCGCCAGTTAACCTAACATGCATGTTTTTGGAATGTGGGAGGAAACCGGAGTACCCGGAGAAAACCCACGCACGCACGGGGAGAACATGCAAACTCCACACAGAAATGCCCAACGGAGATTGAACCCAGACCTTCCTGATCTCCCGACTGTGTGGCCAACATGCTAACCACTAGGTCATCGTGTGGCCCCGTATATACATGATATACATGTAAAATGTACATGAATACTAATTTTTTTATATGACATAGATATATATATATTCTCATATATATATTCTCTGTGTTTACAGTAGGAGGTAGACCCCTGTGCTATATAGATACATGTATAGCTTATTATTTACATTTTAACCACAAATAATTTGAAATAAAATATCTATCAAATGTCATAAAAATGTTTCACTACACTTTATTTTGAAAAACATGCACTGGAATCACCTGTCTGCCCTATTGGCACTTGACAGATGGGAGTGGAAGAAAAGGCAGAGAGAAAGGCATTTAAAGTTAATTAATGCATTTGTTGTTCAAGCCTGTGAAAACGACCCCAATGTTGACATTGTTACCGACGGTTTTTAAGAAATGCCTGCCACAGCGATGCAACAGTGGCACGACACAGCGGTAGCAGTCCGCCTCCCATGCAGCCCACCACCACAGCTTAAAAAAATCCGAAGGGAAACCCTGCATTACAGTCCCAAACTTGCGTCCTGCAGGCGAACCATATTTTGTGGCCCCCTACTTGACATGACAGTTTAGTGTGAGTGTTGCCCGTGATCTTGAGTCCCACTAAAGATGTTCAAAGTCTGGAGCCTGGAGATGGGACACGATGGCAAGCACCTAGTGGCCGGACCTACACCCGAACAGACAACATGGGTCCCCCCTCCAATGAGCGCACCACTAATGCTAGGGGCCAAAGGGGTCGGGTGCAGAGTGAGCTGGGTGGCAGCCGAACGTGGGGACCTTGGTGGTCTGATCCTCGGCTGCAGAAGCTAGCTCTTGGCACGTGGAATGTCACCTCTCTGGTGGGGAAGGAGCCTGAGCTGGTGAGCGAGCGAGTTCCGGCCAGATATAGTCGGACTCACCTCAACGCACAGCAAGGGCTCTGGAACCATTCCTCTGGAGAGGGGCTATTCCATTCCATTCCATTCCATTTCTATTTGCGTTGCCGGCAGTGAGGGCAACGGCGGGCAGGGGTGGCAATTCTTGTTGCGCCCCAACTCGTGGCCTGTTCATTGGAGTTTAAGCCCGTGAGCCAGAGGGTAGTTTACCTCTGCCTTCGGGTGGGGTGACAGGGCCTGACTGTTGTTTGTGCCAAATAGCAGTGCCAAACAGCAGTTCAAAATACCCACCCTTTTTGGCAGAGACAGTGAGACATGGAGAGGCGTGATTGGAAAGAACAGCCCGCCTGATCTGCACACAAGTGGTGCTTTGTTATTGGACTTCTGTGCTCTTCACAAATTGTCCATAATGATAACCATGTACAGGCATAAGGGTGTCCACATGTGCATTTGGCACCAGGACACCCTGGGCCGCAGTTCAATGATTGACTTTGTGGTCGTGTCATCAGACTTGCGGACATATGTTTTGGACACTCAGGTAAAAAGAGGAGTGAAGCTGTCAATCGATCACCACCTGGTGGTGAGTTGGCTCCGATGGTGGGGGAGGATGCCGGTCAGACCTGGCAGGCCCAATCGCATTGTGAGGGTCTGCTGGGAACGCCTGGCAGAGTCCCCTGTCAGAAGGAGTTTCAACTCCCACTTCCGGGGACAGCTTAGGCTATGTTCCGAGGGACATTGAGTCCAAATGGGCCATGTTTGGTGCCTCCATTGTTGAGGCGGCTGATCGGAGCTGTGGCTGTAAGGTGGTTGGTGCCTGTCGTGGTGGTTATTCCAGAGCCTGTTGGTGGACATCAGTGGTAAGGGTGGCCATGGGACCTCGGCGGCAGCTGCAGGTGTCTGCAGGCTAAGCGGTCTGTGGCTCTCGCAGTTGCTGAGGAGAAAACCCGGACATGGGAGGAGCTTGGTGAAGCCAACGACTTCCTGACTGCTTTGAAGAGATTCTGGACCACCATCCATCATCACAGGAGGGGGAAGCAGTGCACAATCAACACCGTGTATGATGGGATGGCGTGCTGCTGACCTTGACTTAAGATGTTGTGGACCGATGGAAGGAATACTTTGAAGACCTCCTCAATCCCATGACATTTCTTCAAATGAGGAAGAAGTGACTGGGGACTCTACGGTGGACTGGGCTGAAGTTGCCAAGGTTGTCAAAAAGCTTCTCTGTGGCAGGGCCCCGAGGGTGGATGAGATCCGCCTAGACTTCTTTAAGGCCCTGGATTTTGTGGGCATGTCTTGGCTGACACAACTCTGCAGCATCGCGTGGACATTGGGGGCGGTGCCTCTGGATTTCCAGACCGGGGTGGTGGTCCTCCTTTTTAAGAAGGGGGAACGGAGGGTGTGTTCCAACTATTGTAGGACCAGACTTCTCAGCCTTCCTGGTAAGGTCTATTCAGGGTTTCTGGAGAGGAGGAGCCGCCAGACAGTTGAATCTCAGATTCAGGAGGAGCAGTGTGGTTTTCGTCCTGGTCATGGAACTGTGGACCAGCTCGACACTCTCGGCAGGGTCCTTGAGGGTGGGTGGGAGTTTGCCCAACCTGTATCCATGTGTTTTGTGAACTTGGAGAAGGCATTCGACCGTGTTCCTTGAGGAATTCTGTGGAGGGTACTCCGGGAATATGGGTTACCGGATGACCTAATTCAGGCTGTTTGTTCTCTGTATGACCGGTGTTTGGCTCGCATTGCCGGCAATAAGCCGTAACTGTTTCCAGTGAGAGTGAACTCCATCAGGGCTGGTCTTTGTCACCGATTCTGTTTGTTTTTTTTATAGACAGAATTTCTAGGGGCAGCCAGGGCGTTGAAGGGTTCGGGTGTGATGGCTGCAGCATTGGAACCAGGTGAGGTGACATGAGCTTCTGGTCAGGATGCCTCCCGCATGCCTCCCTGGGGAGGTGTTAAGGGCACGTCTGATTGGTAGGAGGCCTCGGCGAAGGCCCAGGACACGTTGGAGAGACTCTCAACTGCCCTGGGAACACCTCGGGACCCACCGGGAGGAGCTGGACGAAGTGGCCAGGGAGAGGGAAGCCTGGGTTTCCCTGTTTAGGCTACTGCCCCCGCAACTCGACCTCGGATAAGCGGTGGAAGATGGATGGATGGAACTTTGGTAACTATAAACATGTGCCGCAAGGCATGCTGGGAAGCCATAAGCACTCTCAGTGCCGCTACAATATATCATAATTTTATATTTTTTTGAATACTTAGCCCAGGTAAGTTAGGTTTCAGACCTCTGCACTACACCAATTAATTCCAGCATTACCTATAAACTGACAGTAGGCGGCAGTATGTCTCTGCAAACGCCTCCCTGTTGCCTCTCCATTATGTGTCAGTTTAACGTTTTTTACTATTATTGAGTATGAAGTAAGTAAGTAATAAGTATGTACAGTTAATAAAGATTTACGATAGTGACAGTTTGACCCTGGAACTGAATATTTCACTTAATTTCCTATGGGATAAATTCTTTTGAAATGAGAACAACTTGGAAGTCAACCAGCGTTAGGGAATGGTCTGTGTCGGACATTGGCGCTTCCACTGTATAGTAATAACCCGTGTGAAGGCAGTTGATAGCATGAGATTATTCCTATGAGAGATCACAGTGTGAACACACATGCTTTGCACCTGGAAGGGGTTAAATCAAGCATCCCTCCTCCCCCCCAGCAGTAAAACTTGTTCTTCTTCGTGTCTTTAGCCTGCGTGTTTCACAAGTGTGTTGCAACTTCTACACACAGCCACATGTGCAAAGATGCATAAACATTACAGGAGCAGTATGCGTGCATTGTTTGACACCCCTCAGCATTTTAGGACATTGCTTTCTTCTGTTGTGTTCATACTTAGAATAATATTCTGCAAGGGTGCAATCTATAATCTAAAATAACCATGCAGACGGTGGAGACATAGAGTCCGCTTCTGTATAAGCAATTTACAGGGATTATTTGCAGTCTGGATCCACTAATAACTATAAGGTCTTTGGTCTCAGTTCAAATGGGGACAAGAGGATGGCCCTGTTACCGCCTGCTCTGCTGCTCACACAAACAGTGACCCAGCGGATGGTTTATGGGATTGTTGAATAATTTGAGTAAAGGAATTGGATACGTGTTTTAGCAAGCCACTTCTGGAGGGGACATTTATTATATCACTTTTTCAAAGTCTGCTGCAGCTATTAGTGTAGCATGTACAGTTAACTTACATTCAACATAAGATAATTTAACAATGTTTCCAATAATACAACCGTGATAATAAATATTGGTATGAAAGAATAGCACTCTGACTCTTTCAACCAAAAGTGAACATTATTTGCTGGTATGGATCTCATTAGAATTAGGTCTAATGTTCTGGACAGTGAGTGGACACAGTATTATTGACGTATTGGTCATCACAGCACATAGTGTATACACTTACTAAAGTAAATAAATGAATAGTAAAATAAAAGTATATGCTATAAAATTATAAAAATAATTATTAGTGACTTACTTAGCTTACTTATTAAGTAAGCTTTGCTTCTTCCTACTACTTTTTGGACATGTGGAACTGTGAACTGTACTGTGTGATGTACTCATGCGGGTCACACATTACAGTAAGGTCCACAAAAATACAGTAGTTACTGAAGAACTAATGAGGAACTAATGACTAAGGCACATAAATTCAGACTAGTTACTGAGGAATTAATAAAGAACTAATGAGGAACTAACGAGTAGAGTAGTTACTGAGGAACTAAGGCACATAAATTTAGAGTAGTTACTGAGGAACTAATGAACAACTAATGAGGAACTAATGAGTAGTGGTTAAGGTTAGGGTTAGGTAGGTTCGTTCCTCATTAACTACTGGAATTTTGTGTATCTTATTGTTAGTGTTACCCTCAGGTGTAACTTGTATGCATGTTCAAAATGAATTAAACCGTTAAACCATCGGTTATTGCTACACATTTTACAATACAAATGTACATAAAATCCAAAAATAATGTCAAAATAATTTTTTAAATAAAAAATAAAATGTACACTTTATTATTGTGGAACCTGTTTATGTCCGCACCCCCTGTATTGGCTGATTGACGTCGACATAAGCGGTTGTCGATATACCGAAATCAGAGTGGAAAGTAGCCATTGCTTACACATTTACTCATGACTTTCACCAGAGACATAAGGAGAATGGGCTGAAATGAACGATTTTTAAACCTATGGCAGTTTGTTGACATGGTTTTCCTCCATTTGTGCATATTTTATTTAGTTTCTTTTGTTTTCATATGGTGCTTTTTACTCTTATGTCTACTGTAATTATGTTGCTGTTGTCATTTCACGCTGCTTAGTGATAATGATGAAGTTTAGTAATTATACAACACATGTCGTTTTGGCTTTTTAAAGGCTGTGGTCTTAAACGTTTCATCAGCTGATGATCAGCCTATTTGGCTTTAATGCTCGTTTGGAATAAATTGCAAAAAAATATTTTGTCTTCCATTTCTCTTTGCATTTTGAAGCTCTAATTAGAACCTCCTTAACATCCAACAGTGCAAAATGTATTTCTTGCAATTCTTCAATTGGTCTTAAAATTTTGATCAGGAGTGTATGTTTGTAGAACATAGAAGACCTGTTTACAATTTTCGAAATACGGGTTTTAGTGTTGTTAGAGCCCTCGAGACATGAAGTAACACGCATGTAGTCACCTTTACACTCGTATTCCCCAATATAGGGGACATAATAAGAGAAAATAAGCCACTTAAGACATAAATAAGACTGTCTGTGTGTGTTGCTATACATGTGTTCCATAGGGGACCTGAGTGGCGGGCAAAAAGGAAGTGATGTTGGGGGTTCAGAGTTCAGTTCTAGCTCGGTGTGGGTTATGGCCGCTACAGTAGCTGCAAGTTTTTATTAGGGATTATTGTGCCTGTTGTGAGGTAATTTAAACCAACAATAAAAGCCTGTTGTGCTGGCAATCATTTCTGCCGTTTCTGCCGAACATTACAGTAACATTACTGACACCTAGTGAACAGTGTAGAATACTACATATCTTTCACACCGTCTTTGAAGGTGTCTTCTGAATGCCTTATATTTGTATTATAGTTCATTTAGCCATTTTTACCCTTTAAAATGCTTAATTTAGGCAACAAATTCGTAAAATTTGCTTCAATATTTTTGACTAATAATAGGCCAAATTCAATCATGAAACAGCATGATTTATTTTATTTTTGAAAAGCCGTGATAGAGAGAAGCGTCAAAGTGGCGAAGTGGCGAGGGACGATTGTTGATGGGTTGCCAGTTGTCGGGACCGACTTAAGCGGGTTCCACTGTATTGACGAAATTGACAAAGATATCACATATGTTATTTACTACTTATTTAAACAACCAAATAAATAGATTAAAAAATTAAATAGATTAAAAAAACAAAGAAAATACAAAACTAATGTAAAAATAATCCATGAAAAAATACAATACTGCACTTAAAAATTAATACAATTAAAAACGAATTTTTAAATAAATAAATATTAAATTAAATTAAAAAACATTGGAAATCCAATTTAATTATATTTAACTGAAGTATACACACATGCACGCACATATACGCACGTTGCATGCATATAGACGTACATACATACATACATACATATTTGCAGACATACCTACTATATACACGCATACATATACACACTCACAGTACATACGTACATCCCCACATAACTCACTGAATTGTATATAGCAGGGGTCACCAACGTTTTTTCTTGAGAGCTACCTTTACAAAATGAGAATGGCCAATAGATAATCATTTTTGGAACATTTATTTTCATAGGTTATTTCAACCTAAACAAACCGAATATGCTTGTTTTACCAGAACATTAACAAAATGCTGGTATCCACAACTCACATTTTGTATTCAGAATGTATTTCTTTCTAGTCTGCTCTCATTATTATCTGAAAACCTAAATGAAAAGCAGACTTGCGGGCACCTCATGTGGTTGTGGAGGCTACCTGATGCCCACGGGCTATTTTGGGAACCTATCCCCCGCGATAAACGAGGGAACACTGTATTACTGTTTCAATACAGAATTATCACTGTGGCTGTTGATATTATGTTGTTATTACTATTGTGGATCTATGTTTGTCATAGACATGTGCTGATGTAGTTCTGTTTTTGTTGTTGTTGCTGTTGTTGTTGTCTCTCTCTGTCTGGTCCCGCCTCCTCCCTCTGTCTCCTTTTCTCTTCTTCTCTGTCCCCTCCTGCTCCGGTCCGGCTGCTCCATTATACGCATCATAATAGACATGTAATGGAGGGAGAAACAAATAATTTCTTGCATCACTGCAGTGATTCAGTTGGCTACATCCTTGGGCTTGTCTTCGTCCTGTTATCCAACACTTTGAACAGCACACATCAGTGCACCATGCACACACCATGCGCACACTGTCCAAAACTAAGACATAATGTCCTCGGTCACCTTGTGCGTACTTTTGAGGCAGCTGATAAGATTCCAGCGGCGACAGTGGAAACATGGAAAAATATATTGAGATGCACAGCTGTGATATTGCTTACTCAAATCACAGCACCCTTTCCAGACAGAACATATGCATTGCATCACTTCGGATGTGTCTAACAGATCTCGCCCCCTTTGTTGATAATACACTCAGTGCACTTGAATTTCAAATGATTATAAGCGATAGAGCAGAGATGGACACGCAACACTTTATATCTGTGCTGTGTGTGTGTATTCCTTTCTGTGTGGTGGTTTTGTGTTACATGGCAAAGCAAACTGATCGGTTCTCATCTGTCACCCTCCGGTCTGTGACTCATTAGACGAGTAATGCGTGATCTCAGAGTTAGTCTGCTTTCCTGCTGTGTTTATTTCTTTCTTTCATTTTTGCATTTCCATTTCCGTTGCACTGTGAAGTGAAAATTACAGTAAATGCACATAAATTGAATTTAATGTTGAACAGATAATGCCATTTTAAATTTCACATTACTCATTGACCGCAGAGGCTTTCCCTCGTCCACATGAGGCCTTTCTGGAGACGCTCCAGAGCGGTAGACAGGCCCACTGAAAACAA
The DNA here is from genome assembly GCF_027744805.1 of Dunckerocampus dactyliophorus. NCBI lineage: Eukaryota > Metazoa > Chordata > Actinopteri > Syngnathiformes > Syngnathidae > Dunckerocampus > Dunckerocampus dactyliophorus. The sequence continues at coordinate 19,162,499 of NC_072826.1, forward strand.
TGACACACAGTGTATTCGAAGATGGAGTGAATCTCTTAAAGGCAAAGTCGCATTTGACGTGACGTAGCCCCACGGTTGTAAAGCAGCTGAAAAAACATCCCACATGTGAGAAACAGTGAGAAATTGTTGTCGCTGCAGAGCGTAACACTTGGAGGAAGATGGAAGAGAGAGGCACGAGCGAGTGCCGTGGAATTTTACCAGGTCAAGCTTATGTAAGAGGCGTACAACCCATCATAGGACGCTGGCCCAGTCAGACAGACGTGATGACAAGTTGCCCTGCTTCAGTGGATGCTGTTTCCTGTAAAATAAATATATGATAAATTATACAAATAAAAATGAAACAAATAAAAAAAATATATTTCTGGCATTCATACATGTCTGTCAACAGGCATCATAAAAAGACATCTTGTTGATATTCAGTTTATAAGTGGTCTTTGTTTTACAGTGTTTCATCATTACAATACACAAAACGAGAACTGGTTATGTGAGCGTGGCGGAAGATTACGGTGATGGAATAATACATAGTCGTGCATTGCTACACTGAGTAAGGAGAATGTCACTTCTGGTCTTTTTGTTAACTTTTTAACTTTTTTTAACCTCCATTACGTCTCCAAAGTCTGAGCCAGACTCTTCTGGTGGATGCGTCAAAGAAAGGGAATGTGAAATTAGACATTATAAATGCTCATAAAGGAGAGAAATGCTGACAAACATTGACCGCATGCTTGGTCTAAGCCAGCGCTTCTCAAATATTGAATCTTTCTATTACTGTATTTTATAGTGTGAGTGACTTATGTGTTAATTTAGGTATTGCCGTCGTAGGAACGGAATTCGTATGTAGACCGAGGACCCCTGTGTTACTGTGGGTACAGTGGCAAATAAATGAAAATACATTTTTTACTTAAAATACAACTCCTTAAAAAATAATTATATTTTTGTAGAAAATGTTCTCCCAATTGTTCAACTTAAAGTTCGACTGAGCTCCCTGATGGCACGACTCCACCTCATTTAGACATTTTCTTCAATGTTTCTTCTGCTGCATTTCCAGCCAATACATGAGTCACGCTGCAAGGCTGCCAGTCATGGGATGATTTGATGTGTGCTTATAAAACGGAGGTGTGTCTGCCTCTGAGTCAGTAATTGCTTCCTTTCGAGGGCAGACACAGATCAGCATCTGCTGCACACACATCACAAGAGGATGTCTTGCCTGTTTATAGAAACATACCAGCTGCTCTAAGTTCTGCCCTCGGGGTGTCTGTCCTCCTAAGCACAGGTTAGGAGCTGCTGCCACCACTGCCTCAGACTACATGGCCAGTCATCTCAGGCAACCTGTCTCCAAGGCTCTTGTGCTTATTTTCATGCTTCACAAAGCCAATGTAAATACACCTATTTCATCATTACAAAGTGAGGGAGTGAGTCAGGGTGTGTGATTACGGTTTCTTTGTTGTTTTAGGTGGCCTCTGCTGTCAATGTCATTGTTGGTTCACATTGTCTGCTTATTTTTTTGAAAGACAGTCCATTTTCTATAGTACATTTAGTGTTTAGGTGTACTTACGTGGGTTTTCTCAGGGTACTCTTCCTACATCCCAAAAATATGCATGTTAGGCTAATTGGAGATTATAAATTGTCCATAGGCGTGATTATGAGTGTGAATATTTGTCGAGATGTGTGACAGTGGATGCCTCCGTGAAGACATCTTCACCACCTGGAGCGACATTCCCACTAGCCTCCTGGAAACACTGACAAACCCATTTTTGAGGTGATTAACATGAATGGCAGAGCTACTCATTACTAACTCCTTTTTTGAAAATTTCATTTCTCTTTATTATATTTTTTTGGCTATGGTTTTAAACTTTTGACCAGCTGATTAACAGCCTATTTCAATTTAATGGTTGCTTCAGATCCAATAGTACAAAATATAAATTCTTTCAGTTTTTCAACTGGTCTTAAAATTTTGATCCGGAGTGTATTACTCTTACTGTATCTCTGGCCTAAATCTTTGTACCGCCATTTCTTTGATCTGTTTTGTCTCTTAAAGCCAAGGGTACTGATTCCTCATTTGCAGATCAACATCTTTCCTGGTGCAACTCCTGCATAGACACTAAAATGTGCCTCCAAGCTCAGTATGATGAGGATCTTACTTTCAAAAGAGAGAGACACCCCAAACCAATAATCCATACATCAATTTTCTATACCTGTTATCCTGTTCAGGGTCACAGCAGGGTCTTTCTGGCATATTTTGTGACCAGACCCCCTTTACTCATGCCAATGTAGGGACTTAAAATCTATTAATTTTGTCTTTAAACTGTTGTGTTCATGACAGTTTGGACTTTTGGTTTGTTTCTCCATTTCTGCCATTATTTCCATCCTTTTATTGTGTTACATCTGTTACGTAATGCTTCACCTTTACTCTGGTTGGAGAGAGTCGGGGGGCACAACCGTGCATGATTTGTAATTACGGTTCTTTTTTGTTCAACTGGTGCTTCAGCTAGTTACCGTTTAATTCATTTTCCTTGGACTATGGCTACCTGTGTGATGCATTCTGTTGCATCTCTGTTGTTTTCATCTTTCCTGGCATTATTGTCCTTTTTTTGTGCGTTCCTGTTTCCACCTTATATGGTGAGTTTTATAGTTGCCTTAGCTGTACCCTCATGCATTCTTTGTTATTTTGATACTTTGCCTTTCTATGTGTTGTGCCGCTCCGTGTGAGCTTATTTTTTTTTACTTTGAAAAGTATGTTTTTTTTTTCATTCTCCTCCTGAAGTCTTCTGGCACCTCACAAAATCATTGACTGAGAGCAAAAGATGAACTACATGCTGTATTGGTCAAGTCAATCTGCAGAGCGCTTGTGATACTGAATGAGTATTGATACTATGCCATCTGCATGAAAGTCAGCTAGGTGAATCACTACCTACCAATAGTCCACAATCTTGGGACTGAAAGACCATCTAAGCCTTCACATGAAGCCTCTATGTTACAGAAATGGAACAAGTTATCGCCTGATAGGATGGCTATAAAATCCAGAAAAGCAGAGAAGCTTTTTTTGCACAACTGCTCCAGGGTACCACACATCTGAAAGTAATAAGCTCCAAACTGGTCCTCGTATTTTATTCAGAAAGATGACTCAGTTTGTGCTCTAGAGTCTGAGGTTTTGCGTCACTCTGGCGGTGACCTTACAGGAAAATCCACATTGCATTACTCCAGGCAGGCGACAATACTAGTCATCGCCACAATTATACATTGGTAATCGCCCTCGCAACATGACAACATGAGCACATTGGTGGAAGTAGATTGGACTGAAGACCAAAGCCTGATTTGGGAAGAATGTCCTCAGATTGTCCTCACCATCTTTGCGTGTGTATCTTAACGGACGACCCAGATTCATCTGGATCTGTTTCTCCACTGTGGCTCCTAAGATGACCTTTATCAGGGGCGCTGAACCTCAACCAAACTCTACCTGCCTTCATGATTACAACTGGTCCAAATCTTTCACGGTGTCAACACTGACAGACCCTGCCACCGTCTCCAGTGTTTGAATGAATGACAGCAGGATCGCGTGTCAAGATGTAGGCTGTCTCATTGCTATAAACCTAAAAAATGGGGAAGGGGGTGGTGTTAGAGGCCTCACTTAAATTGCAAAACACCTGTATCTGACTCATGCAGGGTTAATCACGCACACCTTTTACGCTGCCTAACACTGAGGGACACTGCATGATATAATCACCTCCGGCAAGCGCCAAAGGTAGAAGGCAAAAGGTATTGTTTTGATCGTTGTTTGTAAGTTATCAGAAGTAGGAAGAAACTACCAAAGCAATTTCAAGGTTGACACTGGAAGAACACATTCAGTTCTTGTGTACATCCAAATTGAAATTAAGCAGTTGTTGCACCATGCTTTGTGAACCAGGCTGCTAATAGCATACAGCCAAGCCCGAAGTGATTCATATCCTGGTCAAATTTTAAAAAGTGAAATTAAAATTTTAGCTGTTGAATGTGTTTCTTTTGGCTGGGAATGAGGCAAGAAAGTGGCAAAAGATATAAGAAGTTGTGTTAATATATTTGTAATATTTCCGATATTCATTTGAAATATTATTATTATTTATTATTTTTTTTATTTATATATTATTATATATATATTTTTTTACCTTTTTAATTGGACATGTTTGAGAAAGGGCTACACGGTGGCCAAGTGGTTTGCATGTTGGCCACACAGTCAGGAGATATGGAAGATCTGGTTTTGAATCTCGGTTGGACATCTCTGTGTGGAGTTTGCATGTTTTCCCCGTGTGTGCGTGGGTTTTTTTCTGGGCACTCCGGCTTCCTCTCACATTCCAAAAACATGCATGTTAGGTTAATTAGAGACTCTAAATTGTCCATAGGTATGAATGTGAGTGGGAATGGTTGTTTGTTTAGATGTGCCCTGCAATTGTCTGGTTACCAGTCCAGGGTGTACCCCGCCTCTTGCCTGAAGTCAGCTGGGATAGGCTCCAGCATACTCCTGCATAGGCTGGAATTTTGCACTGTTCAGGTTGTTTTAGCAAAGATATTTTGCCTCTCATCCAAGCAGGCTTCATCAGTTCATGCTAGACTACACTGGGGGGGACTAACACGAGTCGGGCTATCCAGTGCATTTATCCTCTAAAGGAGGCGGCATGTCCAGACAGGAATGCTTTCGCTCTTTTGTGGTGTCAAATGACGGTCGTTAGGATACAGTGGATTGGGGCCTCTGCCCAACAACGTTGGTCGTTTGGGTGGTGTCACCTTCATTAGCATTCCATTCAGATGTAATGATGGTCATGGTCCTACCTGAAACCAAGGTGGCTGTGCCTTGTTTATCTGTTAGAGGCTAAATGATTGAATCTTTTAGGAACGGATGAAAGGACAGCATTCTATGTGGGAGAACAGTCCAGCTGCAATCAGTTCAATGCCCTGAGAATACAATGACCTGGATGAATGACCTGGATGAATGAGAATATTCATAGAGGATTGGTAGGAGGAGGGTGTTGGCACACCAATTCCGCCCACTCTTACTGTATTTAAGGCCTAAGCTACCAGCACTTATTAGTTCGCTGACGAAGCTCTTCGGATGAGGAGCGAAACGTCCGACACCTTCTTCACAGAAGTACAGATGACGCCTCAAGAAGCCTTTTCCTCGATGGACAACTCCTGTACGACTGAGAGCCTACACAGACGAGAATATTCATAGTATTCATGCATAGTGTGGACATATCATGATTGCACTTGAAACTAGTGTAGTACAGCAACCATATCTATTTTTTTTCCTCTTAAACAACAGCTTAAAAATCATCTTTACATGGTGCACTAGCTTGTACTAAGGGAATAGCCATAGTGACTGTGGATCACCAGCTTTAGTGGTGTAATATTGGTGAACCAACTACTGCTATTGTTACTGTTCAGAAACAAATATAACCGATTACAGAAAATTACACTTCATGACTATAAGGGGAACCCGGGACAAAAACAAATGCTTCTGACTGCAACTTCAATGGGGTAGTTAGTTGTTTGGGTTGTCATTAATCATTGTCATCCCAATTGTGTACACTGCGTTTTAAATGTAATGAGCAAAGTCAGGTCACACAACAGTCGTCCTTGATTGCCGCAAGTTTTTTGTTACCGTATTGGTGTTTCCTCACCCTAAGGCTACTTTGGTGAGGCTTCCAAATTGCTCAAAGGGCAAAAAAAGATATCCATTTTTTGTTTTGTATACACAATGAAACATCTATTTATTTTGTGACTTGAATTACTTCTCACAGCAAGGCTCAGGGTCAAAACCAATCATGATGCTATCATTGTTTTAAAGCCATACCTTTGTGAAAAATAGGCAACAGGTAACTTTATGTACAGATTGAGTTGAGTCAACTGTGCTGCATGCCGGTTCCTTGACAGACCATTTTGGAGATCGTGAGTGGATGAATCAGGGCGCTGGTGCTTGGCAGCTCAGCATCCAGACATGCAATAGCAGCTGCGTGGGATGTACTGTCCTGCCTGTCATGCATTTTACATAAACAAGCCTCTTCTGCTTGCCCACACATCCATGGAGCCCTGTCTTTGTGTGGATCAAACCCCAAACGTGGTCTTGCTAGCAATAAGAGCGACGACACATAGTGAGTAAGCCTGAGTGGCAATATGATGATGGGAAACGGTTGTTATGGTTAATTAGATGATATAATCTCAGCACACCTGTATAGAGAACACACACTAAAGAGGTGATGCATATGTGTGTGTGCGTGCGGGAGGTGGAGGGGTGCGTGTGCCAAGGGGTAAAGTGGACGGGTGACTCCACTGGAATGTGGCGCTGAGTCAGTCCGCCTGTCAGCCACGGCCATGTTTGCTCTGTGGACTTATTGACACTCCGCAACCCCTTTCGGGGGGGCTCAAGCTGGATTTCCGGCAGGACCCTCGGAATTTCAGGGAACGAGAATTCCAGGAAGTTCATAGCCTGTGCAAGATGGCCTTGTTTTGCTTCAGGCTGCACGGTCCAATTTACATAGTAGAGTTGTGATACAGCGCAACACAATTCACTTTAAAGATGATGTGCTGCTAGTTTCATCAACAATACATAATGTTACATTCAGTAGTTGAGTATTACCTTACCGTATTAATGCAAATATACAATATATTTTGCTTAGAAAAAGGTTTTTTGTCTTATATTCAGGGTCTAGAGATTTATACATCCATGCCAACAGGTGTGAGTCAGGGTTTTTCTTCCTGTCGCTCACACACACACACCGGTGACCTGGAAAGATGCACCCCCGACACAGAGACCCGCTGGAAAAAAGTCTCAAAGGTTGTTAGCAAGCAACAGAGGAGCCATTAGGATGCTGATTTTAAGATAATGGTGATCAATGAAGCAGTGACATCAAATGTCGAGCAGCTAAGAAATATGCTATGCTTTTTTATTTTAGTCGTCCTATACTGGTGGTCCTCGGTTTATGCCATTCTGTGTAAGGAAGTTTCATGCATGCGTTCCCATAAATTAATTAAAAACTTTATGTGTGGCTCACGCACAGCTACACTACTCTCAAGGCATAACCATCATTAAGGATACAAATGGTATTGTAACGTCTACCCAGATGTTGTGCGGATGACGAGGAGTTGGTCGATCAGCAATCCCTTTATTCCAAAAACAGAACAGGCTACTGTCGGCCAAACCACGCCAAAACAACATTAGCAAACTCAACTTTTGCTGAACTCAACTCAACTTCTTTTTTGCACACAGCAGTCTTCTTCGGCCTGCGCCCACACACACATAGTCAGGACTCATGTCACGTTCACAGACAGTCGGAAATTACTACTACAGTGTCCTTGAACATGTGAAAGCATCTGCTCCTATGAAAGTGGAAGTCATAACTACGCAGCTGAGTGTTTTCTTTGTTCTCTTTTTTTAATTACTTTTCATTTAATTCTTGTATTTATTGTTTTTATTACTGTATCTTATGTTCATGTGTTCTATATACGTGTGAGTGACTTAAGTATTAATTTAGAGATGAATTCTGACACTAAAATTAAACTTACAATGTGTCATACAACGTGTCATAGGAACATAACTCGGTCAGTACAATATTTTCAGACTCGTTCTGCTAAATTAACAATTGCTATATTTACATCTATTAAGTAACCACTAAATAAACTAACAATTTTCATTGTCAAATCTGATTCGTTAGAGTTTGTCCATGGTTGACTAATAGTCAAATAGTTTCTTTTTTGTTTTTTTTTAAGAGCAGTCTCATAAACAGGTCTCATTTCCAACTTTTTCCACCTCAAAGAAAAAGGCTAAAACACTCAGAAAAAAAAACATGGTAGGTGTGCAACAACAGTACATTAATTTATTAATTAAGAAAGCAAGACAGAACAGAACCGAAACACGGTCGTTGTCGGCACACATCAAAAAAAGTGCACATAAATTACGTACAGCATGGCTTGAAAAACAACAACTTGCCAAAACTCTCAGTTAGCAAACTCATTTCTTGCCTTAAAATTCACTGTCAGGATATAAAATGAAGTTGGTGTTACAGCCTTACCTGTTTTAAATGATACGCTGTTGTTGTTGTCGCGTGATATGTAAAAACGTATGCTCAGCAGCAGCCGTGGACACCGCCCACGTGGTACAATATTGATCACATGACATTTTTATATGATTCGATGGCGAGATCGATAGTCAAATCAGACTCCTCGGAATCGAATCGTCAAATAGTCGACTATTCTAAGACACCCCTAGTTCTTGCGACATATACATCAAATCAAAATTTTACCACAGCCTTTCTCAAGCTATTCTATATCACCACCGCCTACTGTAGTTTTTGCACTTAGTCATCATGTCAACACCAGGTGTTGGCGGTTGACTAACATCTTAATCTTAAATCTTGATCTTAAAACTACAAAAGAGTTTGTGCTTTTCCAGTACCCCGCACTAGCGTCTACTTCATTTGGGGCATTTGGTGTTCCACTTAAAACAGTCTTAAAACAGTCTATTCTAAGTAAAGCACTTTGCATTGAGCAGATCAGTCAGAACTGAGACATGCTAACAAACACCAACAACAATGGAGAAGAATAACAATCCCGTGGATCTACATCTCCAGAGACTTTATCCAAGATATTATCCAAGAGGAGACGGTTGTAAGAAAAGGGAGCGCTGCAGCAAAGTGGAGACTAGGGATGTCCCTATCCGATCTTCGGGATAGGGATCAGCTGTCGATCCGGAATCTCATCATAAACACTACTAAACATGTAGAAACGACGGCGAAAAACTGTGGAAACTCCTCTGTTACGGAGCGTGAATGCAATCCAGGGGATTAGCTTAGTTTAGCACAGCGTGCTAGTGCAGCTGTGTGTGTGTGTGTGCACGACTCAGGCTGATTGAGTATATTTTCACCATGTTGTGCTTTAATGTAAGGACCGTTTTACAATGCCCACTGACGATGTACAGGTTTTGAGTCAAAAAACACGAGAGGCACGTTTGTTCTTGCACCCAGTTCACATCAACTGTCAATTGCCATTCACACACAACACACTTCTGGCCTTCAAAATAAGAGTGGTCTTTGCCACATTTGTCGAATTGTGTAAACAAAATAAGGGTGTCATAAAAATAATCTGGGAAAAAATAAAACAGATTTTACAGGCCATAAGAGAGTTTGTTAAAATGTTTTTATATATTCTAAATCAAGCCACAAATGGATTTATAACCATGTCAAATGATCAGTCCTACCCTAAAAGTATTTTGCACACCTATTATTTATTATTCCTATATTATTCCTATATTTCAAATGTTATCTTTTATTGGATGGACTTTTATTGGATTGAGACCTGACTAACAGAGGTTTGTTACAAAAGCAAACAATATTGTTGGTCATGCTGTGTAATAAAAAAATAAATTCAGTAACACTTTGGTTGCATTATTTCTAATGCTTTGAAGAGCTGTTTTCATAACCATATTCTTTTACACAACTTCTTGTTTGTATCGGATGAGATCGGAAGCCAAAAAATATGGATCGGGACATCCCTAGTGTAGACTATGGAGTATAATACATTTATACCACAGATGCTAACATTAGCATATGTGTTTGTCTTTTCTTGCCGTCTATCCCCGAAAGTTAAGCCTGTGGTGTGCTGTGTACTGCGATACTGCCCTCTCCTGTGCTCTTTTTGCAGTACACCCTGCACACCAACACGAGGAGATGATTGGCAACACCTGGGGCTGATTACCTGTGCTGCTCTTAAGATGCAAGCTCCCCAGACGATGTTGCCAGATCGTTGACTTCTACTCCTCGACCCAGGCTCCTCTGCTACCACTTCATGCTACTAGCTACTCGTAACACTTGCCTAGCCTTTGCTGTTTTTCCCCTGCCTGGACACTCCAGCAGCGTAAGCATCCTGCTAGCCTTTTCCCTGCCTGATTACTCGGCAGCGCCTTCTGTTACTTGATCTACTCTTTTGGTAGCACCTTTTGTTATATTGCCTTTTCCCGTCTGCCATCCGGGTCCCCCTTAGTTATTTGATCCTTGTTTGTACTTTTGCCTGCGTTGTACCTTTTTCTCCTTTTGAGTTTCTGGAATAAACACTTCTTCCAAGCTCACGTCGTCTCCCGCATCTTGGGGTTCCAACCTGCGGCTCACTCCGTTCTCTGACAGAACGATCTGGCCAAAGATATGGACCCCGCGGAGATTGACCATTTTCGCTCAGCTCTCTCGCACCAGGGTGCGCTCGTGGGAGAACACTCGCGCTCCCTGCGAAAGATTATGGAGGCGCTCACTGCCATGTCCACCAACTTACAGTCGTTGGACTCACGCATGGAACAGGTGCTCGCCACCAGCGGCACGGGAGGCGCCAGTTCCGCCTCGGAATCAACCGCTACCCGCGAGTCCCAGGCCTCACGCTCTCCCCCTACCTCACACAGAGAGCCCAACATTCCACCGCCACCTCGCTTCTCAGGTAATGAGGCTTCGTGCGAACAATTCATCCATCAATGCACTCTGGTATTCGACCAACAGCCTAGCACATATGGCTCAGACTCAGCCAAAGTGGCTTTTATCATGAGCCTATTAGTGGACAAGGCAGCAGCGTGGGCTATCGCTTTGAGTAAATCTAACCCAGCGATACGCACCTCCTTGACTATTTTTTTGGCTGAGTTACGTAAAGTTTTTGAGCACCCCGTCGGGGACCGTGAGGCTGGCAGCCGCCTTCTGGACCTCAGACAAGGCAACCAGTCTGTCGCCACCTTCTCGGTGGAGTTCCGTGTATTAGCGGCAGCGAGCGGCTTTAATGATGCAGCCCTCCGCGGCATATTCCGCAAGGGTCTTCAGAGCCGTGTTATGGACGAGATCACCGTCCGGGATGATACCACCACACTCGATCAGCTGATCGACCTCGCTATCCGCCTCGATGACCGTTTGAGGGAAAGGGACCGCGCACACCGGGAACGGACCAATCACGGCGGAGCAACTGCACCCACGCCTCGCCGAACCAGGACCCCGCCTTCCAGAGGACACTCCCACAGCACCTCGGATTCGGGTTGGGACTCCTCCTCTACCAACGAACCCATGCAGCTTGGGGGACGACGCCTTTCATCGGCTGAACGTTCCCGCCGGCGGCGCTTGCACTTATGCCTGTATTGTGCTGGAGACAACCACCAACTGTCGAGGTGTCCAGACAGACCCAGACGCCGTTCCGGATCGCCCGCGGGTTCGGAGAGCCCCGACATGCCGGTATCACCGCAGGATCGACCCTCGGGGGGGGATCGATCCAAACCACCTATCTGTGAGTATGCGGCGAGGGAGCCGTCCAATAAGACAGCTCCCTCGGGCCAACGTCGACTCCAATTGGCTGGGACTATAACGGGGCAAGGAATAAACATTTCCGTGGTTGCGCTCGTCGACTCGGGCGCCGACGACAATTTTTTGGATGCAGGCTTTGCCAAGAAACACAGCTTAGCTACTATTAGGTTATCTAATCCCAAGGAAGTTCACTCCCTAGATGGTAAGCTATTAGCCATTATTACCCATCAAACCGAATCCTTATCCCTACAACTCTCCGGTAACCACCTCGAGAGGATTAGGTTTTATGTCATTCCTTCTCAGTCGGCCCCGGTCGTCCTGGGTCTTCCCTGGTTGCGACTACATAACCCCACCTTTAACTGGGAGTCAGGCAGGGTTATCAACTGGGGGGGGAATTGCTATGCCCGGTGTCTCGTTTCCGCATTTTCTAAGGACTCGCCGCCGAAGAGGCGTGCGGAAAATATTAACCTCACCGGGGTTCCCCGGGACTATCACGACCTTAGCGCTGTTTTTAGCAAAGACTCGGCGTTAAGCCTGCCCCCTCATCGCCCGTACGATTGCGCCATTAAACTTGTTCCGGATGCGTCATTCCCTAGTTCTAAACTGTATAATGTTTCCCAACCGGAACAAAAGGCCCTGAGAGACTACATCTCTTCAGCCCTCGCTGCGGGTCTTATTCGGCCATCCTCCTCGCCATTGGGGGCCGGTTTCTTCTTTGTGTCGAAGAAGGATGGTTCCCTCCGCCCATGTATCGATTATCGGGGACTAAATGATATCACCATTAAAAACAAGTACCCTCTTCCGCTTATGGACACCGCCTTTTCCTCGCTCCACTCTGCGAGCATCTTTACTAAATTAGACCTGCGAAACGCCTATCACCTGGTTCGCATACGGGAGGGAGACGAGTGGAAAACAGCCTTCAACACACCTTTGGGTCATTACGAGTACCTTGTGATGCCGTTCGGGCTCACCAATGCACCCGCCGTGTTTCAAGCTCTTATTAATGACGTGCTGCGAGACATGATTGGCCAATGCTGTTTTATATACCTAGACGACATACTGATATTTTCCAATTCTCCACAGGAGCATGTGCAGCACGTGAGACAGATCCTCCAGCGGCTCTTGGAGAATAAATTATTTGTAAAGGCTGAAAAATGCGAGTTTCACTCCTCCTCCGTCACCTTCTTGGGCTACATTGTGGAGAAAGGCAAGCTTCGCGCCGATCCCGCCAAGGTACAGGCGGTGGTCGATTGGCCTTCTCCTAAATCAAAGAAGCACTTTCAGAGGTTCCTGGGCTTCGCCAACTTCTACCGCAGGTTCATTCGTGATTTCAGTATCAAAGTGGAACCTCTGACGAGGCTTACATCTGCTAAAATACCCTTTGTTTGGACTCCGGAGGCGGAGAAAGCATTTAATAAACTTAAAACGCTATTTACCTCAGCGCCCGTACTCACGCACCCTGACCCATCCTTACAGTTCCTCGTGGAGGTTGACGCCTCAGACACAGGAGTGGGCGCCGTTCTCTCCCAGAGGTCCCCGGTCGACCAGAGGCTGCACCCGTGTGCATTCTTCTCGCGCCGCCTCACACCACCAGAGAGGAACTACGACGTGGGTAATCGGGAGCTGCTGGCCATCGTGCTTGCCTTGCGGGAGTGGAGGCATTGGCTAGAGGGCAGTACCCTGCCATTCCTGGTCATCACGGACCATAAAAACTTATCTTATATACGCTCAGCTCAGAGACTGAACTCTCGCCAGGCACGCTGGGCATTGTTTCTCACCCGTTTCGAATTCTCCATAACTTACAGACCAGGCTCCCGGAGTACGAAGCCCGATGCGCTGTCCCGGATTCATAGCCCTGGGGAGGAGACAAGGAACCCTGAGACCATCATACCTGTGACCAAGGTACTGGGGGCGGTCCTATGGGAGGTGGAGAAGCAAGTCACCGAGGCCTTAAGGGAGATCGACACGCCGGAGGGGTGTCCTAGGGGTAAGCTGTTTGTTCCTTCCAACCTCAGGTCAGAGGTCCTACAGTGGGCACACACAGCTAAGGTGTCATGCCACCCGGGCGTCCGACGCACCCTATTTTTGGCTTCTCAACGCTTCTGGTGGCCATCCATGGCCAGGGACGCCAAGGAGTTCGTGGCAGCCTGCTCTGTCTGCGCCAGGAGCAAAGCTTCCCACCGTCCTCCTGCAGGCCTGCTCCACCCACTTCCGGTTCCACCCAGACCCTGGTCCCACATTGCGCTGGACTTCGTCACCGGACTACCTGCATCCAGGGGTAACACTGTCATACTGAATATCGTGGATCGTTTTTCTAAGATGACTCACTTCGTTGCACTGCAGAAATTACCCTCAGCTCTAGAGACTGCCCGCCTGCTCGTCAGACACGTGTTTCGCATCCATGGCATTCCTATGGATATTGTGTCGGACCGGGGTCCCCAATTCACGTCACGAGTATGGAAGGCTTTTTGCCGGGCGCTGGGCGCCAATGTCAGCCTGTCTTCGGGTTACCACCCCCAAAGCAACGGCCAGACAGAGCGGGCTAACCAAGACTTGGAAGCAGCGCTACGTTGTGTGTGCCACCGACACCCCTCCTCCTGGGCGGCACACCTCCCATGGGTGGAATACGCCCACAACTCCCTCATCAGCACGGCCACAGGCATGTCCCCGTTCAAGACGGCCTACGGATACCAGCCCCCCCTGTTCCCCTCACAGGAAACGGAGATTGCCATCCCCACTGTGGACTCGCATCCCAAGCGAGCACGCCGTGTCTGGCGGGACACCCGCACTGCGCTGGAGCGCACAGCGGAGCGCAATAAGAGACTCGCCGACCGTCATCGCATCCCGGCTCCCACATTCCGACCTGGACAGGAGGTATGGCTCTCCTCCCGGGACTTGCCACTGGCGGGGACGCACAGGAAACTCGCGCCGAGGTTCGTGGGACCTTACAGGGTGGAGTCCATAATCAACAAGTCTGCAGTCAAGCTCAAGTTACCCCCCGCACTGAAAATACACCCGGTCTTCCACGTGTCCTGCCTCAAGCCTGTCAACGCTAGCCCTCTGTGCCCTCCGGCTGAGGCTCCGCCCCCTCCTCGCATCATCGATGGCCAGCCAGCGTACACCGTGAGAGCCATATTGGACGTGAGAAAAAGGGGGAGGGGGGTGCAGTATCTGGTGGACTGGGAGGGTTACGGGCCTGAGGAACGCTCCTGGGTCGCCCGCTCCTGTGTTCTCGACCCGCAACTTATCCGCGATTTCCACTCGTCTCACCCCAACAAGCCAGGTATACCGCCAGGGGGCGTTTTATAAGAGGGGGGGATACTGTGGTGTGCTGTGTACTGCGATACTGCCCTCTCCTGTGCTCTTTTTGCAGTACACCCTGCACACCAACACGAGGAGATGATTGGCAACACCTGGGGCTGATTACCTGTGCTGCTCTTAAGATGCAAGCTCCCCAGACGATGTTGCCAGATCGTTGACTTCTACTCCTCGACCCAGGCTCCTCTGCTACCACTTCATGCTACTAGCTACTCGTAACACTTGCCTAGCCTTTGCTGTTTTTCCCCTGCCTGGACACTCCAGCAGCGTAAGCATCCTGCTAGCCTTTTCCCTGCCTGATTACTCGGCAGCGCCTTCTGTTACTTGATCTACTCTTTTGGTAGCACCTTTTGTTATATTGCCTTTTCCCGTCTGCCATCCGGGTCCCCCTTAGTTATTTGATCCTTGTTTGTACTTTTGCCTGCGTTGTACCTTTTTCTCCTTTTGAGTTTCTGGAATAAACACTTCTTCCAAGCTCACGTCGTCTCCCGCATCTTGGGGTTCCAACCTGCGGCTCACTCCGTTCCCTGACAAAGCCCTGGTTTTGCAAATAGAAAGGCCTAAGACTTTTGTCCGTATGGCGTCCTAAAGATGACACTACACCCCATTAGAGAAGTGTTTCTTACAGTAGGATACCACTTGGGCATTGTCTACTTTGCATGCCATCACTCAAAGTTTCCCTGCGGGTGGGTATGGTGCACCAATAAGGATTCAATTACATCAGCTTGAACAAACTTGAACATTTGATAGCTGTCACATACAGTGGTGTGAAAAAAGTGTTTGCCTCCTTCCTGATTCCTTGTATTTTGCTTTTTGTCACACTTAAATGTTTCAGATCATCAAACAAATTTAAATATTAGAAAATGACAACACACCTGAACACAAATTGCAGTTTTTAAATGAAACTTGTTATTATTAAGGGAGAAAAAAAATCCAAACGTACATGGCCCCGTTAAAACATAACTTAACAGAGATTAAATGAGATCTATCAGTCTGGAAAAGGTTATAAAGCTATTTATAAAGCTTTGGGACTCTAGCAAACGACAGTGAGAGCCATTATCCACAAATTCTGAAAATCTGGAACAGTGGTGAACCTTCCCAGGAGTGGCCTGCCAACCAAAATTACCCCACGAGCGCAGGGACGACTCATCCAAGATGTCACAAAAGACCGCACAACAACATCCAAAGAACTGCAGGCCTCACTTGCCTCAGTTAAGGTCAGTGTTCATGACTCCATCCTCTGTATTGCTCTCTGGTATTACCATATCTCACTTTTTGTGTGGAGATATGGGGTAAAAACTATAAAAGTAAACTTCACTCACTAAATGTACTGCAAAAAACATCAGTTAGGATAATCCATAATGCCACGTATAGAGAACATACAAACCCTCTATTTCTAAAATCACAATTATTAAAATTTGCTGATCTAGTAAATTTCCAAACAGCTAAAACTATGCATAAAGCAAACAATAATCTGCTACCCAAAAATGTCATACAATTCTTTTCAACAAGAGAGGAGAAATATGACCTCAGGGAAAAACTAAACTTAAATACAAGAACAACGCTAAAAACCTACAGCATCTCAATATGTGGAATCAAATTATGGAACCCATTGAGTAAGGAACTCAAACAATGCACCAAGATGAGCAATTTCAAGAAACAATACATGCAGTTGATGTTTGCAAAATACAAGGACAAAGAGTCCTGAACCACTGTACAAAACGCTATGTCTAACCACCACAACACTGATTACTCTACATTCATTGTCAGTACTCACCCATTATTCTAACTATGTTCTGCTATGTCTATTTATACTGATTATTATTTATTATGATTGTTGTATGAATTATTTATGGTGACAAAACTTTGACAGTTATATTACCACATTGTTACATTATCCTACCATTTTCCTACTGTATGTATTAACAGGCAGAGACTACATTTGGAAGACAAGACGTGAATAAATGTATTGCAATTGATGTGAAACGGATGGGGGCAGAATTAAATAAGCTTTGCTTCTTCCTACTCATTTTGGGCATGTGGAACTGCGAATTGAATGATGTGATGTATTACAATGTAACCTGTATGGATGTTCATATAAAGTTAAACCATTACCATTGGTATCCATCCTGTATGTAAAGTAGACAAGTAAATGAGCAAATAACCATGAAGGGCCCCTGTCAACCCTTAAACATACAGTACAAACCCAGCACTTGTGCAAGTACCTGTGTGGACAGCCACATTAATCACGCTGCTGTATAACATGTACATGTGCCTGTGTATTGCTGTGTGTGAGTCTCTGTCTGTAGTCAGTACAGAACACCCACCCCCCCACCACACACACACACACACACACATACACACACACTTCTACACTACTTGAACCCTAGGGCAGAATGCCAAAGAGCTGGAGGAATGTGACCTGCTGACCTTGGCTTGCAGACTTCCACATGGAGACCGGACACTAGGATGTGGCTTGGGAAGCGGGCGCCAAAATAGCCGCGGTGTCCGGTAACGGCAGACATACTTTGTTTGTAAACCACGGACATATGACACACAGTCTGCAATGCACATTTATGTGGATAGAGTATGTGCATGCATGCACAGGTGGTGGAAACATGATTGCTCATGTTGCACAGAGGTTAGGAGGAGGTGAGGATTTTGAGAGGTAATAGGGGGTGCTTATTTTTTGGTTCTTTTTTGTTGCACACCTTCTGCTTGCATAAATCCTGACTTTCCTGTTTGACCTTTCAACTTTTTTTTTCTCTCTACATGAATGCTCAGTACAGTGACTCCAATGTTCTATGGAAGCCTTGAGAGGCAAGTATCGCAGTACAAAATTTAATTTAGCAGCCATTTTTAGTGCAAGGAGCCATATTTAGTAACTTGCACTTGATTCAAAATAAATGCTATATGCCTCATTAGAAAGCAGAAGAACCAATGCTAAAGATTTACTGTAGTAAGTTGAATAAAAAAAAAACAAAGAAATGAAATAAAATGAACAATGGAATGCAATGGAATGGATTAATTATAAATTTTTAAATTTATATATGATGAGTGATAATGAGTGATGAGTTTATGATGAGTGACATTTCCAAGGTCCTTTGACTGCCAGGGGGTCAAAAAATAGGTAATTACTAATCAAATTAGTAATTCATTCATGAAGTGATTTTTTTCATGGGACCGAGAATTCCTGGCTGTACCCCTGCTACCTGCTATATGATATGAAAAAAGGAACCCTAAAATCACCTTAATTTCGACAAAAACATATTTTACTTACTTTTTTAAGAAAACATATGTCACTCGTGAAGCTTACAGAAGATGATACGCCTTCTTTAAGGAGACTTTGGATGTGAGAGTACATTGGTGGAGCTCTAGCAGGACTTCCAGGTACGTGAGAGAGGACTTGGCGAACCCGGTGTTTTCCACCGCTGAGAAAGCCTGGCCATCTCATCCAATGAATTAAATTATTTTACGGGTTATTAGCTTAGCCTTCTGTCACGAACATACGGGCGAGTGTTGGCCACATGGCCGGGTTAGCTGTCATTTGACTGATGATCACACCGTGATGATCACACCATACTCCATCAAATGTTTGTTCTTCAAATGCCGTATTAAAGCTTGTTAACACGCTACCCCCGAAATGTAGTTTTCGTGGAATGTGTTGGCAGTTAAGTTCCATACAGCAGACATGATTGTTTTTGTTTTGATAGAAAGTAGGAGGATGACACGGCCCAAGGCATTAGGCAAGACACTACACTGCACGAAAGGATCACTGCGGACTGCAATAGTGCCAGTCACAGGTGATCGGCTTTTGTGATTACATTTGAAAGGCATTTATCGGCATATGCCGATCACGTGATTTTTCCCGGAAATCGACCGATACTGATCTGTCAGAGCATCCCTAGTTATAAGCCATTTCTAAAGCTTTGGGCCTCCAGCAAACCACAGTCAGCGCCATTATCCACAAATGCCGAAAACAATGAACAGCAGTGGCCGGCCAACCAAAATTACCCTAAGAGCACAGCGACGAGTCATCCAAGAGGTCACAAAAGACCCCACAACAACATCCAAAGAACTGCAGGCCTCACTCGCCTCAGTTAAGATCAGTGTTCATGACACTAGCCAAAAACGGGCTGCATGGCAGAGTTCCAAGATGAAAACCACATAACAAGGGTGATCTAATAATTTTTTCCATGACTGTGTATATATATATGGTCCCCAACTAACGAACACAATTGGTTCCAGACGACCGTTCTTATGTCGAATTGTTCTTAAGTCGGGGAAAAGGTAATATTACCAATGATATAGGTACAACATGTACGTGTATACATATACAGTATATGTGTATGTATGTAAATATGAGTTTGGATGCAGTAGTAATATTAAACAAGGATAATTAATGAAAAAGACAATAATAAAAGTGATATAATAATACGTAATGATAAATGTTATTTACCTTTGAAGAGGAGTGGTCGAGCATACGTCGTTGTGGTGGAGTTGGAGGAGGAGTTATTGAAAAAAAGGACAAATCATCGTCGTCGTTAGACTCTTCTAAAAGAGGTAGTGTTCTATGAGTGGTGTAGAATTAAGCAGGCCTATTAACTCTTCATAAACTTTAATCACACGCTCTGTCCGGGTTGTACAATTTAGCTTTCCATTTAGCTTTACACTGTATCTCCCCAGCGTCTAACTCTTCCTCTGTTGGTCCCATTAGCTCTAAGGCTGCATTAGCAGTGTCACAGTGCCCTCTACTGGTCAAGCATGTACGGTAGCAGTATAAATACTGACTGAGCGACTGACTACAAGGCAAAATAAAATAAAATATAGACCAGTCGACTTGTGTTCGTATCCGCGAATGTTTGCAAGTCGGGTGTTCGTAAGTTGGGGACCTAGTGTATATATATGTACACACACATATATAATGCACTTTAACAACCAACACAGGTGGTCCAAATGCGTATTCTAATATCTGCCCATCATAATTGAATAGATTATAGTCTAATGTAGGATTTAAAGCTCCACGGTAAGAGAATATAAATGCATCAAGTAGTCATGCACACGTTCGCAAACTCACCCCAGATTACACATTTCAGCACTTGCATGAAGCACACAATGATTGGTTAGTGTCAAACGGTTGCACAATATGCTGACCTGTTTTTCCTTCCTATCCTTCACTGCGTACATGCAGTGGGGATCCAAGTCATGCATCAAAGATGACTCGAGATTAGTTGTGCCATGCTTGACAGAAATATGTTTAAACACCACTGTAGACACAAATTCACCTTGTCTGAGCTTACAACTCCAAAGCAGGAAAAGTGCACTCATTCCTTTTTGTAAAAAAAAGTTAATTGAGTTAGTGTAAATCAATTTTCTTCTTCCACTTTGTTTCACGCAGGCCAGAGCTAAACCCCACCCTCTGCACTTCATGAAAGGACAGAGATACATGCGACAGATCAGGTCCAACCAGTCACAGGTGACAAACATTCAGTGTTGCTCCACGATAATCTTGACAAGCTCGTCTGCAAGAGTCAGTCTACATTCTACTTTTGCATTGGTTTGTCATCTTGAAAAGCGTTTAATTGCTGACTTATCTTGCCTCTTGGAATAGACTAAGTACTAGACGTTCTGTGTGAGCATGTTTATAGGGGCATGTGATTGCACACTTAGTGATGACTCTTGACGTGTGTGTGTCTGTGCTTGTGACCCAGCGCAACACACAGGTGCAGATCCGACCTGCGGCAGACGGTCTGGTGCCAAAGGATTGTAAAACAATCAAATGGAGGCAATATACTGTAGCCCTTTCTATCAAATAGCTAACAGAGCAGGAAAGGGTTTTTCAGCCCCCACCTCTCTCTCTCTCTCTCTCTCTCCCCCCATCTGGCCCACAGCGGAGTCTCTCCATCACTGTCATTCCAGAAACAGCATGCAGACACTCCACACTGGCTAGAGTTACCAGTCGGGACTCTAACAGCACATGCCGATGAATGTTAGCAACACTGTGCTTAATGCAAACATGAACAAAAAAAAAAACTAATAAAGATTGCATCATCATCATCATCATTTGTTTATGTTGTGCAGCAGCCAAGCCGCCTAGCTTCTATTCAGGTCAACTATTGAGGGATGCCACTGTCCCCATGGCAACAAGTAAAACAAACAACGTGTGGGTTTGTATGAAACACTAGACTTAAATCGGTGGGCCTCACAAAATGCAGTTTGCGGGAAGAGACACTCTGCGCCTGCCCTGTGAGACGTGTGTGTGGGAGTTTGAGAAGCTGTCAGACTCTTGAAATCCCTGCTAGCCGCAAATTGGGAAACTCTGTAAACAAAAGGTCTTGACACTACTTTATTCCAACACACTGGCATGCTTTGATTCCGGGTTCACCGAGGTTGTTGAGGGATGATCTCAGTCATTCATTCATTCATCCCTTGATGCACGTACAGTACGTCCACTAGCTTGTACTTGTACACTTTACACAGAATGCATACAAATATGTGCAAAACGTCCATGATGTCAATGTATTTACATTCTCAGAGCATTGTATCGATCGCAACTGGACTCTTCAGGTGGTCTTAAAAATGTTTCGCCTCTCATCTGAGCAGACTTTATCAGTTCATTCTCAAATACTCGATAGAACAGCTCTAGTCCTATGTATCCTATTCTCAGGGCATTGAATCGATTGTTTCGGCTGTCCAAGATGATGTTATGCCTCTCATCTGAGCAGGCTTCATCAATTCATGCTCAAAAACTAGATAGGACTGCTCTATTCCTGTCTATCCAATTCTGAGGGTATTAGAACCGATTGCAACTGCACTCTTTCGGCTGTCCAAGTAGATGTTATGCCTCTCATCTGAGCAGCCTTCATCAGTTCATGCTTGAAGACTATATAGGACAGCCCTCTTCCTTTCTATCCTATTCTCAGGTCATTGAACCGATCGCAACTGGACTGTTCAGAGTGCCTTAGAAGACATTTTGCCTCTCATCCGAACAAACTTTATCAGTTCATGCTCAAAGACTAGATAGGACAGCCGAAGTCCTATCTATCCTATTCTCATGGCATTGAACTAATCGCAAGTCAACTAATTGGTATGGTATGGTATGTTTTTTTTGTTTCAGACAAGTTACATGAAGGAACATCACATGGTTACAGTTGCACAATTCAATATGTCATCGCAGGCTTCCAGTTGGTGCAAAATGCAGCTTCTCACCTCCTCACTAATACTCCAAAACACGGCCATATCACTCCAGTTCTCTTTTCTCTCCATTGGCTCATTCTAGAATCCATTTGAAAGTCCTCCTATTTGTGTTTAATGCCATTAGTGATCTTGCTCCAGCATACTTGGCTGAACTTTTAACTGTCCGTCACCACTCCAGGGCCCTGCGCTCATCTGAACACACAACATTGGAAGCCCCGAGGACGAGATAGAAAAAATGGGGGGGATCGCTCTTTTGCTTTGGAACTCCCTTCTACCTGCGCTACGGTCAATCACGGAGCTATTTTTAAATCTCATTTAAAAACTCATTTATTCAGACTGGCATTCAACATGTGATGAGTATAGGTATTTTAGATGTGATTTTGTACATGTTTATCTTTTTTTTGTTTTAGTTGTTCTTATTATATCTTATTCGATCTGACACTGTTCTTGGTTTGGTTTGGTTTAATTTCATTTGAAGCATTATAAAGCAAGTTCAATATTCTTCTGCCTTGTATTTAGCAAACATTGACTGCTTGTTTGTTTTTTGAATTCACTCCTCTTGGTGCATTGTTTGAGTTCCTTACTCAATCCGTTCCATAATTTAATTCCGCATACTGTAATGCTGTGGGTTTTCAGCGTAGTTCTCCCATAAAAGTCTTCTAAGTTTGATTTTCCTCTAAGATCATACTTATCCTCGCTCATAGAGAAATACTGTATGACGTATTTGGATAACAAGTTATTGTTAACTTTATGCATTATTTTTGCAGTTTGAAAATGTACTAAATCAGCAAAATCTGTGATTTTAAAAATAAAGGGCTTGTATGTTCTCTACACGTGGCATTATGAATTATCCTCACCGATCTTTTTTACAGTACATTGAGTGAGTGAAGATTGCTTTTTTAATTATTACCCCATATCTCCACGCAATAAGTTAGATATGGTAATACCATAGAACAGTAAAGAGTGTGGAGTGATTTTTGATCAAGAAAAAATTTTGCTTTATTCAATATTGAAGTATTTCTCGCCACCTTTTGTTGTATATTTTTGATAGGAGATTTCCAACAATTTTTTAAAACAAATTTATTTTCTTTCACTTTTTCAATATCCAGTCCATCTACTTGTATTTGATTGTACGTATCCTTTCGTAACTACGTATCCGTAGCTATTTCCAAATACCATTATTTTAGTTTTACTTAAGTTCAAGGATAATCTGTTTTTATCAAACCATGTCTTTAATATGACCATTTATCCTTGACCTTTTTAATTAGTTCTTGTGTGCTTTCCCCAGAACAAAAGGCAGTGGTATCATCCGCAAATAATACCAACTTTAAGTCCTTTGTCACTTTACAAATGTCATTGACATACAAATTGAACAGTTTTGGTCCCAAGATATTCCACATGTGATATTTAAACTTGAAGATGTGTATTCTCCTAGCTTTACAAATTGCTTCCTGTTTGCTGGGTAGCTTTTAACCCAATTCAAAACTAATCCTCTGATTCCGTACCTTTCTAACTTTGTTGTTAAAATATTGTGATTAATTGTATCGAAGGCTTTTGTAAGATCCATGAATACTGCAACTGCACACTTTCTATGGTCTATAACATTAGTAATTTCGTCCGTGATTTCAATCAGTGCCATAGAAGTTGAAATGTTAGCTCTGTATCCGTATTGACTACCTGCTAGTAATTCATTGTTATTAATACATTTGTCCAACCTGTTATTCAATAGCTTCTCGATCATTTTAGAAAATTGGCGTAATAAGGAAACTGGTCGGTAATTTGTTTATCTCCATTTTTGAAAATTATTTGTTGTAAATTGTTTTTATTCCTGTCAAGCATGTTGTAAGGTGGTATACAAATAAGCTTTGATTTGATTTGAAAAGGAGTATGAAGAAGCAGAGGTTATATCTACAGTAATCCCATGTCTATTACTGATAATTCATTCACACCTAACTTTTACTTGTTGACACTGACAATATTTCACTTTCCGACATTTGTCATTTACATTTTTTTCCACTTCCTGTATGAAAGGATGGTATTAAAAAAAAATCAATAATCAAATAGGAGTTAAAATAATGACACTATAAACCTTGTGAATTAAGGGCATAAATAACTTTCGAAAAATGATAAATTGGGAATGAATTGTCAGTAATAAATATAAATACATTTTAATTAGTAAACCATTAAATAACACAATAAAATATTGAGGCTGTTGACTTCAAAGCTGCATCAAGGGTTATGTCTTTAGTTTCCTTGCAGTCGACATGATGTAATCTTCAATGTTTGTCCAGTTCTTTGATGTCTTTGACAAGTACTTTGGGCTTCCTCTGGTCCTCCATTTAACTTGATTCAAGATTTTGCAGTTGGCTCTCCAATTTAATGATTTTTTTTCAGGATTTTTTTTCCATCTTTTGTGGGATTTTTTGTAAGCGTACTGAAGCTTTCAATATTCTCATTCATCCAGGTAATTCTATTATAAGGGCATTGAATCAATCGCAACTGGACTGCTCAGGTTGACTTAGAAGATGTTTCCCTTCTCATCCGAGCAAACTTCATCAGTTCATGCTCAAAGACTAAACAGGACAGCTCAAGTCTTGGAAGTCATAGAAGACTAGATAGAACAGCTCTAGTCTTTGAGCATGAACTGATGAAGTCTGCTCAGATGAGAAACATCTGCTAAAACAACCTGAACAGTCCAGTTGTGATCAATTCATTCAATCAGTTCATGCGCAAAGACTAGATAGGACAGCTCTAGTCTTTGAGCATGAAAAAAGTCTTCTAAATCCCACAAAGAAGATGGGTAAAAAAAAAAATCATTATGGTCCTTGGTGGTCCTTTTATATAGACAGACTTTGACTGTTGTCCCCTTTTCTAAATAGATCATCTATATTCGTGACCAGGACAATCACTTGTCTGCATTTTTGTTGATGAAAATATAACTATGTGTACTGCTTGCTGTTTATTTTTAAGAAACGCTCCACTTCTATTGACGATTTTTTGACCCTTGGCTCTACTGTTAAATAGACAATCTATGTTAAAGGGCAAGACAGTCACTCCTGAAGGTAAAATCTGGCCCCCCTTTTTCCTTAGTTTACGGAAAATGTGCTGAACAATTTACTTACTTACTTTGTGTTTGGCTTTCTTATGTGGTAGTGGTGATGGTGAAGAGGAAAAGTGTGATGATGAGCATTGACTGGAAAGTGGAAGTTATTAGTTAGGATAGTGATATACATGTTTCTACCCTGGCTCAGTGCACTATGGCTAAAGCAGCGGTCACCAACCTGTCGATCGTGAGCTTCGAGTCAATCCTTGGGACTTTGTCGGTCGACCTCAAGAACCTTTTGAAAAAAATGTATTGTATCACATCAGTGCCCTCACCTCCCGGAGCGCAACCAATAGGCATGCATTTTGAACACGCCCGTACGCCTTGGCACTATCGAAGCAGCGACCCGCAAGCCCCAGCAAAGAGCCCAGTCCCCAAAACCCGGCCAGAAGTACACTAGTACTACACTAGGACTGGTAACTACTGCTACAAGCGTGCCTACCTACCGTCACACTGCATTTACAGCCCGTTTGCACATGGCCATTTTGTGACATGCAAAAGTATGTTTCAAAAGTCGTCCCTTGTTTATAGCGGTTACTTGGTTCCAGACTCGACCGTGATGAATGAATTTCCACAATATCGCTCGTCTAAAATGCCGTTGACCGTAAATGCTGGGTGACCATCGACTAGCCTGGGAGGAGGAGGTTGAAGCTTCTTTGAGGTGGTGTGGAGAGGGAGGTCATTGGACAACAGCCATACCCTTTGTCCGAGCGATGACGGTTGGCCAGTCATTGGTTCCACTCGGCTGTGCGAGAAAGAGCGGCCGGGGTACTGCGCCAAGTCAGGCGGGCACGGCGCAGATGTGCTGACACAGAGGGCACGGCAGACTCCAATCCCAATGAAGGGAAGACTGGTGGTTGGTACCCGTAGGCAGCATGGAATGGGGACATGCCTGTGGAGGAGCAGGTGAAGGTGTTGTGGGAGTACTCAATCCACAGAAGGTTCATGGACCATGAAGCAGGTTGCTGGTGGTAGACGCGGCGGATGGCGGCCTGCTCCGTCTTGCCCTTAGTCTGTGGATGATATCCTGATGATAAGCTGGGGGAGGCTCCCAGGGCCTTGCAAACCGCTTTCCAAACAGAAGAGGAGAACTGTGGTCCCCTGTCTGACACCACGTCCAATGGGATGCCGTGCCACCGAAAGATGTGAAGCACCAGTAAATCCGCCATCTCGAGAGCCAAGGGCAGCTTGAGAAGAGCAACGAAATGGGCCATTTTAGAAAAGCGGCCCACCATAGTAAGGATGACTGTGTTGCCATTGGAGGAAGTCCGGTAACGAAGTCCAATGCCACATGGGACCAATGACGGGAAAGAATGGGGAGCGATTGCAGGAGTCCAGCGCCGTCTGGTGGGACGACTTGTTTCGGGCACAGACGGAGCAGGCAATTACAAACTCTCTGGCGTCCGCTCGTAGCGATGGCCACCAGAATCGCTGAGTCAGGAGGAAAATCGTGCGAGAAACCCGGGGTGACAGGACATCTTGGACCTATGTGACCAACACAGGACGTCGGAGCAAAGCCTTGGAGCGACAACCAAGCGGCCAGCCAGACAGACCTTGGGCGGGGGTTGTCCTTGAGCGCCCAGGATCTGTGATTGGGAAACAATGGTCTCCCGGTGAATGTCCTCTGTTGGCGAGGACTTCAGCCAGGAGAGGGCGTCCGGCTTGCCATTTTGGGAGCCTGGAGGAAAGTCAGAGTGAAATTTAATTTGGTGAAGAGTGCCCACCATGCCTGTCTCGGGTTGAGCCTTTGGGCTGTGCGAAGGTACGCCAGGTTCTTGTGGTCTGTGAGAACCATGAAGGGGAGTTCCGAGCCCTCCAGCCATGCCTCCATTCAGAGACAGAGGTGGTGTGAAATGCACATTTTTCAGCTTTTACAAGGAGCCAATTTTCTTGGAGCCTTTGGAGAACCAACCGGACCTGCTGGATGTAGTCCTCCAGTGTGCAGGAATAGATGAGTATATCGTCCAGATATAAAAAAGCGACCAATCATGTCACTTAGGATGTCACTGAGAAAATTTTGGAAGACGGCAGGGGCGTTAGTGAGCCCGGAGGGCATGACCAAGTATACAAAATGCCCGAGGGGGTGTTAAAAGCGGTCTTCCATTCATCCCCCTCACAAATCTGGACAAGGCGAATTACTGAAAAGTCTAGTAACACTAGTAAGGGCAAAGGATATTTATTTTTAACAGTTATGTCATTAAGGGCACGATAATCTATGCAGGGGCGCAGCTATTGGTCCTTCTCAATAAAACAAAACCCTGCCGCTAAGGGTGAGGACAAAGGGCGGATAAGACCTGAAGCGAGAGAGGAAGAAATGTACTCCTCTAGCGCCTCTCTCGCCCGTTGAGAGATGTTATACAAGCGCGAGGTGGGGAGATCAATGCAGTCGTCGGGGCGATGTGGCGGACGTGAGTGAGCCCTATCCTTACTAAAGACTTCTGGAGGTTGTGGTAGACGGTGGGAACGAGGGAAAGCCTATTCCTCGGGATTAGTGCAGTGCGCGGAGGAGGAGCACGGACACGCCGACCTAAGACAATGCGAGTGACAAAACACGCTCCAGTTTATAATAGAAGATTTGGTCCAATCAGTGTGGGGGTTATGTGAGTGAAGCCAAGTAAGCCCTAAAACGATGGGAGCGGAGCATGAGGGAATAACAAAAAATGTAATGATCTCGTGGTGATTGCCCGACAAGCGGATAGAAAGAAAGTGAGTCTGGTGCGTGACACACGCCAGAGGGCGCCCATCCAAGGAGCAAACTATTTTGGAGGTAGGTAACTTAGCAACAGGTATAGCAAGAGGTTTAACTAGTGTTTCATCAATGAAACAATCGTCCGCTCCAGAACAGGTGAGTATACCTGTCAGCTACAGGCGGCTGGCTCTAAGGTCAGAAGCAGCATGGACCGGCGAGGATGCACTCTCCAGTGAACCTGCACGGGGGGGTTGAGACGCTTGTGAGCTGTGGCTGTCAGGGCGGATGGGACAGTGGCTGATGGTGTGGTCTGCCTGGCCGCAGGAGATGCAGAGATGCAGTCAGGTGCGACGAGTCCTCGCGGCCGGTGTGAGGCGAATTCCTCCCAGTTGCATGGGCTCGTTGACAGCCAACACCGGCGGTGACTCTGTGAACAGCAGCGGGCGACCGGGGGGAAGACGATCGCCGGGGCTGCTGGGGTTGTAGCTGACGTGGACACGCCCACGGTGTAGGCTCCGATCCACCTCACAATTGTGTAGCCGCTTCTCGATGTGCACGGCAAGCGCGATGAGGTCATCGAGTGTCACTGTGGGTTGCCAGAGGGATCATGTGGCGCGGTCCGATAGCCCCAAGAAGAAGACATCCAGCTGCGCCGAGGGACTCCAGTCGGCCTTCGCCGAGAGAGCGCGGAACTGGATGGCGTAGTCTGAAATGCCGTCCTTGGCGCAGCCTCAAAAGTGTGCGCGCAGCCTCTCGTCCGGGGGGAGTCTGTTGGAAAATCTGCTCCAAAGCTTTGGCAAAGGCGAGGTAGGAGGAGCAGATAACCGAGCGGCGGTTCCACCTGCCGTGGCCCATATCGCAGCCTTCCCGGGCAGGTGTGAAATAACGAATGCCACCCAGGCTTGTTCAGAGCGAAAGGCTGTGGCCTGGAGTTTGAAATGTAGTTTGTGCTGGGTAAGGAAGTACTGCACGTCACCCGAGTAGGCAGAAATTTTTTCTGGCCGGGACAGCGACAGGCAGGCTGTTGGAGCGCTGTTCTCTAATGGGAGGGGGTCCGTTTGTTCCGGCATGGCTGAGGGCGTGGCAGAAGAGGGTCCTACCTGCAGTGCTGTTAGGATTGTTTGGATCTGAGTCTCTAAGTTATCTGCACGTTCCTGTGCATTTGGTGTATGCATGTGTCATCAAAAGGTGAATAGTTTTATTGTATTTTACTTTTATGTAGTCACACAGTGGATCAGTTCTTTTTACATTTGCAAAACGTTACAAAAAATAGCCTTTACTATAAATAATGTATTCTGATGATGGTTTCGCCCTTGAACAGATTCATTCAACTTCCATTTTTTCCTGTGGGGAAAGTATTGTTATATAATATTGTTATAAAACTGAACAAATTAAGCTGTACGGCTTAATAAAATGATGTCCATCCGTGGAGGTTACCCTGTATTTAATAAGAAGAGCTTGTTATACCTTTCAAACGGCTGTTTTTGTTGCTATGGTGCATTATAGTTGGTGCATAGTGTAGCTAGAAGTTTTGCCTGCGCACTTGAAAATAGTGATGACAAACATGGCTCCGCTCCCTGTGCTGTTGAGTAATCATTGCCATGCACACACTCCTCTCTCCAGGAAAGTGTGTGTATGTCTCTCTCTCTCTCTCTCTCTCTCTCTTTCTCTCTCTCTCTCTCTCTTTCAGATAAGATTTCAACGTGTCCAATCAAGAAACACTCTATGAAGAGATTTTATACACACACCGCATGTATTTTGTATGGGTTAAGAGTGCATGCAGTGGTAATCACAAGCTCTTATCTTACTTAGTGTTCATGGGGTAGGTGGTGGTGGGGGTGTGTTATCGGCTTGGCTGCACAGGCCGGAGGCGTGTACGCAAAGTGACTGAGGACACTGTGAGATGAAAACAGGAAACGGAGGCGAGGTGCTAAAACACACAAACACTTATATACACAGTTGTTATGGTCTCACTCGGTACACAAGCATGATGATAACAAAAGTTATGTAAAATACCTCTCACATTGACTAACTTATACTGAATGTTGTTACATTGTGCAGGTGTCCAGTGCAATAAGCTCTGCTTCTTCCTACTCCTTTTCAGACATGTTGAATTGTGCAAATGTAACCACTTGATGTAACTTATTAAACAAATAAACCGTACCATACCATACCATGTATATGCTCTCAACCACACAAAAAATGCACAACATAATAATTTTATATTACGGTACGTAATTATAACTAACTTTGGTTAACATGCTTCATGATGATGTGATGAGCTCTGTAGTAACCTTAATAATATATTCATTTATGTGGAACGTGTACATTTAGAACTGCAGTTAAATCAGTGATTAAAACTAATAAAGAAAAGAATGGAAGACCCTGACATGTTCAAACAAAACTTTAAAAAACATGTATTAGGGTCCAAAATTGTGCAAAAAGTGACTTCTTAATGATGTTATAACTGTCATATGTGTCCCAAGAGCCTGTTTCTGAGCACAAAACATGAACAAAATATAAACGCCACCGCTTCACGGAAGGCAGCATTGTAAAAAAAAAAAAAAAGAAAAAGAGAAAAGGCTTCGCTACACATCTTAAAATAAAATCTGGAGCTCTGCCAACTATCCGTCAGTCCGTCACAGACATGGGACTTGTAGGTTTGATCATTTTGTTTGTCTTCAGCGAATAGGCTAACTTTGCATGATGTTGCTGTTAAAATGTCCCTCTTTAAAATGTCCTCATTGGACTGGACACTGTTTATCATTGTGCATTACGCTTTGTTGCTCGTTGTGGTCGCCTCACTCACCACTGTGAGCTCTATGCCAAGGAACGGGGCCCTCCTTGAGTTCCTGGAGATATACACATTGGTTGATGTTGTTTTATAAGTCTCTTCTTGGATTACTTCCATCCTACCTATGTTCCCTGCTTCAGAAATCAAGAAGCACGTATGCCTTACGGTCTTGCACAATATACCATCTAAATGTGCCGAGAGTCAGAACTGAATTGGGAAAAGAGCTTTTTGTGATGCTGCCCCCACCGCTTGGAACACCACATAGACTGAACTGAAAATGTCAGAACTGGTCTCAGTCAAAGCTTTTTCATTCTGTTTTACACACTAGGCAGCGAGAAACACATGAGCAATGCTCAAGGTTTTAATTGTTAATTGTTTATTGTTCGTAATTTATTGCCTTAAACTTTTTCAAATTTTGTATTTATTATGGTGTGTGCTGCTGCTGCGGCCAGGTCGCCCTTGTACATGAGATCCTGATCTCAGTGGGTCTTATCTGGTTAAATAAAGGTTAATAAAAAATGTGAGTGTAATGGGATGGTCCGATCAGGGTTTTATGCTGCCGATTCCGATACCAATCATCCATGAGTGAAATCGGCCAATACCGGTATCAATCACTTGAATGAATTATATATTATTCTATTTATTTATGATACTATTGGCCAGGGGGGGGTTATAAAGTGGAAAAGTCAGGATAATTCCAAGGTCGCCTAACTGCCAGGAAGAAAAAAAATAGGTAATTACTAATAAAAATGAGTAATTCATTGTAATTTAGAATTTTCATCCAATAGTTGTTTTCCTATCAGAATGGGAGTGTTTGCTTGTTTTTTCTGACTATCACCTAACAAGAAATCATCCTGTTTTGCAACTCAGACAGGACACTGTGTTCCTGCACTTGTTAACAGTGTGTGTCCAAATAGTACACATCCGTTTTTATGAATGGCTCCCTGCAGCACAACAAAAGGCAGGGATTACTCTCTGTTTAACAAAACGTGAGATTGTGCACAGCTAAGCTCTTTAAAGTTTAAGTATTTAATTATAATAGGAGTGACAAATAACTTTTCATGGATGTCCTACAAGAGGAGGCTCGCTGGTGTGTCCCTGTCCCCCAAACCGTCCACCAGCTGAAGCACATGAGTCAAGCTTTTGTGGTCACGGTGGGTGGTTTCTCTTGTGTGACTACTTCCTGAACCATCCCTCTCTCAAACCCCCTCGTACTCCTCCTCTGCAACTCCCTTTTTTCCGTCTGAATCATTTGGCCAATTTAGCCGATGAATGTTTGGCCCTCAAAAAGCGGCTTGTCGCTTTCCCAACTGTCATTTTGGCTGTTAATATCACCAATACTACACCTGCTTGGAACGATACGACGGAGCTCTGTTTGCCAAGTTACAGCTGTGTCACATGAGAGCTCAGCATGACGTGATGTGGACACGTGCCCGTGCAAACACGAAAGGCCGGTAGACAACAGGGAGTGGTGTTTGTGCTGTTGTACAAGTACAAGCAAGGTGCAGGCCATCGGGTCTATCGCACTTCATTGTGCCTTTCCCCATTATTATATCAACTTCTCAGCTCTCTTTGTATTTGCCGTTAGAACAACTGTTAGTTGAGTTGGAAAACAGTGTTAAGTGTGCCAGCAGTATGCCATCTCTCCTCTGAGATCTGCAGTTTGTTATAATCATCTTGTGGTTATTCCAACTACCTTTGATTGAATGACTCTTCATCTGAATCTGAAATCCAGGCAATGTTTCAGTGTTTCTCCAAATGCACTCTGGCAAGAAGGTCTCTGCTTAGACCACTCCAAGTGTGTAGGTTTTCTCCAGGTACCCGCAACCCCAAAATGTAAGTTTAATTTCCAAGCAGTTCCCTTATCCAAGATCCAGATCTGGATTTGGTCCCATGGGCACCCAAATTTTGCTTTATATTGTATATGTGACAATAAAGTAGAGTTAGCAGTTCCAACTGCAAAAAGAGTTAAGGCCAGATGGAAAGAGTCTCTCCAGTGCGTCCCCGGTCCGTCCCGAGACTTCATTATGGTTGGACATGCCCGGAACAGTCCATCAGGCTGGCAGTAGAAATCAATGTAATCGATTGCCAAACCTCCTGAATTGGCT
This sequence comes from Dunckerocampus dactyliophorus, assembly GCF_027744805.1. Classification (NCBI taxonomy): domain Eukaryota; kingdom Metazoa; phylum Chordata; class Actinopteri; order Syngnathiformes; family Syngnathidae; genus Dunckerocampus; species Dunckerocampus dactyliophorus. The sequence continues at coordinate 19,194,993 of NC_072826.1, forward strand.
CCTCTCAA